>NC_056739.1:1070392163-1071062163 GCF_019279795.1 Protopterus annectens
GCTATTGGCTCAGAGGACGTTATAAGCCTAACAAGAATTTTGCTCTTGTTCCCTCAAAGTCAACACCTGTTTCCCCTGTCCAGCAGGGACACAGGTGGGATCCCAGGGGTATATTTTCTGTTTCCCATCCAGTCATCCAGGTTCCTCAAAAGTGAATATATGCTACACTTACTAGGTGCTTGACATAGAGAGGGAGTCTATTCCACAGATGGGAGAGTCTTTGGGACACAAATCTATCCTGCCAACAAGTTCTATTAATGTCAGAGACCAAGTTAAGGCTTTGCATGTGGGTTGTGCAAGTGGAGTTTGTCTTACAGATGTGCAGCAACTCCATCAAGGCTGGGTCTGAAATGGCCTTATATGCCAGACACAGGTCACCTCTTAGCAGTCTGTATGAGACTGAGTAGAGGGACAGGGCTTTTATCCTGTCTGTATAGGAAAGTTGTTTGAGACCCTGGATTTTCTTGGTCAGGAACCTCTGTGGTCTCTCCAACTGCTGCATGTGCTTGGCAAGGTACATGCCGAAGGGGGCACTGTACTTGATGATGGGTTTGATAAGGGGGGAGTACAGGGATGTTTTGACCTCCTTGTTCCTGGATGAAATACCCTTATTTATGAGGTGGGCCATGTAGAAAGCCTTCTGTACAATGGAGGCAATGTGGTGGTCAAAAGTCAAGTTTATAGGAGCAATTCTCAAAACAAAGACAACTGTTGCTTCCCTTCCATTACTAAGGGTTCAAACTATAAGATTAAGTCAAAAAAATAATTTGCAGCACCTTAATTTCTGCCCAATTGGTCCTTCATACTCTGGAATTGATGGCAGCAACAATAACGTTGGTATCTCTAGCCAGGTTTTATATGAGACTTTTGCAGTGAATTTTACCTTCTCAGTCATCAATTCTTTATCGACCTGTGTCATACAAGATTAGATCGCCAGCCTTTGCAAGAGAGATCTAAAATGGATTCATTCAGACCAGGTTCTACAAGGTTGCCCATTAATTCCCCTTAGCCCAAGGCCACAGTGATCGTGGATGCTTCCCATCTGGGGGGGTATTATCTGGAGTAGACAGTCCAAGGCACATGGTCCTGCAAGAATGCCAAATTGTATATAAATGTCATAGACATGAGAGCAGTGCTCTTAGCGTTGCAGACATTTCCGAGTGCTCTCCCTTTGGGGACAATTGCAGTACAGTCAGACAACATGTCAGTCTTCTGGTTCATCAACAAACAGGGAGGAACGAAATCCTGCCCACTATGTCAAAAAGCTCCGAGTGTGGCAATGGGTGATCTCTTCCCAACCACTTTCTCGTAGCACCTCTCACATACAGGGGAAATCCAATGTGATGGCAGGCAACCTGAGCCAGGTGCATTCTTCTACCTCATGAATGGTCCTACACAAGGAAATTGTGGACAAGATCTTCCATCATTTGGGGTTGCTGTGGTCCTTCCACTTCCCCCCAAAACAACAAGTGCAGCAGCTACGTTGCCCTGATCCCCCAGAGGGGCGAATTTCGGTAGGATGCTATACTTCACGATTGGCCTTCCAGTCTCCTGTACGCTTATCTTCCCACTCCTTTAATTCACAAATTCTTTCAGAAAGCCTCCAGACTTGAAGAACAAAGTCATCCTCTTTGCTCTTCATTGGCCTTGACAGACTGGGTTTCCCTTTCTTTGGCTTAATTTGATTCAACCACCTTGGTTTCTGGATCCAACTCTGGACCTTCTGTCTCATCCAAGAGCAGTGATACACCCAGACTTGACAAACCTCAGGCTTGACTGCTTTGCTTCTCCAATTCCATCGATAGCCAGACAACCATTGCGATGTTCCCCTATACATTATATTTTGATGTCTTCCCATAAACCTTCCACCAGGAAGCTATGCTCCAGCAAATGGAAAAGATTTCTGTTTTTGGGCTCAAAAATGTAACATTGAACCTTTTACAGCTCCCATACATAATGCATTGGATTTTTTTATCACATCTCTTTGATGGAGCTAATTCTTCCACAGTTAGTCCAATTAGCAGCAGTATCAAATTTTCATGTTGAGGTAAATTGGTCTGTAGCATCTCATAAGTTAAGCAAAGCATTTTTAAGAGGTATTCTACTTTTAAGGCCTCCCTTTAAAGATCCTACTTCTCCTTGTGACCTAAGTCTAGTGCTGCATTTCCTTTTTCAACCCCCATTTGAGCTCGCAGCTACCTGTGACCTTTAATTTTTGTGATATTAAAAAAAATGAGACCACAATAAATCATTTCAAAACTTTTCTCATCTTTAATGTGACCTGTAACCTGTACAATTCAATTGAAAAACTAACAACTCTGTTAAGAGAAAAAATATAAAAAATAAAAGTACAATAAGCTGGTTGCATAAGTGTGCACACCCTTAAACTAATACTTTGCTGAGGCACCTTTTGATTTAATTACAGCCTTCAGTCTTCTTGGGTAGGAGTCTAACAGCATGGCACATCTTCACTTGGCAATATTTGCACACTCATCCTTGCAAAAACCTCCAAATCTGTCAGATTGCAAGGGCATCTCTTGTGCACAGCCCTCTTCAGGTCACCCCACAGATTTTACTATTGGAATTTAGGTCTGGGCTCTTGCTGGGCCATTCTAAAACTTTAATTTTCTCCTGCTGAAGCCATTCTTTTGTTGATTTGGAGGCATGCTTGGGGTCAATGTTGTGTTGAAAAGTGAAATTCCTCTTCATCTTCAACTTTCTAGCAGATGCCTGAAGGTTTTGGGCCAAAAGTGACTGGTATTTGGAACTGTTCGTAATTCTCTGCACCTTGACTAAAGCCCCAGTTCCAGCTGAAGAAAAGCAACCCCAAAGCATGATACTGCTGCCACCATGCTTCACCGTGGGGATGGTGTTCTTTAGGTGATGCAAAGTGTTGTTTTTGGCACCAAACATACCTTCTGGAATTGTGGCCAAAAGATTCAACCTTGGCCTCATCAGACCATAACACATTTTTCCACATGCTTTGGGGAGTCTTGATGTATTGTTTTGTAAATTTTAACTGGGCCTGGATGTTTTTTCTTATGTCTTGCAACCCTACCCCATAGTTCAGATATATGGAGAATACGGGAGATTGTTGTCACATGTAGTACACTACCAGTACTTGCCAGAAATTCCTGCAGCTCCTTCGTTGTTGCTGTAGGTCTCTTGGCAGCCTCCCTGACCCGTTTTCATCTTGTCTTTTCATCGGTTTTGGAGGGATGTCCAGAACTATGCAACGTCACTGTTTTCCCATATTTTCTCCACTTTTTGATGACTGTCTTCACTGTGTTCCATGGTGTATCCAATGCTGTGGAAATTTTTTTGTACCCTTCTCCTGACTGATACCTTTCAACAATGAGATCCCTTTGATGCTTTGTAAGCTCTCTGCAAACCATGGCTTTTGCTGTAGCAGGCAACTGAATGAATGCCAGGAAAATCCTACTAGGACAGCTGAACTTTATTTGGGGTTAATCAGTCTCTTTAGTTGATGGCAGTTGTGTACCCAAGAAGACTGAATGCTGCAGTTAAATCAGGAGGTGCTTCAGCAAAGTATTAGTTTAAGGGTGTGCACACTTGTGCAACCAGCTTATTGTACATTTTTTTATACATTTTTTCACTTTACAGATTTGTTTGTTTTTCAGTTGAATTGTACAGGTTATAGGTCACATTAAAGGTGGGAAAAGTTGTAAAAATGATTTATGTTGTCTCATTTTTTTATATCACAAAAACCTGGCATTTTAACGGGGGGGGGTGTACACTTTTTATATCCACTGTAATATGTATGTATGTATATATATATATATATATATATATATATATATATATACACATACATACATACATACATATACATATAGGTTCATAGCTGTGTACTAGGCTAATGGCCCTGGAGCCTTTACAAGCCTAGCCCATAGGATTACCCTGGCATCATGCCACCTGACCTTAGTTCCAAGTGCCTCTGTCAAGTAGAACCACTGGAGTGATCCCCAGGGTGAATTTTCAATTTTCCATATAGGTTTATAGATGTGTACTAGGCTATAATAGCCCTGGAGCCTTTGCAAGCAATATGGATGTATATCTCTATACACACGCGCGCGCACACACCCCAGTTATGAGATTGCTGTACCTCAGCATAGAGGAATTACACTGAGGTACTACAAGTTTGAATTTGCTGTCTGTTCCCCTTGGTCACACATTCAGCCACATTGTTCTGAGGACGGGTGTTCGTCCTAACAATGTCAAAAGGTGCTCCTCCTTTGCTGTGGATCACACATGCAAGAAGGGCACACAGCTGTCGTTTTGTAACTGTATTGCTTTTTATTTAAACAAATATGGCAAAGCCCTACACTGTTTCCCAGTATTGCATTCTACCACAGCTGTTGCCACATCCCCTACTTTCTTTTGAAAAACTGCTTTAGTTGATCTTGTGTCAGGAATTAGGTCTTGAGTGAAAATCTTTGCAAAGCAGCAAAAGCTGGATGCCAGTTCTTGATCTAGATCTTCCTTTCTAGTCATAGTGATTAAGGATATGTTTCCTTAAGGCAGCCATCCTGGTGGTTTTGCTGGTTTCTGTGTTCTTACCATTCCTGCAGCTGGATTTTTATGGCATCAGATGTAAACATCTCTCTCTCTCTCTCTCTCTCTCTCTCTCTCTCACTCTCTCAAAATTCCCCTGCATGTGCTCCTAATGTAATTTGTCCTGTCTACTTTCTTTTGTTCCAGCATTAGAGAAGCAGGAGAAAGCACTGTGTTATGGAATAAAAGAAGTAGTGTCAATAAAATGAGAAAGTTGTCTGCCAAGCAGTCTTGATGCCTGCAAGGCAAGTCCCGTCAATTCCTGCAGATGGAGCTCTGTTTACAAATCTAGATTTACGCCAAGTACTCCAAACTCTGTAAAATGTTTTAATTTGTTATGTCAGCACACAGGTTGTTTTGCTTAAAATGCTAAGGAATGTGCCATTCTAAGTTTTGTTTTACAGTGTAACACACAAAAAAGACAAAACTAACTCATATTTTACTATTTTTCCTATAGGATTGTTGATTGCTTATTGTCGAAGATTTGATGTTCGGATTGATTCTCGCATCTATTTTATATCTTGCACTTTAGGTATGTTCTATTGGAAATCATGTTTGTCACATTCATTTTATTATAGCTCTTGCTTTTTCTGCATTTTGTTATATGAAGTGATTGCCATCTTGCTTGTCTGTCTCTTAAACTCACTTTGCTATAAAATGTAGCTTAATATTATTAAAATCATCAATAGCAACAGATAGCTTCTCAATCAAACAGTTGTTATATTGAAAGCTTTTTGTTTTGACAGCATATGCAGTTGGCATGGTGATAGCCTTCACAGTTCTCATCTTGACAAAAATGGGACAACCAGCTTTACTCTATCTTGTGCCTTTTACTATCATAACCAGCACAGTCATTGCTTGGAGACGTGGTGAAATTAAAATGTTTTGGAAAGGCAGCAGTTATGAGGTTTGAAGCATGTCATTTGTTTTTTAATTCATTAGGTACACTGAATTACTTGCATGTGGTAGCTTTCTTTCCTTAATTGTTGGAGGTAATTTACATCTGTAAAAATGGAGTTCTTTTCTGTATCTCACATTGTCAAGTGATAGAGTGGTATATATCATATTGATGTTCATCGTGTTTCACTGTTGCAGTCATTACTCTTGGGTTATCCTGCTAGCAGGCTACCTTCAGTCGGCCAGAATTCCAAAGTCTAGGTCCGGCGTCGGTTGCCATCGCCTCTTCCCTGACGTCCGTGCGCCAGGGGTATAAAAGATGCAGCCAACGCCATTTTCTTTAGTCTTTTTTGCTGCGCAGTGCCCGAAGCAAAAGCAGTTCAGAAGTGCCGGTTGGCCGACTCCTGAGATTTTCAAATCCGAATTTCAGAACCGAAGTCTTCATTAAAGCCAAATACCCCATTGGGGAAACTTTTTTCTTACTCCAGACTGATGTCAGAAAAAGTTAACAATTGTATTTCTTGTGGGAAGCAAATACCTCTTAAGGATTTTCACTCTTACTGTATTCCTTGCCTAGGCCCTGATGACAACGTTGCTAGCTGTCGGTTTTGTGCTAGATTTAACCAACGCACTATTAAGCGTCGGTTTGATTTTGCATTTCATTACTTTGGCCGAAGATTTAATTATATAATGCCATTGGACCAGCCGACAACCGGAGTTCACAAAAAACGCAAGGACAAGGAAAATGATAGGCATCCGTGGTCCAAAACCGACGACGAGGCCTCTGCTAGGCCAGTCGCCGGTTCTCTGGGAGGCACTTTCGCAGCCTCTGGCGCCCGCTACCTCAGAGCCACAGGCTGCTTCCGACTCCCACGTGGAGCCGACTGGACCTCTGGATACTCAAGGTATTGGACACTCGGAAATTATTCCCTCAGATGGGTCCGGAGCCGCTGAGCAGGCATCGGCTTCTGAGGGTGTCTTCAGACCTACACAACTATATATTAAGCCATCTTCAGCTTCAAAGACAAAGACTAAAGCAGCTCTAAAGACAAAAAAACAAGTACAGCATTCTCCTACTCAGACTTCCATGCCTAAAAAACAGATGCTCAAAATGGCCAAAGACCTAATTACTTTGATCAGGGGCTCCCATCACCCTCCTGATAAGAGGCCTAGGCAAGGGACAGAGTATGATTCTTCTGATCCTGTTTCTATTTCCTCTGATTCCTCTTCTGAACAGGATTACTCCATGCTTCTCTATGAGGATTCTGATGCTGAAGAATTCCTTCCTTCAGCCTCTCCTCCTGAGGATTATTCTTTTGGGGAAACCCTGCATACCATGAGGGAGCATTTCCACTGGGAGAGCCAAGATTATTCTGAATCTAAGAAAAGGCTCAGAGACTTTCTGCTACTCCCTCAGCATAGACCTCTTGCTATTCCATCCGTTTTAGACATTGTAGATGTATTTTCAGAGTCCGGCCTGTCCCCTGACTCTTTACCCCCTGCACCTGCTAAGCCAGATAGATACTACAGGGTTCCAGATTCTCATAAATTCCTATATAAGAACCCCGCTGCTGACCCAGAAACTATATCTCAAGGTCCCAAAGGGGTTAAAGCTTCCACTGCAAAAAACCCTGTCCCCTCTGATAGGGATTCTAGGGCTCTAGACAGATGGGGAAAAAGTCTACACTTCTGCTACCTTGGCTGTAAGGGCTTTAAATTGTCAGTTTCATATGCTTAAATATCAGCAATATTTGATGTCACTGCTTAAATAGAAATTGTTGACAAATACTGAATGTTCAGAGAACAAGGAATTGCAGGATTTATTGCATGCAGCTGAACAAGTGGGAAAGCATACTTTGCAATGTGGTTATGATTCATTGGAGGCCTCTTGCAGGGCCGCTGTTACAGGTTCTGTTATTAGAAGGCATGCTTGGTTAAAGGAACAGAATCTGCCTGATCATGTTAAAGCAAAATTATTAGATGCACCATTGCAGCATGATACTTTGTTTGGTACTAAAGCAGAAGAGGTGTTGAAAAAAATGGAGGATAAAGCAAAATCCATGCAGACAGTCAAGGATTTCTTACAGGTACAGCCACCCAGGTTTAGCAGAAACTGGCCTTCTAAAAGTTGGTCCTTTCCAGTGTCAGATAGACCACAAAGAGGCAGATACAGGCGTTCGAGAGGCAGATCTCAGCCCCAAGGCTCATATTGGCCTAAACAATGGGGTGCTCCTACCTCCAAAAGCGGAGAAGACAAATCACAACCTTACAGGAAACAGTCCCAATGACTTTCCTCTGCCAGATCCAAGCACTTTTCTTTTGAAAGCCCCCTTAGGGGGAAAACTAGCACTTTTTTCGTCAAATTGGCAAATGGTTACCCAAGACAAATGGGTCCTGAACATAGTGTCCCAAGGCTACAGGTTCCATTTTTACACTCTACCAAGGCCAAAAGGTATGCCAGACCTGCCACACAATCAATGGGCAGAGAAACAAAAACTAATTACAGCCCTCATGGACATGAGGGCCATTCAGCAAGTACCACAACAAGAGCAGGGGCAAGGATTTTACTCCAGACTTTTCCTAGTATCCAGAAAGGACAGAACCTGGAGACCAATACTGGACCTATCTATACTAAATACGTTTCTGGAAGTTCCAAAATTCAAGATGTTGACTCTACAGCAGCTACTGCCCATGCTGGGCAAAAAGGCTTGGCTCGTAACTTTGGACCTAAAAGAGGCATACCTGCATGTCCCAATCAGACAATCTTGCAGAAGATACCTCAGATTCATAGCTGGCTCAATGCATTACCAATTCTCTGCACTGCCCTTTGGCTTATCTACTGTGCCCAGGGTCTTCACAAAATGCCTGGCACCAATAATTGCATTTTGCAGACAGAGGAATTCAAATATATCCCTACTTGGACGACTGCCTAATTCAAGCAGAGACCAAAGACATTCTTTTACAGCATCTGGCGTTTGTAAAAAGATTACTAACTGGCCTAGGGTACACAGTACACGAAAATAAATCAAAACTAGTGACCTCTCAAGAGATAATATTCCTGGGTGCAAGCTTAAATACAACTGCCCAGATGGCTTATCTCACGCCAGACAAACAAAAGCAACTGACTTCTTACTTTAAGAAATTGGCAACAAAAACCCACTTATCTGCAAGGAAAATCCTGCAGGCCCTGGGTTTCATGTCATCCTGCATTCTACTAATTCCATATGCCAGACTGCATATGAGGAAACTTCAGTGGTATCTAAAAAATGTTTGGACTCAGCATTGCCACAGCCTGGAGACAGTAATTACCCTCATTCTCTGCCTACAACAGGAGTTTCGATGGTGGGCAGAAGCCTGTCACCACAACAAGGGTCTGCCATTCAGTTTACCCACAGCCAGATAGACACTAACAACGGATGCATCAGAATATGCCTGGGGGTCCCATATGGCAGGAAAATGTATTCAGGGCACATGGCTTGCAAACCAGATGCATCTACACATCAATCAAAAAGAGATGCTAGCTGTTCAAAATGCCCTGACAGCTTTCAAGGACCTGCTTCATCCAGGACAGCTACTGATAAAGACAGACAATACTACGGTCATGTGGTACATAAATATGCAGGGAGGTACACATTCCTACCCCCTCTGCAGACAAGCAGTGACCTTATGGAACACAGCATTGGCTTTTCAAATTCACCTGCAAGCACAATTCCTGCCAGGAAAAACAAATACTCTGGCAGACGAACTAAGCAGAAATCTCATGGATCCCCACGAATGGAAACTGGATCCACAAGTCTTCAGCATGATAATAAGGAAATGGGGGTGCCCAGATACAGATCTATTTGCCTCCCCCCACAACTACCAATTGCAGAGATTTTGCACAAGGATTTATCACAATCAAGCATGGAAAGTGGACGCCCTATCCTTCAGCTGGAAAAACCTAACAGTATATGCCTTTCCTCCAAAGCCTCTCCTTCCCAGGGTACTCCTAAAGGTCAGACGAGAGAAGCCAAAAATGATACTGATTGCACCAGACTGGCCACGCCAGCACTGGTACCCAGTCCTAAAGAGCTTGTCTCAAGGTCCAGCATGGATATTGCCTCAAACTTCTCACTTGCTGACCCAACAAAACGATCAGATCCTGCACAGCCAACTCGGGACCTTAAATCTGGCTGCATGGCGGATAATGTAACCATTCAGAGCACACCTCTTTCAAAAGCTGTTATGGATGTTATCTTGGAGGCCAGGAGGCCCAGTACCAGAAAATCGTGTGCAGAAAAATGGAAGAGATTCTGTGCTTGGAGCCAGGAACAAGGCATTGACACGTGTGTACCAAATATACCTCAGATTTTACAATACCTAACTGAGATGCTGAACAAAAGCCTTTCTTTCTCATCAATTAAGATTCATGCCTCTGCCATTTCAGCCCATTACAATACAGAACCACCTATCTTTTCTCATCCTTTAATAAGGCAGTACCTCAGAGGGGCCAAAACTATTAGGCCTCCAAGGAGAGCACCAATTCCTGACTGGGACCTCAATTATGTATTGGAAAAACTCACACTGCCTCCTTTCGAGCCAGCTTCAACAGCAGATATAAAATTCTTATTCTGGACAACAGCTCTACTCCTAGCAATAACCTCAACAAGGCAAGTCTCGGAGTTACAAGCCCTCATGGCTGTGGAACCTTTTATCATTTTTCATCCAGACAGGGTGTCTCTGAGGACAAATCCTACATTTATGCCTAAGGTGGTATCCAGTGTGGCCCTCAACCAAACCATTCACTTGCCTACCTTTTATCCAAATCCACAGAAAAAAGGTGAGAAAATTCTGCATTCTTTGGACATACACAGGCAGTTACGCTTCTACTTGGACAGAACTAAAGCTTTCAGAAAGACTGAGCAACTTTTAGTGTCATTTGCTGCAGGAGCACAAGGAAAAGCTATCTCCAAACAGACTATTTCTAAATGGATAGGCCATTGCATCTGTTTCTGCTATTCTCAACATGGCAAATCAGTGCCTAAGAGCATTAGGCCTCATTCCACCAGAGCAGCAGCCACTTCAGCAGCCTTCCTCAGAGGAGTACCAACCAAAGATATCTTAGAGGCTGCAACTTGGAGTTCAGTGCACACTTTCACAAAACACTACCACTTACCTCTTTACTCTAAGTCCAGAGCAGGCTTTGCCACTGCAGTTCTGCAGAGCCTCATAGCCTCTCCTAATACTATTTAGCCCAGCCACCCATCCTCAACTTTGGGATTCAACCCAAGAGTAATGACTGCAACAGTGAAACACGATGAACATAGTACAGTTGTGTACCTACCATAAATGTAGATGTTCGAGTGTATTCACTGTTGCAGTCCAGGTTACCCTCCCACCATCCCCCTTCTCTTTGCTGGGACTTATCGGCACTTCTCTATCCTATACAACCTATTTGGTGTATTTGCTTGTAGATAAAGAAAATGTTATTTTTGTGCATGGAGTTTTAATGGCATATTTTTCAGCCTACCAATTTGGGGGCACCTGACATCTGGGGCAAGAAAAACTGAAGAAAATGGCGTCAGCTGCATCTTTTATACCCCTGGCTCACTGACGTCAGGGAAGAGGCAACAGCAACTGACGCCAGACCTAGACTTTGGAATTCTGGCCGACTGAGGGTATCTTGCCAGCAGGATAACCCAAGAGTAATGACTGCAACAGTGAATACACTCAAACATCTACATTTATGGTAGGTACACAACTGTACTTTGTGTGTGTGGAGCAGTGCAAATCTATCCTCATTTTTTCTGTAATAGCTGTCTTTTTATAATGGTTACTTTCTTTTCATTTCTTAGGAATACTATATGTACTGTTTTTTTGATAGTAACAGTAGTATTTGTAGTTTTTTTATGTACCCCATTTTGTACATTCTTTAGAACAGGTGAAAGTTTTCATTAAATTAAATCCGTAATAAGAAGTAAATTGTATTTCATTTGCATCATCATCTCTGGACAGTCAGATGTTGACACATTTTGATGCGCTACAGAAGTCCACTATTACAGCTGTAGGTGTCCATCAGCTCTGTGTCCTTGGGATTCAGAATGATTCTATATGCCAACTTTGATTAGTCGAAGTATGTTCCACATTTAGCATGATGGCCAGTTCAGAAACACTGGCATGCCACACAGAGAAACACCAAATTAGTAGCTCATTGTCATGTTTCTGAATCAGACACTGCACTGTCAGACTTGATCACAGTGGTGTTCTCAGTATTAGCCCACACATCACTGTAGTACAGGCAAAAAGAGAGTGTTCCCTGTTTCCTCCAAGAGGAGAATCTGAACTGAGCATTGGGGTTCTCTGCATCTCTTTACCAGGTTAACCAGAGCCCCAGTATCAGGGAAGAGAACGTGGATAATTAGCATTAACTTCTCCTCCAGACTGACACATTAGCATACAACTTCCCCAGTGAGACCATGCTCTGCACTGTAGCCACCACCAGGGAAATTTTTGAGTAGGAGAGCAGTCTGTGAATCATTCATCAAGGATTACCACTATGTTGAAATTTTCTGAGTTAAGGCTTCGAAGTTGTGGTAAGCCTTTATGAATCATGCCCTGTACACTTTGCTGGTGTGTAAGTAGAAAATACAAAATGCAAGCTAAAACTGTAATTATGTACATTAGGCAAGGGTGATCTCTAGAATAGAGGAATTTGTATTACTTGTGAGTCATTGAATATTTCTCCTTTGGCATATACTTTTGCGCAGTTCAAGATGCTCTTCGTGTTTCACTGTTGCAGTCATTACATTTGGGTAATCTGCTGGCAGGTTGCCCTCAGTCAGCCTAAATAACAAAGTCTTGGGTCCTGCGTCGGTTGCTGTCTCCTCTTCCATGACGTCAGGTCGTCAGGGATATAAAACATGCAGCTGACGCCATTTTAATCGGTCTTTCTTGCCGCGCGGTGCCCGAAGCAGAAGCAGTTTGCAAGTGCCGGTCGGCCGACTCCTGAAATTTTCATTTTCAAGTTTCAGAACCTAAGTCTTCAAACTAAAGCTAAGTACCCCGTTGGGGAAACTTTTTCTTGCTCCTTTCAGATGTCAATAAAAGTTAACTGCATTACTTGTGGGAAGCAAATACCTCATAATGATTTTCATTTGTACTGTATTCCTTGCCTAGGCCCTGATCACAACGTGCCTTGCTGTCGGTTTTGTGCTAAATTTAACCAACGCACTATTAAGCGTTGGTATATTTTTGCTTCTAAATATTTTGGTTCAAGAGTTAACTACCCTGAAATGTCAGGAGTTCACAAAAAACGCAAGGAAAAAGACAGAGACAGACCATCGAGGTCCAAAACTTACGACAAAGCTTCTCCTAAGCCAGTCGCTGGTTCGCCGGTACTCAGTGAGGCGCTTTTGCAGCCCCTGATACCCGCTACTTTTGAGTCACAGGCCTCTACCGAGACCCATTCAGAGTCCGGTATGCCATGAGATTCTGAAAGTATTGAACCTGCGGATGTCTCTCCCTTGGATGGGTCCGGAGCCGCTGAGCAGGCACCGGCTTCTGATGGTGTTTTCAGGCCTCAACATTTTTATATTAAACTGATGCCATCATCAAAAACAAGGCCAAAACCAACTTCTATGTCTAAAAAACCGACGCATGAGCCACGTGCTCAGGCCCCTATGTCTAAAAAACAAATGATCAAAATGGCTGAGGATTTAATTACCTTGATCAGGGGTTCCCAACCCCCCCCCTCCTGCTAAGAGGCCTAGGCAAGGCACTGATTATGAATCTTCAGATCAGGTTTCCATTTCTTCTGATAGGAATTTTCTGTTCCACCTTATGAGGACTCTGATGCAGAGGAATCCATCCCTTCTGCTTCTCCTTCTGAGGATTACTCTTTTGGAGAGACTTTGCATACTTTAAGGGAACATTTTCACTGGGAGAGTCAGGACTTCTCAGAATCAAAAAAGAGGCTTAGGGATTTTCTTCTTCCTCAGAATAGGCCTTTGGCAATACCTCCTGTATTAGACATTGTTGATGATGTGTTCTCTGAATCAAGCATGGCTCCTGATTCCCTGTCTCCGGCTCCTAGTAAGCCAGACAGATATTACAAGGTTCCTGACTCCCACAAATTTCTTTTCAAAAATCCTGCTGCTGATCCTGAGACTATTTCTCAGGGTCCGAAGGGTGTTAAGGCTTCTACAGCCAAAAATCCTACCCCTTCTGATAGAGATTCCAGGGCGCTGGATAGATAGGGCAAGAAGGTTTATACGTCTGCAACCTTGGCAATCAGGGCTTTAAACTGCCAGTTTCATATGCTTAAATATTAACAGCATGTTTTGGCCTTACTGAAACAGAAAATCATGTTGATTTCTGATTGTGTGGAAAATAGAGTTACAGGATTTATTGCATTCAGCAGAACAGGTTGGAAAGCATACTTTGCAATGTGGTGTTGATTCCTTTAAGGCCTCTTGCAGGGTTGCCATAACTGGATCTGTGATAAGAAGACATGCCCGGCTCAAGGAGCAAAATCTGCTTGATCATGTTAAAGCTAAATTGTTGGATGCCCCTTTACAGCATGACAGTCTGTTTGGCAATAAGGCAGAAGAGGTTTTAAAGAAAATGGAAGACAAAGCTAAATCTATGCAAACTGTAAAAGATTTCTTGCAAGTGTAGCCACCCAGGTTCAGTAGGCACTGGCCTACTAAGAATTGGTCCTTCCCTGTGTCCAACAGAGCCACTCAGGGCAAACCCAGGAGCTCTAAAGGCTCCAGATATCAATCACAGTGATCGTACGGGTCAAAGCAATGGGGTGCTTCCACCTCCAAATCTGGAGGTAACAAAGCACAACCCTACAGTAAGCAGTCTCAATGACTTTCCTCTGCCATCTCCATGCACTTATCTTTTGGCAGCCCCCTTGGGAGGAAAACTAGCACTTCATGCTCAAAATTGGCATTTAATTACCCAGGACAAGTGGGTATTAGACCTAGTATCCTAGAGGTACAGATTTCATTTCCACACGTTGCCAATTCCAGACGAATGGCCAGATCTGCCACCAAACTAGTGGACAGAGGCCCAGAAACAAGTCATGTCCCTCATGGATATGGGGGATATTCACCCAGTACCAGAAAAGGAAAAAGGACAAGAATTCTATTCAAGGCTTTTTCTCATACCCAGAAAAGACAAATCATGGCGTCCAATTCTGGACTTATCAATTCTAAACGCGTTCCTAGACATTCCAAAATTCAAAATGCTGACTTTACAACAGCTACTGCCTATGCTAGGCAAGAATGCCTGGTTGGTAACTCTAGACTTAAAAGAGGCATACCTGCATATCCCAATAAGGGAATCTTGCAGAAGATACCTCCGCTTCAAAGCAGGCTTTTTGCATTACTAATTCTCTGCACTGCCCTTTGGCTTGTATACTGCGCCCAGGGTCTTTACAAAGTGCCTGGCACCAGTAATTGCATTTTGCAGACAAAGAAACATTCAAATGTATCCTTATCTGGACGATTGTCTCATTCAGGCAGAGGACAAGGACACTCTTCTTCAACATCTGGCATTTGTAAAAAGGCTTCTAGCATGCCTGGGGTACACCATAAACGAAAAGAAATCACAACTGGTACCCTCTCAAATAATTACATTCCTGGGTGCAAGCTTGAATACAACTGCCCAGATGGCTTACCTCATGCCAGACAAACAAATTCAATTGACAACATACTTCAAACAAATGGCAACAAAAACCCAGCTATCTGCAAGACAAATTCTGCAGGCTTTGAGGTTCATGGCATCCTGCATTCTACTAATTCCATATGTGAGACTGCATATGAGGAAACTGGAATGGTATCTAAAAAGCTTAAGGAGTCAACATTGTCACAGCCTGGAAACAATGATTCCTCTCATTTCCTGCCTGCAACAGGAGTTTCTTTGGTGGGCAGAGACATATTACCAAAACAAGGGACTGTCATTTATTCTACCCCCTGCCACCCAAACCCTAACTACAGATGCATCAGACTGTGCTTGGGGGGCCCACCTGGCAGGAAGATGCATTCAGGGCAAATGGAGCCCAAGCCAAATGCATCTACATATCAACCAGAAAGAAATGCTAGCTGTGCAGAATGCTCTGACAGCCTTCAAGGATTTCCTTCATCCCGAACAGCTACTGATAGATGGACAACACCACAGTTATGTGGTACATAAACAAGCAGGGAGGTACCCATTCCTTCCCCCTTTGCTGACTAGCCATGGCCTTGTGGAACACAGCCTTGACTTACCAAATACATCTTCAAGCTCAATTCCTGCCAGGAAAGCAAAATACTCTGGCAGACGACCTAAGCAGAAATTGTATGGACCCACACGAATGGAAACTGGATCCACAAATCTTCAGCATGCTAACACAAAAATGGGGGAGCCCAGACATCGATCTATTTGCCTCTCCCCAAAACTATCACTTGGACAAATTCTGCACAAGAACTCATCACAAAAAAGCATGGAAAGTGGATGCTCTATCCTTCAGCTGGAAAGACCTATCAGTCTATGCCTTTCCCCCTCTGGCTCTACTCACCAAGGTCTTAACTAAAAGTCAGACAGGAAAAACCAAAACTGATTCTAATTGCTCCGGACTGGCCTCGCCAACACTGGTACCCGCTTCTAAGGAATATGTCACACCTTCCTCCGTGGTACTTGCCTCAAACACCTCACCTATTGTCTCAGCAGAACTATCAAATTCTGCACACTCAGCTCCAAATTCTGAATCTTGCAGCATGGATAATCAACTAATTTCACCAACCACATCTCTCAGTAAACCTGTGATGGATGTCATTTTGAAAGCCAGATAGCCTAGTACTAGAAAATCTTATGCTGATAAATGGAAGAGATTCTGTGCTTGGAATCAAGCACAAGGAATAGACACAGCAAAGCCTAATATTCCTCAGATTTTGCAATACTTAACTGAGATGCTTCACTAGGGCCTATCATTTTCTTCAATAAAAATCCATGCCTCTGCCATCTCGGCTCATTACAACACAGAGCCTCCCCTCTTCTCTCATCCCCTGCTAAAACAGTACCTCAGAGGGGCCAAAAATTTAAGGCTCCCAGGAGAGCGCCAACTCCTGCATGGGACCTCAATTTTGTGCTGGAAAAACTCACCCTACCTCCTTTTGAACCAGCAGCTACTGCGGATATAAAATTTCTTTCTTGGAAGACGGCCTTTCTCTTGGCAGTCACTTCAGCTAGAAGGGTTTCAGAACTACAGGCTCTCATGGCAGTGGAGCCTTTCATTATTTTCTACCCAGACAGGGTGGCCCTCAGGACCAATCCTTTTATGCCAAAGGTGGTATCCAGTGTGGCTCTTAACCAGACCATTCACCTGCCAACTTTCTTCCCAAATCCGCAGAACAAGAGGGAGCGGATTCTGCGTTCATTGGATGTACACAGACAACTAAGATTCTACTTAAACAGGACAAAATCTCTAAGAAAGTCTATGCAACTACTGGTGGCATTTGCTGCAGGATCAGAGGAGAAGGCTATATCAAAGCAGACTATTTCTAAATGGATAAGCCACTGCATTCGTTTCTGCTACCTGCACCATGATAAACCTGTGCCCAAGGGGATCAGATCCCATTCCACCAGGGCTGCCTCTACTTCAGCAGCTTTTCTCAGAGGGGTCCCTACCAGAGACATTCTAGAAGCTGCTACTTGGAGCTCAGTTCATACATTCACAAAGCATTGCCATTTACCTCTCTTTTCTAAATGAAGGGCAGGCTTTGCCACTGCAGTCCTGCAGGGCCTTATAGCTGCTTATTTCCATCCTCCCAACCATAGGTTTGGGATTCTACCCAAATGTAATGACTGCAACATTGAAACACGAAGAACATAGTACAGTTGTGTACACTTATCATAAATGTAGATGTTCGAGTGTATTCACTGTTGCAGTCCGGGTTACCCACCCGCCAGCCCCCTTTCTATACCTTTTCTTTCCTTCACTATACTCAAAAGCCTTTGTGGTGTATTTGCTTTTAGTTGAAGGTAAATTTTATGTTTTCTAAAGTGCATTTATATATTTATAGTTATACATATATATGTTTGCTCCCCATTTGGGGGGCACCTGACATCTGGGGCAAGAAAAACGGATTAAAATGGTGTCTGCTGCATATTTTATACCCCTGACGACCTGACGTCATGGAAGAGGAGACAGCAACTGACACAGGACCCAAGACTTTGTTATTCAGGCTGACTAAGGGCAACCTGCCAACAGATTACTCAAATTTAATGACTGCAACAGTGAATACACTCGAACATCTACATTTATGGTGAATGTACACAACTGTACTTTATCCTACTTCCATTAAAGCATGAATAGAAAGGAGGCACTCCAAAATTTGATAAAGGAAAAGGGTATAAAAGGTTATTATCTGAAACCATATCAAAAGATATGTTCCTCCTTTTACATATTTCTTTCAGATTTCACATTGCATCCTGTATGTGGTTAGACTGATGGAATATTAAAAATACACTTTAGTAACTATATTAAAGAACCAAGCTCAGGCTAAAAAACTCCTTCACTCTGACTTATACTTAGCTGAGATTTATTCCCAGACAGTTTCAGATGGAGTAAGTTGCAGTCCAGTCATTGCATTACACAGGGAAACTGAGTACAGTATAAAAAAACAGTACTGTAGAACTCCAGAGTTAACTGGTATAATATCAAATGTTAAATAATTACAATTTATCAGTCAGTGTAGTTTTTTTTAAATCCTTTATTGATTATTTACATTGTAGACAATTACATAGGCATAACTTTCAACCGTACCACATTCCTCAGTATTTACTGGATGTTCTTCATCTCACATTGCTGCAGTCCTTACACTTGGGTAGTCCACTGTCCTCGGTCGGCCCGAATATCAAAGTATTAGGCTGACGTCGGTCAAGGCGCATAAGACTGACATCAGGACGTCAGGGTACATATGCGCATGACCGACGTCATATCCTGAGTCTTTTTTGCCGCATGGTCCGATGCAGAAGCAGCGTTGCAAGTGCCGTTCGGCGTTCTGAAATTTTTCGAAGTCGGAGTTTCAGACCGAGTCAAAGTTGGCTAAGTACAATATTTTGTTTTTCTTGCCTCAGTGGTTTACCGGATGTCAGAAAAAGTGAATAACTGTATTTCTTGTGGGAAGCAGATACCGCATAGAGATTATCATACTTTGTGTATTCCTTGTTTGGGGCCTGAGCACGGCGTTGTTGGGTGTCGCTTTGTGCTAGGTTCAATAAGCGCTATTAAGGTTAGATTGTGCTAGGTTGGTCTTGGGAAGCGGTGCAATTATAAGATGCCGCCGGATGCTCCGGCTTCTTCAAGAAGCGCAAAGACAAAGCAGCTAAACCCAGGCAGGAAGAGTCGTCGTGCGGGACGCCGGTTCTTTAGAGGCTCAGTGGAACCGGTGGTTCCACGAGGCTACACTGGAGTCCCAGGGAGAGACTTTGATTTTGCAGGATGTGGCCTCTCAGGAGGCAGGTCAGGCTGAAGGGGCTTCTCAGGTTACTGTACTCCCTTCCCTTCCTAGGGTGGTTAGGCCCTCTCCTTCTGTTTCTAAGGCTTCTCCCAGAGGCAGGCCAGGTTTAGCTTCTGTAGGTGTCACCCCTAGTTCTTCAGGATCTGTGCCCAAGAAGCACATGCTTAAAATGGCTGAAGATTTAATTACTTTGATTAGAGGTTCTTTGCCCCCTCCTGATAAGAGGCCTAGGGTGGAACCAGAGTTGGGGAGTTTTGAGCAGGCTTCAGATGTTTCAGAGTCTTCGGCTGAAGACTTGCAGGAGTACTCTCCTTATTCTGATTCTGATGCAGATGATTCGACTCCTTCTGCTTCTCCTCCAGAGGATTTTTCTTTTTCAGAGACTCTTCATTCCATGAGGGAACATTTTAAGTGGGAAGGTCAGGACTTCTCTGATTCCAGGAAAAGGCTTAGGGAATTTTTGCTTTTACCCCAGCATAGGCCCTTGGCTATTCCTCCTGTTCTGGATGTTGTGGAAGATGTGTTTGCAGAGGCTTCACTTAATCCTGATTCTCTGCCTCCTGCTCCTGTTAAACCGGATAGGTATTACAGGGTGCCTGAAGCTCATAAATATCTTTATAAGAGTCCTAGGGCGGACCCAGAAACTGTTAGTCAGGGACCTAAGGGTGTCAAGGCCTCTGTTGTAAAAAATCCGGTTCCTCCAGATAAAAAGGCCAGAGCTTTGGATAGATGGGGAAAGAAAGTCTATACTTCCACCTTAGCTATGAGGGCTTTGAATTGCCAGTTTCACATGTTGAAATATCAAAACTATCTTCTTTCTCAATTGAAGTCTAAGGTAGATGCTCTGGCGGAAGGCATTGAGTGTAAAGAATTACAAGATTTGGTTCATGTCTCTGAACAGGTGGGTAAGCATTCTTTGCAATGTGGTTTTGATGCTGTACAGGCCTCGTCTAGGGTGGCTGCCACTGGGTCAGTTCTTCGCAGGCACGCCTGGCTGAGGGATCAGAATTTATCTGACCATGTTAAGACAAGGATTTTGGATGCTCCTTTGCAGTCTGATGTGTTGTTTGGTTCACCTGTGGAGTCAGTCTTGAAGAAAATGGAAGACAAGGCTAAGTTTATGCAGGCTGTTAAAGATTTTTTGCAAGTCCAGCCTCCAAGTTTAGTAGGAATTGGCCTGCTAAGGGGTGTTCTTATGATTCACAGTCTAGGGGTAGATCTAGACGTGGTAGGGGCAGAGCTCAGAGCTCCTTCAGACCTAGAACGGGAGTTCTCCTGCACAATCTTCGGTGAGGGCAGGGGCCAGTCCTTTAAACAGGCCCAATGACCTACCCTTTCAGCTGCCAGATCCTTCTTGCCTGGCAGCACCTTTGGGAGGAAGGTTGGCACTCTACAAGGAAAACTGGAGTTTGATTACCCAAGACAGATGGGTATTGGATATCATACACCAAGGTTACAGGTTTTATTTCCATACCTTGCCTCCTTTCAAAGGCATGCCGGAAGTTCCTCCTCAGCAAAGACTAGAGGCTCACAAACAAATTTCTCTGCTGCTCCAAATAGGGGCCATACAACCGGTCCCTCTGCCAGAAGTGGGCCTAGGATTTTATTCTCGCCTGTTCCTAGTACCAAAGAAGGGGAACACGTGGAGACCAATTTTGGATTTATCTATCCTCAACACTTATCTGGACATTCCCAAGTTCAAAATGTTGACGTTACAACAGCTTTTACCTCTGCTGGGCAAAGATCACTGGATAGTGACTCTGGATCTCAAGGAGGCTTACCTTCATGTTCCTATCAGGCTACGTTGCAGGAAGTATCTGCGTTTTCGGGCTGGGACTTCTCATTATCAGTTCTCTGCATTGCCCTTTGGCTTATCTACTGCGCCCAGAGTGTTCACGAAGGTTCTGGCTCCAGTGATAGCTTTCTTCAGGCTCAGAGGAATACAGATCTATCCTTATTTGGACGATTGCCTGATTCTGGCCCAAGGAAAGGACGAACTTCTTCATCATTTACACTATGTGATAGCAGTGCTAAGATGCCTGGGGTATTCTGTGAACGAAATAAAGTCCAGTCTAGTACCCTCTCAGGACATGTGGTTTCTGGGTGTGAGACTGAATACAGCATCCCAGATGGCCTTTTTGACCCCGGACAAACAAAAGAATCTTTCTCTTTACTTCCATCAATTGTCTCATCAGTCCAGGCTGACTGCAAGGACAGTCCTTCAAGCCTTGGGGTTCATGGCATCTTGTATTCTGGTGCTTCCCAGTGCCAAACTGCATATGAGGAAGCTACAATGGTATCTCAAAAATGTATGGTAACAGCACTGCCAAGATATGGACACTGTCATTCAGATAATACCTTGCATTCAAAAGGAATTTTTGTGGTGGGCTCAGGAATGTCACCTAAACAAGGGACTCTCTGTGACCCGGCCAGAGGCGAGTCAGATTCTAACGACAGATGCCTCAGACAAAGCTTGGGGAGCTCATCTAAATGGAAAGTGGATACAAGACACGTGGCCTGCCAGACTTCTACATCTACATATCAACTTGAAGGAGATGTTAGCAGTCCAATTTGCATTAATAGCTTTCAAGGATTTACTTCTTCCAGGGCAGGTGTTGGTTCTAACAGACAACACAACTGTCATGTGGTACATCAACAAGCAAGGGGAACACATTCTTATCCTCTATGCAGACAAGCAATGATTTTGTGGGAGACTGCTCTCAGTTTACAGCTAAATCTTCAGGCAAGGTTTCTGCCGGAGCACAGAACTCCTTAGCAGATGTGTTGAGCAGACAAATTATGGATCCCCACGAGTGGAAATTGGATCCTCATGTATTTCAGAAATTGACAGTGTTATGGGGAACTCCAGACATAGATCTGTTCGCTTCTCCACTAAACTACCAGCTGCCAAAGTTTTGCACAAAAGGTTTCATCCCACAGCTTGGAAAGTGGATGCTCTTTCATTCAATTGGAGCAATCTTCATGTGTATGCCTTTCCACCTCTGCCTCTCCTCCCAAAGGTACTTCTGAAGGTCAGACAGGACAAGCCAAAGATAATTTTAATAGCTCCAGATTGGCCTCGACAGCACTGGTACCCATTACTGAGAAGTCTGGGAGCCTCCATGGCCTTTACCTTCGATTCCACACCTGCTGTCTCAGGAGAACAGTAATTTACTCAATGTCAAACTTCACTCTCTTCACCTGACAGCCTGGCATATTCTGTTTTAAACCCTGGAGGGTCTCAGCTTCCACAGCAAGTTTTGAATGTTATTTTGGAGGCCAGAAGGCCTAGTACAAGGAAAGTGTACGCAGATAAATGGAGGAGATTTTTATTTTGGAGTGCAGCAAAGGCATTTGATGTTTCTAAGCCTAATTTAAGTGTGGCTCTTCAATATCTTACTGAGTTACTGGACAAAGGTTTGTCCTTCTCTTCTATTAAGGTTCATGCTGCAGCAATTTCTGCTCACTATGACTGTGACCCACCATTGTTTTCTCATCCTTTGTTTAAGCAATTCCTTAGAGGGGCAAAGAATATAAGACCCCCACTGAGAGCTCCTACTCCTGCTTGGGATCTCAATTTTGTGTTGGAGAAACTTACTCTACAACCTTTTGAGCCTGCAGCTACTGCTGAGTTGAAATATTTATCATGGAAGACTGCTTTTTTGTTGGCCATTACCTCTGCGAGAAGGGTTTCTGAATTACAGGCCCTTATGGCGGTTGAGCCTTTCTTAATTTTCCATAAGGATAGGGTATCTTTGCATACTAATCCTTCCTTTATGCTTAAAGTGGTTTCTAGTGTGGCTTTAAACCAAACTATTCATTTGCCTACTTTTTATGCAAACCCCCAAAATAAAGGGGAAAAGATTTTGCACACTTTGGATATACACAGGCAGTTGCGATATTATTTGAGCAGAACTAAAGGGTTCAGGCAGTCTCAGCAGTTATTTGTTTCATTTGCTTTGGGTTCTCAGGGCAAGCCTGTGTCAAAACAAACTATTTCTAAGTGGATTAGGTTTTGTATTGCTTTCTGTTATTTCCATCATGGTAAGGAGATTCCAGCTGGAATTAGGCCTCATTCCACTAGGGCTACTGCCACTTCTACAGCTTTTTTAAGGGGGGTGGCCACTAAAGATATTTTGGAGGCAGCTACTTGGAGTTCAGTGCATACTTTCTCAAAGCATTACCACCTTCCACTTTACTCTAAATCTAGGGCTGGTTTTGCCACTGCAATTTTACAGGGCATTTTGGCAGCTCCTACTGCTTTATAGTTTTGCCATCCTCCCTTACCTCTGCTTTGGGATTCTACCCAAGTGTAAGGACTGCAGCAATGTGAGATGAAGAACATAGTATAGTTTTGTACCTACCATAAATGTAGATGTTCAAGATCCACATTGCTGCAGTCCAACCCTCCCTCCTTCCCTCTGTTGTTAGAGGCGGTTGTGTGGTTTGGGTTGTACATATTGTGGATATTGTATATATTGTACATATGATTAGTACTAGGGTGGTTGGTTGTTTTTTGCTGTCTTTTGGTTTTGACCTTTCTTTTTAGGGTCTTCTGACATCTGGGGCAAGAAAAGACTGAGGATATGACGTCGGTCATGCGCATATGTACCCTGACGTCCTGATGTCAGTCTTATGCGCCTTGACCGACGTCAGCCTAATACTTTGATATTCGGGCCGACCGAGGACAGCGGACTACCCAAGTGTAAGGACTGCAGCAATGTGGATCTTCGAACATCTACATTTATGGTAGGTACAAAACTGTACTTTTTGAAGGCAAAATAGTGAGGGTGTTGTGAATTCCTGAGTGGCCCCTTCAATTCCTGTTTTTTTTTCTCTCATTTTATGTACAATTTTAAGTTATGGCTGATGTCATCACTTATCACTAATGTATCCCACAATGTCATCAACGTGCATGGGTATGCGTGATGATATCAACTTCATGTGAGGCAGTGCCTGACTGCCTATTGGACTCAAAACCATAAGTGGTGGTGCATAATGGGACACTTAAAATATTTTACCAAGCCATTATTGCTTGATGCTCAAATGAGTGCCTGTTTTTTTTCCAGATTCGGAGACTACATGTTTCTGTTACCTAAAAAACAACCAAGCTACATACTGACATTAGAATTTATCACAATACTTAGTCTTACTGATGGTGGTCTCTGAACTACCACCTGCCTCTTCTTGAAATGCACACAAGCATCCAGTAAGCACTTTTAGCAACTCTTAGTTTTACCCGATATAAATTAAAAATATAATGACCAGATTTAAAGTAACAATCCGTTTCAAGCAAATGACTCCTTGATGATTGCAAATCCTCTTTATTTCACTAGCTGCTGATTTTGGTAACTTACATTAACCTGGCTATCTGTGTTTTTCACTGCACAGTAATATTTTAAATAAGGGATAATAGCTGTTTAATGTAGAGATTTAATTTTTCTTTGGGACATATTTTACAGCTCATCCACTAGAGCTGTGCTCCTATCATTTTAGCTTCTAGTGATTCATTCATGAGAAGGGCTGCTGCCGTCTATTAGCATCAGAAGTACAAAAGCACGAGTGTGGCATGAGCTGGCATCACTCCAGGAGCACAGATGGGACTAACCATTCACTACAAATCATAATTTATTTGTTCTTTTTATCGGCCTGCCTCGTGCAGTTTGTCCTGCCTGCGATGGTTATGCTTTTTGAATGACATTCAATAAATGCATATGGTATTTTCTGTAATGTGCCTGAGTGTAATCGTCTATTTTTGCCAAATTTAATGCATATTAATGAGATACAAAACTTAAGCATGCAGTTTAAATGTTTGGTTTCTTTATTGGTTGGAGTGGTCAGCAGTTCAGATATCAAACTCGTCTTCCCATCCTTAGTAAGTCATTGCAATCTACTAGTGCTTGCCATGTGCAATATTACTCAGAGAAAAAAAAATGCCCTTTTAAAGTCTATGCCATACTGGGTAACAGAGTGAAGTTGCTGTTTTTATCGAAGCAGGTTTTCCTCAGTTCTACAGAAAAGTGCCACATGGTGCTTTTGAAATGTCACAAGCGCTGTACAGACAGCAGCGCATGATTTTAGGGTTACTTGAGTAATGGCATAAACAGTAGCTTCTTCACAGCTAATGCAAGTCCCTGACCCTGGAATACGTAAGTAACTGTGGGGAAAAAGAGGGTTCATTTGCAAAACTTAATATTATCAGAATTAAACTTTACCAGGTATGTATCTTTAATCCAAAGTTGATGTACCTTTAAGGTATTGCATCTCATAGTTTCATACTAGACTAATGCTTACCCTTCTGATTTTTAGCACAGCCCATCACTATAAGTGTCTGGGACAGCTAACATTTTTCCCACTGAATTTGCTGTTTACACCAAATACTCCGAGATAGCTTTACAACTGACCCTCCTTCCAGTCACATGGATACCTTTCAATGTTTTTTGTCTTTTGGCTTTTCCCGGTTAGGGGTCGCCACAGCGGAACTCCAGTCTGCTAATGATTGGCAGTTGTTTTTATGGTGTCAAGTTGCCAGCCCCATGCCCATTCAACGTATGTCTTTTGAACACCCACTCGACTGCGGGGAGGACATGCAGACTCCACACAGAAAGCACTCCCAACACAACCGAGAATCGAACGGGAGAACCTCTTGCTGTGAGGCAACAACGCTACCACTGCACCACCGCGGAAGTACTTCCGAGTAACTGTTAGTACTGATTTAGAAGCTTCATGCAAAAGTCAAGTTTCTGGGGAGAGATGCCAACACTGTTGTTCCGGTAATATTGTGTGTTTATAGATTTTATATATAGTTTTGTAGATTAGTACTAGGCTAACTGCACCTATAGGCCATTTTAAGCCTAGCCAGTTACCTCATCTGAGAATCAAACCCTGCACCTTGTGTCTGTAAGGTAAATACTTTTACCATTATGCAAGCCTTCTACCCCATGTTCATTTTGTCTATTCGTCAGTTCGTGTTTGAATGTTGGTATCCCATAGTTCCACTGGGGTGGGCAGGGTTACATATTTATGTATGCCAATTTTGTTAATCAGTGTCCAGATTTTTGGCCAATTGTACCTACTTTTCATGGGCCTTTGTCTAGATTTTTGATGTTTCCGGGTTGAGAGGTATGAACCTAGGTATACATACAGTAATAGAAAACTGCCCATAGAAGGAATTTCCATTTATTCTGTGTAATTCATTGCTTCACTTTTCTAAAGATTCCACCTACAGTTCTTCTGGTTCCCTTACAATACTCAGTGCTTCAGTTACAGTTGACTTGCACTCTGATTTCTGTTTTCTAATAATTGCTTATTTCGCAGCCAGTAGAATTAAACTTATTAATGCCTTACTATGTTAGAACAGTATGAGCTGGTGTATAGGATCTAAACAAATTATTTCATTAATTGCAACCATCTGTTTAGAATTAACTTAAAATAAAAAAAAGAAAAACACCACAGCTCCTTGTATTTGTATTTTAAGCTGCCACAAGAATTTACCACAGAGGCAGATAGGGGGACAAAAAGCATAATTTGTTGTTGATGTAGAAGTTGCTATTTGCTGTCTAGAAAGACTGTTAAAGGTGGTGAATGGGGATCACCAGTGGCTTTGTCTGATTTATATTTTTGAAGCTATAACAATAATTAACTTGGAGGCTGATAGAGACTCTGTATTTTAAAATGTGTTGTTGACACATTGGTTGTTAAACATAGAGCCATTGTAACGTATAACTTTAAATATTAGACATGAGTTAAGTATAATGAAGCGAAGGTTAAGTAAAGAAAAAAATGTAAAGCATTTGGTGATAAGGTAAGGCTATGTGGTGTATTTATTTTATTGAAAAGGCGGTATCTATATCTACATATATATATATATATATATATATATATATATATATATATATATATATATATATATTACATATTGGGTTTGTGAAGCTTGAGGTAGTGAGGGAAGAAAGGTACTGAGACTAGACAAAGGGAAGCAGATTAGCAGATTGTGGAGGGCATTTAAGATGTTTTAAAAATGAAAATGATTTTGAGTAAATCAGTATCACTGGGAGTTACTAGTTGTTGGGTGATGTGTATTATCCTCCAGCAGATTTAGGAGAACAGTGTGTGGTATTTTTTCAGGTATATGAAGGTCAAGGTTGAATCTCATTAAAGGATGATTTTGTACAATAACATAAAAAGGGGATTTAATATTCTTCAAATCTTTGGGCTTATTTTCTGCATTATTTATATTATTTTAAAAGGGAATAGTTTAGTAGGAATTGTTTTAGGGAAAGTAGATGAACTGCAGAAGGAAAAATGAAAAGATATGTGAAAGTTAGTAATATAGGGAAATGTGCTCACAATAAATCGTAGAGGAAAGAAAATGACTTACTAGAGTTGAATATCTTATTTATCAGAAGGGAAAGGAAGCTATATTAAAGAGAAAGAAAAGCTTTAAAATATAATTGCAGCAGAATTCATTGTGGAAAATGAAAATTATGGTGGTAAAGGAGATGAAACAATTAAGGAAAGGAAGTATTTCATGATGGGGTTCAAACAGGAGACTTTGGAACAGTATTCTAATGTAATAGAGTGAGAGGATTTTGGGGAAAGGTAGCAGAGTAAAAGCATAAAGAGGCATATTAGGTTATGATTTGTTATGAGTATTTGCAGAAGCAGGCATATGGAATAAGATACAGTAGCTGTAGTATAACTGATGTCTGAAATATTTAGTAAAAAAGTTTAAAATTGTTATGAAAATGCATAATTATTGATGCTGTTAAGCTTATAAGGATTTGTGTTTGGAGGAAAGGATGGATGTTCTTCATCTCACATTGCTGCAGTCCTAACACTTGGGTAGTCCGCTGTCCCTCGGTCGGCCCGAATATCAGAGTATAAGGCTGACGTCGGTCAGGGCGCATTTGACTGACATCAGAACGTCAGGGTACAAATGCGCATGACCGACGTCATATCCTCAGTCTTTTTTGCCGCATGGTCCGATGCAGACGCAGTGTTGCAAGTGCCGTTCGGCGTTCTGAAATTTTTTCGGAGTTTCAGACCGAAGTCAGAGTTGGTTAAGTACCCGTTAGAATATTTTGGTTTTTCTTGCCTCAGTGGTTTACGGATGTCAGAAAAAGTGAATAACTGTATTTCTTGTGGGAAACAGATACCGCATAGGGATTACCATAATTTGTGTATACCTTGTTTGGGACCTGAGCACGGCGTTGTTGGGTGCCGCTTTGTGCTAGGTTCAATAAACGCACTATAAAGCGGAGGTTGGATTGTGCCAGGTTGGTCTTTGGGAAGCGGTGCAATTACAAAATGCCGTCGGATGCTCCGGCGCCGCTTCTCAAAGAAGCGCAAGGACAAGGCTGTTAAACCTAGGTTAGAGGAGTCGTCCGAACCGGACGCCGGTTCTTTAGAGCGTCAGTGGAACCGGTGGTTCCGGAGGCCTCTCTGGAGTCCCAGGGAGAAACTCTGCTTTTACAGGATGTGGCCTCCCAGGAGGCAAGTCAGGCTACAGGGGCTTCTCAGGTTACTTTACTCCCCTCACTTCCTAAGGTGTCTAGGCCCTCTCTTTCTGCTTCCAAGGCTTCTCCTAGAGGCAGGTCTAGTTTGGCTGCTGTGGGTGTCACTCCTAGTTCTTCAGGTTCTGTGCCCAAGAAGCACATGCTTAAAATGGCTGAAGATTTAATTACTTTGATTAGAGGCTCTATGCCCCCTCCTGATAAGAGGCCTAGGATGGAGCCAGTGTTGGGGGATTATGAGCAGGCTTCGGATGTGTCTGAGTCTTCGGCTGAAGACTTGTAGGAGTATTCTCATTATTCTGATTCTGATGTGGATGATTCTACTCCTTCTGCTTCTCCTCCTGAGGATTTTTCTTTTTCAGAGACCCTTCACTCCATGAGAGAGCATTTTAAATGGGAAGGTCAGGACTTCTCTGACTCCAGGAAAAGGCTTAGGGAGTTCTTGTTTTTACCCCAGCATAGGCCTTTGGCTATACCTCCTGTTTTGACTGTGGTGGAAGATGCGTTTGCGGAGGCTTCTCTTAATCCTGATTCCTTGCCTCCTGCTCCTGTTAAACCAGATAGGTATTACAGGGTGCCTGCAGCTCATAAGTATCTTTTTAAGAGTCCTAGGGCAGACCCAGAGACTGTTAGCCAGGGGCCCAAGGGTGTTAAGGCTTCTGTTGTCAAGAATCCGGTTCCTGCAGATAAAGAGGCCAGGGCCTTGGATAGATGGGGAAAGAAAGTTTATACTTCTTCCACCCTAGCCATGTGAGCTTTGAATTGCCAGTTTCATATGTTAAAATATCAAAATTATCTGCTTTCACAGTTGAAATCTAAGGTTGATGCTCTGGCGGAAGGTATTGATTGTAAAGAGTTACAGGATTTAGTGCATGTTTCTGAACAGGTGGGTAAGCCTTCTTTGCAATGTGGTTTTGATGCTGTACAGGCCTCCTCTAGGGTGGCTGCCACTGGGTCAGTTCTTCGCAGGCACGCCTGGCTGAGGGATCAAAATTTATCTGACCATGTTAAAACTAGGATTTTGGATGCCCCTTTGCAATCTGATGTCTTGTTTGGTTCTCCTGTTGAGGCAGTTTTAAAGAAAATGGAAGACAAGGCTAAGTCTATGCAGACTGTTAAAGATTTTTGCAGGTTCAGCCTCCAAAGTTTAGTAGAAATTGGCCTACTAAGGGGTGGACGATCCTTCTTATGATTCCCAGTCTAGGGGTAGATCTAGGCGTGGCAGGGGCAGAGGTCAGGGCTCTTTTAGGCCTAGAACAGGAGTTCTCCTGCACAGTCTTGAAGTGAGGGCAGGGGTCAGTCCTTTCGTAAACAGACCCAATGACCTACCTTTTCAGCTGCCAGAGCCTTCTCGCCTGGCGGCACCTTTGGGAGGAAGGCTGGCACTTTTCAAAGAAAATTGGAGTTTGATTACCCAAGACAAATGGGTACTGGATATCATACATCACGGTTACAGGTTTTACTTCCATACCTTGCCTCCTTTCAAAGGCATGCCAGACATTCCTCCTCCGCAAAGACTGGAGGCTCACAAGCAAATTACACTGTTACTCCAAATAGGGGCCATACAGCCGGTTCCCATGCCAGAAAGGGGCCTAGGATTTTATTCACGCCTGTTCCTAGTACCAAAGAAGGGGAGCACGTGGAGACCAATTTTGGATTTATCCATCCTCAACACTTATCTGGACATTCCCAAGTTCAAAATGTTGGCGTTGCAGCAGCTTTTACCTCTGCTGGGCAAAGATCATTGGATGGTAACTTTGGATCTCAAGGAGGCTTACCTTCATGTTCCTATCAGACTAAGTTGCAGGAAGTATCTGCGTTTTCGAGCTGGGAATTCTCACTATCAGTTCTCTGCATTGCCCTTTGGCTTATCTACTGCGCCCAGAGTGTTCACGAAAGTTCTGGCTCCAGTGATAGCTTTCTTCAGGCTAAAAGGAATACAAATCTATCCTTATTTGGACGACTGCCTGATTCTGGCTCAAGAAAGGGAAGAGCTTCTTCATCATTTGGAATATGTGATAGCAGTGCTAAGATGCCTAGGGTATTCTGTGATCGAAATAAAGTCCAGTCTAGTACCCTCTCAGGACATGTGCTTTCTGGGTGTGAGACTGAATACAGCATCCCAGATGGCCTTTTAACCCCGGACAAACAAAAGAGTCTATCCCTTTACTTCCATCAACTATCTCATCAGTCCGGGCTGACTGCAAGGACAGTCCTTCAAGCCTTAGGGTTCATGGCATCTTGTATTCTGGTGCTTCCCAATGCCAAACTGCATATGAGGAAGCTACAATGGTATCTCAAAATGTATGGACACAGCACTGCCAGGATCTGGACACTGTCATTCAAATAATACCTTGCATTCAAAAGGAATTTTTGTGGTGGGCTCAGGAATGTCACCTAAACAAGGGACTCTCTGTGACCCGGCCAGAGGCGAGTCAGATTTTAATGACAGATGCCTCAGACATAGCTTGGGGAGCTCATCTAAATGGAAAGTGGATACAAGACAAGTGGCCTGCCAGACTACAACATCTACATATCAACATGAAGGAGATGTTAGCAGTCCAGTTTGCATTAATAGCTTTCAAGGATTTACTTCTTCCAGGGCAGGTGTTGATTCTAACAGACAACACAACTGTCATGTGGTACATCAACAAGCAAGGGGAACACATTCTTATCCTCTATGCAGGCAAGCAATGATTTTGTGGGAGACTGCTCTCAGTTTACAACTAAGTCTTCAGGCAAGGTTTCTGCCGAGCACAGAACTCCTTAGCAGATGTGTTAAGCAGACAAATCATGGATCCCCACGAGTGGAAACTGGATCTTCATGTATTTCAGAAACTGACAGTGTCCTGGGGAACTCCAGACATAGATCTGTTCGCTTCTCCACTAAACAACCAGCTGCCAAAGTTTTGCACAAAGCGGTTTCATCACACAGCTTGGAAAGTGGATGCTCTTTCTTTCATTTGGAAAAATCTTCATGTGTATGCCTTTCCACCTCTGCCTCTCCTCCCAAAGGTACTTCTGAAGGTCAGACAGGACAAGCCAAGGATGATTTTGATAGCTCCAGATTGGCCTCGACAGCACTGGTACCCGCTACTGAGAAGCCTAGTACGGAAGCCTCCATGGCCTTTGCCTTTGATTCCACATCTGTTGTCCCAGGAGGACAGTCATTTGCTGAATGTCAAACTTCACTCTCTTCAACTAACAGCATGGCATATTCTGTTTTAAACCATAGAGGGTCTCAACTTCCACAACAAGTTTTGAATGTGATTTTGGAAGCTAGAAGGCCTAGTACAAGGAAAGTGTAAGCAGATAAATGGAAGAGATTTTTATTTTGGAGTGCAGCTAAGGATTTGGATGTTTCTGAGCCTGATTTAAGTGTGGCTCTTCAATATCTTACTGAGTTATTGGACAAAGGTTTGTCCTTCTCTTCTATTAAGATTCATGCTGCAGCAATTTCAGCTCACTACGATTGTGACCCACCATTGTTTTCTCATCCTTTATTCAAGCAATTTCTCAGAGGGGCAAAGAATATAAGACCCCCACGAAGAGCTCCTACTCCTGCTTGGGATCTCAATTTTGTGTTGGAGAAACTCACTCTACAACCTTTTGAGCCTGCAGCTACTGCTGAGTTGAAATATTTGTCATGGAAGACTGCTTTTTTGTTGGCCATTACCTCTGCAAGAAGGGTTTCTGAATTGCAGGCCCTTATGGCAGTTGAGCCTTTCTTAATTTTTCACAAGGATAGGGTATCTTTACGTACCAATCCCTCCTTTATGCCTAAAGTGGTTTCTAGTGTGGCTTTAAACCAAACTATTCATTTGCCTACTTTTTATCCAAATCCCCAAACTAAAGGGGAAAAGATTTTGCACACCTTAGATGTTCACAGGCAGTTGCGATATTATTTGGACAGAACTAAAGGGTTCAGACAATCTCAGCAGTTATTAGTTTCTTTTGCTTTGTGCTCTCAGGGCAAGCCCGTGTCAAAACAAACTATTTCTAAGTGGATTGGATTTTGCATTGCTTTCTGTTATTCCCATCATGGCAAGGAGATTCCAGCTGGGATTAGGCCTCATTCCACTAGGGCTACTGCCACTTCAACAGCTTTTTTGAGGGGGGTGGCAACTAAGGATATTTTGGAGGCAGCCACTTGGAGTTCAGTGCATACCTTCTCTAGGCATTACCACCTTCCATTGTACTCTAAATCCAGGGCTGGGTTTGCCACTGCTGTGTTGCAGGGCATTCTGGCAGCTCCTGCTTCATTATAGTTTAGCCATCCTCCCTTACCTCTGCTTTGGGATTCTACCCAAGTGTTAGGACTGCAGCAATGTGAGATGAAGAACATAGTACAGTTTTGTACCTACCATAAATGTAGATGTTCGAAGATCCACATTGCTGCAGTCCAATTTACCCTCCCTCCTTCCCCTCTGTAGTTTGAGGCGGTTGTGTGGGTTGGGTTATACATCTGAGGTATATTGTGTTTATTGTATATATATTGTACATATTCTTGGTGTTAGGCTGGTTGCTTGTTTAGCTGTTGCCTATGGGTTTGGACCTTTTTTCTTTAGGGTCTTCTGACATCTGGGGCAAGAAAAGACTGAGGATATGACGTCGGTCATGCGCATTTGTACCCTGACGTTCTGATGTCAGTCAAATGCGCCCTGACCGACGTCAGCCTTATACTCTGATATTCGGGCCGACCGAGGGACAGCGGACTACCCAAGTGTTAGGACTGCAGCAATGTGGATCTTCGAACATCTACATTTATGGTAGGTACAAAACTGTACTTTTTAGTGATGTAATGTTTCATATTTGAAGCAACTGGTGATATATTTGTCCATTTAAAGGTTTGGTTGCTTTTTAGTTAACTAATATATACTTTATTTTGTATATTATTTTTGTTGGTTTGACTACTGTTAATTTATTGATTTTTTTTAAAGGAAGTTATAAGTAGTTACATCTACCGTTTTCACTAAGTGATTTAAGATCATTAGCATTTGTCTAAACTGCCATAGCTCAGGTAGGTGAGGCCCTTAATGTCTCATCTTGAGAACAGTACTCCCTTATCTTACACTGCAGTTTCACATTATCAAAATGTGAAACCTGTTAGAGGACTTCAGCTTGTCTTCCTTGATAATGAACACCATCAGTCTAAATAGTAACACTGGCAGTTATTTCCTCATTGACTGGGTGCTTGCAAGCAAGCTATATGTGTGATTGGATTTTAATAATCTACCCAGTAACCTTAATAACTGTTACCCTCTATGAACAATGTGATCATTTAGGAGACTTAAATGTAGTCTTCTATATCTAACTGATATAACAGTCTCCCATAAAGGATCTTATACTCCTCATAGAACACAACTTTATTGATTAGATTCAGTTGTGGATCTGAACAGACATAATCTGCACATTATTTCTCCAGTATTTTAGTACGGATTTGAGTAATCCCTGTTCTACCCGCCATGCTTGTCCCCCTCTTCTTTTTGCTTCATTTTCATCTTCCCTCCTACTTGTCTCTTGACAGTACAGTGTATACAGTTCATCTTTCCTTTCACTTCTGTGTTCCAGTGTATGCATGCTTAGCTAAATCTTTTTTTTCATTCTGTAGTCCTACATTCCACTACTATGTCATTGGCCCAGCAGTGTGTGCTTTCTACCTGCCTGATCTCCCTTCCTCTGTATTTCAGTCAGAACTGTTTACACTACGTAAGATGTAGCCTTACCCAAGCCCTGTATTATGCGAGAATGATTGCAGCATCTCTTGAATCCTGTCTCATAACTGTGCACACCACAGTCCTGTTGGACTTCTCCACTGTCCTTATTGCATAATTTATGCTAGGAGTGACTAGAACTTCCAGAGTTTCCTCCTTTGCCCACCTTAAGACAATCCATCTAAGCAGGTATGCTCTCCTACCAAAGTACATTACTCTTCCACTTTAGTTTGTCAACCAAAATTCAACTCCCAACAATTTGAATACCCTGCAAGTTACAACAGATCTTTATAGAGTCAGATATGTTAAACGGGGCAGGACCCAGCACTGAATCCTGTGGTAGATACACGTGGCAACTTTTCTTCAAAATTTTCCTGCTCCATATGTCACCTTATGCCTTCAGACAGCTTCCCAAGCACTTCAGCATTTATGTGCTCCACATCCTTTAAATTCCTCAGTAGTATGCTGTGACATAAACTTTTATAGGTCTTACTGAAGTTCAGATATACCACACACACACACACACACACAGAAGTAGATAGTTTTCACTGATAGAATCTCTGTGTTGTTAAACATCTGAGAGAGACCATCCACGTTTTAGTAAATTCTGTTACTGCTGCCAGCCAGCTTAGTTTAATTCATATTTATCCATGTTAATCTTGTGTGTGTGTGTGTGTGTGTGTGTGTGTGTGTGTGTGTGTGTGTAGGGGGGTGGGGGGGTAGTACAGTGGTACAGCCTTTAGCTCCTCTCAGAACTCAGCTTCATTGACCACTTTATTCTCAGAACTCAGCTTCATTGACTACTTTATTTCTTCATCATATTAAGCCAGGTTTGAGTAATATGCTTTAAGGTAAAGGTGTGCATAAGTTTTCAAAGTGGAACAAATTCCAAATTGGAAGAACTCCCTCCTTCGCCTCAACAAGCAAATTAGATCAGTAGTGAAAATCTCCTCGGCCAATTATGAATCGAAACTAGCCTCTAAAACAGAGAAATCATAAAGTCTTCTTCAGTTACGTCAGAAACCTCCGTGGCAAAGAACAGGTTTGTTCCGAATTAGTATTTAGCAGTATCACTTACACTGATCCTGTTGGCTTAGCCAACCTTCTAGCAGATAGGTTCAGTGCAAACTTCACCTTTCTGCCCCCCCAAAGGCCCTTTCGACATCCTTGATACTTGTCCCTCACCTCACATCTCTGTAGATCAAGTGTTAAAGGCCCTAGCCAAGGCAAAGAACACAGCTTCCATGGGACCGGATAGTATCCCAGGATGTTTTCTGCACCATCTCCAGCAAGAACTGGCTTCACCATTGAGCACCCTATTCAACCACAGCCTAAGTACAGGCTTCATTCCAGCGGAGTGGAGAACTGCCATTGTCAACCCCTTGCACAAAGGTGGTGCCACTACTGACCCTGGAAATTATCGCCCCATTAACTTGACAAGTCTAATCTGTAAAACCATGGGGCATATTATTATACATCTCATAAACAAAGACATAGGCAATCTCCAAGCACTTGACCCCACCCAGTTCAGATTCATCAAGGGCAGATCTTGCCTGTTGAACCTGGTTGACTTCTTTGAGACTGTCACCAGGGCCCTGAATGAGGGAAAGTCAGTGCATACAGCTTATCTTGACTTGGCCAAGGCCTTTGACACAATCCACCACTCTGGCATCATCGAAAAGCTAACACAACTTGGTGTAAATCCATTTCTTATCAGGTGGGTGGCCAACGTGCTCACCGACAGGTCCCACAAAGTCAAAGTGGGCACCTTCACCTCTGATAGCAGACCTGACATTAGTAGAGTTCCCCAGGGATCTGTTCTGGGACTTCTAATGTTTGGCATCTGTTTCTCAGAGGTCCAGGCTGTCAAAAGGCCTGTGCCTGGCCAGGTTTGCAGATGACTGTAAGTTGGGTGCTGTCATTGACTCGCCAAATGATGTTAACATACTGTATGATGGTCCCACATCAACTAATGACTGGTGCCAAAGTCATGGCCTCAAGCTAAATGCAAAACGATGCATCATCATACCATTCGGCAAAAACATGACCCCAGCTGATTACTACATCAACAGCAACCCCCTAAGCACACAACCTGTGACGAGAAACCTGGGCACTCAGATTGATAACCTCGCATTCAACCATCATGTAGTAGCAGTAGTCAGAAAAGCCTTTTACTTGGTTCATCTCATAAGTAAAGGGATCGCATTCAGAAAAAAGGAGGTTATTACCTCTCTATACTCCGCCCTCATTAAACCAGTAATTGAGTATAATGCCCCATTTCGGATGTACCTCTCCAAACATCTGCACCAACTGGAAAGGCTACTGAAATACCACAGAAAGAGAATCCATGTCCTATGCAGACAGGCTCAAATCACTATCTCTCTACTCTGTGTCATACAGTTTACCTAAGGGTGATTTGTGTCTTGCCTACAAGGCAATCTTGGACCCTGCCCTACTAGAGATGCTCATTATCAGCAAGTCTAATTCCTCATGCACTACCTGCTAAAAAGGCCTGAATCTAATATGCAACGTCAAAAAAACTTGCTGGAGAGACAGGTTTGTCTCCCAGAGGGTGCCCCGTCTCTGGAATAGACTTCCCATACACGTCAAACAGAGCACTTTGCTGACCGTCTTCAAGTGCAACCTTGATGAGTGGATGGGAAACCACAAATTTGTCCTAAGAGTTCCACCTGTGCCCCTCATTGACAGGGGTGACAGGTGCTAACTGAGGTTTCTTTTTGTGGATAAACTCTTGGCTAGGCTTGTAAGGGCCCCAGGGCCATTAGTAGTAACCTCCTATGCTCCTGTTATGCCACATGATTCCACCAGCTGCCCTCTTTGCATCCATGGGCTCTTTCCTAGAGTCATGGGTTTCCTGTTACATACCACAGACATGCAGACAGGGAAATTAGCAAGCCTCTAAATTCCCACTAGGTGTACATGCTTTTAGGGGGGTCCTGACATGGACTGGCATCCTAGCCAGAATGAGTGCATAGGTTTATAGTTAAGTACTAGGCTAGCTGCCCTTGAGGGCCATTTTAAGCCTAGCCAGTTTCCCTTTTTGTGCTTGAATTAACCTAACTCATTTGGTTAGAGATTTTTCTAACCCATCCCATGGTCGATAATTTTATATTATACCTAATGAGAATGACTGGAATTATACAATTAATAATTTGAGGGGACCCATGCATGGGATAAAACATTTAGGATTTGCCTCTGTCCATTAGTACAGGGGGCAGTCCTGGGGTAAATTTTCTGTTTTCCTTCCGCAGATTCAAGTTGTGCTTGACTATGGACGGGGATGTATTTTGTTTTATATGGATGGGGAGTCTGGTCCCGAGCAATGGTATCCTCTATGAAATTTACTTCTCCCTCAAAGCCATTCTGTTGATGTTGCAAGAAGAGGTTTAGATTCCTAGACAGAAATATTTCTGATGCCATTTGACATGCTGATGTGCAGTAGATCCATTAGTATTGGGTCAGTGGATGCCTTGCATTACCAATCTTCCTAGCAGTCAGTAGGATACTGAGTATAGTAACAGGGTTTTGAGTTGGTCTATGTAGGACATGTTGTTTAGGCCTTGTATCCTTTTAGTAAAGCATACTTGCGGGTGCACCAGTTGTTGCATGTATCTGGATATATACATGCCAAAGAGGACATTATATTCAATGAATGGCCAAATAAGGACTAAGTTAAGGGGTAAAGTCACATCCCTAGGTCTAGACAGAAACCCTTTGTATATGCTGTGTAATATAGAAGGACTTTCTTACAGCACTGGATATATGTTGGTCAAATGTTAGGTGACTGTCCACACAAGTTCTCAATAGCTGGGTTAATTCTTAGGGGCATGTGGTCAGTGTTGTAGTTGTCTGTGGTACATGACTTCCCAAACTTCTTTTTTTTAGATGAGCTGTGCTCCCACAACCCTGACTAAGATAAAGCAGGTATCAGAAAAAAATAATCTAGCAGAGCATTTGTATTGTTTTAAAAGTAGCAGTTACATTATATCACATTTGCTTGACAGCTAAAGTAGACAATAACCCTATCTAGTTTTTCCTTGTAACTGCATTAGCCTTTTACACCCTCCATTCCCCCTTACCTTTTTTCCTCCTGTCCCATGAATTATTGAATGTTTTTATGGATTCCAAGTCTACCATGCAATGTGGCTGTCCATCCCAAGGGTCAGTAAGTCTATCTGAAAAAAGTACTTTCAGATATTCAGGAGTAGTTAGCCCTGACAGTCTGGTGCCATGTTCCCTCTCCTTTGCTTTACACCCTTTCTGCTCACAATGGCCTCTTTGCATTTCTCTGACATGCTCTTGTGCACCAGTATAATGTCCCACATCTCTTCTGGTTTCAAGTGAAGACAGCTGTAGCTCCCTCTAGCCACTGCTCATACCCTTTCTCCTTTGTCCCATAGATTTTTGTTGTAGCATTTCTTTACATTTTTTGCAGGCAGCCTATCATATTTTTATGGCCTTCAGAACTACATGCAGTATTCAAGGTGTGGATTGACCAAGACCCTGTAGAGTGGAATAATTACCTGTTTACTTCTGGGATTTGTCCTCCTAAGAATATACCACAGCTTTTTCTTTGCTGCTGTTTCTTCCCTCTCACAGCTTCTGTTGGCCCTGTAATACTGTGATCAACACCAGCAGATCTTTTTCTTGCACTTTTACTGTTAGTTTCTGTCCCAGCTGATGCTTCATACCATGGGTGTTGTGGCCTAAGTGCAATATTTTGCATTTGTTTACAGTGAGCTCCAACTGATAGCTTCCTCTCCACTTGTTCAGCATTTCCTAATCCTTTGCTAGAATCTTCTGCCCAAGTTCTTTGCTGCTACACCTATCTTTGTCTCTTTACCAGCGAGATTGAGCCTGTTGTCTGGTCCCACCAATAATGTCCGAGACAAACCACAATGAAGAGTACTGGTCCCAGGCACAGGGCAAAACCCTTTGTACTCCACTAATCATGTTCCTAATTCTCAACATTGTTCTAGTCACTGCAATATTTTTAGGCCTGACATTTAGCTGTCCAGTTTCTCAGTCTTGGTTTTACCCCCACCCCCAGTTTCTTGTCACCCTCCTTTGTGTGACAGAGGTCATGCTGAAGTTCAGGTTGACTTATTCCACTGGTACTCCACTCTCAAGTTCACCTTGTAACCCAGCTGTAGTACTGGAGCAGATCTGACTGGCAGATCTGGTAATGGACCTTTGTTGGATGCTGTGCTGAAAACTGTTGTCCTCTAAAAATGCTGCCAGATTTCGCCTTGGGATTCTGTTCATGAATTTCATTTGCCATTCATCTTTAACTTTGCTTTATGTGTGTTTTTTTTCACTCCCTTTTGCCTTCACAAACATGTTGGAATCATGTTCCCTATGTGCCACATAGTTCCACTGATTTGAGTTTGTGTAAAGAATGTATTAGAGTTTGTGTGTTATTTTATTTATAATGAGAGTTTGAAAATACAAGAAAATGAACTTTAGGATAATACGTGTTTTATTTTATACACATTTTAATAAAAACTGTCAATTTTTCTAGGTATTGGAATCTTCCAGGAAGCCTTTGTTACAAGGTGTGATAACATTTTTGTCTGAGTTTTGTACTATGAAGACGAGATCATTTTGAACTATTTTTAGTTTCCTTGCTTTTATGGTTTATGTAGTTCTTTCTTTTCTCTTAGCTTATGGTGATTTGTGGTATTTACTTGCACTCTGGCATATTTTTAAACTTCTACATGCTGACTCTTCTTGAAACACTCCTCACAAAATCAAAACGCACTAACATTCTATCTGTGTGTATAGATTACTTTGGCAACAAAGTCTTTTATTTGAAATTTATTTATGGAACATTCCCACGCTGAGTCCACAGTTCATTTTCACTGGAGGTGCAGGAAGTTAGAATTGTTACCTAGAGCAAGTGCAGATAAAAATGCACAAGCACCAGTGGATAGTTTTCAAAGTAATTAAGACATAGTCAGTTTTCAAAATAATAAATTAAAACAGGACTCATCTCACACTTCCTTAGAGGCCTAGAAAGGGTAGGAGTATTTAGGACAAGATGTTGAGTCACGCAGATTGGTATTGAATTAGTTCAAAATCTGCACACCCACTTGTAGATGAGAAAGGAGCTTATCTGAAAGCTTTGAATGTGTGGGCAGAAATTCATTTCTATGATTTGTCTTGACAAGAAATACACATGGTTGGTGTGACACACGCGAAGATTCAGTCCCCAGCTTTGCATTTAGTGAAAGATGGTTTGCAGAAGAGTGATACTGGAAATATCTAAGGTTTGTTTAGGGAGGGGGGTGTTGAGGAGCATTTGACTGGAGAAGGGCAAGGACACAGAGAAACCGGGAGTGTGTCTGCTAGTCAGATTATCACAAAAAATGACACAGTAATGGCTATCGCAGTCTGCTTCGAGGACAGATATTTCAGTCCTGTTACGAATGCATTGATGCTTGTCTGGTTGAGATTAGGTGGGATGCAAACACCATGTAGGAGCAAGGGAGAAAGAACTGCATTTTGTATTTTTGGAAGTGGGAGTAAGGGAGATTTAAGACAGTACAGTATTCCTTACTTTAATTTAGTCTTTCACAACAGAGGAAGTCTCTTTGGTGAATGTCATTGCTTCATCAACTAGAATGCCCAGATATTTGAAAGGCTTCACATGTTCTGCAGGGAACACCAGACAGTGACTTGCTAGCCAGTGGGGCACATCAGAGGTTTGGAATCTCTTGCATCTCCATAGCATAGCCTTGGTCTTTGAGGTATTTAGGCACAAGGAGCTGTTTTGAGATCCATTTTACTAAACTATGAAAGGTAAAGTGAGGGGGAGGGGGCAGAGTATAGCAAAACAGCAATCACATAATCAACAATAAGTAGGCCTTGGCAATGTTATCAAATTTTGTTTGTAAACTGAGGAGGGGGCAAGGACAGAACCTTGGGTGGTAAACCAGCTCTGTCACCACCTTTGCAGAGGAAAGATTGTTATTGAATTTAAAAGAATCTCCCTGTATGGTAGCTGTTGAACCAACTTAACAGGTTGAGTTGTATGTCCAGGCTGGGCAAGTCAGTCAAGCAGCAAGGCATATGACATTCAGTGTCAAATCTCTTCTTGGCATACAAGAAGGGGAATGCTTCTACATTGGCCTCTGCTCGACGCTGCTACTTAACTATAAAACTTTGTTTCCAAAGTATCTGTTTAACAGTGGTGTCTGTTTGGTGTGTATTTTAAATAGTGGCATTGCTTCTCCACCATCTTTCTGGAATTTTATTACAGTGTTTCCGAAGGATGTGCCTCAGCTTTTCATGCTTGCTGCTTGGTATGTGGGCTAGTAGTTTTAATTCTGAAACAGTTTTTTAAACAATAGTGCAACAAAAAACATTAAGAAAGTGCATGTTTTTCACCAAAATACAGGGATATCACATTGTACGTAGAAGCACCTTTACAGACAAAGCAATTAAGTCTAAAATAAATTAAAATAATATTTCTGTTGTGCAGTATACAAATTAACAAACCAAAGCTATGCAACAGCTTTATTTATACTGTTGTAATCGTAATTGAGGTAATAGTTCCCTGGATTTGTTACACTATTTAAGTATATTTATAATGTGGTCTGTTGTGTTCATAGATCTTGTAGATCTTGATTAACATTTGAACTGTTGCTTAATAGCTGCATGTTTAGATTGGTCAGTAAAAATACTTATTTGTTTAGAATTTTGCTTTTAGGCATTTCTTTGGCCAACCATTTGGAATGCTATGTTTTTAAATGTCTTTTTCTGCCTTTGATATTGTGTTTATGATGCAAAATTGTTGCTTTATTTTCTTGATAAAGTAGATTGTATGAATGTCACCCTTTAGAATCCCCATTCGCATTTCTCACGCTGAGTTGAGTTTCATCTCACAGGCTCCTTATACAATCATAACCAGATATTTTATACTTTGTTTTGGCTCATTATCCATTTCCAAATTTTTATAGCTGTAGCCTGAAATTCAAGAGGGATATGTTCAGAATGGCATTCCTCACAGACAGCTACAGTGCAGCCAGACATGAATGCTGTGCTGCCTGCAGTATGATATTGTGCATTTTCTTTGTAAAGGGATTTTGATTGCATTGTTATAAGGGTATTGTAGCTTCCTTGAAACTGTATGGTTGTTCCAATAGCACACTTTTATGGTGTCCTCCAATGTATCTGACAGGAACAGTGTCTCAGTTTTTGTTCCTCTCCCTCTCATGCTGTTGCCAGGGATCCTGGTGGGTCTGTTTTCAGCCCTTTAATTTTTCTGACGTCACAACAGTGTTCAAGGTGGTGAGGAGGTCCTTCTATGTGGCACAACGTATAAGTAAAGGTATGGCATCCAGATCCAAGGAAACTGTGTAGTCCGACTATACTCAGCCCTCATTAGATTAGTAACCGAGTACAATGCACCATTTGGCATATGCTGTAGGTATAACTAGGCACTTTCAGCAGCTGGAGCAATCTCAGAAGTTCATCACAAAGAAAATACATGATGTAAGCATGTCCTATGCAGATAGATGCCTATCCCTTTACTCCGTCTCCTCCCAACTATTAAGGGGTGACCTATGCCTGACCTACAAGGCACTCGCAAATCCAGCCCTGATGGAGCTATTACAGTTCCACAAGTCAAACACCACAAAGGTCACCCGATCTAGTGATCTAAACTCAAAGGATATGTATGCTATATTTTCATAACTGAAAGTGTAAATATATTATGTATAGTATGTTAGCAACTGTTCTGGAGCTTTTCTCCCCGGGCTTCCATTGAAAACGGACAGCTCTGTCCAGTCGGACCTCCCCAGTAAACAAATATAATATAAATAAAGGATCAGTGACTCAAATAAAACATGCCAGAGAGACAGATGTGTCTCAGGGATTGCCCCTTCTTTGAACAGGCTTCCTATTCACATTAAGCAGAGCTTGGCCCTCTACAAATGCAGTTTGGATCAATGGATGGAGAATCACAAATTCACATCTGGGGTAGTGCCTATGTCCCTGATGGACAGTGGCAGTCTGTAAGGTACTCAGTGCATACGCACATATCCATGCCATCCTCTTGCCCCAGGGACTGTATATTAGGTAAAATTGGGTTATATTAGCTAGGCTTGTAAAGGCTCTTAAGCCGTTAACGTAGTAATCTCCTATGAACGTATGAAAAGGTGATCATTTTAGTAAAAGCATGTCCAGATATAAAGGACTTTTTTTTTCTATTTTCCTTGAAGCCATCCTACAGGATGAAAATTAATCTTCCTTTGACTGGGTGACCTTCTTTTCATACTTGGGAGTCATTCTTGACAGTCAAAGTTCAATTTGCCTTCAAAAGTATCAGCTGCATAAGGTCAAATCATACTACACAAGAGGAATTATAATTTAGTTTTTTAGTTATAAATTTAGTGTAATTTTCAAACTGTTTTAGATTTGTGTGTAATGGGTCTAAACAAATGCATCGCCTACTTTATTCATTGTCTGATTAGCCTTCTTTAGCTGTCAGAGTTCAATATTTTGTTGGTCTTAGAGCAGCTTCATTTTTATCATGAATGTATTTAAACTTTGTTGTAAATTAAAACCATTTTAGCTTAGTCTCTCCTTGGATTATTCCAGTTTTGAAGAAAAAATAAAATGCAACAGTCTTCAAGTCATAGAGTTATACTATTGTCCAAGTGATTGTTTAGGCATTTTCCTGTAAGTGCAAGTTCCCCACAACACTGCTTGCCAGTCATCAAACCCTCTGTCAGTTGTCTGATTGTTCCCCATCACCAGGTCAAAAGAAGACTTATGTGGGGCCACCACTGAGGTAGCCATCTTTAACCTAACAGCCACATGCATACTTTTGTGTCCAAGAGGGTGGAGTGAAACAGGCCTTTTCAATGTGCTCCACACCTCCATGCAAAGTGATCATCTGGACCTCTGCACCCTTATAGACAGGCATCTTTGATTATTCCTCAGTGTCCACCAGGGGTTTCTATCTCAGAGAGTGAGCTCAGGAGGGAAGTAGAAGTAAGCCTGGTCATCCCCAGCCATTAGTCAAACTCTGGTCATTTGAGTCATAGGCCATCTACAACCATAGAACTAAATTTGTTTAAGAAGATTCTTAAAAAAATGAAGGTGAAAATGATTTTTAACTGTGCACCTGGCAGAAGAGAAGCAAATTTATGTCAATAATCAGGGATTGTCGAGAGACAGGTGTGAGATTCAAGGTGCTGTATTGTGCTGTCTTCAGAATATTTAGAGAATCAGTCATTTTTTGATGCAGACCAGACGAAGGGGGTAATAGAAAATTCTGTCCAACGAAGAGTGAGCCATCAAACAGAGGGGTATTCTGTTTCTCATTTTTCTGATGGTGAGGCTCATAAAGAGACTTTGCTAGTGAAACCTCTTTTAGTGTTCCAAAGGAAAATGCTTAAAAGACAGAAAAAAGCAGAGGTGTTTACTAGAAAATCGGGAGTATTTTCGATTTGAACTGGAGATGGAAATGAATGGGAAGGCCAGCAACACTGAAATTAGTGAGTAAATGTGAGACAATTGTGACATATGACTTTACAAGTAAAAGTGTCTGAGAAAGGTTTGGATTTTTGTTGACTTTGTTAAACTTGTTGGTTGACTTCATGCATATGCCCCATTTCATGTCTTTAATTTTTGGTAGGACACTAACAAGGAAAAAGTAACCAAATAATACAATTTTTGTTTTTAACAGTATATAAAACATTTTATGTTATAAACTACATGTCATGTAGTAAAGCATTTTCACAAATTGTATGTGATAAAGGTAAACGGGTACTTTTTTTTCTTTTTTAGAAAATGTCTCCAAAGCTGACTTTGGGCTCCTAAAAACAGAAGTGACTAACTTCACGGCACCCATGCCAATAGAAAATAGATGTATGACTGCCGAATCATACACCAATACACTGTACAAACATGTACATAAATGCATGGAACTAGCCATACCCAACAGGACCAAGACACACACTTCCAAAAACAGGAAGCCAATCTGGTGGTCCCCTGCCATTAATAAACTCTACAACAGAAGGAAGAAACTGCTGCAGAAAAAGGGGAAGTCCCAAGACTGGAAAACTCCCTTATTAGCCTCAACAAAAAGTTGAGATCCCTCATCAAAACTTCTAAAGCCAGCTATGAAGGCAGAATTGCAGCAGACACTAAAAACAGCCAGAAAGCCTTCTATAGCTATATCAAGAATCTCCACAGCAATACCCAGATTAGCTCCGAGTTACTGCACAATGGTACCTGCTATACTGAGCCAACAGATATTGCCAGCATACTGGCCGACAGATTGTGTTACTTTACCCCCCCCCAAAGGACCGATCACAATACCAAAAGAATACCAGGCGCCCAGCATCACTGCAGCACAGGTTAAAGCTCCATTGTCCAAGGCCATGAATACAGCTTCCATGGGACCCGACAATTTCCCTGGCTGTGTTCTACATGAACTATAAAGTGAACTGGCACCATATCTGTGTTTCCTGTTCACTCTCAGCCTCACCTTAGGCTTTGTCCCTACCGAATGGCACACTGCTATAGTCATTCCTCTCCATAAAGGGGGAGCAACTACAGACCCTGGGAATTATCACCCCATTAGCCTGATGAGTCTGATATTTAAGGGTATGCAGCGCATCATCATGGACCTAATTAACAAGGATTTAGGGAATCTCCAAACTCTAGATACCGTGCAATTTGGTTTTGTGAAAGGTAGATCATGCTTGCCCAACCTGGTTAATTTCTTTGAGACCGTCATTAGACCTGTGAATAAGGGTAAGGCAAGTTCATACAGCCTACCTCAATGTTGCCAAGGCCTTTAATACCATTCCTCATTTGGGAATCGGATAAACTCTCCAAACTAGGCATCAACCCCTATAACACTAGGTAGGTTGCAAATTGTCTCACAGATAGAACCCACATTCTGAAAGTACCGGACTCCCAAGTCAGACTGCCGACCAGTCACGAGTGGAGTCCCACAGGGTTTGGTTCTGGGTCCTGTCCTGTTTGGCATCTACTTTACAGAAGTCCAGGCCAATATGGAGGGATTCTGGCTGACCAAGTTTGTAGACAACTGCAAGCTGGGAGCCATTATTAACTCCCCAAGTGATGCAGACATGCTACAGAAAGGCCTGAGACAAGTGACTGGTGTCGAAACCATGGCCTTTAAGCTTAATGCCAAAAAATGCGTCATCCCCTTTGGGAAAAACTCAGTTCCCGCTAATTACCGCATGGAAGGGAGCCCACTGAACGCGTTATAAGAGATCTGAGGACACAGGTTGTGACAGTAGCCTCTCCTTCAACCAACATATTGCCACTGTGGTCAGGAAGTTCTATGTGGCACATCTCATTACCAAGGGTTTTGCATCCAGGAAGAAAGAGGTCATCATCTCTCTCTACTCTTCCCTCATTAGATCAATCATTGAGTGTAATGCCCCATTTGCATATAGCTCACTAGACACCTGCATCAGCTGGAGGGGCCACAAAAAGTACCTCAAGGAGAAGATCCTTGGCGTTAAACACATGCCCTACATGGACAGACTCAAAAAAACTCAGGCTATTCTCTGTCTCATATCGTCTAAGAGGCAATGTCTGCTTGACTTACAAAAGCCATGTCTGACCCAGCCCTGTCAGAAATGCTACATCTAAAGAAATCCCAATCCCTCCCCACCACACGCTGCAGAGACCTCAACCTCATTACCACAATCAACAGAACATGCTGGAGGGAAAGTTCATAACCCAGAGACTGCCCATGCTCTGGAATAGACTTCCCATACACGTCAAACAGAGCCCCTCACTGGCCCTCTTCAAGAGAAATCTTGATAAGTGGATGGGAAATATTAAGTTCACCCCTGGGAATCACTCCAGTGGCTCTACTTGATAGAGGCACGGGATCTAATGTCAGGTGGCATGATGACAAGATACTTCTATGGGCTTGGCTTGTAAAGACTCCAGGGCCATTAGCCTAGTACACACCTATGAACCCATAAAGAAACATGGGCATTGCAATGTAAACAAACAAGAAAGGCTAGACAAAAGTACATTTAAGTCAGTTGTAATCTTGGTCTGTTGGGATGGGGGTGGGCTGTAAAAGTGCAGTGAATATAATATATGTAGAATTGAAATATTTTCTTTTCCTTTTGCAAAGGTAAATGCCTGGGTCAATGTGTTTGCCTTAATCTAAAGACATTTTTTGTGAATGCAGGTGTTTTTTTTTTGTTTTTTTTTAATGAGAGACCACAACATAATGAATAGTGTTCTTTAAGCAAATAAATGATCTGATGATGTCATCTTCATTCATTCATTAACTTGTGGGTCTAGGTTCTGACCCACAGAACCGACTGGCCTCTTTACTAGCTAAAGATTTCAAGCTCAAGCTCCTCCTTCCTACCCATAGTTTCCCACTACTCCAGATTACCACAGGTCTTGTTTGCCGCTCATTGGAATAACATTGAGGTTCCTGTGCTTCTGAGCTCCTCCTCGGGTTTAGTGGGTTTTTGTCATGTAAGTTAGTTTCTTTTTTTTTTCTCTTTTTGTGCTTCTGCCTTCTTAGTCCCTCCTTTTTTGATATAGTTTAAAAAAAAAAAAAAGTTTAAAGTAAATTTTTTCCCTTACTCAGGCTTCTCTGAGACATAGCCTTTCCTTTTCTTCTCTTCTCTCTCCCTTTCCATGGCCGATCATAAAGAGAAAAAAGTAGATTTCAAGAAATGCACTTCCTGCGGGCACAAGATCCCATTGTCTGATGCCCACAGGGAGATGTTTTACTGCCTGTAGCCTTCTCATTTCAGTAGCAACTGCGACATTTGGCAGATAGAAATAGCAAGCTTATTTTATAAGGTTTGCTCCCTTCTTCTTTCCCCACTGTCCCTTCAGTGTCAGGGGTTTGACCCACCCCCTCTAAATCTTGTAAAGAGGCCTGGGAGAGCATGAAATGCTTCCCTGCGAGTTCATCTTTAGAGCCACCTAAAGAAGGTGGCAAGGTCCTCAGAGCCGACCCCGTTGGCACTGACTTCCTCAGCTCTGTCTTCCGCTCCATGCCTCATTTGCTTCTTCGGGGCCAAGTGGATTGGATCAGAGGCCCCCCCATCGTACCTCAACTTCTGGCTCGGGGGTTGACTACCCCCGCTGGGAAATTGCCTTCTCTGAGGAAATCTTCCAGGCCTCCCTATTCCACATGCTCCAAATCTTCTAGAAACCTCTCTAAGAAAGACATGGGTAGACTTGTGAGGAAATTTTTTGAGGCTCAGATCCAGATGGGTGTTTTGTCTGCTTCATCCCCTTCCCTTCTGGATCCTTTATATCCCATCCAGCGGGAGGGTACCTCAGGGGCAGCCAGTTCCAGCATTGCCATAGGCATCATACCTGGATGAGGCTGTGTGATTTTGCTGAGCCCTTTAAGGCTTCTTTCGTCAATGTGCCCTTTGCTGGATTGACCTTGTTTGGGACCGATGGCTCGAGATACACTTTCCAGCAGCGAGAAAGATGGGAAGACCCTGTCTACCACTGGAATCTGCTTTTTTACTCCACAAAGGTCCTTCTCCAGGAACCAGCATGGCAATAAAAAGATGTGGTTCAAGAAATCTCAAGCTTCCCATCAGGACTCTCCAGGAGATTTTTCCCGCAGAGGCAGAGGGGGAAATAGCAAAACAACAGGAGAAATGCCAAAAGATAAAAAAAAAACCTTTTATTAAAACAATAATTTCTTAGCGCCTTGGCACAGCAGCCTTTACAGTGTAAAATAGTCACAAATGAAGAACACTCCGCTTATATAACAGCATCAGTTAGGACACAATTATGCCATCAGTTAACCACTTAAATAAATTAATTGCACATTAACTATAACAAGAGAGGGGGAAATAACCAGAATGGTAGATGCCTCCCACGCAACAGAGAGGGCCAGCAAAACCAAGGGTCTTGGGATCACTTCTCGGACAGACTCTTCCAGTGCTCCTAAGTGGCTGCCTGACTGTCTTCCTCTGAGGCAGTTGGGGGTGCTTTTCCTTGCATTTCACAGGGTACACTATCGCAGTTCAGATGCCAGCATGTTAAGTAGGTGCAAATGTCGAATCTGTTGAATGAATTCAGCAGATTCAACATTTATGTTGAATATCAAACGTGATGTCTATGTAGATGCAAAGGTAAGTCGAAGTCCTACACTGGAATTCATGTTTTAGCAGGAGAGAAAGCCCCCCTGCACCCCCAACACCCCTTGCAAACTATATATTTCAACTCTGAGATCACGCTACAGTGAGGAGAGGGATAAGTTTCCCAATGCGCACTGGACTATGATCTCTATTCATAACATTCTGCATATATCGGCAAATGCACAGTGGCATTCGCTGATAGGGCCTCACGCTCAATTAACATTCAGAAACACAGGTATCGGCCAACTGCTGTTCGACATTCCTGTGTTCGCCAAACCTTTATTCTACGTTTTGATAGTAAACCCTCCACAGCATGGGAAGCCATCACAAACAACCGATGGGTGCTAATGATCGTATCCAGAGGACACTGGGTTCCTTTTTAAGAGAAACCGAATCCAAAAAAATTACCTCTCTGATGTTCCACCCAATCAGAGGGAGGATACAGCTGCAGAAATCTCAAAATTGCTGTAAAAAAGAGTCATCTAGGAGGGCCCTTTGATCGAGCCAGATTGGGTGTCTACTCCAGGTTTTTTGGTACCCAAAAAGGTGGGGTCCTAAAACCAATTCTGGACCTGACTTATCTGAACAAATGTGTAAAGAACACAAAAGTCAAGATGGTCATGGTTCAGTCCATGCTACCCCTGTTGAAGATGAACGATTGGATGTGCTTTGTAGACCTGATGGATGCATTCTGTCACATCAAAGTAGACAGGTTCTCCAGACAGTATCCATGTTTCAGGCTGGGAGCAAGTTATTGCCAGTTCAGATCACTCCCTTTCGCCTCACCATAGCCCCCAGGGTGTTCACCAAATGTTTTGCAGTGGTGGCAGTCCATCTCAGGCTGCAAGGGTACCAGATCTTCCCCTATGTGGAAGACTGGCTCCTAACCACTCCAGCCAGGCATCTACTGCTGCAGGCCAAGTATTTATCTCCTCCTCTTGGCTCCAGCTCTTGGAATAACGATCAACCTACACAAATCCCACCTGGAACCAGTTCAAGTAATATATTTCATAGGAGCATGGCTGGACACAAGAATTTCTTGTTCTTATTTGACAACAGAGTATCACACTTAAGGTTTCACTTCAAACAACTCATGGCCATTCCGAAACCTCCAACCAGTTTAGTTCTCAGAGTGCTGGGTCTGTGGCGGCCTTGGTAACAGTTGCCCACAGCATGCTTTCATATGAGAATCCTACAGTGGACTTGAGAGGTCTAGTGGTCACTACAGAAGAACCATCAAAGCTTTCCCATCAAACTTTCCCAGATTTGCAAAGAATCTCTTCTTGGGTGACTTCATTCTTCAATATTACTTGCGGTTGTCCTTTTGTTCTTCCTCCCACAAATGGCACAGTGACCACGGACGCCTCCCAAAAGGGGTGGGGGGGCATTATTTGGGTCAAACAGTCCAAGGCACGTGGGCATTCCACGAGGCCAATTTGCATATCACTGTTCTAGAGATGAGAATGGTTCTTCTAGCATTGCAAAAACTACACAGTTCTGTTCCTCTAGGAACTATTGGCATTCAGATGGGCAATATGTCAGTGGTCTGTTACATCAACAAACAGGGAGGGGCCATATCTTGCCCCCTATGTTGAGAAGCTATGAGGGTATGGCAATGGACAATCTTTACCAACTGCTTTCTGGTGGCAATGCACTTTCTGGGAGAATCCAGCATCTTGCCAAATTTTACTGATGCCTCACAAGTGGTCCCTAAATTAATCCACAGCAAACAGACTCTTTCAGGAATGGGGTTAACCTTGCTGCGATCTTTTTGCTTCACCTCTCAACAACAAATGTAGCAGGTGCTTTGCCTGGATCCCTCCTCAGGGACAGTCACCCAGGGATGCTGTAGTGTATGCTTGGTCTCGCAGTCTGCTCCGTCTGTCCCCAGCTGCCCTTAATCCCAAACTTCTTATAGAAGTCTCTCAGGTTGAAGAGAAAGGGAATCATCATTGCTGTCTTCTGGCCTCCACAAACCTGGTTCCCCTTTCTTTGGCCTCATCTGATTTGCCTGCCGGTGAAGCTGGACCCAACCCCGATCTACTTCCTCACCCGGACATCTCATGGTTTGAAACTAACCACATGGTTTCACCAATTACAATGATGGCTAGACACCCCAGGCTGTCTTCCCCTGTTCAGCAAATATTGATCTTTGCCTGTAAATCCTCAACTAGAAAAATTTATAAGAGCAAATGTAAAAGATTCTCCATATGGGCGCAACAGAAACAAATAGATCCTTTCACAGCCGCTGTCTCGGTAGTTTTCAATTTTTTGGCTTTTCTTTTCAATAATGGAGCTAGCAGCTGTATCCAGTTTCCATTTTGGATAAGATTCTTCTTCTCCTCTGGCTTCATTGAAACTCTGTAAAGCTTTTCTTAGGGGCACCTTTCTGCTTCATCCCCCTATAAAAGCTCCTACCTCTCCTTGGAATTTGAATATAATTTTACAAGCCCTAGTTCGTCCCCCTTTCAAACCAGCAGCTACAGTAGATTTGGAATTTCTTTCCTGACTAAAAGAATCTCCAAACTTCAGGCTCTTTCCTGCAAATTTCCTTCTTTGATATTCCACAAAGATAGAGTGACCCTTCATGCCAAGCCATCCTTTCTGCCTAAAGTTGCTAGGGAAGATAATATCAATCAATCTATTGATCTTCCTGTTTTCTTCCTTGATTTTCAGAATAAGGGTGAGTACACTCTTCATTTGCTTGATGTAAATAAGCAATTACATTATTACTTAGCTAGAACAAAGTCCTTCAGGAAGTCTGATCAGTAATTTTTATTTTTTCCAGATGTTAAAAAAGGTAAACCCATTACTAATACTACCCTAGCAAGATGGTTAAAAGACTGCATTTCCTTTTTTTATTCCTCCGGGAGCATTTCAGCTCCTGGTCAGATTAAGACTCATTCCACAAAGTGTATGGCAACTTCCCAAGCTGTTTGGTCGAGGGTATCTGTTGAGGACATTATTGCAGCAGCTACTTGGTCAAACTATCATATTTTCATTACGCATTATAAGGTGGACATCATCTTTAGGAGCAGAAGTGCCTTTGGCTCTGCTGTACTTCAGAATATCTTTCCATGAGGGCCACCTTGGGGTGTTGTAGCTGGGGACTCTGTCCCACAGGATAATGAATGAATGAAGATGACAACATCAAATAAAGAAGTTAATGTTCTTACCATAATGTTCCATCTGTGTTGTCTGTGTTCATTCTTCATTAACCTTCCCTTCCCTAATCCAAGACTCTATAGCGATCTGACTGATATGTTTATAGGAACCACAGTTCCTTACTGAGCTCCTGGCATTCTAATCCTTACTCTGTACTGACTGTGTTGGCCTATTTTTCAACCATTGATAGTTGCAAACTCAATCAGAGGTAATCTGGAGGAGTGGGGAATTGTGGGTATGAGGGAGGAGCTCATACTTGGAATCTTTAGCTAGCAAAGGGTTGGTCAGTTCCAAGGGCTGGAACAAAGATGCACAGGTTAATGAAGACTGAAGATAGACAACACAGAACGTTATGGTAAGAATATTACTTCTTTTTCAGTACCAGATGAGAAGTTTGCAGCTGAGGACAGCTTTACATTTTATGTTCCATGGAAACAAGCTGGTTGAAGGTAAAGGCAATAAATTGAGAGGTATGAACATTGTTTACTGAGAGAAAAGTAAAATTAAGGTTACAAGGGCAAGCAGTTCAGTAAAAGTAAAGTTTAAGACTAAATCTCCTCTAATGGAGTGATGCTATCCAAAGGTACTGTTAGTTTTTCACAATTGTTAAAAGCAGAGAGCAATCCTCTATTGAAGTTTTCATGACAACAGTTGATCACTAATGCACAAGAAGCAACTTCTAAACCAGTTAATTTAGACATCTTACAACTCACAAGGAAACTTGAAAATCTAGTGACGAAGTTAAAACATACACAATGGCAAAGGAAACACATGGAAGCATGTTTATGCTTCAAAATCATTCCGACAGGCTTACGGATTTTGAAAATGCCCACTTTCGGTTCAACGTACCCAGAACTGTTTAATTGGCAAAAGTTGAACTTAGAAACAAGCTTTGGCTATATGAGGCTATTGATAGATAATTATATGGCTTATGAGAACAAACTGAGTGATGAAGCTAATACTACACAAGTACAATTAGCCTCGTTAATCTCAAGCACTGAAATGAGCGACTTTTTGATGGAATTGAGCAACACACTTCACAGTTCTTTAACACTTTATTGCAAGCTAAAAGGAAGAAAATGGAATGAGACGCATTGAATTTTGTTAAAGGGAACATGTTTTCTTGGCTGAAACCCATTCCACATTTGTGTGAGACTTAATCCCGTTTACCCGTCAATACACACAGTACACCAAAGCAGTTTCCCCCACTTCCCATAGTGAGATCACATGTTGAGACAGGAACTGTATTATCTTCAGCAGAGAAAACACTGCTCACAATGAGTGAGCCTCACTTAAATACACATGCTGTTGCACAATCTCAGTCGACTATAGAGCCCGATGTCAGAAGGAAACTTCGGTCCTCTGAACCAGTGGCGTCTACTTCAACGGGAGATTTTTCTTTTTCTTTCCCGCTGCCGTACAAACCTGTGATGAAACAAGTATGGAGTCTAGCCTACAACAGCAGGAAACGCAAGTCTTCCGAAGAGAGGCAAAAATTCCAAAAGAAGGTATTGAAACCAGTGCCCAAAGCTTAACTTTGAATCTTTCAAAATGCATATTAACTGATTTTGAAAAGGCAGTATTAGATAAGGGGCTATCATACATCCCCCTCAGAGTACGAGTATAGCATATGTAATTCTTGATTTGAAGTGTTTTTTACGTAATGTTAATCTGAAGTTATTTGTTGAAAATAATGTTGCAGGCAGTAGTTGACAATATGTCTGCGAATAGTTATGTTTTTAGAAAACCATCTACTTTCACACCACAGCTACATCCGCTATTGGATTAGTTTGAGAAGGCCATAGAGAAGGATTTATTGAATGTTTTTGAGGACCATAATAAGCCTAAACCAGATTTTTATAACTTAAGTGTACCAGAGAGACAGGCATTACAAACCCTGTGTAGTAATGAATAGATAATCATTAGACCAGCAGATAAGGGGGGAGCGGTTGTTGTTAGACAGAGCCTTTTATGATGCCACCATGGGCACTATGCTGTCGGATAATGATACTTACCGTAGGATAACTAGCATACAATTAGATAAAACCATTGAAAATGTCCACAGTGATCTTTACGATATGTTTGTGCAATATTTTTGATATGAATATGTATAGATATTTTTTGATAGACAATCCCCTAGTACCCACCTTCAGGGAATTACCAAAGGTACATAAAACACTGGTCAACCCCCCCCCCCCCATTAAGTCCAATTGTGTCCAGCAAAGGTTGGTTGATGGAATCTTTATCCATATTTATGGAAAAGCAGTTAAGACCTGTAGTAGATTTAACTAGTTCTGTCTTAAGAGATACCCAGCATTTTCTAGAGACACTGTCTGAGCATGAAGTAGTAGCACAGGATTATATGGTTACGCTTGATGTCACCGTATTATTTACGAGCATTCCAAATGATGTTGGGATAGAATACATGAGATTATTCTTGATTGACAAAGGTATGTCTAGTGATCAAATAATTAAGTGCACTATGTTGATGGATTTGATACTGAACAATGATGTGTTTGTATATAATAACGCATATTTTTTTACAAACGAAGGAGATAGCAATGGGGACCCCTTGTGCCAACTCGTATGCTAATATAGTAATGGCATATTGGGAGAGCACCTATGTATTAGAACGATCAGATTATTCAGGAAATATAGTCTATTATAAACGTTTTGTGGATGATGTCTTTTTAATCTGGAGAGGTACTAGTGAAGCATTGGAAGAGTTTATTTCCTATATTAATGGAACTACATGTTTCCTGCGCTTCACAGCCATATGGTCTACATATAAAATAGAATTCCTTAATGTTCAACTGATGAAAGATGGGAACATCATACATACTGAGATTTTTAGGAAAGAGTGCAGGAGGAATGCTTTACTACATCGAAATAGCATGTATCCAACGCATGTTTATAAGAATATTGATAAAAGACAAACATTAAGGACCTCTAGACTTACCAGTAACGATGAGGTATTAAAAGACAAATTAGAAGTGATGAAAAATGATTCTCAAGATCGAGGATTCCATCCGAGAGATCTAAGGGTTATAGATGAATTAGATAGATTAGCGGCAGGGAGTCCATTTGTTAGGAGGAACAGTAGTTATGTACCTCCATCCAATAGAAAGATATAACAGCAAGCAGTTAGAGTGATCATCCCATATACAAATAATAACAATAAGGTCGTAGAAATAATTAATAAGAACTGGAATATCCTGGTCTTGGATGATAGGATAAGGAACATTGTGGGTGAGCCACCCAAGATGAGTTATAAGAACACTAAGTCCCTAAAGAGATTACTCTGCTATGAGCAAAATAAGAAACACAGTGTTATTAATTCAGTTAGGAAAGGGACTTTTTCATGTTGTAGGTGCAATCAGTGTACATACATGACAAATAGCAACATCTTTGTCCACCCAGATACCTCTCGACAGTATACTGTTAATCACTACACCGATTACAAATATAGAGATTTACTGTATTTGGCAATGTGCCAAACATTTGTGTTTCTACATAAGTAAAACCAATAGAACACTAAGAGAGAGAGTGAGGGAACACATTTATGCTATAAATAAAATGGATGAGACCAGTGTGTTAGCCAAGCATGTAGTTCGCAGTGACACTACCCATAGATTCATGGTGTTAGAAACAACTCCTAAGACAGAGAGACTGGGTAATATTAAGAATTGCACAGAAAGACAAAAAGGTAGGTGGATTATTAGCCTACAGGCAGATAAAGGCTATGGCTTAAATGAAAGGGTTTCTTTGAAACCCTTTTTAGCAGATCGTGCTTTAGTTCATTGAAATAACAGGTACATATCTTTACACCTTTTGCTCTGATGAAAACTTTTTTGTGGGTATTAAGTAACGTTGATGCATACACTTTTAAGTATGCCATTCAGTGTATTTTTTATATGTTTTTTCTTTTTAAATATTTTACATAGAGTTTATAGTTTTTGTTAGAGCATTTTTTCATATGATGTGTTTTTTATAGAGGTGTATGTGTTATATTATTTTTAAATTTATGTATATGATTAAAATGGAGCTTTTTCGATCTTGTAGCTTTAAGCTGCAGATGAATGGTTTTAATTAGTTGTGTCTTTCGGCTTTTCCCGGTTAGGGGTCGCCACAGCGGAACTCCGGTCCGCTAATGATTGGTAGTTGATTTTTACGTGCCGAGTTACCAGCCCTGACGCACAACCTTCAACGAAGGTACGCCCATTCACGCATGTCTCCACGCAGAAGACGCTCTAGCTGAGAATTGAACCGGACAGCGTCTTACTGTGAGGCGACAACGCTACTGCAGCACCACCACCGCGGGTTCAATGGTTTTAATTAGTAGTCAAGTGTAATTGACTTTAGTAGTCAAGTGTAATTGGCTAGAAACCTGTAGAAATACTATTTAAATGTTTTTTAACAGTTGTCTTTTGAAAGTCTGATGAAGCGTCTCTAGGGACGTGAAAGCGCTTACTGTTGGAATAAAAGGTCTGCTTCGATAGTCGTGGTGTGTCTCACTTTGTTCTTTATCTAGATTTTATTTTTACTTTGTCAGACACTTTGCCCTGGACGTTTTCATCCTTTTTGTGTTCTGAAAAATAAAGTTTAAAATTATTGAAAGTGAATAAGAGAGCATATTTTCTGGTTACTAAATATTTCATGCATTTACTAGAACACTGTGTAATTTAGTTTTATTTAAAGATAGCCAGTGCACTTTCGTCTTGAGGCTAACCATTAATGTCTTCTGAAAGCATCAGGTTATTTTTTACACATGGGAGGAGAATAATAAGACAAGAACAGGTGGCAGCTAATGTGAGTAGGAGCACAAGGTCTGTCTGTAGCATGCACTTCAGCATGGATAAACCGTAATTTTAGTTAATGCCTTTGGGTACAACTGTTGATTTGGGACAATTTCTCCTATCAGGAGTGTTAAACTTCATTATTTGAAGATGTACACACTACATCATTTTGCTTGTTTTAAGTTAATAGCTTATGGGTGTGTTTGAGGGTTTTTATTAAAACAAGAAGTCTTGTAAAATATGACGTAGGTTTGAATGAAGATGACAGTAAACAGCTGTAAAGGACCAACCTGCCAGACCTTAGTGTGTGTATGTAACCTAAAAGATGGAAATAGACATTTAAAAGGCTGTCATATATAATAGGTGGGAATAATAATTTCTTACCATTTTGTTTTTACCTGTGAGGCCATTATGATAAGAGATTGAATTGTATTAAGAAACATAGAGTACATACAGCAATGCTACAGGAGACACATTTGGAAAGAAGAGAGCTTGTGAATTTGATAAAGGGTTTCAGAATGACTATTCACTAGAGTATCAGGGACAAAAGAAAAGGAGTACATGGACTAATTGCTAGAGGAGCTCCAATAGTTGATAGAAGGGAGGATAAATATAGTAATGGTTGATTTGTGGTAGGGGCTACTGGCAAGGCAGGAGGATTACGCTGGCATGTAGTTACCTTCCATTTAAAACTGCTATTATGGAGCTTAAGAAAAATTTGGTAGAAATCAACTTTCAGCAGGGAATATTGCTTAGAGGTGGGGACTGGAACTTGATTTGCAGCAGTGAGGATGTATCTGGGGAGCCTAGAAGGGAAAATGAAACAAAAATGGTAGATTTCTGAAGAAATGTATGAAAATATTTGGTGTGGAAGATGTGAATTCAGTAGTGGGGACTCTGAGAAAATTTACATATTATTCTGCAAGGTACAATAACTAGGCTAGACTAGACAGAAATTATATTTCACAAGAACTTGTGCACTTGATATTTAGTTACGACATAGATCCAGTAACTATTTCAGATCAGGGTAATGAAGTAAAAATGAGACGGTGGCGCTTCTCTACCCAGTTGTTAGAGAGAAGAATTTAAGGAATGGGTTATGGAAGTTAAGTAGAAATTTCTTCAGAAGTTATAACTAGTGGGTGGGAAAAAATGAAATTGAAATTTAAAAATAGGGTAGAAATAAAAGAAAAAGAGAGACTGTTAAGAAGCAACAAAAATTTAGTGGGGCTCGCAAAGGTTAAAGTATTACAGAATAAGGAGAATCTCACAGAACGAGAAGGGGAGCAACTGCAGAGTGCTAAAGAGGAAATAAGACAGCATCTGGCTAATATGCATGAGTTTAGAAAGATTGCTGTTTAACGACTGTTTTTTTGATAACTCCAGAGCATAAAAGCTCTTGGCATAAATGACTTGAGCAACAGAAAGTGGAAAGGGTTGTTACCAAACTTAACGGGCCTGTAACAAGAAAAATAACTAGAGATCCTTTAGAGGTATTAGTGATTTTTATGGAAATTTGTATAAAGCAGAGAAATGTGGAAATCAAGAAAAAGGTCAAATGGAAATATTTATGAAAGAATTGAGTATGCCAAGGTTAGAGGTAGATGAAAGAATTAAGTTTGCCAAGGTTAGAGGTGGATGAAACTCAACAATTAGCAGTTAAGATAGGAGGAGATGAGATAAAAACGGTGATGTGTAATCAATCTGCAGGAAGGTCTCCAAGAAAGAAAGTGATAAAGATCTGGAAGCTTTTGTATTTCAAAAGGAGGGGAAGCACCAACATTGTGGAAGAAAACTATGGTGACTGTAAAGCCTAAAAACAGTCAAGACAAATCAGGAACAGCTTCATATAGGCTCTTTTCAGTTTTTAAACCATGATTGTAAAGTGTTAGTCTATAATAGCTAAAATAATGACAAGGTGTTACCAACCAGAATTGATGGATATGGATCAGTTTGGTTTTGTGGAGGGGAGGCAAACATTTGACAACATTAAAAGGACAATGATGATCCAGAGGGAAGCAGAACATAAGAAAATACCACTGTTGAGTCTTCATGCAGAAAGAACATTTGACGCAGTAAGCTGGAATTTTATTAGTAAGGCAATGGCAACATTTGCATTCCCTGATGCAATAATAAGGTTAATTAGGAGGATATATGAGGGATCGGAGGCAAATTTTAAAGTGCTCGGGTTCCTCTCTTACAAGCTGTGTCTGAACAGACGAACCAGGCAGGAGTGTCCTCTTTCTCCTGTGTTATTTGCATTATGTTTAGAGCCATTGGCAAAGGAAATAAGAGAGTCAAAAATTCAAAGATATAATTTTCATAATAAACAAGAAAAGTTGGCTTTATTTGCAGAAAAAAAATATTTTGTACCTGATAAAACCAGAAAAGGACATATCAGTGTTGTGGGACATTCAGTGGCAGTTTAATTTTTTTCAGGATGTAAAATTAATGAAGATAAAACAAAGGCTATGTACCCATGCATGAATTTGTTCAGCAATACATATTTTTATGAGGCACAATTATTTAGGAGTATGGGTTAAAAAGGATTTTGTTGACAGCTAAGGATATGTGGGAAGAGATTATAAAGATAATACAAAAACTGAGAACTTGGAAGTTCATGTTTATGGATATGGATAACAAGATGTAAGCAGTAAAAATGTTTTTAGTTCATAGGTAGGTACTAGGCTATCGGCCCAAGGGCCTATGTAAGCCTAGCCAGCAAGGTACCATAGCTTATGCCACCCAAGAAAGTTATTTTCCTGTGCCACTGTCCAGCAGAGACAGAAGTGATCCCCGGGGTGTATTTCCTATTTCCTATCCACTCATCAAGGTTTTTCTTGAAGAGTGCTAATGAAGAACTTTGCTTGACATAGATGGGTAGCTTGTTCCAGAGTATAGGAAGTCTCTGGGACAGCAATCTATCCCTCCAATGTGTCCTGTTTATTGTGGTGACAAGGTTTAGGTCCCTAGAGCGTGTAGCTTGAAGGAGTTGGGATTTCTTTAGATGTAGCATGTTCAACAGCTCTGGGTTTGACATAGCTTTATATGTTAGGCAGAGATCACCTCGGAGTAGGGGATATGCTACGGAGTAACGCTGGAGTTTTTTGAGGCGGTCAGTGTAGGGCATTTGTTTGAGGCCAGTAATCCTCTTTGTGAGGTACTTCTGTGGCCTTTCCAGCTGCTGCAGATGTCTTGTGAGGTACATTCCAAAAGGGGCGTTGTACTCTATAATGGGTCTAATGAGTGACGAGTAGAGGGGAACAATTACCTCTTTTTTCCTGGATGAGAACCCTTTTATGATGAGGTGTGCCACGTAGAAGGACTTCCTGACTACTGTGGCGATGTGACTATCAAAGGAGAGACTACTGTCCACCTGGGTCCCAAGGTCTCATCACGCATTTGGTGTTAAGTGGATTGCTGCCTATGTGGTAGTTCATGGGTACAGAGTTTTTACCAAACGGGATGACACTGCACTTTTTGGCATTGAGCTTGAGGCCATGGCACTGACACCAGGCATCTGTCTCAGTGAGGCCCTTCTGTAGGATGTCCATATCATTTGGAGACTTGACTGTGGCTCCTTGTTTACAGTCATCTGTGAACTTAGCCAGAGGCCTTCTGTGTTAGCCTGTACTTCAGAGAAGTAGATACCAAACAGGAGAGGTCCCAGGACGGAACCCTGTGGCACTCCACTTGTCACTGCCTTGAGGTCAGATTTGGAGTCTGCAACCTTTACAGTGTGGGTTCTTTCAGTGAGCCAGTTGGCAACCCATCTTGTGATGTAGGGATTTGTACCTAGTTTAGTGAGTTTAGCTATAATTCCAAAATGGGGGATGGTGTTGAAAGCCTTGGCGAGGTCAAGATAGGCTGTGTGAACCACCTTACCCTCATCCATGGCTTTGGTGACTGCCTCAAGGAAGTCGATCAGGTTCAGGAGGCATGATCTGCCTTTCACAAACCTGAACTGGGTGGGATCCAGAGTTTGGAGGTTACCAATGTCTTTGTTTATGAGTTCCTTTAGTTTTATATACATCTGCAGGATATTTTTATCAACCAAAGGAAAAGTTGTGGATAAATATTAAGAGAGTTGAAGAATTTTATCTGTGAGGGGAAGAGGGCAAGGGTCAAAATAGAACAATGTGGTTTAGGGTTACTTTATTTGAAGGGATATTTTACAGCTATGCATTTAAGGCTAATATACATAGCACAAGCAGAAAGTTATAATTCAAAGTGGAAATAGATGATGAGGCAGGGGAAAAATTTCAAGGAATAAGGAGAGAGAGGGATTTTCGATGCAGATCCTTAATGAGAATAACAGGCAGATATAGATTATATTCATAAATATAAAGTATTCTGCCACTAAGGTTGATAACACTTAAGGGATAGACAATAGACAAGAGGGGGCTGGAACTTGCTGGAGAAAAGTGGCAGTGGAACCAAGGTATTGGGTGCAAATAACTAAACAGGGAAAGGTAATAGAATGGGAAGAGTGTAAGAAGACATTTGGACTGCAGGCTAGAGACTGATTTCCCTATCAAGGTTTGATATCAGAATATAGGCAAAGAGAAAGGAATCAGGAAATCCTAAGTGAAAAAAAATGCTCTGGGAGAGTTTTTAGTTGAATCTACAACAGAAGCTGCTGTTAAAAAGGGGATAATTAGTTTGTGCCTTTCGGCTTTTTAATTAGTAGGGCATACAAAATATTGCACGATAACTATAGGAATCAGTCAGAGGAGGTTAACGACTGGTAAGAGAGACTGGATAGGCAATTCACAAAGAATAATGAGAGGATATGTGTATGGCTCCCAAATATGCAACAAAGTCTAGAAGATTTAGGATTTTTGCTTGGAAGTGTGTTTGTAACAGGTATTTTATACCCTAAGCAGATGCGAATGAAGTTTTCCTCAGGCAGATGGCAAATGTTGGAGGTGTGAAGGGGAGAAAGAGGTAACTGGGAATGTATGTTTTGGGAGTGTAATGAGGTGACAGATTAAAAAAAAAATCCCTACAAAGTACTCTGTTAGAAATACTGGGTGAGAAAATGGGGGCAGTTAAGGAAATTACTTTTTTGAGTTTGGTTACAGGATGTGAATTGCCTAGACATAGTAAGGCCTTGTTAAGTTTTAATTCTGATGGCTGCTAAAAAAGCAGTTTACTAGAAAATGGAAATCAGTCTAAACCAACTGTGTTTGAAGTAGTGAATATAGTTTGTGTCTTTCGGCTTTTCCCGGTTAGGGGTCGCCACAGCGGAACTCCGGTCCACTAATGATTGGCAGTAGATTTTTACGTACTGGCTTGCCGGGCCTAATGCACAACCTTCAACGAAGGAACGTCCATTCACGCATGTCGCTACACAGAAGACGCTCTAACTGAGAATCGAACGGGCAATGTCCAACTGTGAGGCGACAACGCTACCGCAGCACCACCAACGCAGTACATAGAGATAAAAGAACTGGAAGGTAGGATCTTTAGAAAAGGGTGGGAGCAAATTATGAAAAAAAAATGGAAAATATGGGAACAGTACAATGCAGAATGATGTTTTGAAGGAGTAAAGTTTAAGGGAAGGCAAGATTGATAATTGTATTAAAGATTTATAATGTTTGTAGCTGTGAACTTATTAACATGGTTTGTTTTATTTTATATAAATGTATGTTTGCTTATATCTTAAGTGATAATTCAATAAATGTGTTAGAGTTTTTTCTGATTGTACTGTATTGTGGCATTGTAAGAACTGGAGAGTGATGGAAAAATAGTGCATGATGTAAAGAAAGAGGATTTGGGACAACCTGGAAAAGTTATTTTGGTTGCTTGGTCCTGAGCTGAAGCATATATCCCTACAGGAGAGACTTTGAAGAAGAGTGTAAACAAAGCCAAAACTAGATTGGGCCAGAAGGGATGCTGTTTTGAACTCAAGCTGTTAGCGGTGAGATTAGCATTATGAAAGAGGTGCCGGTTGGACCCAGGAAGCAAGTGTTCCAAGTACTTGAGTGAGAGTGTAGTATTGTTAGTCACATAAGCAGATGCAGTTGAGACTGGCTTTTAAATGGTGTATGTGTGTGTGTGTGTTAGAAAAGCTCTTTGCTAAAGTTTGTGAAAGAGGTGTTATGTAGTAACTATTGAGCTTTTTCATTCGCCAACTCTGGAGACTGATGAACTTTTTTGGACCTTATATCTGGGCTTTGTTGGGGGGGTTACCATGTTGTGGGGCTTCACAGAACAGTAATTGTTCTTACTGCAGGTCTGTGTGTAAAACATTAACCTGTTGATTATATTAAAAGATCTTGTAGATCAAGAGTGATGCCTTCATTTAAAATGTTTTCTGTTCTACAGTTGGTTGCATTAATGACTTACCTACTGCTTAAATCTCTGACTTCTGCTGACATAGTTGAGAATATTTTCAAATTATTTAGCAAACAACACACAGTAAAGAGCTTTCTAGTATGGTGCTATATTATTGTGTTTGGATAACGCTACACTGTGCTTACTCACTTAAGAAAGCATTCAGATATTTGGCAGGTCTACAGTCTGTGCATTTAAGCAGCAGGTAAGGTAAAAGTCCCTCTCTTGGGGTGGGGAGTTGACCAACTTTTGTGAATCTAATGGAACTGTTTAAACCCCCTTACCTCAACTCTAACATGCTGAGCTACTGTTTTAATGGTGTGTCTTACTCCTTATGAAAGTCCTTTATCTGGACTTTTCTAATTTACAGAATAGTGTACTTATTTGTAAAAATGTAGACCGCCAGTCAGTGAATGTGGGAGCAGGTTTTAGAATTCCTTATGGCTCCTCCCTGGGAAAGCAGTATTTTGCAAAAGGAAGTTGTTGCTATTCTGGTAATTCTTGGCTGTGTAAAAATAAATGTGGCTTCGGGTAGTGGGTGTGGGTGTGTTCTGTTAAGTCAGACAAAATACAGAGATCAGTAGAACATTTTTTTTTCTTGATGTGCTGTGCTAATTTCTTGCATTCTGTACTTACCTGTAGTAACTAATATAAAGTGTCCGATAAAAAGGTTATGTTTTCTTTTTATGTGATTTATCTTTTCGCTGCCATGAACTGTCAACATATTGCTCACTGAAGCCTATTCCTGGCATCTTTTGGTTAGATGTCGTGTCCCTGTTCTCTGTGCATTTCTTTCTTCCCTTAAACCTGTGTGTACTAGTCAATGTACTAGATGTGCAAACCAGTTCCTCAGAGCTCTTTACTTGACAGAAGCAGCTCTGGATGTTCTTCATGTTTCACTGTTGCAGTCATTACATTTGGCTTATCCTGCTGGCAGGTTGCCCTCAGTCGGCCTGAATTCCAAAGTCTTGGGTCCTGCGTCGGTTGCTGTCGCCTCTTCCCTGACGTCAGGTCGCCAGGGGTATAAATGATACAGCCGACGCTGTTTTCTTCAGTCTTTCTTGCCGTGCAGTGCCCGAAGCAGAAGCAGTTCACAAGTGCCAGTCGGCCGACTCCTGAGATTTTCGTGTTTGAGTTTCAGATCCGAAATCTTCATTAAAAGCTAAGTACCCCATTGGGGAAACTTTTTTCTTGCTCCAGACCGATGTCAGAAAAAGTTAATAATTGTATTTCTTGTGGGAAGCAAATACCTCATAAGAATTTTCATTCTTACTGTATTCCTTGCCTAGGCCCTGACCACGACATTTCTAGTTGTCTGTTTTGTGTTAGATTTAACCAACGCACTATTAAGCAAAGGTACGATTTTGCATTAAGCTATTTTGGGCGAAGATTTAATTATACAATGTCGTCGGATAGCCATCCGACTACCTGAGTTCACAAAAAACGCAAAGAAAAAGACAGGCAACTGAGGTCCAAAACCGACAACGAAGCTTCTCCAAAGTAAGTTGCCAGTTCTCAGTGAGGTGCTTTTGCAGCCCCTGACGCCCGCTACTTTAGAGTCGCAGGCCACTACCAACTCCCACATGGAGTCGGCCAGGCCGCTGGAAACTCAAGGTATTGGAGCCTCGGAGATTATTCCCTCAGATGGGTCTGGAGCCGCTGAGCAGGCATCAGCTTCTGAGGGTGTATTCAGACCTAAACAATTATATATTAAACTGACTTCAAAGGCAAAGACTATAACACCTTTAAAGACAAAGAAACAAGTTCACCAGCCACATGGACAGGCCTCCATGCCCAAAAAACAGATGTTCAAAATGGCCGAAGACATAATTACTTTGATCAGAGGTTCCCACCCCCTCCTGATAAGAGGCCTAGGCAAGAGACAAGACTATGAATCTTCAGATCAGGTTTCCATTTCTACTGATTCCTCTTCTGATCAGGAATATTCTCTTCCCCCCTATGAGGATTCTGATGCTGAAGAATCAATTCCTTCAGCTTCTCTTCCTGAGGACTACTCTTTTGGGGAAACCTTGCATACCATGAGGGAGCACTTCCACTGGGAGAGCCAAGATTTTGCAGAATCTAAGAGGAGGCTCAGAGACTTCCTTTTACTACCTCAACACAGGCCTCTAGCTATTCCACCTGTGTTAGACATTGTAGATGATGTGTTCTCAGAGTCTAGTCTGACCCCTGACTCCTTACCTCCAGCTCCTGTTAAGCCAGACAGATACTACAGGGTCCTTGACACTCATAAATTCCTTTTCAAAAACCCTACTGCAAACCCAGAAACTATTTCTCAGGGTCCCATAGGGGTCAAGGCTTCCACTGCAAAAAACCCTACCCCCTCTGACAGGGATTCTAGGGTACTGAATAGATGGGGAAAAAAGATTTACATATCTGCTACCTTAGCTATAAGGGCCTTAAATTGCCAGTTTCATATGCTCAAATATCAGCAATATATCATGATACTGCTTAAACAGAAAATAATGGTAAATTCTGAATGTGCAGAAAACAAAGAAATGCAGGATTTATTGCATGCGGCTGAACAAGTTGGAAAACATACTTTGCAATGTGGGTTTGATTCTCTGGAGACCTCCTGCAGGGCCGCTGTTATGGGTTCTGTCATTAGGAGGGATGCTTGGTTAAAGGAACAAAATCTGCCTGATCATGTTAAAGCAAAATTATTAGATGCTCCATTACAACTTGATACCTTGTTTGGTGTTAAGGCAGAAGAGATGTTAAAGAAAATGGTCAAGGATTTCTTACAGGTACAGCTACCAAGATTTAGCAGACACTGGCCTACAAAGAATTGGTCCTTTCCAGTCTCAGACAGACCTCAAAGGGGCAGATCCAGACACCCTAGAGGACGATCACAGCCGCAAGGTTCCTACAGGTCTAAGCAATGGGGTGCTTCTACCTCCAAAGGTGGAGAAGACAAATCACAACCATATACGAAACAGTCCCAATGACTTCCCCCTGCCTGCACCAAGCACTTATCTTCTTGCAGCACACTTAGGGGGGAAAACTAGCACTTTTTTCTCAAAATTGGCACATTATAACCCAGGACAAATGGGTTCTAGACATAGTGTCACAAGGCTACAAGTTTCATTTCCATACCCTGCCAAGGGCAAACGGTTGGCCAGACCTGCCAAAAAATCAATGGGCAGAGGCTCAAAAACAAGTCGCAGCTCTCATGGACATGAGGGCTATTCAACAAGTGCCACAGTAAGAGCAAGGACAAGGATTTTACTCAAGACTGTTCTTGATACCCAGAAAGGACAAAGCATGGAGACCAATACTGGACTTATCTATTCTAAACACTTTCCTGGATGTACCAAAATTCAAGATGTTGACCATGCAGCAGCTTCTGCCCATGCTGGGCAGCAAGGCTTGGCTCGTGACTTTAGACCTAAAAGAGGCATACCTGCATGTCCCAATCAGACAATCATACAGAAGATACCTCAGATTCAAGGCTGGCTCAAAGCATTACCAATTCTCTGCACTGCCCTTTGGCTTATCTACTGCGCCCAGGGTCTTCACAAAGTGCCTGGCACCAGTAATTGCTTACTGCAGACAAAGAGGAATACAAATATATCCTTACCTGGATGACTGCCTTATACAAGCAGAGAACAAGGACATTCTACTACAGCATCTGACATCTGTGAAAAGACTGTTAACATGCCTAGGGTACACAGTAAACAAAAAGAAATCAAAACTAGTACCCTCTCAAGAGATAATATTCCTGGGTGCAAGCTTAAATACAACTGCCCAGATGGCTTATCTCACTCCAGACAAACAAAGGCAACTGACTACCTATTTAAAGGAAATGGCAACAAAGGCCCAGTTATCTGCAAGAAAATTTCTGCAGGCTTTGGGCTTCATGGCATCCTGCATCTTACTAATTCCATATGCAAGACCTAATGTTACCTAAAAAGTGTCTGGACACAACATTGCCCCAGCCTGGAAACAATGATTACTCTAATTCCCTGCCTGCAACAGGAGTTTCAATGGTGGGCAAAGGCTTGTCACCGAAACAAGGGATAGCCATTCTCACTACCCCAGCCAGGCAGAGCCTAACGACGGTTGCATCAGATTATGCCTGGGAGGCACACATGGCAGGAAGAGGCATTCAGGGCACCTGGTCCACAAGCCAAAAGCATCTACATATCAATCAAAAAGAGATGCTAGCTGTTCAAAATGCCCTGACAGCCTTCAAGAACCTGCTTCATCCGGGACATCTACTGATAGACAGACAACACCACGGTCATGTGGTACATAAACAAGCAGGGAGGCACTCATTCTTACCCCCTTTGCAGACTAGCCATGACTTTATGGGACACAGCATTGACTTACCAAGTTCATCTGCAGGCACAATTCCTGCCAGGAAAGGAAAATACTCTGGCAGATGAACTAAGCAGAAACCTCATGGATCCCCACGAGTGGCACCTGGATCCACAAGTGTTCAGCATGATAATAAAGAAATGGGGACGCCCAGACATAGATCTGTTTGTCTCCCCTCACAACAATCAACTATAAAGATTCTGCACGTGGACTTATCACAGACAAGCTTGGAAAGTGGACGCGTTATCTTTCAACTGGACAAACCTGTCAGTATATGCCTTTCCTCCACTGCCTCTCCTCCCCAAGGTACTCCTAAAGGTCAGACAGGAGAAACCAAAAATTATTCTGATTGCCCCAGACTGGCCACGCCAGTACTGGTATCCGAGCTTAAGGAACTTGTCCCATTGCCCAGCCTGGACCTTACCTCAAATACCTCATCTACTGTCCCAGTAAAACAATCAGATTCTGCACAGCCAACTCAGGACCCTAAACCTGGCAGCATGGTGGATAATGTAGCCATACAAACCACACCTCTCAGTAAAGCTGTGATGGATGTCATTTTTGAAGCCAGAAGGCCTAGTACTAGAAAATCCTATGCTGGGAAATGGAAGAGATTTTGTGCTTGGAACCAAGCTCAAGGAACTGAGACAGCTGTCCCAAATATTCCTCAGATTTTGCAATACTTAACTGAGATGCTGGACAAAGTCCTATCTTTTTCATCAATTAAAATCCATGCCTCTGCCATTTTGGCTCATTACAATACAGAGCCACCACTCTTTTCTCATCCTTTATTAAGGCAGTACCTCAGAGGAGCCAAAAACTTAAGGCCTCCAAGGAGAATGCCAATATCTGCATGGGACCTCAATTATGTCTTGGAAAAACTCACCTTTCCTCCTTTTGAGCCAGTGGCTACTGCGGATATAAAGTTCTTATCTTGGAAAACAGGTCTGCTCCTAGCAATAACTTCTGCAAGACGAGTTTCAGAGCTACAGGCTCTCATGGCTGTGGAACCCTTTATCATTTTTTATCCGGACAGGGTCTCTCTGAGAACAAACCCTACATTTATGCCTAAGGTGGTATCCAGTGTAGCCCATAACCAAACTATTCATTTGCCAAACTTTTATCCAAATCCACAGCACAAGGGGGAGAAAATTCTGCATTCTTTGGATGTACACAGGCAGCTCAGATTCTACTTGGACAAAACTAAAGTTTTCAGAAAGACAGAACAATTACTAGTGGCACATGCCACAGCATCACAAGGAAAGGCTATCCCCAAGCAGACTATTTCAAAGTGGATAGGTCACTGCATTAATTTCTGCTACTCTCAGCATGGCAAACCAGTGCCTAAGGGCATTAGGCCGCATTCAACCAAAGCTGCAGCCACTTCTGCAGCCTTTCTCAGGGGAGTACCAACCAAAGACATTTTAGAGGCTGCTACTTGGAGTTCTGTGCATACCTTTACAAAGCTTTACAATCTGCCTCTTTACTCTAAATCCAGGGCAGGCTTTGCCACTGCAGTTCTGCAGGGCCTCATAGTCGCTCCTAATGCTGTTTAGCTCCAGCCCCCCAACCATAGCTTTGGGACTCAACTCAAATGTAATGACTGAAACAGTGAAACAAGAAGAACATAGTACAGTTGTGTACACTTACCATAAATGTAGATGTTCGAGTGTATTCACTGTTGCAGTCCAGGTTACCCACCCGCCATCCCCCTTATTTTTGCTGAACTTATCTTTACTTCTCTAATCTATACAACCTAGGTGGTGTATTTGCTTATAGATGAAGGTAAAGCTTATTTTGGTGCATTTATGTTTTACTTACATAATTTTAGCCTACCCTTTTGGGGGCACCTGACATCTGGGGCAAGAAAAACTGAAGAAAATGGCGTCGGCTGCATCTTTTATACCCCTGGCGACCTGACATCAGGGAAGAGGCGACAGCAAACGACACAGGACCCAAGACTTTGGAATTCAGGCCGACTGAGGGCAACCTGCCAGCAGGATAACCCAAATGTAATGACTGCAACAGTGAATACACTCGAACATCTACATTTATGGCAAGTGTACACAACTGCACTTTTTCTCTACTGTAGCACCTGTCCCTGATTCTGCCATCATTACCCTGTTCTTGTGCAGTGCAGCCTCAAAAAGTGTTTTCTAAGTGGAGTGAACTCTACTGATTCCATGATTCCAAAACCTTATGAATGGTTTCTGTGCATGTAGCTTCTTGCAGAACCAGGGCCTCTGAAGAAGTTTCCAAAAGTATGTTAGGTGTCAGAATGAGTAACATACTCAGCTAGCTTTACCTTTGGGCAGGGTGTAAAAAAAAACAGTCCCCGCATATATTTCATTTTATTTTATTTTCTGAATGAAATTTAGTTCAAGATGGCCTTTGTTTTTGTCTGTGTTGTTGAAGTACTTGTAGTTGCAATTTCAACTTCTTGTCATCCTATCGATGATAAAATCTTTCTTATCAATTAGATGTTACATGCATATTTCTAAGAGGTTTAGTTCCATCCTTGGACATAAATTGATATCCTTGAGCACCTCACTGTACCACTCTTTGAGCCTCTGCCAAGTCAGCTAGAAGAATCTCAGAATATTGAGCCTTTTTGGGGTGAAGAGTTATTTTAATTGTGTAAAGATAGGTTCTCTTAATATAAATATTTTGCATTGCTTCCTAAAATATGTGTCTGGCAGATGTCATTCTATTCTTATGTTACAGTATTCTTAACATGAGGGATTCACTGCCAAACACAGTCCCACCGTTTGGCCAGTAAACAAAATACTTAAACCACTGAAAGGTAAGTGGGATGTCACATGTAGGCCAGCAGCCGGCGTAGACCATAAAAGTGAAGTCTGCACATACCATCCTCAGAACACCTCTGCCCACCAGTCCGAAGGCAGTCTACGATCATCGGTCTGCTAGCCCAAGTTGTTGACTGGATACAAGAGATTAAGATAAGTGCCCCGTTGAGGTTTTCTTTTATATTTATGTAGCTGCTTTTTTGCTGTCAGATTATATGTCATCCAAAAAAGGGCAAATGCCAGTGTGGAAGACAAATTCCACATAAAAGCAGTCACAATCAGTGGCTGTTCTTCTTAGGGCCGAACCACGACCATAAGTCTTGCTCTGTCTGTAAAGCTTTCATTCCTAAGACCCTAAATAGCCACTTTTTCTCTCCTAATATTTATCTTGAGAATCAGAGACTGAAAAGGTTAGCGTGTGATGTTATGGAGGGTACATCGGGGTCTTCTGCTGAGCCAGTTATGAAGAAGGCTAAGAAAGTTAGGCCTTAAGCTTCAGCTGTGCCTTCCCTTCTGGATTTCTCTCAAGGCCAGTGTAGGTGCGGAGACCTGGCTGGATTTCAGCTCAGATCCTAAGGCAGGTACTACATTGGAGGCTGCAGGGGATTCTGCCATCAGCATGTCCTTGGTGGCTATGCAGATGTGCGCTTCGGACAAACAGGGTGAACAGAAGCTCATTATTTCAGAAGACCCTTGAGGTATTCTGCAAATTTTAGTAAGGGAGGACATACCGATGAATGCCATTTGAATATAGACCTACATTGGTTCCCTCCACCTTTCACAGGGCTGATTTTCCAGTTAAGCAGAAAACCAAACCTGTCTCTGCTCCTCAGGACCTGCTTGTTCAATGCCTTTATTGCTCTTACAACTCCCTAAGGGGTTTCCTTTCCTAGCCCTCCTTTTACTTCTTCACCACAGAAGAGGATTAGAGTGCAACATTCTTCTGAAGAGAAGTATTCCTCAGAGGAGGAATCCTTGGCCTACTCTGCTCAGATTACCTCCTCCTTGGAGTATGCCTCCCCTGAGGAAGAGTCCAGTGGCACAGAGTCTCCTGGTGAAGATATCACCTTTGGGGAGACTACTGCCAGGATGAGGGAGTATTTTAAGTGGGACTGCTCTCAGGTTTCTGAGGTGCAAAAAAAGTACTGACTTGCTTCAAATGGATTCTCCCTCTGTACCTCTGATTTTACCAGTTATTTTTGATGCCTTCTCTTCTGCATCAAAGACTCTGGACTCTAAACCCCCTGCCCCTAAAATGCCAGACAGGTTCTTTAAAGTTCCACAGGATTGTAAATTTCTTTACAAATGTCCATCAGCAGATCCAGTGACTGTTTCTGTGGCTGCTGATAAACCTTCTAGGCTATTGCCATTCACTTCTCTTCTCCCTTCAGATAAAGAGAGTAAGAATATGGAAAGGTTGGGAAAAAAGATTTATACCTCAGCCACCCTAGTTTTCCGTGAGATCAGTTACCAAACCCATATGACCAAGTATGTGTTGGCTGTCCTGTCACAGGCAAGTCAGCTTCTCTCTGACCTTCCTGAGTCAGAAGTTAAGTCACAGCTTTCATCAGGTCTGGGGGCTTCCTCCCAAGTGGCACGCCACTCCATTAAATGCAGCTATGATACAGCTGACGCATCTGCTAGAGTGGCTGTGTCTGACTCTGTTTTTAGAAGATATTCCTGGTTGAGGCTTCAACCACTTCCAGATGACTTTAAGGCAAAATTAATGGATGCTCCCAGAGAAAAAAAGGCCTTGTTTGAGACTGTAGCAGCAACCTTGTTCAAGTCAGTGCAGGAGAAAGATAAAGAATTACAGGACCTAAAAGACATTTGTGTGTGTCTGGTTGCTAAATTCCAAAGAAGTTACCCAGTTAAAACTCCTTTTCTTAGGAAACGATCGCACACACCTCCTTCCAGACGTAAGAGGGGTGTTAGGAAACCTACTGCTTCCAAACTCTTTCAGCCTGATCCTGCCCAAAAACAGCCTTTTTTAGACAAGCTAGTCTGCGACTACCAACCTTTTCTCAGCCACTTTCCTTTCTCTCTGCATCTTTCCCTGTCCCTTTCAGTCTGGGAGCATATCACTCAAGATTCATGGGTCCTCTCCATTATCTACAAAGGGTATTTCATGGTGTGGGAAACTCTAACATCTACCACCTCGAGAGCAACTACAATTTTTCCTAGAGGTGCTCCAGGTATTAAAATCCCAGGGAAATATTCAGGATGCTCCACTGCACCAAAGAGGAAGATGATGTTCTTCGTGTTTCACTGTTGCAGTCATTACATTTGGGTTATCTGCTTGCAGGTAGCCCTAAGTCGGCCTGATTAACAAAGTCTTGGGTCCTGCATCGGTTGCTGTCCCTTCTTCCATGACGTCAGGTCGTCAGGGGTATAAAACATGCATCCGATGCTATTACGTCAGTCTGTCTTGCCGTGCGGTGCCCAAAGCAGAAGCAGTTCGCAAGTGCCGGTCGGCCGACTCCTGAAATTTTCATTTTCGAGGTTCAGAACTGAAATCTTCAACTAAAGCTAAGTACCCCATTGGGGTAACTTTTTCTTGCTCCTTACCGATGTCAGTAAAAGTTAATAATTGCATTACTTGTGGAAAGCAAATACCTCATAAAGATTTTAATTTGTACTGTATTCCTTGCCTAGGCCCTGACCACGACGTACCTTGCTGTTGGTTTTGTGCTTTATTTAATCAGAGCACTATCCGTTGTCGGTATATTTTCGCCTCTAAATATTTCGGTTCTCGGTTTAATTATCCAGAAATGTCATCGGTTAGCCATCCGACTACCAGGATTCCGAAAAAACGCAAAGATAAAGACAGAGACAGGCCGCCGAGGTCCAAAACTGCCAACAACGCTTCTTTTAAGCCAGTCGCCAGTACTCTGAGGTGCTTTCGCAGCCCCTGACACCCGCTACTTCTGATTCGCAGATCTCTACTGAGACCCATTCGGAGTCCGGTATGCCGCGAGATGCTTCAACTATGGAACCCGCGGATGTCTCTACCATGGATGGGTCCGGAGCCACTGTGCAGGCACCGGCTTCTGAGGATGTATTCAGGCCTACGGACTTGCATTTTAAACCAACGCCTCCTTCTTTACTTAGGCCTAAATCTCGATCCATGTCTAAAAAAATGACGCCCAGGCCACATGCTCAGGCATCTAGGCCAAAAAACAAATGATAAGAATGGCTGAAGATCTAATAACTCTAATCAGGTTAGCCAACCCCCCACTTCTAAGAGGCCTAGGACTGAAGTTGATTATGAATCTTCTGATCAGGATTCTGTTTTTTCTGATCTTCTGATGATCTGGATTTGCCCTTACCTATTTATGAGGATTCTGATGCAGAGGGCAATATTCCCTGCAAGATTTTTCTTTTGGGGAACCTTACATACTCTAAGGGAGCATTTCCACTGGGAAAGCCAGGATTTTTCTGATTCAAAAAAAGAGGCTTTGGGATTTCCTTCTCCTACCTCAGCATAGGCCTTTAGCTATTCCTCCTGTAGTAGACATTGTTGATGATGCTTTCTCAGAATCTAGTTTGGCCCCTGATTCTCTGACTCCTGCTCCCAGAAAACCTGACAGATATTACACGGTCCCTGAGTTCCACAAGTTCCTTTTCAAAATCCTATTGCAGATCCAGAGACTATTTCACAGGTGCCCAAGGGCATTAAGGCTTCTACTGCTAAAAATCCTACCCCTTCCGATAGAGACTCCAGGGCGCTTGATAGATGGGGTAAAAGGTTTACACTTCTGCAACCTTGGCCATTAGGGCTTTAAACTGCCAGTTTCATATGTTAAAATATCAGCAACATGTTATTGGACTGCCTAAACAGAAAATGATGATTTCTGACTGTGTGGAAAATAAAGAATTACAGGATTTAATGCTTTCTGCCGAACAAGTTGGAAAACATACTTTGCAATGTGGTTTTGATTCATTAGAGGCCTCTTGCAGGGTTGCTGTTACTGGGTCTGTGCTCAGAAGGCATGCTTAGCTTAAGGAGCAATCTTTTTCTGATCATGTTAAAGCTAAATTGTTGGATGCTCCTTTAAATCAGGACCACCTGTTTGGCAACAAGGCTGAGGAAGTTCTTAAAAAGATGGAAGAAAAAGCTAAATCTATGCAAACTGTTAAAGATTTTTTTACAAGTTCAGCCTCCTAGATTCAGTCTGTACTGGCCCTCTAAGAATTGGTCCTTTCTAGCCCCTTCCAGGGCTTCTCAAGCCAAACCCAGACACAGCAAAAACCCCAGGTTTCAGTCCCAGGGGACTCACAGAACTAAGCAGTGGGGGGCCTCCACTTCCAAGTCTGGGAATAATAAGACCCCCTATGGTAAACTGTCTCAATGACTTCCTTTTAAAATTTCCAAGCAGTTATCAACTGACTGCCCTTTTTGGGTGAAAGATTACTCTTCATGCAAAGAATTGGGAACTCATTACCCAGGAAAATGGGTTTTAAATGTAATGTCCCAGGGATACAGATTTCACTTCCACACGTTGTCAACACCAAGTGGGTGGCCGGACCTACCCCCAAATCAGTGGGCAGAGGCCCAAAAACAAGTACTTTCTCTCTCAAGCATGAGGGCTATTCATCTGGTACCAGAAGTGGAAAAGGGACAAGGTTTCTACTCAAGACTTTTCCTGGTACTCAGAAAAGACAATTCATGGCGTCCTATCCTGGACCTGTCTACTCTAAACACCTTTTTGGAGATTCCAAATTTCAAGATGCTGACTCTTCCAATTACTTCCTATGCTCGGCAAAGATGCCTGGTTAGCAACACTAGATTTAAAGGAAGCATACCTGCACATCCCAATCAGGGAATCTTGCAGGAGATACCTATGCTTCAAAGCAGGCTACACGCAGTCAGTTCTCTGCACGGCCTTTTGGCTTATCCACTGTGCCCAGGGTATTCACAAAGTGCCTAGCTCCAGCTATTGCAGTTTGCAGGCAATTAAATATTCAAATATACCCATACCTGAACGATTGTCTAATTCAGGCAGAAAGCCAGAACATACTTTTGAATCATCTGACCTTTGTAAAAAGGATTCTAACTTGTCTGGGGTATACCATAAATGAAAAGAAATCACACTTGGTACACCCTGTCAACAAATTATATTCCTGGGAGCAAGTTGAATACAACTTCCCAGATGGCTTATCTCACGCCAGAAAAGCAAATTGATTTGACAATCTACTTCAGACAAGTGGCCACAAAAACCCTGCTATCGGCAAGACAAATACTTGGGGTTCATGGCCTCCTGCATTATTCAATTCCATATGCAAGACTGCATATGAGGAAAGTACAGTGGTATCTAAAAAGCCTATGGTGTCAACATTCTCAAGACCTAGAAACAATGATTCCTATCATACCTTGCCTATGCCTAGAGTTCCTTTGGTGGGCAGAGGCTGCCACCAAAACAAGGGACTACTTTTCACACCACCCCCCTGTCGCCCAAATCCTAACAACAGATGCATAGGACTATGTGTGGGGGGGTTCATCGGAGAGGGAAGTGCATTCAGGGCAAATGGAACCCAAGTCAAATGCACCTGCATATCAATCAAAAAGAAATGTTAGCTGTACAGAATGCTCTGACAGCCTTCAAGGACCACATTCTTCCAGGACAACTAATGGTAATGACGAATAACACCACTGTTATGTGGTACATAAACAAGCAGGGGTTACCCAGTCTTACCCCCTCTGCAGACTAGTCATGGCATTGTGGAACACAGCCTTGAGCTACCAAGTGCACCTACAAGCTCAGTTCCTGCCAGGAAAATTAAATTCACTGGCAGACGGACTAAGCAGAAACCTCATGGACCCACTGAGTGGAGAGTGGAAATGGGAACCAAGGATTTTCAACATGTTGACAAGCAAATGGGGGAGCCCATATATAGACCTGTTTGCCTCTCCCCAGAACTACCAATTGGGCAAATTTTGCACAAGGACTCCCCAAAAATAAGCCTGGAAAGTGGATGCTCTGTCCTTCAGCTGGAAAAACCTATCAGTCTATGCCTTCCCCCCTCTGCCTGTGCTCTCCAAAGTACTACTAAAAATCAAACAGGACAAACCAAGGATGATTTTGATTGCTACAGACTGGCCGCGCTAACACTGGTACCCCCTCCTGCGTAGTGTGTCACGGTTATCTCCATGGCACCTGCCTCAGACTCCTTCCCTGCTGTCTCAGCAGGAGAACCAGATTCTGCACACTCAGCTTCCAACACTGTACCTTGCAGCCTGGCTAATTACATAATCTTTCCTTTACCATCCCTCAGCAAACCTGTGATGGATATCATTTTAGAGGCAAGGAGGCCTAGTACTAGAAAATCTTATGCTGAAAAATGAAAAAGATTCTGTGCCTGGAACCATTCTCAATGGATGAGCACAGCAGCACCCAATTTACCTCAAATTTTACAATATTTAACTGAGATGCTTCACAAGGGCCCTGTCTTTTTCCTCCATTAAAATCCACGCCTCAGTCATTTTAGCTCATTGTAACACAGAACCTCCCCTCTTCTCTCATCCACTGCTCAAGCAGTTCCTCAGAGGGGCCAAATATTTGAGACCACCCAGGAGAGCTCCAACCCCAGTCTGGGACCTTAACTTTGTCTTGGAGAAACTCACTGTACCTCCTTTCGAGCCAGCTGCTACTGCAGACTTAAAATGTCTTTCTTGGAAAACAGCTTTCCTTTTAGCAATCACTTCAGCTAGAAGGGTATTTGAATTACAGGCCCTTATGGCAGTGGAACCTTTCATCATCTTTCATGCGGACAGGGTGTCCCTCAGAACCAATCCATCCTTCATGACCAAGGTGGTATCCAGTGTGGCTCTTAATCAGTCCATTCATTTGCCAACCTTCTTTCCCAATCAACAGAATAAAGGGGAACGGATACTGCATTCCATAGATGTGCACAGACAACTTAGATTCTACTTGGACAGGACTAAACCTCAAAGGAAATCTGAACAACTGCTGGTGGCGCTTGCTGCAGGGGCAGAGGGGAAGGCTATTTCAAAGCAAACCATTTCTAAATGGATAAGCCATTGCATTCATTTCTGCTATAAGCACCAGGGAAAACCTATCCCCCAGGGGATCAGATCTCACTCCACCAGGGCTGCATCTACTTCTACAACCTTTCTCAGAGGCATCCCTACCGGGGACATCCTAGAAGCTGCTACCTGGAGTTCTGTACATACTTTCACCAAGCATTATCATTTGCCAATTCTAAATCCAGAGCTGGCTTTGCCACTGCTGTCTTGCAGGGCCTTATAGCTGGCCCAAATGCTGTCTAAATTCCTCCTCCCAACCATAGCTTTGGGAATCTACCCAAATGTAATGACTGCAACAGTGAAACACGAAGAACATAGTACAGTTTTGTACACTTAACATAAATGTAGATGTTCAAGTAAATTCACTGTTGCAGTCCGGGTTACCCTCCCTCCTGCCCCTAACTTCTTTTGGCTATACCTCTACTTTCCTTTACTATGCTTAAAAGCCTTTTTGGTGTATTTGCTTTTTTGTTGGAGGTGTATCCTTGTGCTTTTATGTTTAATTGCTTCCCATTAGGGGGGCACCTGACATCTGGGGCAAGCAAAACTGATGTAAAGGCGTCGGCTGCATGTTTTATATCCCTGACGTCATGGAAGAAGGGACAGCAACCAACACATGACCCAAGACTTTGTTAATCAGGCCGACTGAGGGCTACCTGCAAGCAGATAACCCAAATGTAATGACTGCAAAAGTGAATACACTCAAACATCTACATTTATGGTAAGTGTACACAACTGTACTTTTCTACTCCAGGATGTTCCTGGTTCCCAGAAAAGATGGCCCTTGGAGACCCATTCTAGATCTTTCACACCTGTACACCTTCCTAAAGGTCCCAACCTTCAATACGATTTCTCTACCTACCTTGTTTCCCCTTATCCTTCCACAGGCTTTTATGGTCTCCTTGGACATCAGGGATGCTTACCTTCACATTCCCATTCATCCCCTTTTCAGAAAATATTTGCATTTTTCTGTTGCTTCATCACCTTTTCAATTCTCTGCTTTTCCCTTTGGTGTCTGTGCGGTGCCAAGGGTATTTGAAAATGTTTGGCTCCTGTAATTGCTTATTGCAGCCTCCAAGGTGTACAGATGTTTCCATGTCTGGATAATCTCCCCTTACAGAGACCTTACAACAGAATCTCTATTTCACTGTTTTCTTCTACAGTCTGGGTTTCACAATAAACTTACAAAATTCTTTCCTCATCCCTTCACAGGACCACATCTTCCTGGGGTGCAGAATCCAGACAGATTGAATGTTGGCCTCCCTGTCCCCCCCCCACCCTGAAAATTCCATCTCTAACCAAATGGGGACTTACTGTTCTGTCATGCTGTAACATTACCAGAGTTGGAATGTCTACACTAAGTCCTTCACTACACAGGTAATCCATAACTTCAGTTTCTATTTCGTTAACTTTTCCAGTGCTGATCCTTTTTTCTACTTTCCTCCTTTTTCTTATTTTTTTGTAAAATTGCCCATATCTGGATGCCTTTGCCTGTATTTCTGTCCAAACATCTTTGATGCTGCTTTTTTTTGCATTGATTAGTTTATTTGTGCTTTCTTCTTTGCATAAATATTGCACCATATTAAATTTCATTTTCTTCTCCATAGCTGTATTTCTTCTTCAGATGTCTCGTGCTCCAACTGCTTCTTCTTAATTTGGGGACTCTGTGCTTCATCATGCAGTGGCATGACCTTTGTTAGACTTTATGCACTAAATCCTTCACTTCGCAGGTATTCCATAACTTCATCTTCTATTTGTTTAACTTCTGCATTACTAATCTTCTGTTCTATTTTCCCCCCTTTTGTGATCTTATTTTTTGTTTTGCAAAATTTTCCACATTTGGGTGCTATTGCCTGCTTTTTTGTATTGATTAGTTTGGCTTTCTCTTTTGCGTAAGTATTACACCATATCAGATCTCTTTCTTTCCTATGTCCATGTTTCTTTTTTATACCTGTCAGAAATCTCTAGTTTTTGTTTATATTTTCGTACTTCCTCCGTCACCTCTTTTTCCAAACAACGTTTTCCATGAATCTGTTGTATTAATGAACACAAATTTGCATTAGAGGCTTTTGACAGTTTTCATTGTGCAAGTAGTTTTGTTTCCTCTAATTTCTCTCTCAATCTTTTTGAATGTCTTCTATCCAGAAATTCTGAGCCTCTTGCGTAACAGTAATGATACATAATTTCTTTCTTATCCTCAACAGTCCACTGTATCATTTTTATGGCTCTTTTTTGGTTTGTCAGTTTATGTGGACTACTATTTCCTTCTTACAACGGTGTGTGTCTGTGTGTCTGTGTGTCTGTGTGTGTCTGTGTGTGTCTGTGTGTGTCTGTGTGTGTCTGTGTGTCTGTGTGTCTGTGTGTGTCTGTGTGTGTCTGTGTGTGTGTCTGTGTGTGTCTGTGTGTCTGTGTGTGTCTGTGTGTGTGCATTTGTGTGTGTGTGTGTGTCTGTGTGTGTGTGTGTCTGTGTGTGTGTGTCTGTGTGTGTGTGTGTCTGTGTGTGTGTGTCTGTCTGTCTGTGTGTGTGTGTGTGTGTCTGTCTGTGTGTCTGTCTGTGTGTCTGTCTGTGTGTCTGTGTGTGTGTGTGTGTGTGTGTGTGTCTGTGTGTGTCTGTGTGTGTCTGTGTGTGTGTGTGTGTGTGTGTGTGTGTGTGTGTGTGTGTGTGTGTGTGTGAGATCCTCCCCCTGAGCCTGGCCTAACCCCATTGTAGGAATGTTTCTGTGTCTTGAGGATTCTACACTGTCATTTTTCCCATCCCTGGCAGCAGTGCTTCTACCAGGATTGAGCACGTTTTTATCCTAGGATTTGTTCACCCAGCTGTCTTTTTTATTTTTTAACCCACTTCTGTCCACGTTGTATGCTATATAAAATACAATCTTTGTATCAGCGTCATCTGGGTGAGATTTTATAAAAACAGGGTCCACCTCATGAAGGTACTCAGCAAGACTTGAGGACGAATTAAACAGGGTCCACCTCATGACGGTACTCAGGACTTGAGGATTAATTCAATTCCAGCAATACTAGTCACCTTTTCTTGCTGATTTTATCATCTCTCCATCCGGACCCCTTATTTTGACCTGTGTAGTCTTCTGTATATGAATTGAGTTCTCAGTTTTATTCAGGCAGACAGGGTTGGAGAGGTTGTCTGTATCTTGCAAAGGGGAAGACTTTACACAAGAGACCCCCCAGCAACATCAGAATGCTGGGACACCACCTCTACAAGCACCTATCCACTGCATCCACATATCAGGGCACAGCAAATGTGAGATTTAGTGATTAAGCAGACTTTAGTGACTTGGTAGGAGCAGTGGTAACTTATTACAATGCAGCATTTAAACTGTAAAATAAAATGCATGTATACATCTGTACACATAAATGCAGTTTATCTGTATTAGAATGATAAATCTGTACCACAAGAATCAGACTTCCCAAACAATATAGCAATGCAGGCATTCCATACAGCAGGTAATATACCCATGACTATCTGCAGGACTGCTTTGAATGACCATCACAATACCTAGCTGCTGTTCTCTCATCTTATCCCTGCAGTGTGTGCATTCTCTAGGGGTTTTCCTCTGGGCAGGTGACAAATGATTGCCCTCTGTAAATGTGCCAGTGTTGTTGATGGGCTTTTAACAGAAGGTGGTCTCCCATGAACCTGCAATGAGGATGTTCTGTAAATGCTCCTAGGTGTCAAAGCCCAGGAGCTAGCCTGTGATATGCTACTAATTGCAGTTCTTTCAGTGGTACAGATCAGTGGCTGCTGCTGTTACAGCATAGCAGTTTGTAGCCACACCAGTTTATGGACACCATGGTTTACAGTATGAACTTCATGCACAATCTTGTATAAATACTGTTAGACCTTTGCAGCTGCTGGACAGCAGCACAACTTGTCCTATCAACATTCAGTTGCTAAGAATATGATGCTCATGTACGATAGTCCATAGTGAAGTCTAGTCCTTGCAGTGCCATAGCTGACTGAGGTTATGACTTTGCTTGAGTGCAGTAGAGCTACATGCTGAGAGGTTCTTGCCAGCGGCAACAGCCACACAAGCAGTGGCTTCCTTCCAGTGGGTCTCTTCCTACGCTGTTGATACCAACCATATTAATCTGTAGGTTATGATTGTACAGATGGTATTTCTGTTATAAGTTGTCTAGATTGGATGGTTAGCTGTTGTACCGAGGGCTGTTTGCACCTGAGGGGATCCCTGCTTGACCCTCTTCAGCATGGGTCCCCACAGCCAAAACAGGAGCAGCTTATGAAGATGAGCCACCAGCCTTTCAGTGCACAGCATGCATGGCCCCACCTGCCTGATTGTTGGTCAGGAGATACATCCTCAGTGCCGCTTCTGTAAAAGGACAACAGTTCTGCAAGCTGCCTCCCCATTGAGATAGAATGCATTAACTTATACCTGATGGAATACTTATTTATTGCCTGGATTTGCTGGTCTGTATGGCCTGTTCAGTCCTTTCGAGGTTCCACAGCAGATGTTACATCTGTGTAAATAAAGCTAACCATAGAATATTTAGCTGGAAATATGAATATACGATAGGAAAAAGTCACCTCACATCGCTTCTGAAAAAAAACATAGGAAATCAGGCTGGGCATTTATGTTTCATTAACACTGTTTTCTGTAATGTTCATTATGTTCATTACAGAACTATTTTTTCTGTAATGTTTTGTAGGTTTACATATTTGTGTGAGATATCTGAATATTTTAAAATGTTGCACATTTAGTTGTGGTACTCATCATGCTGTGTGCATTTATTCTTATTGCATTTCTGGTCATGTAGGCATCATGAACATGCGTGTTTTTGTTATGGATTAACAGGGACAGGTCTTGCATTGTAGACTGGCAAAAGGCTTTCTGTTGTTTAATGCTAAGCAGGCAGTGCAGTTGATGGACACCATAGATTAATAATGTGTGATTGTTGCAGGTCTTGTGTTACCTGTGCATTGTGCATGGCCTTATTTATTTTGCCTTGTTCACCAGAGAGGTGAACTTGACCCAAGGACCCTTTTCAGCTACAACCTGAGCCAAAAAGCAAATACTAACACAAAAGTGCCAAATTGGAGAAAAATGCAGCTTCAGTATAGTATTAGAAGCATTAAGCATTTGTGCAAAAAAAAAAAAAAAAAAACAATTATAAGCACAGAAATACAACACTGCAGAAGAATACACATTACAAAGACTGTGCATCTGTGCAAGCAAACAGTGAGGTATTACACAGCATGAGTTATACTATAATCCCATGTACTCCAACAGCAATTGTTATACACTTTGGTGCACTGTCATGTCTTGTCTGTTGGTAGTTGCCTGTGTACTATGTTGGTAAATCTCCCTGCGCCGTTTTAATGTCATTTTCTTAAACATTTATGTTTCTCCACTAATTACATTTAATGGGTCGAAGATTATTTCTTCAATATTTAACCTGGGGATATGACAGCATCTTTCCTTGATAGGCTTGAGTAAGCTACTACATACCTGCTATTTCACTGATATTCCAGTAGATATTATGGTATAACTGTGAGCATGGATAATTATCATATTTGCAGAAAAGGTACTGCGCACGGCTTAGAAATGTACCCACGTTATAGTGATCCTCCCTAAAGAAGATAAGTTGTGTGTAAGGTGCATAATATTAAAAGCTGATCTTTGAAGAGAGGTCACTTTAACATTAATGCCCCCTCTCACCTATGTTATGGGGCTCTTGGGTATAGATTACTTCCTGTATGAATTGATAAAATTTTAGGAAGTTGTAAAATTGAAATTGAATGTTAGGAGACATCCTCAGAACTCTTACTGTATGCAGTAACGTGGCATTGTTTGTATTTTTGAAAACTGACTTTTTACTATGACTACACTTCAGCTGTCTTCCTTATAATTTTACTACTGACAGCCATTTCAAATCTATAAGAAAGCTGTAGATTAAGAGCTCTCGCTTTCAAGATTTGTTTACTTGTGGCGGTAACAGTGAATGAGTAGCTTTACTATTATAATGAGGTAACAGTCTTAACAAGTAGCTTGTTGGATACTAAGATTATTTATTTGGTATTGGATATTATGTTGGTTTTATTTGTAATAAATTAGCAACTTTTTTTACTAACGTCTGCTGTTTGTGAATAGAGCGAGAAATATAAATAATTCTCTGTACTTGTAGCAAAACAGTCACTGGAACCAGCTTTTCAGTGATAAGATAAGGTTTATAAGGATGAATCAAAAAATGACAATCTTGCAAAAATTATGGGGAGTAACAGAAAAGAAGTTCTGCCACAAATGCTGTTGTAAATGCAAGGTCACAAATCTACTCGGTTTACAACAGTGCACACAGATTCTGAAGTTCAATTTAATATGGCCTCTCTTCAGTCAGCACAATTTTCATTCTTCTTTCCTACAGATTACATAAGATTTTCACTAAAATTGGCCAGTTAAAAAAAAAGTACTTATACATAGCAGTATTTTTCTTTCAATACATTTACCATACAAATAAGGGAAATGCCCCTACTTTCTATTTGCAGAAGATCCTCTATCCCCTTTTTAGATTTCAGTGATACCTTTCAAGACTGCCTTTGTCTTTCTCACACAGCTTCCCTGGGGACTCCTCTCCCTAACCCTGTCTTGACCCAGTTGTCAGTAGTTTGTATCAGCTGATTCCCCCAAGAGACTGTGGTCACAGTATATTCTTAGAGGCAACTGTTCCATATTTGTTGTCATGAAGACTTGCATGTCTGTGGTTTGCTTGCCTCAGATGCAAGACCTCTACATTTCTCTTCTGTGACAAATCATCTGATAAAGGCAACACCAGCCTATAATAAGTTTAGTATGCTTCTCAAAATCAGCAGTGTGTGTGTGTGTGTGTGTGTGTGTGTGTGTGTGTGTATATATATATATGTGTATGTATATATATATATATATATATATATATATATATATATATATATATATATATATATATAAAATATGGGTTACCTTTAGTATGTTTGGCCATCCAGAACTGAAAAACTGCCATTAAACCGACTACACAAATGTGGGGGGCTACGTCCCCCACACCCCCCTTCGTGGAGGGCTTCACCCCCCTAACTTAATTTCCAACTCCAAGAATGCACTACCTTGGAGGTACGGGGCAAAGTTCAGGTGGATGGCCAAATAGTAACTTACTGTGTGTGAAACTTCGGCTCTTCATTTGTCGATGTTATGCCGTTTCGGTGATGTGGAATTTGTTGTAGTGGGCTGTCGATGTACTAAAGGTAAGCCATATATGTATATATAAATATATATATATATATATATATATATATATATGTCTCTGTGTGTAATCTATATATAAGTGTATGTTTGTGTGTATATATATATATATATATATATATATATATATATATATATATATATATATATATATATATATATACACACACACACACACACACATTTGGTTGAGGGTTGGCATAATGTTTACGGTGTTCACCTCACAGACACAGGGCACAGGGTTTGATTCTTAACTTTGGGGAAATTTGCTAGGCTTAAAATAGCCCACAAGGGTAGCTAGCCTAGTACTTACTTGACCCTACACACACACACACAGTTTTGTGGCAACACTTAGGCTTTGCAGTGCCTACACACTGCTGTTGGCACACTACAAGCACTCCTTCCACTGGATTTTCTGTCTTGAAGAGCTGAAGCGAAAATAGAACATTATGGGATTCCATCACTTGCCACAGTGTCTAAGCAAGCTTGGGACATACAGTGACTCATCACAGGGAAATCTGCCTCTACTTAGAGAAATTATGATTTAGAGAAGGATACATAAGGCAGGTAAAACCAAACATGATTTTGAAGATCTGATGTTAAGTACCTCGCACCTAACAATACTTTTATCTTTATAAATCATTTTTTGCATTTGTTACAATAATTTCATTTTTACTATAAATTTAGCTGATGGTGTAAATTCACCACTACTGTGTGTTTAGCTCTTAAATACTATGGGCCAGATCCCAAAAGACGTGTTCTTAGTGCAAGTGACATACTCCATTGTAAGGTCTATCTGTAAAGCAGGCATACTCATTGACCAGATTCCTGTTTGGTGGCAGGCAAGTTCAGAAGGTCTTGGCGTCCAAACCTGTCAACTCACCTTAAACTGACTAATGGTTAGAACATATGGAAGGTGCCCAGAAAGTTTTGAAGCTAGCCAGCTCTTTTTTCTTTAACATAATACAAACCATATAGCTTTGGCTACTGCAGCAGTGATCATTCAGTTATCTACACTTATGGGGAGTTTACTTACATAGCTGTACTTTCCCCCCTAGTGGTGTCTTGGGAGACATTTGGCAAATGACTGGCATACAGATGGACTTCTTGGTCTTTCTTTATATTGGAATTTTATATTTGTGAGAGGTCATAAATGCATATGCCTTTGCTTTCTGGAAGGATGAAAAATGCTGGAGCTTACTAACACCTATACCTCCAGTTTGACAACCCCTAGGACCCTCACCATCCAGCTTTAATCAGTGAATGGTGGTTAGACCACTGCACTATGTTAGTAGGGAATAGAAAAAAATAATTCTTTTGTTTTATTTTTACATTGTATTTTTGTACCTTAACGAGAGGTTGACAGGGACAGTTCTGTTTTAACTGAAGATATTATTTTAAATGTTTTCTTAAAACAAAAGTTATGTACTTACCATACTGATCTGTGTTTACTTCTGTCCTTCCACAGTAGATGGGGTTATCGGATCAGTATCTGATCAGACTTTGGCCAGTCTCTGATTTTAGATCCAGTGCACCAACTATTTCCCTACCCATAATCCTCTGAAGGTAGAAAGTTACCTCAGAGTTTGCCCATACCCTACCATCAAAAGTATTATTCCCTCTTAGACAACATTGAGCACCTCATAGAATGACCTGCCTCCAAACCTAAAGCTTTAAGAGTACATGACCACGTCAATGGAGCTGCCTTTGCAGTCACTCCCAGAAGAAGGGATAAAACAATTGGATGGGGGAAGGAGGGAGGTTGAGGGAGGATGGAAGCAGACAACACAGATCTATCATTATAGTAGGTACATAACTTTTCTATCAGATGTTCACTTCTGTCTGTTCCTCAACGGATGGGACAGAGTCCCCAGTTACCATTAATCTTGGGAGGTCTCATGGAAGAATATTACAGAGGATGGTTGAACCAAAGGAAGCTCTAGATCTTGATTGTAAATCCAACTTGTAATGGGAAGTGAAGTTATGGACATTGGATGAAGTAGATGCAGCACAAATATCGTCAAATGATAGTCTGAAAAAGAATGTGGTGGAAGTAGCTCTAGCCTAGTCCAGTGAGCCTTAGGAGGCTTAGGTAAAGACAACCCCTTCTCTCTGTCAACATGTGAAATACAATTAAATATTCATCCAGGAGGAGTCAGTTTACACACACCCTTTCTCAGTATAGCTGTGGAAAAGGAAGCAAACAGCTAGTCAGTCTAGTGTGATGTAGCTAAAAATGAAGGGTGGTGCACATTCAGCAGGTGTAGTATGTGTTCCCCCTTGTTAAGGAATCTTGGGAAGAAAATGGGATGTGATGATTGTGAGGGATTAGGTCTTTGAATAACTCTGTCCTTGTGAAAGATCAAATAAGGAGGTTTACAAAAAGTGTGTGTAATTCTGAAACCCTCCTAGCATTGGTGACTGCCACCAAAAATAAGGTCTTCCAAGCTAGCTGTTTTAAATCATTCCTATCTGCAGGTTCAAAATGGGGTCTTGTCAAGACCTGTCCAATAATAGTAATACCCCAAAGAGGAACAGGGTACCTAAGGGGGTGTAGGAAAAGAAAGGTACCCCTAAGGAAAGCCTTACACAATTTAGGGGAGACAGTGGAAGACTGAATCTCCCCAGCATTGAAACTGGAGATGGCTGCTATTTGAACTCTGGAAGAGAGACACTAGGAAATCCAAAATCACCATGAGAGGGACTGAAAAGGGTCCAAATTTTTGCTGGGGGCCTGATGGAAAATCTCTTCCATTTGCACTTGTAAAGCTTTCTTGTGGATAATCTCTGTGCAGAGGTCAGGATGTGTGAAGGACTTTGGAAGAAAGCCTGGACTGTCCAACCATCAATGGAATTGGAGAAACCTTGCTGTCAGTTTAAGGGCTAGAATGGCTAGATGAGAAAGATCTAAAGTGGGGTAGACCACCCAAGGAGGGTGGATCAAATGAGAACAGAGGAATAGAAATCACAATTGTCAGGACCAAAAGAGAATAGTGTGTCCTTCCTTGCTAATGCTTTCCGTAGATACTTTAGGATGAGAGGAGTAGGCGGGAAAGCATGCAGGAAGTCAGTGGGTCAGTTGTGCATCCCTTGGTGGATTTAGACAAAGTACCTGCTGCATTTGGTGTTGTAGGGGGAGGCAAAAAAATTTCAGCATGTTTGGTCCTAGTGGCCAAAACTCAAACTGCCACTATCAGGTTTAGGGACCACTCGTGAGGGAGAGGGATAGACTTGCTCAACCTGTGCCTTGGACTGCCTTTCCCATGAAATGCCACCCCTACCCCAGCTGGGAAGGATCTGTGGATGTGATAGTGTTCAATCTCGCCGTTTGTTCTTACACATGGGTTCGGAGCCGATCCTCGGCTCCGTGTCGGCCGCTTGCAAGCTCTGCATCGAGAAGAAGCTCGAGACAACCTAATACCCACAATCCCCCTCTGCCTTTACCTCAGATCTAGTTTGCCGCTGCTGCGTTCGCATCACTGGGATCTAGCTCGAGCGACTTCAGATAAGATATAACTTTATTTTTGTTATATTTGAGAAAAAATTGTTCTAAAAGTACTTTTTGGTAGACATAGTGTATGTGTGTGTGGTAAGGTAGAAATTCTCGGTACCGTTAAGTTTACTTAAACTGGTTAGGGTTTTTCGGGGCTTTCCACCCCTTACTTAAATTTGACAACCGGACTGACTTTTATATCGGATTCGACTTTTTCTACTGGATTTGTCTCTACTGGACTTGACTTTTCTCTTACCTGTAAGATGTCTGAGAAAATTAAATCAGGCTTTAAACGCTGCCAGTGTGGCCAAAAATGTCAGTTACTGACAACCATAGTTCATGTGTCTATTGCCTTGGCCCTCTCCACTTACAAGAGGACTGTTCAATTTGTCACTCTTTAGTGGGAGGGTCATGACAGATAGGCGCAGGAAACTCATGGACAGGGGGTTATTAAAACCTTCTTTCAGGTGGCTCTGGATGCTTCAGACCAGGCATCCAAATCCTCCAAGGAATCGAGGACGCCGGAGCCCAAGTCATCGGCTCCGAGCTCTTCGAGTAAAGTTAGATCACCGGTTCCACAGACTTCGGGCCGAGTGTTCAACTGGTGTCAGTTCCTGAGCCTCGAGTCTTAGAACCGGTGATGGAGCTCCTCCTCGACTCTATTGAGGTCGGCTCCGCCTTCGTTCCTTCACCCGCTCTTCTTCTAAGCCTCCGATGTCGATGTGGATCGTGGTGGTGCAGAAGTTATTGGAGCATTCGCCCTATCCAAACTTATTTCGGTTTCCACCCAGTTGGTGTCAAACTTGAAGGCCTTCCATTGTCTCCATCCATTCCTCCTCCGAGACCTGTCCAGTCTTTGGAGCCGGAAGAGGTTGATCTTCTGATTGTGGAGCCCTCGGTCCAGAACCGTCCTTTTCTCGGTCTGTTCCCTTCACCTCGACTCCGGACCCGCACCGGAGTCTCGGAGCCGACGATCTGTCCTTGGTTCCGGGCCGAGTCGAACCGACGCTGGTTCCGACTCTTCCCTCGGGCCTCTGCGGATCGATTCGGCTCCGCCCTCGGGTCGATGCCTTTGGTGCCTGTCTCGGGATTCTTCCCATTTCTTCGAACCGGGAGATTCTTCGACTCGGGACCCGGGGCTTTCGATCTCATGAGGAAGGTGTTGTCTACCCAGACAACCACATCAGTAGAAGCAACCTCTCCTCCCCATAAAGGGCCGTTATCCTCCTCTGCACCCACGGCCACATCCAAGCGCCGAGCACCGGTGTCTCAGCCACCCCTGGAGGGTGCCCTCTTCCTCGGAGGCTTCTTCGGATGCTCCCCACGAAGAAGTCCCTAGGAAAAGGTTGTGTAAGAGGAGACACTTAGATTCTCCACAAGAATCTTTGACATCCGATACTGACTTGATGAGTCAGAAGGGTCCCCTAAGTCACCTTCAGAAGATGTCTCTTTCTGACATATTGGAGATCCTGAAACAGAGAGGTGACTGGCAGTCCCTTCCCCCTTCTGAGGATGAGTCAGTCTTGCTGAAGGCATTCGGTGCTCGCCCTTCCTCCTCCTGGGTCACTCCGCCTTCGATGAATTAATGGAACTTATTGCTCAAGGGCGGGAGGCTCCTGACACAGTGGAACCAGTCCCTAGGAAACCCAATAAATATATCACTGCACCCCAGGACAAGACTTACTTGACAAAAGGAGTTCCAGTGGACGCTATGGTGGTGGCAGCGCCACGAAAAGGAGATGTCGGAATCTTCCTCATCTGTCCATCCCCTAATAAAGATTCTAGGACTATGGACAGGTATGGGAAGCGCATTTTTAGTTCAGCGGCTTTTTCCATGCGATCCCTGAACTATTTGACCCACTTTACACGACTACAGAGGGATCTAGTCAAAGAGTTGGGAGATACCCTCCAGGGTACTACAGATGCTGCTGTCTCAGAGAAAGTGACAGCAACTTAATACCCTTACATCCATTGTGAACTCGCCCATGAGGCTGATCTCTACGCAGCCGAAGGTTTGAGTAGGGCAGCAGGTTCAGCGATTGCTCTTCGCAGACAATCCTGGATGCGCTTATGTTCATTTGCGGAAGCCTTCAAGTCTTCCGTTACTAACGCCCCATTTGACGGTGCCACTCTTTTGGCCCCAAAGTAAAGGAGACCCTTACCCGGTGTGAGCAGGAGGGAAAGACTCTGTCTGCTGTCGGAGTCCTGCTTTTCCACCCTTAACCAGACCGTCCCAAAGGGCAACGTGGTGGAAAAATGTGGTTTCAAAACCCCAAGGATCTTTCCCAGGCACACAGGGTGATGCCCCTCTAGAGGCAGAGGAGGGGCAGAGGTGGAAGACGCCGCCTGGCGGCAGAGGGGTCCGCAGAATCAAGGTGACAGGGATACACTCCTGGTAAACCTTTCCAGCACTCCTGAGAGGAGGCCCGACTGTCCTGCTCTGGAGGCAGTCGGGTCGCTTAGCTTTATACCCTCAGGCCTGGCAAAACATAACTACAGACAAGTGGGTAAAAAGCGTGGTTACCAGAGGTTACAATATACCATTTCTATCCCATCCCATTCCAAAGAAAAGACTCCCAGATGTACCGCCCCATCTGCGAGAGCCAGCAGCTATAGAAATTTCAAAGCTGCTAGAAAAAAGAGTCATCCAACCAGTCCCAGCGGACCAGAAAGGATTCGGGACTTACTCAAGGTTCTTTTTAGTTCCAAAGAAAACAGGGGACTGGAGGCCCATTCTGGACCTAAGCGACCTCAATACCTTCGTCAAGAAAGAAAAGTTCCGAATGGTCACGCTTCAATCGATCCTTCCATTCTTACAGAAGGACGACTGGATGCATACTACCACATCAAAATGGCCAGGGCATCCAGAGATCATTTGCGCTTCCGGCTGGGTGCCAGTCACTTTCAGTTTCGAGCCCTGCCCTTTGGTCTGACCTCAGCCCCCAGGGTCTTCACCAAATGCATGGCAGTGGTAGCGTCTCACTTGAGACGCCTAGGATTCCAGGTGTTTCCGTATCTGGACGACTGGCTCCTTTCTGCCACCACCCAGCGTCAACTAGTACAGGCCAGAGACTACACTCTTCAACTGTGTATTCACCTAGGAATTTCCGTAAACTTCGGAAAATCCTTACTTCAGCCATCACAGAGTATCTTATTCATAGGAGCGGAATTAGATGCACATCAGTTAATTCTAAGACTTCCTCCAGAAAGGATACTTTCACTTCAGACTCACATACGTCTTCTTCTCTTGTCCAGGAAATCCCCAGCAAAACTGGTACTGAAGGTTTTGGGACTCATGTCAGCTTCTCTTATTGCAATAACCTTGGGAAGACTGCACATGAGAGTCCTACAATGGCTACTGTTTGCACAATGGTCGTTCCAACAACTACCTCTAACACACGAGATTCTTATAACGAACACATGCAAAACACACCTAAACTGGTGGCTTCAGACGTGCAACCTTTCCAAGGGGAGACCATTTGTGCTACCCACGCCTACAGTTACGGTGACCACGGACGCTTCCCTGATAGGGTGGGGGGGCATATTTCAGGGACAGACAGTCCAAGGCGAATGGACCAATTTAGAGTACAATCTGCACATCAATGTTCTAGAGTTGAGGACAGTGTTTCTAACGTTGCAACACTTTGCTCCCCTTCTTCCTCTGGGAACTATTGCAGTTCAGACGGACAACATGTCGGTAGTCTGGTACATAAACAAGCAAGGGGGAACCAAGTCCTATCAGCTATGCAGAGAGGCCATGAGAATCTGGCAATGGGCGGAGTCCACGGGTCGCTTTCTGATAGCAACGCACATCCCGGGGTCATCCAACGTCATAGCCGACAGGCTGAGCAGAGCAATACTGTTACCGCACGAGTGGTCCCTAAAACAGTCAGTTGCGAAAAAGATTTTTCGCACGTGGGGCCAGCCTTCCTGCGATCTGTTTGCGTCTCTGATGAACGCCAAATGCAGGAGCTACTTTGCCTTATTACCCCCTCCAGGGGAAGTCCCCAGGGACGCACTGATTCACGATTGGCCCCCGGGACTCCTGTACGCATTTCCTCCCTTCCCCCTGATATCAAAGTTTCTCCAGAAAGCCCAAAACCTACACAGGACAATAATCCTCATTGCCCCATTCTGGTCTCGTCAAATTTGGTTCCCCTTCCTCATGACACACTGCATTCGGGGACCCTGGACCCTGGATCCTGGACCCAGAGCCAGATCTATTGACTCACTCGTCAGGGGTTCCCCACCCCTCGCTCTTGTCCCTCCATCTAGCAGCTTGGCTGCTCCAATTCCCAACTTAGCCAGGTCTGATCTTCTTTCGCCTGCAGTTCGGAATATAGTGGTGGCTTCTCATAAAGCGTCCAGTACTAAAACATATACTAGTAAATGGAAGCGCTTTGTATTCTGGGCGAATACACAGCAAGTGGACCCTGTTATAGCTCCTTTGAATAAAATATTAGAGTTTTTAACAGACTTGTTCCATCAGGGTGCTTCTCCTGCCACATTAAGAGTTCAATTGGCTGCCATTTCTAATTTCCATGTGGAAGAATGTGGGGCTCCTGTTATGGCTCACAGACTTTGTAAAGCCTTTTAAAAGGGGCTTTTCATATTAGACCACCAATTAGATCTCCTACGTCACCTTGGAGTCTAAACTTATTATTATCTAAGTTAATGCTGCCCCTTTGAACCAGCCTCCTCTTGCCCATTGAAATTTTTGTCGTGGAAGACTCTCTTTGGTAGCCATTACATCCGCTAGGCGAGTATCTGAACTTCAAGCTCTCTCCATTAAGCACCCTTATTTGATCTTTCACTCTGATAGAGTTTCTCTTCGCACTAATTCATCCTTCCTTCCTAAAGTTTGTTCTATTAACAATATTAATCAGTCCATTGAATTACCCACTTTCTTCAAGAATCACTCCAATAAAATGGAGTATATGTTGCACAAATTAGATGTCCACAGACAACTAAGGTTTTACTTGGATAGAACAAAAGATCACAGAAAATCTGATCAACTTTTTGTAGCCTTTGCTGATAACAGGAAAGGAGTAGCGGTTACCAAAAGAACTCTTTCTAAGTGGTTAACTGATTGTATCATCTATGTCTATGATTCTTCAGATCAAACTCTTTGCACAAACCCAAAGGACATTCCACAAGGTCAGTGTCTACATCCCTGGCTCATGCAGCCCGCCTACCACTAGACGCTATTTCAGCGGCTGCTACTTGGTCTAAACCACATACATTCATTTCTCATTATAAGGTAGACAAGGTTTCTAGGGACAGGGCAACCTTTGGTTCCACTGTGCTCAAGAACGTCCTTCCGTGAGTTCCTCAGGAACAAGGAGCTAGGGACGCTACCCATGTGTAAGAACAAACGGCGAGATTGAACACTATCACATATAGAAGTTATGTCCTTACCATAACGTTCCATGTGGAGTTAACAGTACCAGGAATACTACTCACAGCTGAAGGTGCTCTCACCAAACAAAAGGAAGAAAAGTTGTAAACTCCCAAGTAGTTACCACGGCAATCCTCAGCAGAGTCTTTCAAGAACTTTTATTCAAATAACATGAAATGAGCGCTCATTTCATGTTATTTGAATAAAAGTTCTTGCTGTTTTTGAAGGATTGCCTATGGTCATTACTTGGGAGTTGCTGTAACCTATGTCCTGCTGATATTCGTGGTGGCTGCTTTCACATTTTTACAGCTTGTTCCATGTGGAGTGTTCATCTCGCCTTTGTTCTTACATTCCCACCCTCCCGCCCTTAGGAAGAACGTTCAGTTTGGTGCCTGGTCTGGGGCATTCTGCTTCTGCATTGCAGTTGTTGTGTATATAGTTGACATGTATATATATGTGTATATATGTATATATATATATAGACTCTTAGTTTCTGTGCATATGTGATATTGACATGAGTGTGCTCTCTCTGACTACTGGTTTGCTTGCAAACTAGATCTGAGGTAAAGGCAGAGGGGGATTGTGGGTATTAGGTTGTCTCGAGCTTCTTCTCGATGCAGAGCTTGCAAGCGGCCGACACGGAGCCGAGGATCGGCTCCGAACCCATGTGTAAGAACAAAGGCGAGATGAACACTCCACATGGAACGTTATGGTAAGGACATAACTTCTATTTATTGTAGCTTGGGCACAATGTAAAACAAAAGGTCGACCCTGAGAAACTATTGGAGATTTTGGTCACCATAGAATGAATTTTGAAGATTTTTGTGGTTGAGACTTGAAAACTCATGGGCTGACATCCAATTGACCATTGTGCTGATAGGGTCTATTGGAGCACCTTCATGTGGTATCTGACAAGAGGAATTAAAGTGATGGTGGCCGCCGTCAACCCAAGGGAAGCAAAAACAACCTTGCTGGTGGTTTTTGACAGGGAAAAACTGCTGTCATATGTTTGTGGAGCATGGCAATCCTGGATTCTGTAAGACTGACTAATGCGCTTCATGAATTCTGTAGTCTGGACAGGATGAAATTTGGTCATGGCTGTGTTCACAGTTATGCCCAATTGTGAACAAAGCTGGAGCATGGATTCCTTGTTGCAGAGAAGAAGATTCCTGGTGGGGGAGTGATGAGCCACTTGTCCTGGTATGGGAACACTCTGAGCCTCCACAGTCTGAGATGAGCTGCAAGTGTCCATACACTTGAACACCATGGGAGCTGTGGTGAAACCAAAGGGCAGGACTCTGAACTGGAAATGGCTAGCTCCCGGCTAGAAGTGAAGAAACCTTTTGAAGCATTTGTCCATCTTTATTTGTAGCATGCATTCTGAAGGTCTCAAGCACATCCAATCCTCTTTCACAGCAATGGAAATGGACTGTCCCCTAACCATCCAGAATTTGGTTTCACATTCTTGTTCAGATGACTGAGGTCCAAGATGAGCCTAAGGTCTCTCTTTCCCTTTGGCACTAAAAGGAATCTTGAGTAAACTCTGAATCCTTACTGGTCTAGTGGGACCTCCTGGATTACTCAGTTGTCAAGCAGCTTTATTTCTATTTCTGCCACTTTTTATTTTACATTTGTTTACCTGGAAAGTCCAACTGGACAAAGGTCCTTTTTCAGTGGAGGCCCAGGGAGAAAAGCTCCACTTTTCTTTGATGGTGGAACTTTGGGAAGTTTTCTTGAGTGCGGGGGTAAGAAAGAAAGGGGATAAAATAACATCTGGTTACAATCCTCTGCACTTAAGCATCTTGACTGATGGACGTCAAGGACTTGGAATGTAGGGTAGGTGCCCTCGACTGCTGGAGACAAGCAGGCAAATATTCAGAAGTACTGGTAAGGCCTGTTAGAGAAAGGACCCTGAAAGGTCTGGTTTTGCATAGTTACCCCCTCTGCTTCAGTGGTGTCTATTACCAGAAGTATCAAGACCACAAATCACAGCAATCAGAAAACACTGGAGAGGAAAACTGACCCAAAGTACTACTAAGTAGAAAACACCATCACAAAAAAAGACTAGATCTAAAGTTTTTTGTTGTTGTTTGACAAGAAGGTAAGAGTGACAGTATAGAAGAGGTATAACCCACAACTAGCAAAATTAGCTTTGACTTAACTGAACTCAAGCCTGAGCAATGGAGATTGCGTCTGTAGCAAACGAGCAGCAAATAAGATCTAAGGTAACTATCTACTTGCATGGGATTATGGTTAAGGAGAGGAGTCTGAGCTTTGGATCCAAAGTCGGAGAGTGGCCATAGTCAACTCTGAGATGGATCTGATGAAAAAACATCAGATCATTGGTATTGCAGTAATTTGTTTGCCTGTTTGTAGGGGAGGGGGATTTTTACATTTTTGCCATATTCTATGCTTGTTCTAGTTTCAGGGGTTAGTTAAAAACCTCAGTTAAAACATTTATTTCAGTTTGGTTTGGTTCAAGTGTAGTAAAGTAATGGCTTATTTTGTAATTTCAAGAGCAATTTATGCATTTTTTCAAAGTTATTCTTCTCTAAGACCTAGCTGGTGATTTCTCTCACCGTGCTAATAAAAGGACAGCTATGATCATAAACTGAAAATGTATGTTTTGATCATGTATTGACCTTATGTGGGTAACAATTCCACAGCATTGGTATTTAACTGATTAGTATTTTTATTTACTCCTCTCCAAAATGATATGATGGGGGGGACACCATAATGATATGGGAACCAGCACTGCCTGCAAAACAAAGACATATTGTGTTGTCTTTCCCTGTGTTAATATGTGTCTTTTTCCTCTTTCTGTCAGGTGTTTGTTTAATTTTCCAAGACTCATTAGTTTAAGTTCCAGAATACAAAGACTGAATGACCAGAAATGTGAACTTGCATATAACAAGTTTGAGATTGTTGTATATTGAAGTTTTCCAATTTCTCCAAGGTATGATGATCTCTGAGTTGGCATATACAAGTTCACAGGGGTTGTGGGAGGTGTCTTGCACCCTTGCGGAAAAAAAAAAGCTTTAAAGCAGAACAGGAGTGTTTGATGTATACTGTTCTGTATTTTTGAACTTTTATGAGTCTCAGAATTGCAATAGGGAGCTCTCCATTTACACAAAATGGTAGTACCTTGAGTCATTGTTTTCTATGACTGTCTAGAGATATGGAAGTGGTGGTAGTACATTTTGTCATGTATTTATTTTTATTTTTAAGATGCAAGCGCCTAAACATATTTCTAGTTTCTTTTTTGCTTACTTTTCAGGCAGAAGTGGTGGCTAGATTAGTTACCTTTGTAAGGCTAAACGTTTTGGCTGATAAGTTCCCTTCCATTTTCTTAGTTTTGTTGGTTTTATTACCTTCCTTTTCAGGAAAGCTATTTTAAAATTAGGAGTGTTGTGATTTAATGGACTGTCTTGAGACTGTAATGTAGTTTTAAATGGAGCTCTTGTTTTTATTTCTCTCAGTTTAAAAGTGTTGTAAAGTAACTGAAAACATTTTTTTCTGTGAAGAAATTATGTTTATATTACTTTGTGGGGCTGGCATAGTGTGTTAAAGTGTTTTTACTGTCTTTTTTTCTGTCAGAATAGTAACTTTGTAGACTGGTAGTTTTTATGAGCAACATCTACTTGTCTTCCCTAGAAAAGAGGCACCATTTTTGGCTTGACCATGGAACAGACTACTGGTCATACTGTTGAGCCTTCTTCCAGCCACAAAAAGAAAAAACTTAAGCAAGTAGCATTTGCCACCACAGCAGGCTAGCATTTTCTCTCAGTCATAGGTGGGAGACTCTGTGACCATTTGTTGTGCCTCAGGCCACTCATCTTTTAACCTGGACCCTCTGGTATAGCACCTACAGCTAGTATGGATCGGGGGTTACCCACATCCTCTGCGGCTGTTGGAGTCTCCTCAGTGGGCAAGGGAAAGCTGTTCCTGGGAGAGCGGACAGATAAGATTTCTCTGTTATATTAGAATGCTGTTCCCATCCTTTCGGAAACTGCTGCTGCCATTAGTAACACTGTTGACCCCATTTTTCCTGTTAAAGATAAATAGAAAACCAAGCATGTGTATACTCCTCCTCAATTTTCTTTGGATAGAAGTGTAGTGTACTGGGTCTGGCTCAGGGTTTAATTCATGATAGTGATCCTTCTTGTAAAGTAGTTTCTAATAAAAAAGAGGGGTTCTTATTTTCTTGAAGAGGTTAAAGATTCTGAATCTGAACATGAATATGCAGGGATGAATACAGGATTTTTTACTCACATTTCTGATTTAGACTCTGAGGAGACCTCAGTTTCAGATTCTCCCTGTGGAGATTTCTGTTTTTCTAAGACTCTTGCTAGAATGTGCCAGTGTTTTCAATGGGAGAACACTAAGGATTTTCAGTTCCTCAGAAAATACTATGAGTTGTTGCAGAATGATTTTCCAGAACCTGTACCCATTTCTCCTGTTCTGTCTGCTTTAGGGGATGTGTGTTACTGCCTGCAATGTTCCTGATAGTTAGTTGCCCCTTAAAAGGCAGATAGGATGTATACATTTCCTCAGTCTTTTAAATTTGTATACACTATTCCCAAACCTGATCCAGCAGCTATAGTTTTAGTTGATCCCACTGCTAAGCACTTAGTTAATTCCAGTAATGTCCTTTCTGATAAGGATGTGAAAAATATTGATATGTATGGGATAAAGTATATACTTCTGCAGCTTTGGTTTTCAGAATTTTGAATTGTCAAGCTCATATGTTAGTTTGTTCTGACAAAGTGTGAACATATGAAGAATGCATTTTGCATTTTCTACTTGTGAGGAAAAAAATCTGCCTTAAATAACGTAATTTCTTCTATTGCACAGGTCACTACTAAATGTGTGTATGACTCTGATACTTCCAGGGCTATGGCCACCAGTACTCTTTTGAGGAGGTTTACTTGGCTACCTTCTCAGAACCTCCCAGAGGATGTTCAAAATGAGATTTTAATTTCACCCTTGGATAGAGATTGTGTTTGGCCATTCTGTTGCAGAGGTGATCAAAAAGTGTGATGAAAGGGGCAAGCTGATCCAGGGACTCTCTAAGACATTTCAGCCCTGTTTTTTCCAAATTTTCCAAGGGATTTTCCATTTTATCTAATTTTGGGGAAAGAAAACACAAGATAAACAGTCTTAAAAATACAGGTAAACAGATATTTAAGAAAAAATGGCAAGAGAAGTATTTAATTTGGGTCTATATTACAATGCTTAAAAAAGTGAACAGTGATTAATCGACCCTATGTAAGTGAAAGCTTACAATGTCGAACTGTCAGAATAGCGATTTATATTCCAAGGGGAAAAAAAAATTGCTGTTCCAAAAAAAAAAAAACACTTTAAAACATTACATTAAGTGGGGGGCTATGCCCCCTACTTACACATACCATCTCTGAGACCGCATTACAGTGCCGAAAACGGCAAAGTAAAGAAGCGGCCAAGCAGATTCTTTCCCTGGGAAAGAATTCGCTTAAAAGCCGCTTCGATGTTTTGACTTTTCAAAGAATGAATGAATGCGTCTTCGGTCTTCTAATAGGAATCCTTTAATTTGATGAGTTTTTGTTTTGGAGTTGCCCTTTTGTGGTTCTGTTTCCAAGTCTTGAACCTCCCAAGTCAAGGACAGTCCAACAAGTATTAATAATGACTGTCCAAGTGACCTTGTGGACCCATTTTTCTTGTAGTATGTGTGAATCTTTATTTTTTCCTTTGGGAACCGATTATTTCAAGCAAATGGGTTCTGAAAATCATACATCAAGGTTATAGATGACAGTGGAGGAAATTCCTCCTTTCCAGGGTCTCATTCCTCAGCCTTCAGCTCAGGTTTTTATTTTCAATGGTTCGTTCTCACGTGCTGTCCCAAGGAGTGATAGAATCAGTTCCTCCTCCTTAGGTGGGAAGGATTTTTTACTCAAGGATGTTCCTAACACTAAAGAAAGAAAATGCTTAGGGACCAATTCTGGATCATTCTTTCCTAAATCTGTTTGTGATAATGCCCAAATTCAAAAATGATGTTACTTCACAACCTATTACTACTTCCTCTTTCAAGTTTCCTGTCAACACTAGACTTAAAAAGATTCTTATTATAACATTCCTATTCATCCAAACTTTAGACATTTTTAAAGGTTTTGTGTGTCTGGATCACATTATCAGTTCTCTGCCTTACCCTTTAGACTGTCCACTACACCAAATGTGTTCACAAAGTGTCTAGCTTCAGTTATTACTCATTGCAAGCTAGAGGGTTTCCATATTTAGATGACTTATCTTTGCAGAGTATTTTTCAGAGTGTCAGGAATCTCTGTCTTAGGTGTGAGATCTCTTAGAACAAAGTAGTATTCCAAGAGAACATTCAAAAGTCTATCCTGACTCCTTTACACAAGATTGTGTTCCTGGGTTATCAACTAGACACCTCAGTTCAAATAACTTTTCTTCCACAGGAAAACTAGATCTTTATCTAGATCTGTTTTTAAGGTTTTCCACTCAGCCTTCTGTCACTGTGAAGGGAATACCTCAGGATTTTGGGACTCATGGCATCTATGATTCTCATGATACTCCTGGCAAGATTCCACTTGAGAAAGATACAGTGATATCCTAAATCTCTTTGGTCCCAGCATTAATGCCTTTTATCTTTTCATATCCCAGTGCAGGTGTTTGTCAGAAGAGAAATCTTTTGGTAGAGACAACAGATATTCCTAAATCCATGTCTCCCCTTCTCCCTCCTAGCTCCAAAGCAGTCAAGTCACCACAAACACTCCAGATTTTTGTTGGTGAGAAGTTTCAGAAAGGGTAAATGTGCAGGGGGTGTGTGACCCCATAGACAGATGCAAGCACATAAATATCAAGGAGACAGTTAGCTTTCTGAACCATTTTTGGTCCCTGTGATCTCTTCAAATGGTTACAGACAATTCTGCAGTCATGTTGTCAAGTCATTAAGAAGCAAGGGGGAACCAGGGCATACTCCCTTTGCAGACTAGCCATGTTAGCTTGTGATACAGCTTCACAGCACAGTCTCACTCTACAGGCATCCCACGTTCTATCAGTGCAAATTTGTGTGGCGGGCAAGCTGAGCAGGACCAAGGCAAGCCCTCATGAATGGAAACTAGATCAAAGAGTCTTCCAGGATTTGATCCATCTCTGGGGTGTTCCTCAAGTATACCTGTTTGCCTTCTCTCTGAATAATCAACTGGCAAGAGTCTTTTCCAGTACTCCATGCAAGAATTCCCAGAAGACAGATGCATTTTTATTCCCTTGGACAAAATTTTTGTTCTATGCTTTTCCACAATTTCCTCGAATATCCAAGCTAATTCTGAAGATTCAGAAGGAATCCCCCAGGATCATTGTGGTAACAGCCTTCTGGCCAAGCAACCGTGGTTCTCACTTCTTTTGGAAATGGCCTGGAGCAATTACCTAGCAGAACAGGATCTACTTGTACAAGAACAGGGATGTTTGATACCCCCCAGTATCAGTCAACTTCAGTAGACTTGCCTGGATGATAGTGTTTTAACTCCTTTTAGGCATGTAATTACCAAGGACAAGCAGCAGGTGCTAGTGGAGTCAAGAAAGCCTGCTACTAGAAAGTCATATATTAGTAAGTGGAAAATATTTTCTAGTTGGTACCAACAACATGATTAACACCGATTCCTGGCTAGTTGTTCTCTGGTTCTACAATATTTATGCAAGTCATTGTCATATGGCCTTTCTTATTCCTCTGTTAAGGTTCATTTACTAGCCATTTCAGCATGTATGCTCATGGATTCTCTTCTTTCAGTGCAGTGTCATGTCAAAATGTTCTTGAATGGAGTTTTGCGTAAGAGGCCTCCAAAAAAACTGGTGGCACCTCCTGGGATCTTAAATTTGTGTTAGAGAAGTTAACACTTGCTCCTTTCGAACCACCTAACCTGGCTGACTTGAGGTTTTCAACATGGAAAACCAGTTTTACTTATTGCTCTGACCTCTGAAGAAGGATATCTGTGTTGTAAGTTCTTATGGTGAGTCATCCCTTTCTCATTTTCCATGGGGGCAGGGTTTCTTTGAGAACTAATCCTGCTTTTATGCCTAAAGTGGTATCTAAGTTTACTTGAAGCCAAACTATACATCTTCCCGTTTTCTTTCCTGAACCCTGGCACTATCTTGTCAGAACTAAATCTTTCAGGTCTTCTGATCAATTGTTCATTTCTTGTGAAAGTAAGACGGGACAACCTGTGTCAAAACAGACTATTTCCAAGTGGTTGTCTACAGCTATTACCTTTTGATCTGAAGTAGTTAACTTAATTTGATCAACAACCTGTGGGTATCGGATCCGACAGCTTTCCAAGCTAAAGATCCGAGCTCTCAGCTCCTCCCCCTTACCCATAATACCCTGCTACCTCCCTCCAGTCCTCAGATCTCGTTTGCTGCGGCTTCTGAAACATAAGGGACGAGCTCTTAGCATTTTAGGTGAGAGAAATTTAGGAGTGTTTTTGTTAAAAATATAGCGATTTCAGTGTGTGTGTAGTAGACCCGTAGTTTAGTTAAACCGTTTTTTTAATTACTTTTAGTAGTAAATTAGTGTTTTTCCCTTCCCCGTACTGTGTGTGTTAGGGTGTGTGCTTGAGTGTGATGGCCGAGGGCCCTAAGGCCATTTTTTTCAAAATGTGCTGAGTGTGGTCATAAGCTGTCCCCAGCGGATGGCCACACTCAGTGCATTCTCTACCTGGGGGTAACCCACTTAACATCAGGCTGCCAGATTTGTGTGGCCTTTAACCCCCCGGGCTCTGAGGCACAGGAGGAACAAGCTAATCCTGGTGGGGCTCTTGCCCCCAGATTCTTCCTCCTCTCCCTCAGTGGTGCCAGTCATGGCTGCGACTGTCCAGCCTTCAGCCCCCCCGGCTGGGACTCAACCTCCCGCTGTTTCCCAGGGAGAGGGTGACTCTTCTATGAAAGAGAAGAGACATAGAGAGAAGGAAAAGGAGAGGGATAGGCACAAGAGCCATAAGTGGAGGGCCGAATCAGTCCCTTCGGCTCCGCCGGCTAAATTGATTTGTTCCCCCGTGAGGGTTTCCAGGTCTTCCCCCTCTCGGCTCCTTTCTCCACGCTTCTCTCCGGAGCCAGAGGAGGAGTCCCGGTCACCTTCGAGGTCATCTAGGCGGCCTTCCTGGCCTGCCTCGACGACTTCTAGGTCTACCAGGAGTCTGTCCGACGCAGATATGGACCGGATGATGCATCGATTCCTGCAGGCCCAGATGCAGATGGGAGTGCTCCTGCCCCCCCCCCACCGGGAGGAAGCTCGGCCCCTTTCTTTGCACCCATTGCTCCTTCTCAGATCCACTATCAGGTTTCGGAGCCATCGAATCAGAGTCGTCTCGGAGCCGGGGAGTCAGTGCCGATAGTAGTTGCTACTTCGCCAGCCTTACCCTCGAGTTTATCGGGTCATCTTTCGGATCCGAGCTCTCGGGGCCGAGAGTCGAGCTTTGGATCCACAGGGGTGTGTGTGTCTTCGGCTCTGTTGCTGTCTGAGCACACTTCCCTTTTGTGTCTGATCGCGTCGGCTCTGACACCAGTCCTGATGTCGGAGCCGAGGGGACTACTCTCGGAGCCAGGGGAGAGTGGTTCACCTTCGGCTTTCTACATGGTGGAGAGGGTGCTGACGAAGAGTTTGAAGTCCCCGGTCCGTGCTGCAGATCCACCCTTCACTCCCTCGCATATCGGCCTGTCTTCCATCGTCCAGCCCCAGGGACAGCCTGCGTCTGCGCCCCAGTTAGTTCCCGTAGAGAAACAGGACCCTGTTGGTGAGCCCTCCGCAGACAGCCCCGCCGAGGAGGTCCCTCACAAACAAAAGTGTAAGAGGAGGCACTTGGACTCCCCCGAGTCCCTCACAGAGGACACGGACTTCAAGGAAGGGGAAGGTTCCCCCAGGTCACCCCCAGAGGACGTCTCCTTTGGAGACATTATGGAGATGCTGCGCATAAGAGGGGGGTGGTCAGCCCAGAAACCTTCCTCGGATGAGTCTGTGTTTCTGGAGGAATTCAACGCAGGCCCATCTACCTCTTGGATGCCCCCCCAGGCCGACCCCCTGGTAGACTTGATTACTACCAGGGCTTGGAAGGAGCCAGATACTGTGGAGCCAATCCTTAGGTGACCGGATAAAATCCTTAGTCCTTCTTCTGACAAGCCGGCATGGAATAAAGGTTCCCCGATAGATGCCATGGTGGTGGTGGCTGCCACCAAGAAGGAACTGGCACAAGAAAGTTCCTCGGTCCATCCTCCTGATAAGGAATCTCGGACGATGGACCACATTGGAAAGCGGATGTTTGCTTCAGCCACCTTTTCTGTAAGGGCGCTGAATTATCTGGCACACGTCATTAGGCTTCAGCGGGACCTGATAAAAGAGTACGCTGGGTCTCCCCCAGAGTCCATGGCGGCCGAGGACAAACTGACCTTCTCGGCTCTCATGGCCACTCTAAAGTCAATATCTAACACTTCTATGCAGCTTCTCTCCCATACCACGGAGGGGGTGGCTAGAGCCGGCAGAGCAGGGGTCGCCTTGCGACACCACGCCTGGCTCCGTCTTTGTGACATTGCGGAATCCTTCAAGGCGTCCTTCGCGAACGCTCCCTTTGATTGTTCTACGCTATTCGGCAAAACCGTCCATGACACGCTACTTCAGAGCAAGAAAGACGGGAAGACACTGTCTGCTGTCGGAATCTGCTTCTCTGCTCCTCAAAGGTCCTCCTCAAGGAACCAGAGAGGACAAAAGAAGATGTGATTCCAGAAGTCTCAGCAGTCCCGTCCTGCTCCGGACCCTTCGTCCTTCAGAGGCAGGGGAGGACAAGGTGGACGCCGGCCCAGAGGCAGAGGGGGGCCGAAGAATTTCGGGTCGAGAGAACCCTTCTCCGACCGACCCGTGCAGCAGCCCTGAGGGGTTGCCCAACTGTCCCTCTCTGGAGGCAGTCGGGGGGCGTTTTTCGGAACATCTAACAAGTTGGGAGTCCATTGCTACAGATCGCTGGATGCTCCGAATAATATCCAGAGGTTACTCTATCCCCTTCCTGAATCTTCCCCCATTAGGGAAGCGCCTCCCCGATGTCCCACCCAATCAGAGGGAGGCTGCGGCTTCAGACATAAAGAAATTACTAGAAAAAAGGGCCATCCAGCATGTCCCCCCAGAGCAGTCCAGGTTGGGCAATTATTCCAGGTTCTTTTTGGTGCCAAAAAAGACGGGGGACTTGAGGTCAATTCTTGACCTGTCAACTTTGAACCTGTTCATTGCCATAGAGAAGTTCTGGATGGTCACTCTACACTCTGTTCTCCCCCTTCTGCAGGAGAACGACTGGATGTGCTCCATAGACCTCAAGGATGCGTACTACCACATTCTCATGGACAGACGATCCAGGTGGTTTCTCCGCTTTCGGCTGGGGGCCAGTCATTATCAGTTCAGGGTTCTTCCATTCGGCCTCACCACAGCCCCCAGGGTGTTCACCAAGGTCATGGCAGTTGTGGCAGCCCACCTGAGACTTCAGGGAATTCAGGTCTTTCCGTACCTAGACGACTGGCTCCTCACCGCCCCCACCAGGCATCTACTCTGTTCTGCCAGGGATTATTCTTTACTCTTGGCCCATCACCTAGGCATTACCATAAATTTCAGGAAGTCGTCTCTTCATCTTGTTCATGTTCTGGATTTCATAGGGGCCATGATAAACATGCTTCAGTCCAAGGCCTTTCTGACAGCGGACAGGTTACGCACCTTGTCACTCCATGTAACAGCACTTCTACAGTCCCCAGCCCCGTCCACAGAATTAGTCCTGAGAGCCGTAGGATCCATGGCAGCAGCCATCAGCCTTTCCCCTCTTGCTCAGCTGCACATGAGAGTCCTTCAATGGACCCTTCAGGTCCAATGGTCCCTCCTCCTTCACCGATTCCCCTAAGCAAGGTTTGCAGGAACTTCCTTCTTTGGTGGCTTCATTCCCGAGAACTTCGGGAAGGGAGACCGTTCGTGATGCCTCAACATGGCGGTGGTCTGGTACATCAACAAACAGGGAGGAACCAGTTCTTACCCTCTTTGTCGAGAGGCTATGAGAGTTTGGGAATGGGCAATTTCTACCAACCGCTTTCTGATAGCAACGCACATTCCGGGTCGGTCCAACATTCTAGCGGACAAGCTGAATCGTTCTATCCTCACACCTTACAAGTGGTCTCTAAACCCCTTAGTAGCAAAACAGATCTTCCTCAGATGAGGTCAGCCTTGCTGCAATCCCTTTGCGTCTCCTTCAAACGCAAAATGCAGCAAATTGTTTGCTCTAATTCCTCCACCGGGGGAGAGTCCCAGAGATGCTCTGGTTCATGCTTGGCCACCCGGTCTTCTTTATGCTTATCCTCCTCTTCCACTAATGACAAAATTTCTGCAGAAAGCTCATCGGTTGGGGAGCAAAATAATCCTCATAGCCCCATTCTGGCCTCTTCATATCTGGTTCCCGTATCTGCGGTCTCACATCATAGCTCCTCCTTGGGTCTTAGATCCCATTCCGGATCTGATCTCTCATCCTTTGGGATTGCAGACTCCGAACCTGGACGAACTCAAGCTCACGGCTTGGTTGATCCAGTTCCACTAGTGGCTAGGACTCCCAGTATCTCGTCTTCCATAAAATCTATTCTGGTAGCGGCACATAAACCCTCTACCAGGAAGATCTACAAGAGTAAATGGAAGCATTTTTCCATCTGGGCCAAACATAGGGATTTGGACCCTTTTACGGCTCCCATTCCAGCAGTTCTTGAATTTCTGTCCCACATTTTCCACCAAGGGGCCAGTGCTTCTACTGTCAAGGTTCAGATGGCTGCCATTTCTCATTTCCACATCGGGGACAACCTTGGTCCCTTAGCTTCTGCAAAGATATGCAAGACCTTTTTGAAAGGCACCTTTCTGTTAAGACCTCCGGTCAAGAATGCGGTTCCCCCATGGGACTTAACTTTAGTTCTTCAGGCTCTAACTGGTCCACCCTTTGAACCGGCAGCTTCTGTTGACTTAAAATTCTTATCTTGGAAAACTGCCTTCTTGATTGCAATTACTACAGCTAGAAGGGTATCTCAACTTCAAGCCCTTTGTACAAAACCCCCATACTTGGTCTTCCATAAGGACAGAGTAACTCTCAGGACTAATCCTTCATTCTTGCCTAAAGTGGCCTCCGAGACCAATATCAATCAAACCATCAATTTGCCTGTTTTCTTCCCCAACTTTCAAAACAAAGGGGAATACAGACTGCACTTGTTGGATGTGCATAGACAATTGCGATTTTATTTGCACAGGACAGCTGCTTCTCGCAAATCGGAGCAGCTTTTCGTGTCTTTCGCTAAGCCGTCCTTAGGCAAGCCAGTTACGAAAGTTACCTTAGCTAGATGGATATCACACTGCATTTTACACGCGTATACAGCTTCCAGTCGGCCAGAACCCTTGGGGGTTCATGCTCACTTTACCCATTCTATGGCTACCTCTGCAGCATTTTGCTCAAGAGTTCCCTTAGATGACATCTGTTCAGCGGCTACTTGGGCCTCTTCTCATACCTTCATTTCTCATTATAAGCTGGATCTGATATCCAGAGGTAGGGCAGCCTTCGGCTCCGCAGTGCTCCGGAATATCCTTCCTTGAGGACCTTCCAGGTTTTCGGTAGCTGGGGACTCTGTCCCACAGGTTGCTGATCAAATGAAGTTGACTACTTCAGATAAAGAAGTTATGTACTCACCATAACTTTCCATCTGAGTAGGTAACTTCATTTGTCAGCAACCGACCCCCCCCCTCCTACCCCCTAGCCTGTTTCTTGGTCATATTCATAACGGAATGTTTTCCTTCCATCACGCATCAGGTTAGCATTTCTCTTTCGAGTATGTTTGACTGTTGTTGGTTGATAAATTGGCAAACTCGATCTGAGGACTGGAGGGATGCAGCAGGGTATTATGAGTAAGGGGGAGGAGCTGAGAGCTCAGATGTTTAGCTTGGAAAGCTTCCGGCTCGGATCCAGGTCGGATCCGATACCCACAGGTTGCTGACAAATGAAGTTACCTACTCAGATGGAACGATATGGTGAGTACATAACTTCTTTTTATCCTTACCATAGCAAAACTGTTCCAAGCAGGATCAAGGCCCATTCTACCAGAGTCATGGCTTCATCTCTGGCTTTTTGGAAAGGGATGGATTCTAGAAGTGTTCTAGAAACTGCTGCTTGGTCCTTTGTACGTACTTTTACAAGGCACTCCAAGGTTGATTCTTTCTTTAGGTCCAGATCAAGTTTTGTTAGGGCCATTCTACAGGGACTCCTGGACTGTTCTCCTTCCACCTACCAAATGTAGTACACTTAGGGTAATCTACCCATGTAGCTTAGGCAGTGATCAATATGATGAACATGGTACGGTTGTGTAAGTAAACTAAACATGCCAGTAGATATTCATATGATCACTGCTGCAGTAGCCACTTCCTCCTTCCACCCCTCCCCTTGTTTTTTGTTGTTTTTTTTTTTATTCCACTGTGTGGACATTTATTTTTGTTGTTTCTAGCATTGTCCTTTTAGGGCTGAGCTTCCAACTCTGTGTAAGGCAGGAATTGATGCTTCACACCCAGACTTATCTTTTAATCATCTCTGCTTGAACTGCTGTATGGATGGTGCCCTGAAGCTTTGGAAGCTGGTTAGTTGTTATATCCTTGGCAGGATTTAACTCCTGTATCTAAGGCTACTGCAGCAATAATCATTCAGACGTCTACTGTTATGGTAGTTTAGCTTGCACAAGTGTACAGCAGATCCATTTTTACGGTGGTGATTGTTAAAGCATTGTAAAGGTAACATTCAGAAAGAATTCCTATACTTTGTGGCGTTACAGTATGTAACTTTGTTATATTGGTATAATAATGACAGAGGTAATGAATGAGAGATTCAGAAACAGTGTTCTGTAAGCTCTTTACAAACTATGTATGAAGATGAGCATGAATGTTATATTTGGGGAGGAAGAGTAGGGTTTATAGGCACCCAAATGATTCAGAGCCATAAAAAAAAAACAGAATAAGATGCATTATGTAATGGGAGAAATGGTTTTACATAGGGAGTATCTATTCCAAAGCAGCTTGAACTTAATATCTAGATTTGCTACATGGAAATATGGAAGGCTTTGGTAAAATTTAAGAGATAAAGGTAGGTTTTAAAATGACAGCAAAAGTGAATATGCCTGCATATATATTTGTAGAGATGACAAGTGTGGAATTTGCAAAGTTCCAGCCACCTTTCTCATTATAGTCCACCAGGAAGATACCATGTGTTGGATAGATACAATGCAGAGACAACATGTAGTTAAAAATGTGTGTTGTGTAGCAGGTCATACCTTGGTAATGTGTGCTTGGAGATGGGTTTTAGAATAATGACTTTTTGGCGTATATATCAACAGAGGAGATAGAGTAGAGGTAGAAATGAAAGCTGTCGAGGGTCCCAGTGTTGCTGGGACTAATGTAAACTGAAATTGGATTGCTGTTCTGACATTCATATTTGCATGCTGCCAGCCCCAAGTCTCCATTTCCATGCCTTGGCCTATTTACAAGCTAAGATTGACAGCAGAGAGGCAGTCAACCTAGTAGGATTTTAGCAAATCTCTTGAGAACCTCCACCATCTTGACTTTTTCTTTTCTGAAGATTCTTTATTTGATCACTGCTTCAGTAGTCATAAATATATGGGTTCTATCCTGCTTAAGGATTCAACATTCAGCCAGATTGCAAATCTTTTGGGACATATACCATGCACCCAAATAGTCAGCTTTGACAGAACTGACTAAAATTCAGATTTCGTTGTGAAGCTCTTCAGAGATTTCCTGCCACCAAAGAGAGCACTCCTCTACAGACTTGTTGACAGGCAGCTGATACTGACCATTGCTGGGCAGATAAATCCCTTATGGAGAAAAATCTGTACTTTCAATGAAAGAATTTGTACTTTTCTGTCAAATAAAAATTTTAAAACTGGGAAAATGTGTTTTTAATGACTGTCACATGACTTTTAAATGTTGCTTCATTTTTACTTTTGGAGTTGGAATAAGTGTTTAAAGTACTTTTTACTGTGTTTTAATGGGGGAAAGAAGTTACTTTTTTAGAGCTTGGCATTTTTACTGACTATTGTTGCCAGGCTTCCCTGATAATCAGGTACTTTTTTAAGCTTTACCGTGTAGCAACCTACCAGTTTCTATTTTCTTCCTTTTTCCAGCCATAAAAGGAAGTAAATTCTTGTTCAGACTTTGCCACCACAACAGGCTGCTGAAGTACCTCAGCCACATATGGGTGACTCTGATGTGAATGTGGTCAAAGCTAGGTTCTTGGACCACTCATCTTTTCCTTGGGTCCCACTGGTGTAGTCTCTAGAGCCACCATGGATGGGAGTTAGACATGTCCTCTATAGATATTGGAGTGCCCTGGGCAGGCAAGGGAGAGCCACTCTGTCAGTCCTGTGAGAAGGGACGGAGAATACTAATCTGTCTGTCCAGAAAATTGTGCCCATCCATCACTAGGGAAGTGTTTGCTGGCAATACTGGTTCTGTTTCTTCATAAATTTATGTCAAAAAGAAGCAACAACTTAAAAAAATGATCCTGTCTGAGTTTTTCTGGACAGGATTAATTTACTGGGCCTAGTTCAACGTTGAGTGCAGACTGTTGAGCCTTCCTGTACTGATATTTCTAGTTAAAAAAAAGATTCATTTTCAAAAAATTCAAGAGATTGAAGTAATTGTGAAGGGGCAGATCATGTTTTCTCTCCAGACTTCTGACTCACATAATGACAAATGTGTGGCTTTCTCTAGTCCCTTTGAAGGAGCCTCTTTCTCTATTTCCAGAATGAAACAAGCGTTTTTGTGAAAAAGCAGTGATATTTCTCAGTCCCTTAGGAAGTAGTGTTTGTTACAACTGGAATTTCCAGGACCACCTGCTATTCCTGCTCTTCTTTTTGCTCTGCAGGATGTTTTTCTTACAGCCTGTGACTTGCCTGATAGCTAGCCTGCTGCCCTCTAGAAACCAGATGTTCTGTTAAGTTCAAGTCTTCTAAGTTTTTATACACTTATCCCAAATCAGACCCACCAGCTATTGCTTTTTTGAACCCAGCTGCTGCTAAACTTTTAGCTATTACCTTTCTTCTCTTTCTGACTATAACAAGAAGGCTTTGTTAGATTTGGGAATAAAGGTGTATTCTTTTGTGTCACTTGTTGTTTTAGAATTTTAAGCTCTGACAAGCTCATATGTTTACACTTGTATCTTCTGAGATTGAGGAATGTTTCTGGAATTTGCTTCATCTTCTGTAGCATAATCGGCTTTGTGTAATTGTTAGCTTCTGTGTGTCAAGTGGCTACCCACTATGTGGAACATACTTATGCTTGTGTTGATGCCACTTTCAGGTCTTTTTACCTTGAAATGTTTTGAGGAGGTATGCTTGGTTACATTCTCAAAACCTTTAAGAAGGTGATAGTAATGAAGGTTTGAATACTGCCTTGGATAGAGAGTTGGTTTTGGACCCTGTACTTCAGAGATCCTTATAAATTGCATATGTATGTTGATTCATGGGTTCTTTCAGTTTTTCAGCTTTCCTTTCCCAAACTGACCAAGGGTTTTAATGTTCCCCCTACTACATTCTTAACAGTCCCAGTGAGCTTCTAGTAAGCAAGTGATTAAAAAGCTATAGCAGGGAGTTTCCAAAAAAGTAGAGGAATGCCAAGAACTAAAGGCAGTCTAATACGTCTGTTTGATAAGACACCCCCCCCCCAACCTGGCAAACCCATCAAGGTTATTTTTACAGAGGGAGTTTCCCCTTCTGTTTAGAGGGATTGACCCTCATTCACCAAATTTAACTCTCTCCCTCCTGTCATTGGAATATATGCTCGCTCAGGGTGTGTTATAAACGCTCCTTCCTTCTTTTTATGAGAATGGTTTATATTCACTTTGGCTTCTTATAACAAATTTTAAATTATATTCCTTAATTATAGTTTCATAGGTGTTTACTAGGCTAATGAGCACAAGAGCCTTTTTAAGCCTAGCCATACATCCCAAATGTTTGACAAGTTCTGATACCCTTGATAAGTGTAAGCATGGGCCTGGGAGATTAACTATTTACAGGTTACCTGTGTCCATTAGAGACATAGGTGCCAAACCAGGGATGAATTTCTGGTTTCCCATCCAATTGTCCAAGTTGCACTTGGGTTAGGGAGGAATTCTGCTTCACATGGATGGGGAAGCCTGTTCCATAGACAGGGTAGTCTCTGGGATACATACCTGTCTCTCCAGCAAGTCCTGTTTATATCACAGGAAAGGTTTAAGTCTTTAGAATGGGTAATTCTGGTGCTGTTTGTTTTGTGGATATGCAGGAGGTCCATCACAGTGGGGTATGACAATGCCCTGTATGTCAGGCATAGGTCTTCCCTTAAAAGCCTGCAGGAGACAGAATACAGGGATAGGGCCTTGAGGCAGTCTGCATAGGACATTTTAATTATGCCCTGTATTCTTTTAGTGAGGAATCTCTGTGGACATTCCAATTGTTGAATATGCCTGGATAGGTACATACCAAAGGGGGAATTGTACTCAATGATAGGTCTGATGAATGCTGAATACAGTGGAACAATAACTTCCTTGGACTTAAATGCAATACCTTTGTTTATAAGTTGCACAACATAGAATGATTTCCTCACCACTGTAAACAAGTGGTGGTCAAAGTCTACATTGCTATCTGAGTGTGTCCCCAAGTCCCTGACTACTGGGTCAACTCTAAGGGGTGTGTTGTCAATATGATAGTTACCAGGGATGGATGACTTCCCAAAGGATATTATTTTACATTTCTTGGCCTTTAGTTTTAGTCCATGGCTCTGACACCAGTTGTTTTTTCTGTGTTAGCCCTTCCTGGAGATCATTTGTGTCAGTGTGAGATTGAGTGACAGCCCCTGATTTGCAATCATCTGCGAATTTAGTCAGCCAGAAAGCACTGACATTATCCTTGACTTCTGGAAAGTGCCAAAAAGAGTGTTTCAAGGACTGATCCTTGAGGGACTCCACTTGTGACTGGCCTCTTTGTAGAGGCAGACTCCCCAATTCTAACTTCCTGGGTCCTGTCTGTGAGCCAGTTGGCTATCCACTGGGTGACATACGGGTTTGTACCTAACCTCTTAAGTTTGTCAACAATGCCCAAGTGGGGTATTGTGTTGTATGCCTTGGCCAGGTCAAGGTAGGCAGTGTGAACAATTTTGCCTTCATTCATTGCTTTGATAACTTTCTCAAAGAAGTCCACTAGGTTGAGTAGGCATGATCTGCCCTCGATGAAACCAAACTGGTTTGGATCCAGTGTCTGGAGATTTACTATATCTCTGTTGATCATCTCCATGATAATTCTTTCCATGGCTTTACATACAAGACTGGTGAGACTTATGGGTCTGTAGATGACTCACCTTTGTGCAGAGGGATGACTGTTGCTTTTCTCCATTCATGAGCCATAAAGCCTGCTTGCAGTTAAGCAGTAATTCCAGAGGCTCTGATAGATCATGTTTTATGTTATTTAGAAGGCATCTTTTGATATTTTATGAGCCCATTGATGCAGGGTTCTTGGTCTTAGAGAGAGCATTAAGGACCCGTTCCCTAATGGTAGCAGGGGGAATTATATTTGATGGTATTTCCTGAGGGAAGGTTGAGGGGGAGAGAGGGGTAAAGTTGGAGCTGAATTTATCAGCCAGGAGGTTTGCTGCATCTTCTGGCTCAGTATAGGTGGCTCCATTAACAATGAGCTCTGCACACAGTTGTGTTTTGCCTTTGAGGTTGCGGACATAGCTAAAGAATGCTTTGTGGTGGTTCTTTCTTTGTAATTTCATTCTAAGTTTTCTGGCAATCTTAGATTTTTAAATGATACAGCCACGTCAGACAATATTAAAGGATTTTCTTTTAGTCTTGATCATGTTATCCATTACTCTGCATTTTCCTTGGTCTATCTACTGCTATAAGGGTATATACAAAGCATATAACCCTGTGATAGCCTACTGCAGACTGCAAGATGGTCAATTTTTTCATTGTGTATAATTGGCCTTTCTTTACAGTGTGTTTTCAAAGTGTCAGGAATCTCTCACTTAGATAATGGATCTCCTACATAGACTGGGATTTCAGCAGAAGTTACCGATGTCTTGTTTGACTAATTCTGACTATTATTTTTCTGAGCGGTCTTTAGGAAATTTCAGTTAATATAGCTTGTTTTTCCACAGAATAAAGTAGTTATTTATCTAAATCTTTTCCTGATTTTTTTTTATGTAGATTACCGTCTCAGCAAGGGAATTCCTCCAGATTCTTGTTTTCTTGGCATGTATGATTCTCATGATACCTGCTGCAAGACTCCACTTTACAAAAATCCTGTGGTTTCAACATATTCAGTTTCCAGTTTTGTGGTTTCTGACTACAGAAAACTTTTGCTTGAGACACCATATTTTTCAAAATCAAGGTCTTCCGTTCTCCGTCCTAACTCTGAGCATAGCCTGTCACCAATGACTGCTCTGGAAGCAGTGTCTGTGGGGATAAAAGAACAAAGTATGCTACAGACTGGCAGACCGAAATACACACAAATAGATACTGGCACTTAAAAATGTTCTCTACTCTCACTTGTTTTTGGTATCCGGGACCCAAAAAAATGCAGAAGCCATCATTGTAATGTGCTACATAGACAAGGATGAACCAGTTCTTACCAACTCCAAGATCGCACAACAGTGGAGAAGGGGCAAATTCCATCATTCAGTATTTTGTATTTTCAAAATATTGAATGATGGAATTTTCCCCTTCTCCACTGTTGTGCAATCATTTTCACGGGTGGCCGCGGTGGTGCAGCGGTTAGCATTGTCGCCTCACAGCAAGTGGTTCTCCGGTTTGATCTTCGGCTGGGGTGCCTTCTTTGTGGAGTCTACATGTCCTCCCTGTGGCCACATGGGTTTCCTCTGGGTGCTACTGTTTCCTCCCACATCCCAAAGACATGCTGTAGGTGGAATAGACACTCTAAATTGGCCCTAGGAGAGTGTGTGTGTGTGTCCACTGCCAATCATGAGCAGTCAGCTGCACCCCTAACCGGGAAAAGCTGGAAGAAGATTTTGCATTGTCACACTTTTGGTTTTTCAGTCTTCTGAAGTAGACCCATTCCATGAGATGTTTTGCAAGGTTTTTTTTTTTTTGCTCTGATTTCTGAAAGGCACTTACCAATTTGTCTTTTAAATTTGTTCTCTTCCAAACATAAAAACAGGTACATTTTGTGCAGCTGGGCCTTGTAAACTATGGATTAGTGTTACAAATAGCAAATATTTTACTGTGATATTCCTGGTATGAATTGGGGCATTTGAACTCATCTTTATTACTCATCAAGGGGCAGTAATTGCACATAAAGGGTCTCTGCAGCGGTAGGTGCCTTTCAGTCTCAGTCTCGTATCATCCATGGTTTCCCTGTTTTCCACATAATCCCTGATGCATTTTGCTTTAAGAGTAAAGGCAGGGAGCAGGTTACTAAGTTGTCAGTTTTCAGTGGTGATCACTCAACTATCAATTGTCGTTTTTCTGATCTCCTTAAAGTCCAAGGTGTAGGTCAGGGCCATATTCCTATGAGAACTCATAATTAAAGTTGACATCTGTTTAGCTGGCACTGTTTCATCGACTAAAGAGGTGGTCAACAGGTGTGCAAGACTACATAGTGTATGGGGCTGGGGAATATGCCCTATACACGGTATTGTGTGATCTCAGAGTTAGTAACCCCCCCCCAAAAAAAAATCTGTTTTTACTTTTATTTGCATGCTTCCAGGGCTTTCCTCGGTGCATGTGTAGTGATGTATTGACATTTGGGCATTTCAATTAATTTAGGTGTATATGTGTGTGTGTGTGTATATATAGTTAGCAGGGGGTTTGAGGGGCACAGCCCCCCACATGAGGGATGCAGGGATGCTTGCCTGTGCATTAAAAATTTGTTCAATATTTATAATTTTCAGTCTTTTGGGATTCACTCTTTTGGATTGTCAATCTTCTGAAGTATACCTCGTGGAACACACTGACCATGAAGACGATCAACAGTGAAGTACTTCAAGGAAACAAAAATGACATACTGGAGAAAAAATACTACACTGACAAATCATACTTGAGGCATGTAAAAAAAAAAAAAAGCAGGGTTCAAATCTTCCTGCTCCATCTGCAATAACCTCAGCCTCAGGAAACTCAACCATGAGAACTTCTACTGATATTAGCCTAGTAAATAGTTATACTGATGATTTGAATAACAGTTTTAACAAACTTTACAGCTTTGACTTTACCAACCTTTGAAGGTCAGAGTGGGCAAATAGGAATGGGATCCAACTTTGTGGACATTTAAGAAGACCTTTCTTCTTCTCTAACAGTTGCTTATTTGAATTCCTTTTTAGTGATGCTAAAATGGCAAGATTTGCGGTGAGTGGTGAATGGAGATATTTTAAGTATCCTCTAACCCAGGCCCTTGAGCAGCAGAACAGAGTTGATTTCCCAACATTTTTCTAGTGGAAACTTTCTGGCAAATGTTTCTTCTGGCTGCTGTGGTTGGACATGTGGAGTTTCATTCGGCTTGGGTTTAAGGATTAGAGCAAGCTGGCACTTTCACTCTGTAAAGTTTTCTGCTCTCTGTAGTCATCACAAAGCAGTAATCCTGATTCTGCTCAACTAACCCACCTTAGGTGTCTTAGTCTACATCCCTGGGCCCTAGGCGGGTGCTTCAGTGAATGATGAACACACCACCCCCACAGGACTGGAATCGGTGGCTCCCAGGGGTAATTTAAGGATTGATCTCAAGTAGTTGACTTCATTTGACACACAGTCTGTGGGATGTCGTATCCGGACTGGATCCAAGACAGCAGCTTCACCAGCATCTGATCTGAGCTTCAAGCGCCTCCCCTTACCCGTAATACCCCTCCATCACCTTCCTTCCATCAGATCTCATTTGCTGTGGCTTTACCAGGCAGCGTGGTCTTAGAGCTCCAGGCATGGTAGGCACTTTTTCTGCTTTTTTATGGGTGTTAGAGTTGCTGTAGATGTAGGCAGGTTTCTTCTGCCCTTTGCCTTCCCTCCCCTTCGTTTCGTGTCACTTTTTCCATTAAAAAAAAGTTTTTCTGTGTTGTAGGTAGAGTAGGCCTTATCTTCCTTCCCCCTTCTTGCGAGTGAGTTGTGTGTAAGTGTTGGGATCGGGTAGTTTAATGTTTTGGTATGTCTTACATTCTTTGTTGGCATGGAAGATCAGCAGGCCAAGCTGGTCTTTAGGCAGTGTACAGTGTGTGGCCATAAGTTTTCCTCGGCAGATGGCCACACGCTGTGCCATGTGTGTTTGTGGGCAACTTATCTTTCTTCGGACTGCCCTATTTATGCGGGGTTCAACCCCAAGGTCCTAAAGGATCGTAGGGCAAAATTGATCCTCAAGGGACTTCTCCCTGCTACGGAGGCAGCTGCCTCTACTTCTGTTGCGGTCACGACTGTGACCTCTCCTTCTACTTCGGCCACTGTCTGTTCCTCTCCCTCCCAGGCCGGGACTCAACCTCCTGGACATAGGCCTTTGTATAGAGAGTCTAGAAAAGAGAGGAGCAAAGACCAAGGGAGGAAGAGATCCCCAGACCAGATGGATCCGGTGGTTCCTCCTCCTAAACAACCAGGCTTTTCCAAGCCATCTTCTCCTCCGCTCCAATCACCAAGATTTTTGCCGGAGGAGATTAGATCTCATTCTAGGGCCTCCGTACATCGACCCTCTGGGTCGGCATCGGTGGCCTGGTCGATGTCCACCAGAAGTTTATTTGAAGGGGGCATGGACAAAATGATGCGAAGGTTTATTTGCACCCAGATTCAGATGGGGGTCTTGCCAGCCCTCTCTCCCTCTGGAGGGGGGAGCTCACCTCCCTTTTTTTCCCCGATATCAGAGTTCATGGATCCTAGAGGTCCCAGAGTCTGGGGGTCACAGCTGATGGTACCGTGTACCTCAACGCCGGCCATTACTTTGAGAAGGTCAGATTCGATTAGTTTGGCCCTAAGCGACTCTTGGAGCCACAGTCTGGGTGTCTGATCTGAGGGATTGGGTCTTTCTCCTGGCATCGACGCTGTCAGGTCAAGGCCTATCCCCAAGCCAGATCCGGGGAGAGCAGCTTCTTTATTTTGACGTGGTGGAAAGAGTTCTCTCTGGGGGATCAAGGCCCCTGACTATCTCATTGGATTCCGCCCTGACTCCCTTACCTCTGAGTGCATTTTCAGCCATTTTGCCCATGCAGGGACTGCCCATGCTCGATGTGCCCCAGACTGCTTCTTAAGGAACCACAGGTAGTTTACCAGCCCTCTCCAAAGAGTCCCACTGAAGAGATTCCTCACAAACGAACATGCAAAAGGAGGCACCTGGACTCCTCTCCAGAGTCCCTCACTGAGGATACCGATTTGGAGGAAGGGGAAGGTTCCCCCAGATCACCCCCCAACGAGATCTGCTTTGTAGACATCATGGAAATCCTGTGCCAGCGGGGAGGTTGATCCACCCCCAAGTCTTCCTCTGTGTTCCTGGAGGCCTTTAACATGGACTAGTCTACCGTCTGGGTGTCCCGCCCCCCCCCCCACCCGTGGATCCCTTGATGGACCTTATTACCACCACCAGGGCATGGAAGGAGCCGAACACTGTGGAGCCAATCCCCAGGCACCCCGATAAAATCCTGAGCCCTCCAGTAGACAGACCTAGTTGGAACAAGGGGTCCCCAGTAGGACGCCATGGTGGTAACGGCTGCCAATAAGAAAGAACTAGCCCAGGAAAGTTCTGTGGTCCATCCCCCCGACCGAGAGTCCAGAATGATGAATCATCTGGGAAAGTGGACATATGCTTCAGCCACCTTTTCTGTAAGGATGCTGAATTATTTGGCTCACGTAACTAGACTACAGTGAGCCCTGGTCAAGGAGTTCACTGAGTCACCCCTGGAGTCCATTCCACCAGAGTATAAACGCACATTCTCCAAGTGGTTACTAATGCACCTCCTTTCACATGCTACTGAAGAAGCAACAAGGGCGTCCGGGTCCAGCGTTGCCATGAGGCGACACGCCTGGCTCAGACTTTGTCAATTCACAGAAACCTTTAAGGCGTCTTTTGCGAATGCCCCTTACAGTGGTTCTTCCTTGTTTGGAAAGACTGTTCGTGAGAATGAGAAGGATGGGAAGACACTGTCTGCCATCGAGATCCGCTTCTCTAATTCCCAAAGATCCTTCTCCAGAAATCAGAGGGGGCAAAAGATGAGGTTCCGGAAGTCTCAGTATACCCGGGACACTCAGGATTCACCTTCCCCTAGAGGCAGAGAGGGTCCGGACAGACGCCAGCCCAGAGGCAGGGGGAGTCTGAGAAATTGTGGCTCTCGAGAGCCATTCTCAGACAGGCTTGCACAGCAGCCCTGAGGGTTTGCTTGACTGCTCTGCTGTGGATGCAGTCGGGGGTCACCTTTCTATTCATCTGACGACATGGGAGTCCATGTCATCAGACTGTTGGGTGCGTCAAATAATATCCAGAGGTTATACCATCCCTTTTGTGACTCCTCCCGTTCCCCCAAAACACCTCCCAGATGTTCCACCCACGCAAAGGAAGGCAGCAGGACTCGAAATAGAAAAGCTGCTAAGGAAACAAGTCATCCAGCCCCCCCCAAGATCAGTCCAATCAGGCATCTATTCCAGGTTCTTTTTAGTGTCAAAAAAGACGGGGGACCTAAGACCTATCCTGGACCTTTCCACTGTAAACCTATCAGTTGTCAAAGAGAAGCTCTGGATGGTCACTCTACAATCAATCCATCCTGCCTTACCTTCAGGAGAATGACTGGATGTGCTCAATAGAGCTCCAGGACGCGGACTACTACATCAAAATGCACAGAAGCGCCAGGAGGTTCTCCGCTTTCGGCTAGGGGTCAAACACTATCAGTTCCAAGCCCATCCCTTCAGTCTCACCACAGCCCCCAGGGTGTTCACCAAGGTCATGGCAGCAGTAGCGGCTCACCTGAGACTTCAGGGGATATGGGTCTACCCGTACCTGGACGATTAGCTCCTTGCCACTCCCATAAGGCATCTTCTTTGTCAGGCCAGAGACTATCTACTGAAGCTGTCCAACTTGCTGAGAATTTCAGTCAACATATCCAAGTCTTCTCTAGACCCATTTCAGGTCTTAGACTACATTGGAGCGAGGATGTATATGTTACAGTCCAAGGTCTTTCTAACTCCAGAGAGAGTCCAAAACATACCACTTTATATGTTTGTGATCCTTCAGTCTCATCTTCCTCCATCTGAGGCGGTTTAAGAGCCCTAGGTTCCATGGCAGCCACCATTACTCTTCTCCCCTGTGCTCGTCTTCATATGCGGGTTCTACAGTGGACACTGGCAGTCCAATGGTCTTTATTGGATCTGCCGTTGACACATCCAATTCATATAAACAACATGTGCAAGAAGTCCCTCCTCTGGTGGATACGCTCCCCGGAGCTAGTCGAGGGATGGACATTTATTGCAGCCCCTCCCCAAGCCACGGTGACCACGGACACCTCCCAACGAGGGGGGACATTGCTTGGGCAAGACAGTCCAAGGCACATGGTCCCTGAACGAGACCAAATTGCATATCAGTGTTTTAGAGATGAGGGCGGTCTTATTAGCTTTGCAGGCCCTTCATGCCTTTCATCCTCTGGGAACTATTGCAGTTCAGACAGACAACATGGCAATGGTCTGGTACATCAACTAGCAGGGAGGAACCAGGTCTCACCCCCTTTGTCATGAGGTCATGAGAGTGTGGGAATGGGCAATCTTCACCAGCTGTTTTCTGGTAGCAATGCACATTCCAGGTCAATCCACCATACTGGCGGACAAACTGAGCAGGACGATTCTAATGCCTTACGAGTGGTCTCTGAATCCTTCTGTAGCCGAGCAGATCTTCCTCGAGTGGGGTTGGCCTTGCTGCGATCTCACTGCATCTCCTTCCAATGCGAAGTGCAGCGAGTTCTTCGCTCTGATCCCTCCCCCACAGGGGGAATCCTCCAGGGACGCTCTGGTCCATGCTTGGCCTCCCAGTCTTCTTTATGCCCATCCCCCCTTACCTCTCATGACAAAATTTCTCCAGAAGGCTCGCCAGTTAGAGAGCAGAATCATTCTCCTTGCCCCATTCTCGTCTCGCCAAGTCTGGTTTCCCATTCTTTGCTCTCATCTGTCCTTGGATCTTGGATCTGATACCGGATCTCATTTTGCACCCCTCGAGGGTTCCTCATCCAGACCTGGGCAGTCTGAAGCTCACTGCTTGGCTGCTCCAGTTCCCTTGATTGCTAGGACTCCTGGTCTGTCTTCCCCAGTCAAGACTATTCTGGTGGCAGCTCATAAATCGTCTACCAAAAAAATATATACCATAGCAAATGGAAGCGTTTTTCTATCTGGGTTTCTCAGAGGGATTTGGACCCTTTCTCAGCTCCTGTTCCAGTGGTTCTTGGCATACATTTTCCAGCAGGGTGCCAGCTCATCTACAGTAAAAGTTCAACTGGCTGCCATTTCCAATTTTCATGTAGGTGAGAACATGGCTTCTTTAGCTTCCTCCAGACTTTGCAAAACCTTTATTAAACTTGCATTTCTTTTAAGACCCCCGGTTAAAGATCCTACCGTCCTTGAGACCTTACCATAGTTTTTGCAAGCTTTGGTTGCTCTGCCATTTGAGCCTGCTGCTTCTGTGGATTTGAAATTTTTATCCTGGAAGACAGCTTTACTAGTGGCTGTTACCTTCGCTAGGTGAGTGTCATCTCCAGGCATCATCTGTCAAAACTCCATATATGATTTTTTCATAAAGACAGAGTTTCACTATGTGCTGTTCCTTCTTTTATGCCTAAAGTGGTGTCGGAAACAAATATCAGTGAATCAATCAATTTATCTGTTTCTTTCCAAATTTTCAGAACAGAGGTGAATATAAATTGCATTTATTAGACGTGTATAGACAGCTACATTTCTCCTTACACAGGACTAAAGCCTATCGCAAATCTGATCAGTTGTTTGTGTCTTTTGCTACACCCTTTCTGGGCAAACCGGTTTCTAAGGGAACCATTGCCAGATGGATTTCCCTTTGCATCCTTCAGGTTTACAAAGACAAAGGTATGTCCCTTCCGGGAAGGATAAATGCCCATTCTACCAGGTCCATCGCTACATCAGCTGCCTTTTGGTCTAGCGTGTCTTTGGATGATATTTGTTCGGCGGCTACTTGGTCCTCATCTCACACCTTCATTTCTCATTATAAATTGGACATGGTTTCCAGGGGGAGAGCATCCTTTGGCTCTGCGGTACTCCGAAATATCCTTCTATGAGGGCCACCCAAGGTTTTGGTAGCTGGAGACTCTGTCCCACAGGATGATGATCAAATGAAGTCAACTACTTCAGATAAAGAAGATGTAATGCGATCCTATCTCACCTACATTCATAACTGATGGGCTCGGAGCCAAGAATCGGCTCCGACTCTGCCGATACACTAGCACGAAGTCTCTCATTGGCTGGGCCAACCCCCTTATCCCAGGATGCACCACGCCCAAACCCCCAGATCTCGTTTGCCACTTCTGAAGTAACGACATGGTCTCGACTTGGCTGTGGCTAAGTACCCTTCCTTTTTGGGTCGTTTTTGCTCTTAGCATAGAAATTTTATAACCAAACAGCTATTTTAATAGCTGTCTTCTTCTGTGCTACCCTGTGATTGGCTGCGTTTGTTTTTGGTTGTTGTGTAATTCCTTCTGTTTGGCGGGCTAGGCCCGTTTGAGTTAGAGGGCCTTTGCCCTATTTCTTGTCAAGCGTTTCAGTTAGAGCTCTTCCCTCCCTTCCCTCCTTGTGTTTCGAGTACTTTGTGGGTCATGTCTGGCAAAGAAAATGAGCATAAGCCGTCGGGCTTTAAAAAATGTTCGAAATGTGGCTATAAAATGTCGTTAAAAGATGGCCATGCCATCTGTGTTTATTGCTTAGGGGCTAAACACTTGCAAGAATCTTGCAGTGTTTGCCATGCCTTCTCCTCTCGTGTACTACAGGAGAGAAAAAATAAGTTGATCCTGAAAGGTTTAATAAAACCAGCCTTTGAGGAAGCTATATCTTCTTCTCCCTCTTCGAAATCGAAGAAAAAGAAGTCTTCTGCTCTGACAAGTCCGTTGGAGCCACCTGAAAAAAGAACTAAATCTTAGTATGGGTCTTCTTCCTCGGCTCCATTGGTCTCGGGGCCGCAGGAGAGAAGATCTAAGTCTCTGTCTCCTTCCTCAGCTCCATTGGTCTCGAAGCCGCAGGAGAGAAAGATCTAAGTCTCGGTATCCTTCCTCAGCTCCATTGGTCTCGGAGCCGCAGGATAGAGAATTCCAATCTGGGTTTTCCTCGGCTCCATTGGTCTCAGAGCTGCAGGTGAGTGTTTCGGCTCGAGGGTCGGTTTCATTGGCTCCTGAACCATCAGCGCCGAAGGGAGTCTTGGTTCTAATCGAGTCTTCCTCTGCTCCGATCCTTCTGGAGCCGATTAGGAGTCGACATTCCAGCATTGCCCCCCCCCCCCCATCTGTTTCCTCCAGGTCCTCCAGGCTTTCAGATTCGGATTTAGATAGGGTGGTCCAGAGGCTCCTCCAGTCACCTGTCTTATCTAAATTATTTTCAGCTCCAGCCCAGTGGCCAGAGCCAACCATTTTGATTCTGTTATTTCCTCCTCCGACAACCCTGGTGTGGTCGGAGACAGAGTGGTTCCTGAGTTGGTTCCGAGACCCACTGCTAATCTGTCGGCAACGTCTTCAGCTCCAACCTTTTCTGTTCCTTCCAGGGGTTTCGGTTCTCTGGTGTCCTCGGCCAAGCCCGAGGGGCATTTGTCGGGGCTTCTGGTTTCAGCCCGGAGTCTCCCGCTTGGCGCCTCGGCTAGGGGGACCCCGACACCGGTCATGGTCTCGCAGGTGGGCCTTTCTTCAGATTCTGGTGGACCCACCTTCGAGGCTATGAGGAGTGCGCTAGACAAATCTCTAGTGACTTCACTGGAATCTGTGACTCCTTTCCTAGACACGGCGACTAGAGCTTCTGGTGCCCCCCTATCTTCGGACAGTGCGGCTCCAAGGCCTGAGGATTCCTCCATGTGTGGTCCCCCTTTTTCCGAGGAGCCTTCAGAGACTTTGCCTGAAGAGCCCCCCAGGAAAAAGTTGTGCAAGAGGAAGCACATAGACTACCCAGATGAGTCTATCACCTCGGACACCGACCTTGATGATGCGGAAGGGTCCCTGAAGTCGTCCTCTGACAATGTCTCATTCTCCGATGTCCTGGAGATCTTGAGACAGAGGGGCGACTGGCCGTCCAAAACCCCTTCCGCGGAGGAGTCTGTCTTCCTCAAGGCCTTCGGAGCCCAACTCTCCGCCTCCTGGGTGTCTCCACCCTTCGATGAATTACTGGACCTTATTTGTCAAAGGGTGTGGGAGCACCCTGATTCTGTGGAGCCAGTTCCTTCTTGCCCCAACAAATATTTGTCCGCACCCCCTGGCAAGGAGTTTCTAACCAAGGGACTCCCAGTGGATGCTATGGTGGTGGCGTCTGCCACCCAGCAGGATGTGGCAGAGGCATCTACGTCTATCCATCCTCCTAACAAGGAGTCCAGGAGCATGGATAGGTACGGGAAGCGTACCCTGACTTCAGCAACCTTTACCCTGCAGTCGCTGAATTATTTGTGTCATTTTACGAGGCTCCAAAGGGATCTCATAAAGGAGTTGGGAGATACCCTGTCGGGTAACGTGCCTGAGGCGTTGATGCAGTCTGTCAACACCCAGCTGTCTACCCTTTCGTTGATTGTTAACTCGTCCATGAGGCTCATATCGTATGCAGCCGAAGGGGCAGGTAGGGCAGCGAGTTTGGGCGTAGCCCTTAGGAGGCAAGCCTGGATGCGCTTGTGTCACTTTGCGGAGGCTTTCAAGTCTTCTTTCACAGACGCTCCATTCGACAGGTCCTCTCTGTTTGGACCCAAGGTGAAAGACACACTCACTAGATGCGAGCAGGAGGGTAAGACTTTGTCTGCCGTTGGGGCCCATTTTTTGCTCCCTTCGAGACCTTATCCCAAGGCGCAGAGGAGAGGAAAGATGTGGTTCAGAAAGTCCCAAAAGTCTTTCCCTGCCAATCAGAGTGACCCCCCCCCCTTCCAGAGGCAGAGAAGGGGGGGGATTATTCTGGATGACGTTGCCCTAGAGGCGGCAGAGGCCCCCGCAACACAGGAGACCGTGAATCCTTTCATAGTTCCTCCTTCCAGCATCCATGAGGGACTGCCCGACTGTGCATCTCCAGAGTCAGTCGGGGTTCGATTTTTGGAGCATCCAAGGGCCTGGGGTTCCATCACTCAGGATCAGTGGGTGCTTCGTATCATCGCCGGAGGTTACACCATTCCCTTTATCCGTCCCCCTCCACCGTCAAGGAAAATCCCGGACGTGCCACCCAGTCAACGGGATCAAGCAGCCATAGAGGTCACAACGCTGCTCGGAAAGGGAGTCATCCAGCCAGTCCCCACAGACCAGACTGGATTAGGAACTTACTCAAAGTTATTTTTGGTGCCGAAAAGAACAGGGGACTTGAGTCCCATTCTGGACCTCAGCCATCTAAACCGCTTCGTAAAGGAGTCCAAGTTCCAGATGGTCACGTTGCAATCCATTTTCCCATTGCTGGAAAAAGAGTATGGATGTGCTCCATCATTCTCAAGGACGCCTATTATCACATCAAGATAAACAGGGCATCCAGGATACATTTACGCTTCTGCCTAGGAGTCAGTCACTTCCAGTTCTGAGCCCTGCCCTTTGGTCTCACCACAGCCTCCAGGGTGTTTACCAAATGTCTGTCAGTGGTGACGGCTCACCTGAGACGTCTGGGATTCCAGTTGTTTCCGTATCTAGACGACTGGCTCCTCACCGCCCCCACCAGGCATCTTCTTCTTCAAGCCGTGAGTGCTACCATCAAATTGGGACATCTGTTAGGAATTGCATTCAACTGGGAAAAGTCTGTATTGCTGCCATCACAGCGTGTTGCCTTTATAGGCGCAGAGCTAGACTCTGTCGAGATGCGAGCATTCCTTCCAACAGAGAGGATAAAGATACTACAGAACCAAGTCCTAGCCTTACTACCCCAAAGCAAAGCCCCAGCCAGGATGGTCCTTCAGCTTTTGGGGTCGATGGCGGCCGCCATTCTTATGGTCCCTCTGGCCAGATTGCACATGCAAATTCTCCAATGGCTCCTGTCGACCCAGTGGTCATACCAAGATCTGCCCTTGTCCTACCCGATTCTCATTACGGATACCTGCTGGCGAGATCTTCATTGGTGGCTCCTCTCCTCCAACCTGAACCAGGGGTGACTCTTCTGCCCCCCCTCCCCCATTGCCACAGTGACCACGGACACCTCCCAGATAGCGTGGGGGGGCATTATCTGGACAGGATGGTTCAAGGCATGTGGCAGGATCACGAAACCCACTTACACATCAATGTCCTGGAGATGAGGGCAGTGCTTCTAGTGTTGCAGGCACTTCCCAAGGGTACCATCGCAATCTTCTCAGACAGTATGGCGGTAGTATGGTACCTGAACAAGCAGGGAGGAACCAGGTCTTATCCTCTTTGCAGAGAAGCCATGAGAGTTTGGAACTGGGCGATTGCTTCCCAGAGATTTCTAGTGGCAACTCACATTCCGGGGAAGTCCAATGTGATAGCAGACAGGCTGAGCAGAGTTATTCTGATGCCTCACGAGTGGTCCCTGAACGACCGAGTAGCGGCTCGGATCTTCTCCAAGTGGGGGTTTCCCTGTTGCGACCTTTACGCCAGCCCCTGGAACGCGAAGTGCAGCAATTTCTTCTCCCCGATTCCCCCACAGGGGGGGGGGGGTCACCCAGGGGCGCTCTAGTCCACAATTGGCCCTCCGGTCTTCTCTACGCCTCCCCTCCGGTCTCACTACTGCCAAAGGTGATTCAGAAGGCGATCTGCTTGGGAAGCAACATGATTTTGATCGCACCACACTGGCCCTGCCAAGTTTGGTTTCCTTTCCTTTGTAAGTATGCAGTGAAGGATCCTTGGATTCTGGACCCAGTTCCAGACCTCCTGACTCTTCAGTCAGGTCAGGCCCATCCATCACTGCGAACTCTCAAGCTAACGGCTTGGCTGCTCCACTTCCGACCTTAGTCAGACAGCATATCCTTTCGCCTGAGGTGGTCCGGATTCTGTCGTCTTCTCACAGAGCTTCCACTAAGGAGATATATTCTAATAAATGGAAAAGGTTTGCCATTTGGGCCCAGCAGCACAACCTTGACCCTCTGACAGCCCCGGTGTCCGCAGTATTAGATTTTTTGGCAACTCTTTTTAGACAGGGTTCTGCTGTCTCCACGCTTAAAGTCCAATTGGCAGCGCTTTCTAATTATCATGTTGCCTTTGAGCCTTCACTCATGAGTCATAAGTTGTGTAAGGCTTTTCTTAAGGGAGCTTGGTTGCTTCGCCCCCCGTTGTCGCAACTTGTTTTGCCATGGAATTTGAATGTAGTTTTAGGAGCTAGCGCCAGCGGCCACTTGTGAGCAAAAGTTCTTATCTTGGATGACTGCCTTCTTGGTAACTATTACTTCAGCTAGAAGAGTTTTGGAGCTTCAAGCCCTCTCTGTTAAGCCCCCTTATCTGATCTTTCACAAGGATAGAGTATCTCTAAAACTAAACCCGTCATTTCTTCCGAAAGTTTCTTCTGCTCTTTGTCTGCAGCAATCTATAGAGCTACCAGTTTTCTTTCCAAAATTTTCCAACAAGGCAGAATACAAACTTCATCAGTTGGATGTGCATAGACAACTGAGGTTTTACTTGGATAGGACACAGCAGCAGAGGAAATCAGACCAGTTGTTTGTGGCCTTTGCAGATAGCAGGATTGGCAAAGCAGTAACTAAGACCACTATTGCTAGGTGGATTAGGCATTGTGTTTCATTTATTTATGCATCAACAGGAAGGGACCTTCCATTTCCAGTTAGAGCGCATTCTACTAGGGATATGGCTACTTCAGTGGCCTTCCACGCCAGACTATCAGTGGATGAGATATGTGAAGCAGCCACTTGGGCTTCTCCACATACTTTTATTTCTCATTACAAACTGGACGTGGCCTCTAGAGGTCGGGCGTCCTTTGGTTCCACAGTGCTCAGGAGTGTTTTCCAGTGAGCCTCCCAGGATCTAGGTGCTAGGGACGCTGTCCCATCAGTTAAGATTGTAGGTGAGATAGGATCGCATTACATCTTTTAGTTATGTACTTACCATAACGATAGATGTATGTGATCCACCCCACCTACATTCATCCGTACCCGCCCTCCTTCCCCCTACCTGTTGGATCTAGAGGAAACACTGTTGTACAGTTGGAGTGGCTCATGTGAGTGAGTTGTGGGGCAAACAAGATCTGGGGGTTTGGGCGTGGTGCATCCTGGGATAAGGGGGTTGGCCCAGCCAATGAGAGACTTTGTGCTAGTGTATCGGCCGAGTCGGAGCCGATCAGTTATGAATGTAGGCGAGATGGATCACATACATCTATCATTATGGTGAGTACATAACTAAAAGTTATGTACTCACCATAACATTCCATATGAGTAGATGTTCTTCGTGTTTCACTGTTGCAGTCATTACATTTAGGTAATCTGCTGGCAGGTTGCCCTCAGTCAGCCTGAATAACAAAGTCTTGGGTCCTGCGTTGGTTGCTGTCTCCTCTTCCATGACGTCAGGTCGTCAGGGATATAAAACATGCAGCCGACGCCATTTTAATCAGTTTTTCTTGCCCCAGATGTAAGGTGCCCCCCAAATGGGGAGCAGAAATATTTGTAAATAAACTGTAAAAATATAAATGCACTTTAGAAACATAAAAATTACCTTCAACTAAAAGTAAATACACCACAAAGGCTTTTGAGTATAGTGAAGGAAAGAAAAGGTATAGAATGGGGGATGGCGGATGGGTAACCCCGACTGCAACAGTGAATACACTCGAACATCTACATTTATGGTAAGTGTACATAACTATACTATGTTCTTCGTGTTTCATTGTTGCTGTCATTACATTTGGGTAGAATCCCAAAGCTATGGATAGGAGGATAGAACAAAACAGTATTAGGAGCAGCTATAAGGCCCTGCAGGACTGCAGTGACAAAGCCTGCTCTAGATTTAGAAGAGAGAGGTAAATGATAATGCTTTGTGAACATATGAACAGAGCTCCAAGTAGCAGCTTCTAGAATGTCTTTGGTTGGGACCCCTCTGAGAAAAGCTGAAGTAGAGGCAGCCCTGGTGGAATGGGATCTGATCCCCTTGGGCACAGGTTTACCATGGTGCAAAGAGCAGAAACGAATGCAGTGGCTTATTCATTTAGAAATAGTCTGCTTTGATATAGCCTTCCCCTCTGATCCTGCAGCAAATGCTACCAGTAGTTGCTCAGACTTTCTTAGAGATGTCCTGTTTAAGTAGAATCTTAGTTGTCTATGCACATCCAAAGAATGCAGAATCCGCTTCCCCTTGTTCTGCAGATTTGGGAAAAAAGTTGGTAGCTGAATGGTCTGTTTGAGAGCCACACTGGATACCACCTTAGGCATAAAGGAAGGGTTGGTCCTGAGGGCCACCCTGTCCATGTAAAATAAAATGAAAGGCTCCACTGCCATGAGAGCCTGTAGTTCAGAAAAAGTACAGTTGTGTACCTACCATAAATGTAGATGTTCGAGTGTATTCACTGTTGCAGTCATTACAATTGGGTTATCCTGCTGACAGGCTACCCGCAGTCGGCCTGAATTCCAAAGTCCTGGTCCGGCGTCGGTTGGTGTCGCCTCCTCCCTGACGTCAGAGCGCCAGGGGTATAAAAGATGCTTCCGACGCCATTTTCTTCAGTCTTTCTTGCTGCGCGGTGCCCAAAGCAAAAGCAGTTCACAAGTGCCGGTTGGCCGACTCCTGAGATTTTCAAGTTCGAATGTCAGATCCGAAGTCTTATTAAAGCTAAGTACCCCGTTGGGGAAACTTTTTTCTTGCTCCAGACCGATGTCAGAAAAAGTTAATAATTGTATTTCTTGTGGGAAACAAATACCTCATAAGGATTTTCATTCTTACTGTATTCCTTGCCTAGGCCCTAACCACGACGTTGCTAGTTGTCGGTTTTGTGCTAGATTTAACCAACGCACTATTAAGCGTCAGAACGATTTTGCATTTCATTATTTTGGCAGAAGATTTAATTATATAATGCCATCAAAACAGCAGACTACCGTAATTTATAAAAAAATGCAAAGGCAAAGAAAAGGACAGGCATCCGAGGTCCAAAACCGACGATGAGACTTTGGCTAGGCCAGTCGCAGGTTCGCCGGTTCTCAGTGAGACGCTTTCGCAGCCCCTGACACCCGCTACCTCAGAGCCACAGGCCGCTTCCGACTCCCACGTGGAGCCAACTAGCCTGCTGGAAACTCAAGGTAATGGACCCTCGGAAACTATTCCCTCAGATGGGTCCGGAGCCGCTGAGCAGGCATCGGCTTCTGAGGGTGTTTTCAGGCCTACACAGTTATATGTAAAAATGACTTCAGCTTCAAAGGCAAAGACTAAAGCACCTCTAAAGACAAAGAAAAAGTACAACATTCCCCTGGACAGGCCTCCATGCCTAAAAAACAGATGCTTAAGATGGCCGAAGACCTAATTACTTTGATCAGGGGTTCCCATCCCCCTCCAGGTAAGAGACCTAAGCAAGAGAGAGAATATGAATCCTTCAGATCAGGTTTCCATTTCCTCTGATTTTTCTTCTGAACAGGGATACTCTCTACCCCCTTATGAGGATTCTGATGCTGAAGAATCTATCCCTTCAGCCTCTCCTCCTGAAGATTATTATTTTGGGGAAACCCTGCATACTATGCGGGAGCATTTTCATTGGGAGAGCCAAGATTACTCAGAATCTAAGAAAAGGCTCAGAGATTTTCTTTTACTACCTCAGCACAGGCCCCTTGCTATTCCTCCTGTTTTAGACATTGTCGATGATGTATTTATAGAGTCCAATCTCACTCCTGACTCTCTACCACCAGCTCCTGTTAAGCCAGACAGATACTGTAGGGTTCCTGATTCACATACATTTCTTTATAAAAACCCTGCTGCTGACCCAGAAACTATATCTCAGCATCCCAAAGGGGTCAAGGCATCCACTGCAAAAAACCCTAGTTCCTCTGATAGGGATTCAAGGGCCCTGGACAGATGGGGGAAAAGATTTACACTTGTGCTACCTTGGCTGTAAGGGCCTTAAATTGTCAGTTTCATATGCTTAAATATCAACAATATCTTGTCACTACTAAAACAGAATGCTGACAAATTCTGAATGTGCAGAAAACAAAGAAATGCAGGATTTATTGCATGCAGCTGAACAAGTGGGAAAGCATACTTTGCAATGTGGTTTTGATTCTCTGGAGGCCTCCTGCAGGGCCGCTGTTACGGGTTCTGTCATTAGGAGGCATGCTTGGTTAAAGGAACAGAATCTGCCTGATCATGTTAAAACAAAATTATTAGCTGCTCTATTACAGCATGATACCTTGTTTGGTGTTAAAGCAGAAGAGGTGTTGAAGAAAATGGAGGACAAAGCTAAATCTATGCAAACAGTCAAGGATTTCTTACAGGTACAACCTCCCAGATTTAGCAGGAACTGGCCTGCAAAAAATTGGTCCTTTCCAGTGTCAGACAGGCCACAAAGAGGCAGATACAGACTCCCCAGAGGCAGATCCCAGCCCCAGCGCTCATACAGGTCTAAACAATGGGGTGCTTCTACCTCCAAAAGCGAAGATAAATCACAGCCATACAGGAAACAGTCTCAATGACTTTCCCCTGCCAGCACCAAGCACTTATCTTCTGGCAACTCCTTTAGGGGGAAACTAGCACTTTTTTCACAAAATTGGCACATGATCACCCAGGACAAATGGGTCCTGAATATAGTTTCTCAAGGCTACAGGTTCCATTTTCACACCCTGCCAAGGGCAAACAGAATGCCAGACCTGCCACACAATCAATGGACAGAGGCTCAAAAGTAAGTTTCAGCCCTCATGGACATGAGGGCCATTCAAGCGAGTGCCACAGCAAGAGCAGGGACTAGGATTTTACTCAAGACTCTTCTTTGTGCCCAGAAAGGACAATGCATGGAGACCAATACTGGACCTCACTATTCTAAACACATTTCTGGATATTCAGAAATTCAAAATGTTGACTCTGCAGCAGCTTCTGCCCATGCTGGGCAAGAAGGCATGGCTTGTGACTTTAGACCTAAAAGAGGCATACCTGCATGTCCCAATCAGACATTCATGCAGAAGGTACCTCAGATTTATAGCTGGCTCAATGCGTTACCAATTCTCTGCACTGCCCTTTAGCTTATCTACTGCGCCCAGGGTCTTCACAAAATGCCTGGCTCCAGTAATTGCATTTTTCAGACAAAGAGGAATGCAAATTTATCCTTACTTGGACGATTGCCTTATTCAAGCAGAGAACAAGGACATTTTACTACAGTATATGGCGTTTGTAAAAAGATTAGTAACATGCCTAGGGTACACAGTAAACGAAAAGAAATCAAAACTAGTGCCCTCACAAGAGATAATATTCCTGGGTGCAAGCTTAAATACAACTGCCCAGATGGCTTAGCTCACATCAGACAAACAAAGACAACTGACTGCTTATTTCAAAATGTTGGCAACAAAGACCCAGTTATCTGCAAGAAAAATTCTGCAGGCTTTGGGCTTCATGGCATCCTGCATTCTGCTAATTCCATATGCAAGACTGCATATAAGAAAACTACAATGGTATCTCAAAAGTGTTTGGGCTCAACATTGACACAGCCTGGAAACAATAATTGCCCTCATTCCCTGCCTGCAACAGGAGTTTCGATGGTGGGCAGAGGCCTGTCACCGCAACAAGGGACAGCCTTTCACTTTACCCATAGCCAGGCAGACATTAACAACAGATGCATCAGATGATGCTTGGGGGGCCCATATGGCAGGAAGATGTATTCAGGGCACAAGGTCCACAAGCCAAATGCATCTACATATCAATCAAAAAGAGATGCTAGCTGTTCAAAATGCCCTGACAGCCTTCAAGGATCTACTTCATCCAGGACAACTATTGATAAAGACGTACAATACTATGGGCATGTGGTACATAAACAAGCAGGGAGGCACACATTCCTACCCCCTCTGCAGACTAGCCATGACTTTGTGGGACACCGCATTGACTTACCAAGTACATCTGCAAACACAATACCTGCCAGGAAGGATAAATTCACTGGCAGATGAACTAAGCAGAAACCTATCGGATCCCCATGAGTGGAAATTGGATCCACAAGTCTTCAGCATGATAACAAGGAACTGGGGATTCCCAGACATAGACCTATTTGCCTTACCTCACAACTGCTAACTACAGAAATTCTGCACAAGGACTTATCACAAGCTAGCATAGAAAGTGGATGCTCTATCTTTCAGCTGGAAAAACTTAACAGTATATGCCTTTCCCCCACTGCCTCTCCTCCCCAAGGTACTCCTAAAGGTCAGACAAGAGAAGCCAAAAATGATAGTGATTGCCCCAAACTGGCCCCACCAGCACTGGTACCCAATCCTAAAGAGCTTGTCTCAATGCCTAGCCTGGACATTGCCTCAAATTCCTCACTAATTGACCCAACAAAACAGTCAAATCCTGCACAGCCATCTCAGGACCTTAAACCTGGCAGCATGGCGGATAATGTAACCATTCAAAACATGCCTCTGTCTAAAGCTGTGATGGATGTTATTTTGGAGGCCAGGATGCCTAGCACCAGAAAAATGTTATGCAGAAAAGTGGAAGAGATTCTGTGCTTGGAACCAGGCACAAGGAATTGAGACGATTGTACCAAATATTCCTCAGATTTTACAATAATTAACTGAGATGCTGGACAAAGGCCTTTCCTTTTCCTCAGATAAGATTCATGCCTCTGCCATTTCAGCTCACTACAGTACAGAACCACCTCTATTTTCTCATCCATTACTAAGGCAGTACCTCTGAGAGGCCAAAAACATAAGACCTCCAAGGAGAGCGCCAGTACCTGCATGGGACCTAAATTATGTCTTGGAAAAACATCGCACTGCCTCCTTTTGAGCCAGCCTTTACAGCTGATATAAAATTCTTATCTTGGAAAACACCTCTGCTCCTAGCAATAACCTCTGCAAGACGAGTCTCAGAGTTACAGGCACTCATGGCTGTGGAACCCTTTATCATTTTCCATCAGGACAAGGTTTCTCTGAGGACAAACCTGACATTTATGCCTAAGGTAGTGTCCAGTGTGGCCCTGAATCAAACAGTTTGCCTACCTTTTATCCAAACCCACAGAATAAGGGTGAGAGACTTCTGCATTCTTTGGACATTCACAGGCAGCTACGCTTCTACATGGACAGTACCAAAGCTTTCAGACAGACTGAGCAACTTCTAGTGGCATATGCTGCAGGATCACAAGGAAAGGCTATCTCAAAGCAGACTATTTCAAAATGGATAGGCCACTGCATTTGTTTCTGCTATTCACAGCATGGCAAATCAGTACCCAAGGGCATTAGGCCACATTCAACCAGAGCAGCAGCCACTTCAGCAGCCTTCCTCAGAGGGGTACCAACCAAAGACATCTTAGAGACTGCAACTTGGAGTTTAGTACATACTTGCATACTTTTACAAAGCACTTTCACTTACCTCTCTACTCTAAATCTAGAGCAGGCTTTGCCACTGCAGTTCTGTAGGGCCTCATAGCCTCTCCTAATCCTATTTAGCCCCAGCCGCCCAACCTTAGCTTTCGGATTCTACTCAATTGTAATGACTGCAACAGTGAAATACGATGAACATAGTACAGTTGTGTACCTACCATAAATGTAGATGTTCGAGTGTACTCACTGTTGCAGTCCAGGTTACCCACCCACCATCCCCCTTTCCTTTGCTGGGCCTTATCTGTACTTCTCTATTCTATACAACCTATGTGGTGTATTTGCTTGTAGATGAAGGCAGAGTTTTACTTTACTGCGTGCATGTTTATTGGCATAAATTAGCCTACCCTTTTGGGGGCACCTGACATCTGGGGCAAGAAAAACTGAAGAAAATGGCGTCGGCTGCATCTTTTATACCCCTGGCGCACTGATGTCAGGGAGGATGCGACAGCAACCGACGCCGGACCAGGACTTTGGAATTCAGGCCAACTGCGGGTAGCCTGCCAGCAGGATAACCCAATTGTAATGACTGCAACAGTGAATACACTCGAACATCTACATTTATGGTAGGAACACAACTGTACTTTTTCGGAACTACAGGCTCTCATGGCAGTGGAGCCTTTCATTTTATTTTACCTGGACAGGGTGGCCTCAGGACCAACCCTTTCTTTATGCCAAAGGTGGTATCCAGTGTGGCTCTCAACCAGACCATTCACCTGCCAACTTTTTTTCCCAAATCTGCAGAACAAGGGGAAGCGGATTCTGCATTCATTGGATGTGCACAGACAACTAAGATTCTACTTAAACAGGACAAAAATCTCTAAGAAAGTCTGAGCAACTACTGGTAGCATTTGCTGCAGGATCAGAGGGGAAGGCTATATCAAAGCAGACTATTTTTAAATGAATAAGCCACTGCATTCGTTTCTGCTATTTCCACCATGGTAAACCTGTGCCCAAGGGGATCAGATCCCATTCCACCAGGGCTGCCTCTACTTCAGCTTTTCTCAGAGGGGTCCCAACCAAAGACATTCTAGAAGCTGCTACTTGGAGCTCTGTTCATATGTTCACAAAGCATTATCATTTACCTCTCCTCTTTAATTCTAGAGCAGGCTTTGTCACTGCAGGGCCTTATAGCTTCTGCTAATACTGTTTAGTTCCATCCTCCCATCCATAGCTTTGGGATTCTACCCAAATGTAATGACTGCAACAGTGAAACACGAAGAACATAGTACAGTTGTGTGTACACTTACCATAAATGTAGATGTTCGAGTGTATTCACTGTTGCAGTCCGGGTTACCCATCCGCCATCCCCCATTCTATACCTTTTCTTTCCTTCACTGTACTCAAAAGCCTTTGTGGTGTATTTGCTTTTAGTTGAAGGTAATTTTTGTTTCTAAGGTGCATTTGTATTTTTACAGTTTATTTATATATATTTCCGCTCCCCATTTGGGGGGCACCTGACATCTGGGGCAAGAAAAACTGATTAAAATGGCATCGGCGGCATGTTTTATACCCCTGATGACCTGACGTCATGGAAGAGGAGACAGCAACCAACGCAGGACCCAAGACTTTGTTATTCAGGCCGACTGAAGGCAATCTGCCAGCAGATTACCCAAATGTAATGACTGCAACAGTGAATACACTCGAACATCTACATCTATGGTAAGTGTACACAACTATACTTTAGATTTCATTTGTCATCAACTTTCCCTCCCTCCTTCCCCCCTGACCCTCTCATTATGTTTTCTACATTGGCAGGAAGGAGAGAGGACCTTTGCGTCTCTCCTCTTTTAATTTGTTAGTGAAGGTTATTCGATCAGATTCATGTGAGGGGTATAGCAAACTCGATTTGAGGGAAGGAAGGAGATTGAGGGGTATTATGAGTAAGTGGAGGAGCTTGGAGCCCAGATCAGATGCTGGTGAAGCTGCTGTCTCGGATCCGACATCCCACAGGTTGATGACAAATGAAGTCTATAACTACTCACATGGAACGTTATGGTGAGTACATATTTTTTCCCACACCAACTACGGAGTGTTTTTTAAGAATTGGGATCTGGTCACCAAGCATTGAAATTAATTGGGATCTGGTCACTAGTAATTGTAATAAAATCAGACAAGAATTAGAGATGCTCCCACTTGTGTTTTTTCTACAAGCCATTGGGTACCTGAAAGGCACAGTTTATTCTCCACATACACCTACCCTCCCGTGTAAGCAAAGTAACTTTTCAAAAGTAGTATCGGTTTGCTAATAAACACTTTATTAAAGTTACAATAGAACACCAACTCTGTATTGATAAAAGGTCTGTGAAAATGATAAAAGTGAAAAAAGAGAGTTTTATATAGCCCTGGCTTAACTGGGTTAACTTTTGTTGGGTTAGCTTGGTTTGTATAGGCCATTTGGTCCTTCAAAGGCATGTCTTTTTCCTCACACCCACCCATCCTCCAGTAAAAGCCGAGTCCATCTTTTAAAAATAGTGCCTGGTTACTAATAAACACTATTTAAATTCATAGCAGAAAACTCTCTCTCTCTATTGTTTAAAAATGTGTGTTAAAAAGACAAAGGATGGATCTGATGAAATTTTGAAAGTGACGCAGATCAGTGTACTGGACACTTTTAATAAGGTTTACTGGATAGAGTCTGTTAGATTTCTTACTACATTTTTTCACTGCACTTTTCTTCTGTAGTGCTCCCTTCTTGATCATGTTAAATTTCAGTAGTAATGCACAGAGTGAGGTGGAGATCGATGGAGCCTGCCCCCACCCCACCCCACCCAGAATGGCCATTCAGCATCCAGTCAATAGGCAGAGGGAGGTGCACCCCTGATCCAGACCCCTCAGCCTTCCCGCCAGAAATGGCCCCTGCTCCAATTCACCCTTGTCTTTTCAGCTGGATTTGTATAACTGTAATAGCACTTCTCTTCTGTAGTATACAACAGCGCTCATCTCTTCCTATATAAAGGAATAGAGATTTTCTACAAGAATCCAGGCATCCAGAGTCTGTGTTCTTTTTTCTTTTTTTATCATTCACAGGAGGTCACAAGGCTAATGGCTCTATGGCTTTTACAAGCCTAGCCACCTTATACCTGTGTTCCATAACTGACCATGGTTAGATGGTCATTATTCGCAGAGTGAGTCTATGATCAGTAACAACTGCTCCTGCCCATGATGAACACAGGTGCCTCGGGATGAATTTACAATCTCTCATCCATTTGTCTAGGTTGTGCTTGAATAGGGTTATTGGGGAGCTCTGCTTCACATGAATTGGGAGTTTATTCCAGAGGAGCGACAATCTCTGGGAGGTATACCTATTTTTCCAGCATGTTCTGTTAATGTCACAGGCTAGGTTAAGTCCCTGGAGCGAGTGACTCTTGTCCCATTGATTTGCAGATGTGCAGCATTTCCATTAGAGCAGGATCAGAGACTGCTCTGTAGGCCAGGCACAAGTTGCCTGTCAGCAGCCTGTAGGATACAGAGTACGGTGGCAGAGCTTTCAGTCTTTCCATGTAGGTCATATTTTGGAGGCCCTGAATTTTCTTGGTGAGAAACCTCTGTGGTCTCTCCAGCTGCTGCACGTGTCTACAGATGAGTTATAACATCCTTAGTCTTGGATGTGATGACGTGTGTTATGTGTTGCACAGTGTAGAAGGCTTTCCTTATGACTGTGGGCACATGGTGACTGAAATTTAGATTGCTCTCAACCTATGTTCCCAAATCTCACACCACTGGGTTTAAGCTTGGGGGGGGGTGCTGTCTGTATTGTAATTTGCAGGGACTTCCTCTTTGCCAGAGGAGATAATAATGCACTTTTCATTTAGTTTTAGTCTGTGACTTTGGCACCAGTCATTTGTCTGTGTTAGCCCCTTTTGTAATATGTTAACATCATTTGAGTACTCGGTGATTGCTCCCAGTTTGCAATCATCATGAACTTGGTAAGCCACAGGCCATCTACTTTTGCCTGAACTTCTGAGAAATTCCAGACAGTAGAGGGCCCAGCATCAATCCTTGTTGTACACCACTAGTAAGTGGTTGGCTACCCATACAGTGATGTATGGGTTAATCCTCAGCTGAGAGTATTTCTCAATGATACCTAAGTGGGGGATTGTGTCAAAAGCCTTGGCTAAATAAGATAGGTAGTATGTACTGTTTTACCTTCATCCAGGGCTTTGGTGACTTTCTCAAAGAAGTCCACCAGGTTCAGTAAGCATGATCTATACTTAATAAAGCCAAACTGGGTCGGGTCAAGAGTATGAATGTCGCCTATGACCTTAAGTTCCATAATGATTCTTTACACAGGCTAAAGTCTTGACTAATTGCACTAATTGATTTGATTGATCCCAGGACCTGAATTAGCTTTCTTTTTTTTATTCTCAGTAAACACATGTGTCATAGGCAATCTTACATTTATGCAAATGAAAAACAAACAACATTGACACCACTTTAGTTGCAAACATTATACATCACAGACACCATTGATACAACTGTAGTTGCAAACATTATAATCTATCCATTCATTGTCAGTAAAGCATTATATGACTCATTCAAATCCTGACACTTAAACCTTGTTCCTCCCCTGCATATATTGATCTCACAATTCCCATTTTTTTCTATGTAGTTTGTTCCATTCCTTTTCTAAAGATCCCAGTTCCAGTTGTTTTATATCTGTTATTGTATTCACTACTTCTAGTAAAGTTGGTCTAGAGTTTGATTTCCATTTTCTAGTAGTTGCTTTTTTGGCATCCACCATAATTAGACTCAGCAAGACTTTGCTATTTCTTCTCTTTCGGCTGTTCCCATTAGGAGTCGTCACAGCAGATCATCTGTTTCCATTTATTCCTGTCCTCTGCATATTGCTGTGTCACACCAACCACCTGCATGTCCTCTCTCACCACATCCATAAACCTTATCTTAGGTCTTCCCCTTGTCCTCTTACCTGGCAGCTCCACCCTTAGCATATACCCAGTTTCCCTCCTCAGCACATGTCCAAACCAACGCAATCTCGCCTCTCTGACTTTGTCTCCAAACCTGACCCTCTAATATGCTGATTCCTAATCCTGTCCATCCTTGTCACATCCAGTGCAAATCTTAACATCTTTAACTCTGCCACTTCTAGCTCTGACTCCTGCCTTTTTATCAATGCCACCATCTCCAACCCATACAACATAGCTGGTCTCACTACCCTCTTGTAGACCTTCCCTTTCACTCTTACTAGTACCAGTCTGTCACAAATCACTCCCGACACTCTTCTCCACCCATTCCACCCTGCCTGTACTCTTTTTCACTTGTCTTCCACACACACCATTACTCAACAAGACTTTACTATGTCTAGACAATTCCGATTCTGTATCATAGCTCAAAAAAATCATCTCCCCAGTCAATTCAATCCTTTCAACCAGCATCTCTGACAGGGCGGTTCGCAGGGAATCCCTAAAGTTGGCCAGCTCATTACACTCCCAAAAAATATGTTCTCAGCCACCTCCTTCTTGCCCATTGCATCTCCAGCATTTGCTCTTCACCTGAGGAAAAATTCTTTGGAGTCTACTTGGGGTATAATAATACCTCCTTTGAGACTAACAACAGATAAAATTTTCAATAAACCAGATGGCTTTGTTCGAGATTGGTCCTATCCACTTTTGCTCATTCCCCTCAGATTTTTGTCCACAGATTTCCAAGCAGAAAAAAAATCCATTCCTTGATAGAGATGGGTGTTAGTTTAAAGGATGGATAATTAGATGGCTAGATGGATGGATAGTTTGATTGACTGATCACTTTGGGGCCACATTCCCATTGTTCAAACAGACAGTAATTCGGGGGGGGGGTGTGGGAAAGAAGTATGTTCCCAGCAAATAAAATTAATTCCTGGCCTTAATTTGTTAGGGCTACACACTCAAATTCAGGGATGTTCAACAAGCCGTCATCAGCATTGTACTTCCAAAAATTGACGCTCATGGTGATGTTTGACCATAATTATATCTTAGGTCACTGTGCAAGAATATTATAATGCAAAGCCTTGCATGTCATACTGAATATTTACTAGTTTAGTTTCACATGTTCCGTGCACATTCTGTGATATTTGCTAACATCATTATCTAGGAAAATATAAGAAGTTTGTTGCAAAAAAATACATGCTTCATTTCTGAATTTAACTCTGATTGTTCTGTTTTATATTTTTCCCCAGATGATGAACCCCCTGGAGTCATCAGTGAATGAAAGTGACAAGGATGTTGTTGAATAGCCGCAGAACATTAGTTTTAATGTAGTGGTCATATTTTTACTGTCTCCTATAAGTAATAAGGGGTTTAGTCCTAATACTAGTTTTGTTTAATATGTCAAACAACACTGAATCATTAAGGAATGAAGACACAAGAAGTTGCTGCAATTACTTTTTTTCATTTTGTTCTACTGATTGTTTTTTCTTTTTATATTGCCATGCTGACATTTTAAGTGTTTAATTAAAAAGTGCCTTAATCTACAAAGCAACAAGACACTACACTTGTAGTGAGAATAAGTATTATTAATTTGGTGTTTATTTTTATTGTAAATAGAGTTTGAATGATTACTTTATTACGGGACTAAGTATTGATTTAGCCCATTGCTATCTAGCAGTATTCTCACCAGCACTTAAGTAGAGGTAAACAAAAAGAATATTCTTTTGTCAAATCTTTGGGAACTTTGACACAATCAAAATTCTTGCATCAGGTTGTTGCGACCTCATTCAGCTTGAAATCTGTTTGAATGTATTCCATGTCCAAAAATTTGTTGTACCACTGCATTTTTGATACAACTATGGCCTAGATTCATTTTGATAAAAACTAAATTACTTAATTTCACATGTCAGTTTTCACTTTTTTTATGTTTTTAAAACTTAACACTTAACCGTATCCAGATGACTTGGCACATTCCATCTTGGTAAAAGTTAAAGCTTTCCATGTTGTTATCTGCCAAGTACATGGCAAAGCTATAATGTTTATTGTGTTGCCTTTCAGTGGGCTGTGTTAGTGATGAGCAACAGACATGGTCTTTACAGCCTACAAATCTTGCAAGAGCTTTTTTTCTGTAAACATGTTCATATGTCTCAGTCTCCATTAATGTATCAGGCTTTTGAGTTGTCATTCTCATGAGTACTGGGTGACTTAATATCAGTAGGGTTCTCACTTTACATGTGACAAAAGTGGGATGTGTCTTACTGAAGTACTGTATTTTACAGGACAAACCACACTCTCAACCAATACAAAGGGCCTTCACTCTATTATCAAAATTGGGTACTTACATATTATCGCAACCAGATATTCGCGTTTGTGAAAACCGCATAAAGATCTTGAAACAGTGTCATTAATGTTGGCGAAATGTAGTCTAACGTGTCCTTATACTCCAGCATTGTCTTTTCTGTAGTGATGGCAATAAAATTGAAAAAACATACTGTTCGTCTTTCTTTCCGCACTTCACTAGCAGCATTTCTTTTCTTGCAAGTCTGCCTGCTGCTTCATTCTTTCTTGGGCCAGCACATATTGTGAAAAAACTGTAATGTGCAATTATTTCAATATGCATGCCATATTGTACTGTGCTGGAAATGGGGGTTGAGATGACTTGAGCAGTATGTGAAGAAAATGTAGTGGCTTTTTGTGGGACTTGGTTGCGAAAGAACAGAAATGCACTCTGTTAGCTTTCTCTTTCAATCCTGCACATGCTGTGTTGGCCTCAGGAGTGTATGTTTTACTGGTAACAGTATCACGTCTGTAAATGTTGCTTTCTCCCCCTTTTTTGGCTGGAGTGGAAACTGTCACCTGCTTTTTTACCCCCTTTTCGGCTGGTATGGGAACGGTCAACCTTTAAAAACAGTTCTGGACAAGGGAATATGCTGAAATACATTAGCAGACATCGCTTTTGCTGCCACGAAAAAAAGAACGTCCAGCGGGCAGACTTACAATAATCGACATGCTGGCAGTCAAGTGCATAAAGAAATAACCACAGTATGTTTTTTCTGACTTTTCAGTGATAACACTCCCCAAAACAACCTGAACTTTACAGAAAACACAGTATTTAACATTTTGAAAACATTAACGAACATATTGCCTGATCGTCAACCAGCCAGTATTGCCGTAAAAAATCTGGTTGCGATAATACGCAAGTACCCAAAATTGTCACTGCTGTAGAATTTTAATTTCATGTCATAAAATTGTTTCTAATACAGCAGCATAGCTTTCTGCATTATATTGAAAAAAGTGAGTGTAAAAATGTTTTTTTCATGTAAAATGTCAGGACATTTGTCATTTTTGCACATTTTTTTTTTCGTAAGGCACATCTACCTAAATTAAGCCTGCCTTACAGAAAAATAGCTAAGAGGCAAACCTGTGAATTAGTTCCTAAAACCAGAGCAGAGGTCACATATTTGCCCTCAAAATAAGGTCATGGGTTATATTACTAACAGCTTGAAAAAGGAAAAAATGCATTTGCCCATTGACGGTACGAGACAGCAAGCCTGTCTGTTCTGCCTTTTAAAAGCACCTTTTTCACTTGTATCATGTCATCTTGAATGTCTGTCCATTTTAATGTTGGTAGCTTAAATGTTTAAAAATGCCTTAATCTACTCAGAAATAAAATGTTGCACTTGTACAGAGAATGACTGGTTTTATAATTGTTATTCATTACTGTCAGATATGTGATGTTAAAGAGAAGGGGGTGGGTAGTATCCTTTGACGTCAGACCTCTTGCATATTGTATTTCAGTTTTAAACTACAGGATTAGTTGTGTGACATTGCAGGATTTGTCATGTGACATTGCATTGCACTTGTATTCATAGTCTGCAATGGCTTATACAGAATGTACCCAAGACAGTAGTAGAATTGTTCATAAACAGTGATGAGTAATGTAATATGTAGCCCTCAGGGTTGTAATTGGTTGCCTTCATAATATGTACAAATTGTTCACAGTTGAAGTGGACGTGTGCCACCCATGAGATTAGATGCATTTAAGGTGGCCCCATTTCAGGAATGTTTATTAAACAGTCAAACTCATTTCATAAGAACAGGAGGAATGCATTAAAATATGCATTCTGAACTACTAAGGCAAACAGGTCATTTTGCATTTTTTTCTCAGAAGCTGTTTAAGCAGAAAGGGCAGTATACATGTTCTTGCAATATTCATCCAATGTGTGGGCCTTTTTGTTACAGTATATGGTTACTCTGGATAAAAGGTACAGTCCTAAGTCTTGTTAGTTTTGTGCTTCTTAGTATTGCTGGTTATTAAAAAAATACATTATCAGACCTTATTTAAGCTAATGTTGTGGTATGTGAATTCTCTGGTGTGTCTGCCTGGGGCATTTTCTTGCTTAAGCGTACTAGTTTGGTGTGGGTGTTTGTAGGTCTTCAGTCTGTTTTCCCGGTATGGAGTGCGGGGCATTGCTGACATTGTGCCGGGTGCACCATGAGCTTGGACTGACGGTTGGGTTTGGAATGGGTACTGTATTTCCTTCCTCTAGTCTTGGATCTGTCCTGTATCCATGTGTTTACAGTAGTGGCACATGTTGCATTTGGGCATCCCTTTCCTGGACAAAAGAAAACGATTTTGCTCCAGTATGTTTTTTGAATTCTGACCCCCGTTTGGAAACCACTCTGGGTGTCTCTTGGAGATGTTCTTCGTGTTTCACTGTTGCGGTCATTACATTTGGGTAATCTGCTGGTAGGTTACCCTCAGTCGGCCTGAATATCAAAGTCTCAGGTCCTGTGTCGGTTGCTGTCTCCTCTTCCATAACGTCAGGTTGTCAGGGGTATAAAACGTACAGCTGACGCCATTTTATTCAGTCTTTCTTGCCGCGCGGTGCCCGAAGCAGAAGCAGTTCGCAAGTGCTGGTCGGCCGACTTTCGCAATCGAGTTTCAGAACTGAAGTCTTCTATTAAAGCTAAGTACCTCGTTGGGGAAACTTTTTCTTGCTCCTTACCGATGTCAGTAAAAGTTAATAATTGCATTACTTGTGGGAAGCAAATACCGCATAAGGATTTTCATTTGTACTGTATTCCTTGCCTAGGCCCAGGTCATAACATGCCTTGCTGTCAGTTTTGTGATAGATTTAACCAATGCACTATTAAGCGTCTGTATATTTTTGCTTCAAAATATTTTGGATCTGGATTTAATTACCCTGAAATGTCGTCAGATTGCAATTCGACTACCGGAGTTCACAAAAAATGCAAAGAAAAAGACTGAGACAGACTGTCGAGGTCCAAAACCAACAGCAGAGCTTCTCCTAAGCCAATCGCCTGTTCGCCGGAACTCAGTGAGGCGCTTTCGCAGCCCCTGATACCCGCTACTTTGAGACCCATGCGGAGTCCGGTATGCTGCAAGATTCTCAGAGTATTGAACCTGTGGATGTCTCTCCCTTGGATGGGTCCAGAGACGCTGAGCAGGCACCGGCTTCTGAGGGTGTTTTCAGGCCTCAACATTTTTATATAAAACCGACACCAGCTTCAAAAACAAAATCAAAAACAACTTCTAAGTCTAAAAAACAACGCATGAGCCACGTGCTCAGGCCCCTATGCCTAAAAAAACAGATGATCAAAATGGCTGAGGACTTAATTACCTTGATCAGGCCCCCCCCCCCCCCCCCAATCTAAGAGGCCTAGGCAAGCCACTGGTTATGAATCTTCAGATCAGGTTTCTATTTCTTCTGATTAGGAATATTCTATACCACCCTATGAGGATTCATATGCAGGAGAATACATCCCATCTGCATCTCTTCCTGAGTTTTATTCTTTTGGAGAAACCTTGCATACTTTAAGGGAACATTTTCATTGGGAGAGTCAGGATTTCTCTGAATCAAAAAAGAGGCTTAAGGATTTCCTTCTTCCTCAGCATAGGCCTTTGGCTATACCTCCTGTATTAGACATTATTGATGTGTTTTCGGAATCCAGCATGGCTCCTGATTCCCTACCTCCGGCTCCTAGTAAGCCAGACAGATATTACAGGGTTCCTGGCTCCCACAAATTTCTATTCAAAAATCCTGCTGCTGATCCTGAAACTATCTCACAGGGTCCCAAAGGTGTAAAGGCCTCTACAGCCAAAAATCCTACCCCCTCTGATAGAGAGTCCAGGGCGCTGGATAGATGGGGAAAGAAGGTTTACACATCTGCAACCTTGGCAATTAGGGCCTTAAATTGCCAGTTTCATATGCTTAAATATGAACAGCATGTTATGGGCCTATTGAAACAGAAAATGATGTTGATTTCTGATTGTGTGGAAAATAAAGAATTACAGGAATTATTGCTTGCAGCAGAACAGGTTGGAAAGCATACTTTGCAATGTGGTTTTGATTCCTTGGAGGCCTCTTGCAGGGCCACAGTTACTGGATCTGTGATTAGAAGGTATGCCTGGCTCAAGGAGCAAAATCTGCCTGATCATGTTAAAGCTAAATTGTTGGATGCTCCTTTACAGCATAATACTCTGGTAATAAGGCAGAAGAGGTTTTAAAGAAAATGGATGACAAAGCTAAATCTATGCAAACTGTAAAAGACTTCTTACAAGTGCAGCCTCCCAGGTTCAGTAGGCACTACCCTACTAAAAATTGGTCCTTTCCTGTGTCCCAACAGAGCCTGTCAAGGCAAATCCAGGCACTCAAAAGGCTCTAGATACCAATCACAGGGTTCTTACAGGTCAAAGCAATGGGGTGCCTCCACCTCCAAATCTGGAGGAAACAAAGCACAACCCTACAGTAAACAGTCTCAATGACTTCCCTCTATCGTTACCAAGCACTTATCTTTTGGCAGCCCCCTTGGGGGGAAAATTAGCACTTCATGCTCAAAATTGGCAGTTAATTACCCGGGACAAGTGGGTATTAAACATAGTATCCCAGGGGTTGGCCAGATCTGCCACAAAATCAATGGGCAGAGGCTCGGAAACAAGTTACGTCCCTCATGGATATGGGGTTTATTCAGCCAGTACCAGAACAGGAAAAAGGTCAAGGTTTTTATTCAAGGCTGTTCCTGGTACCTAGAAAAGACTATGCCTGGCATCCAATACTGGACTTATCAATTTTGAACACATTCCTGGACATTCCAAAATTCAAAATGCTGACTTTACAACAGCTACTGCCTATGCTGGGCAAGAGCGCTTGCTTAGTGACTCTAAACTTAAAAGAGGCATACCTGCATATCCCAGTAAGGGAATCGTGCAGAAGATATCTCCACTTCAAGGCAGGTTTTATGCATTACCAATTCTCTGCACTGCCCTTTGGCTTATCTACTCCGCCCAGGGTCTTTACAAAGTGCCTGGCACCAGTAATTGCATTTTGCAGACAAAGAAGCATACAAATTTATCCTTACTTGGACGACTGTCTCATTCAAGCAGAAAACAAGGACATTCTTCTTCAACATCTGGCATATGTAAAAAGGCTTCTAACATGCCTAGGGTACACAATAAATGAAAAGAAATCACAACTGGTACCCGCTCAAAAAAATTACATTCGTGGGTGCAAGCTTGAATACAACTGCCCAGATGGCTTACCTTAGCCAGACAAACAAAGGCAACTGACTATATACTTCAAACAGATGGCAACAAAAACCCAGTTATCTGCGAGACAAATTTTGCAGGCTTTAGGGTTCATGGCATCCTGCATTCTACTAATTTCATATGCAAGACTGCATATGAGGAAACTTCAATGGTACCTAAAAAGTTTATGGAGTCAACATTGTCACAGTCTGGAAACAATGATTCCCCTCATTCCCTGCCTACAACAGGAGTTTCTTTGGTAGGCAGAGGCATGCCACCCAACCAAGGGACTGTCATTCACTCTACCCTCTGCCACCCAAACCCTAACTACAGATGCATCAGACTATGCTTGGGGGCCCCACCTGGCAGGGAGATGCATTCAGGGCATATGGAGCCCAAAACAAATGCATCTGCATATCAACCAGAAAGAGATGCTAGCTGTTCAGAATGCCCTGACAACCTTCAAGGACTTACTTCATCTAGGACAACTACTGATGAAGACGGACAACACCATGGTTATGTGGTACATAAACAAGCAGGGGGGTACACATTCCTACCCCCCTTTGCAGACTAGCTATGGCAGTGTGGAACACAGCCTTGACTTACCGAGTACATCTTCAAGCTCAATTCCTGCCAGGAAAACAAAATACTCTGGCAGATGACCTAAGCAGAAATTTTATGGACCCGCACGAGTGGAAACTGGATCCACAAGTCTTCAGCATGGTAACATAGATCTATTTGCTTCCCCCCAAAATTATCAACTGGAAAAATTCTGCACAAGGACTTATCACAGGCAAGCATGGAAAGTGGATGCCCTATCCTTCAGTTGGAAAAACCTATCAGTCTACGCCTTTCCCCCTCTGCCTCTTCTCTACAAGGTCTTACTAAAGTTCAGACAGGAAAAAACAAAAATGATCCTAATTGCTGCGGACTGGCCTCGCCAGCACTGGTACCCAATTCTAAGGAATATGTCTCAACTCCCTCTTTGGAACTTGCCTCAAATACCTCATCTACTGTCTCAGCAGAACAATCAAATTCTGCACACACTGCTCCAAACTCTGAACCTTGCAGCATGGCTGATCATGTAATTATTCAAACAACAACTCTCGGTAAATCTGTTATGGATGTCATTTTGGAAGCCAGAAGGCCTAGTACTAGAAAATCTTACGCTGATAAATGGAAAAGATTCTGTGCTTGGAACCAACACAAGGAATGGACACAGCAAAACCAAATATCCGTCAGATTTTACAATACTTGACTGAGATGCTTGACAAGGGCCTATCCGTCTCTTCAATAAAAATCCATGCCTCTGCCATCTCGGCTCATTACAGTACAGAGCGCCCCTCCCATCTTTTCTCTTCCTCTGCTAAAACAGTATCTTAGAGGGGGCCAAAAATGTAAGGCCTCCCAGATCATCACCAACTCCTGCATGGGACCTCAATTTTGTGCTGGAAAAACTCACTGTACCTCCTTATGAACCAGCAGCTTTTGCGGATATAAAGTTTTTATCTTGGAAAACAGCTTTCCTGTTGGCAATCACTTCAGCAAGAAGGGTTTCAGAACTACAAGCTCTCAGGCTGTGGAGCCTTTTATTTCATTTTACCCAGACAGGGTGTCCCTCAGGACCAGTCCTTCCTTTATGCCTAAGGTGGTATCCAGAGTGGCTCTTAACCAAACTATTCACCTGCCAACTTTTTACCTGAATCAGCAGAACAAGGGGGAGTGGATTCTGCATTCATTGGACGTACACAGACAACTAAGATTCTACTTAAACAGGACTAAATCTCTAAAAAAGTCTGAGCAACTACTGGTGGCATTTGCTTCAGGAACAGAGGGGAAGGCTATATCAAAGCATAATATTTCTAAGTGGATAAGCCACTGCATTCATTTCTGCTATTTGCATCATGGTACACCTGTATCCAAGGGAATCAGGTCACATTCCACTAAGAGGAGTGCCAACCAAAGACATTCTAGAAGCTGCTACTTGGTGCTTTGTTAATACCTTCACAAAGCATTACCATTTGCCTTTCTTCTCTAAATCCAGGGCGGGCTGCAGGGCCTTATAGCCGCCCCTAATGCTATTTAGTTCCATCCTCCCATCGATAGCTTTGGGATTCTACCCAAATGTAATGACTGCAACAGTGAAACACGAAGAACATAGTACAGTTGTGTACACTTAACATAAATGTAGATGTTCGAGTGTATTCGCTGTTGCAGTCTGGGTTACCCACCCAGCATCCCCCTTTTCTGCAACTTCTCTTTCCTTCATTATACTCTGAAGCCTTTGTGGTGTATTTGCTTTTAGACGAAGGTAAAGTTTATGTTTCTAAAAGTGCATTTTCATATATTGCTGTTTATTTTGATATATATATATATATATATATATATATATATATATATATATATATTTTTTTTTTTTTCTTTTTTTTTGCTCCCCACACCTGACATCTGGGCCAAGAAAAACTGAATAAAATGGCATTGGCTGTATGTTTTATACCCCTGACTATCTGACGTCATGGAAGAGGAGACAGCAACTGACGCAGGACCCAAGACTTTGATATTCAGGTCAACTGAGGGCAACCTGCCAGCAGATTACCCAAATGTAATGACTGCAACAGTGAATACACTCGAACATCTACATTTATGGTAAGTGTACACAACTGTACTTTTCTGTTGAACTGGTTTGTCATTCCTAGTTAACTCCCAATTTTTGTTAATGGTAGAGTGGATGTCAGTGGTGTGAACACTGTGCTGGATGATCAGACTACATGAGCTATGGATGCTGTGATCCCTTGCTTCACTGTTAACATTAGTGCTGTGATCCACTCTGCCCTTGTATCTTAGCGTGAGCTTGTACACACCCATAGTCCTTTTGTGCTGGACCTCCATGATCAGTTTGCTGGCCAGGGTGTCTGGATGGCCCCTTTTGGTGAACATCCCCCTCGGATTGTTGCACACTGCATGGAAGTCATCATCCTGGGTCACCGTGCGGGCTGCCTTCGCTAGTTGCCCCTTGGCCACCGAACATTTTAGTGGAATGGGTGGCAGCTGCTGGAGTGCAGGAGGGCATTGGAGTGCTTCTCCTTTCTGGGTATTTTAGCAATATAATGCTTGTTGATTTTGTATTTAATCAGATCAACATCTAGGTGGGCTGTTCTGTCTGTGCCAGGATTGGCTGTGAATGTGAGGAGAACTGTGTGGTATAGTTGAAATGGGTGGTGGGTTCACTTGCTTTGCCTGCATCACCATCAGTAATCATGGGGATGTCGTCCAGATAGCATTTATAAAAGTGGATCTGACTAGCAATGGGTTTTTTTTTTCTTAGTGGATTCCTGTTCCCGGTGCACCATCGCCAGGTTGGCGGGGCTGGCTCCACATGGGGAGCCCATTGCTGCGGCGATTTTCTGTAAGTAATACTTATTATTAAAAGTAAGGTGGCCATGGTGGTGCAGCGGTTAGAATTTTCACCTCACAGCAAGAGGTTCTCCAGTTTGATCCTCGGCTGGGGTGCCTTCTGTGTGGGGTCTGCATGTCCTCCCTGTGGTCGCGTGGGTTTCCTCCAGGTGCTCTGGTTTCCTCCCACATCTCAGACATGCTGTAGGTGGCTTGGACACTCTAAACTGACCCTAGGCATGAGTGCGTGTGTGTGCCTTCTGTGGAAGGTTGGGTGCCAGGATGGCAACTCGGCACTGTAAAACTCCACTGCCACTCATGAGCGGACAGGTGATCCACTGTGGCGACCCCTAACCGGGAAAAGCTGAAAGAAGAAGAAGATTTAAGCTAATGTTCTTTTAGGAAAGCTTACACTTTTACAGGCTATTGAGTAATAAATTTCTGGTGTTCGTCTACACTGTAACCTGCCTTATTCTTAGCTTCTGTCTAGTCCATCATTGTAAACTGTTTAGACAAATTCAGAAGTTCCTTTGTGCTTCAGATTTAAGTCCTTTTCTGCTTTTATAAATAATTTTCTGAGTACTTTGAATTTAGTTAATGATTTATAATTGAATCGAATATCTTATATGCTTTTGTGAACTTTTGTAAAAGCAGAACATATTAAAACATACAAAACATGACTCCTGCCTAAAAATGTCCTTCCTTTGATTATGAAACTGCATCAGAAGTGGATGAAACATCAGATATGAGCTCAGTAGTTAAGCCACATCATTTTCTGTGCATCTGTAGCACAAGGGAGTTTAGAGTAAACGTGCACACACATTCAAACAGTTAATACAAAACATTCAAAACCACCCTTTTCCATCTCATGCATTAAATAATCAAAGTTAAGGGTTCATCTGCAAATCAGTGCATCTAAACTCACTAAAAATTTATTTTTTGGGGTATTGTGTTTTTCAAATTGACGAATATTCTGGATTTGTTTGTTTTGGGTTTTAGGTGTTCTTCATGTTTCACTGATGCAGTCATTACATTTGGGTAATCTGCTTGCTGGTTGCCCTCAGTCAGCCTGATTAACAAAGACTTGGGTCCTGTGTTGGTTGCTGTCCCTTTTTCATTGACGTCAGGTTATCAGGAGTATAAAACATGCAGCCGACGCCATTACATCATTCTTTCTTGCCGTGCAGTGCCCAAAGCAGAAGCAGTTCGCAAGTGCCGGTTGGCCGACTCCTGAAATTTTCATTTTTGAGTTTCAGAACCGAAGTCTTCAACTTAAAGCTAAGTACCCCATTGGGGAAACTTTTTCTTGCTCCTTACCGATGTCAGTAAAAGTTAATAATTGCATTACTTGTGGAAAGCAAATACCTCATAAATATTTTCATTCATACTGTATTCCTTGCCTAGGCCCTGACCACGACGTACCTTGCTGTCGGTTTTGTGCTTTATTTAATCAGCGCACTATCCGTTGCCTGTATATTTTTGCCTCTAAATATTTCGGTTCTCGGTTTAATTATCCAGAAATGTCAGTTAGCCATCCGACTGTTGGGATTCTGAAAAAATGCAAAGACAGAGACAGGCCGCCGAGGTCCAAAACTGCCAACGACGCTTCTCCTAAGCCAGTCACCAGTTCGCTGGTACTCAGTGAGGCGCTTTCACAGCCCCTGATACCCGCTACTTCTGATTCGCAGGCCTCTACTGAGACCCATTCGGAGTCCGGTATGCCGCGAGATACTTCAACTATGGAACCCACCTGTGTCTCTACCTTGGATGGTTCCGGAGCCGCTGTGCAGGTACCGGCTTCTGAGGGTGTATTCAGGCCTATGGACTTGCATATTAAATTGACACCTCCTTCAATATTAAGGCCTAAATCTCGATCCATGTCTAAAAAAATGATGCCCAGGCCCCTATGCATAAAAAACAAATGATAAAAATGGCTAAAGATCTAATAACTCTAATCAGGGGTAATCAAACCCCCCCCCCCCCCAAGAGGCCTAAGGCTGAGCTTGATTATGAATTTTCTGATCAGGATTCTGTTTCTTCTGACTCTTCGGATGACCTGGATTTGTCCTTACCCACTTATGAGGATTTTGATGCAGTGGATTCTATTCCCTCTGCTTCCCCTCCTGAGGATTTTTCTTTTGGGAAAACCTTACATACTTTAAGGGAGCGTTTTCACTGGGAAAGCCAGGAATTTTCTGATTCAAAAAAGCTGCTTAGGGATTTCCTTCTTCTACCTCAGCATAGGCCTTTGGCTGTATCTCCTGTACTAGACATTGTTGTTGATGTTTTCTCGGAATCCAGTCTGGCCCCTGATTACCTGCCTCCTGCTCCTAGTAAACCTGACAGATACTACAGGGTTCCTGAGTCCCACAAGTTCTTTTTCAAAAATCCTGTTGCAGATCCAGAGATTATTTCTCAGGGGCCCAAGGGCATTAAGGCTTCTACTGATAAAAATCCTACCCCTTCGGATAGAGACTCCAGGGAGCTGGATAGATGGGGTAAAAAGTTTTATACTTCAGCAACCTTGGCAATCAGAGCTTTAAACTGCCAATTTCATATGTTAAAATATCAGCAACATGTCATTGGACTGCTTAAACAGAAAATGATGTTTATTCCTGACTGCGTGGAAAATAAAGATTTACAGGACTTATTGCATTCTGCTGAACAAGTTGTAAAACATACTGTGCAATGTGGTTTTGATTCTTTAGAGGCCTCTTGCAGGGCTGCTGTTACTGGGTCTGTGTTTAGAAGGCATGCTTGGCTTAATGAGCAATCTTTGCCTGATCATGTTAAAGCTAAATTGTTGGATGCTCCTTTAAATCAGGACCACCTGTTTGGCAACAAGGCTGAAGAAGTTCTTACAAAGATGGAAGATGAAGCTAAATCTATGCAAACTGTTAAAGATTTTTTACAAGTGCAACCTCCTAGATTTAGTAGGCACTGGCCTACTAAGAATTGGTCCTTTCCAGCCCCTTCCAGGTCTTTTCAAGCCAAACCCAGGCACAACAAAAAAAAAGCAGGTTTCAGTCCCAGGGGACTTTCAGAACTAAGCAGTGGGGGGCCTCCACTTCCAAATTTGGGATTAACAGGACACCCCCCTATGTTAAACCATCTCAATGACTTCCTTTTAAAACTTCCAAGCACTTATCTTCTGACCGCTCCTTTGGGGGAAAGATTGCTCTTCATGCAAAGAACTGGGAACTCATAACCCAGGACAAATGGGTTTTAAATATAGTGTCCCAGGGATACAGATTTCATTTCCACACGTTGCCAACACCAAATGGGTGGCTGGACCGGCCCCCAAATCAGTGGGCAGAGGCTCAAAAACTAGTACTTTCCCTCTTAAGCATGGGGGCTATTCAACTGGTACCAGAAGGGGACAAGGTTTCTACTCCAGACTTTTCCTGGTACCCAGAAAAGACAAATCATGGCATCCAATCCTGGGCCTGTCTACTCTAAACACCTTTCTGGAGATTCAAAAATTCAAGATGCTGACTCTTCATCAATTACTTCTTATGCTAGGCAATGATGCCTGGTTGGCAACACTAGATTTAAAAGAAGCATACCTGCACATCCTTGTCAGGGAATCTTGCTGAAGATGCCTACGCTTCAAAGCAGGCTACACGCATTATCAGTTCTCTGCACTGCCCTTTGGCTTGCCTACTGCACCCAGGGTATTAAGTGCCTGGCTCCAGTTATTGCATTTTGCAGGCAAAGAAGTATTCAAATATACCCATACCTGGACGATTGTCTAATTCAGGCAGAAAGCCAGGGCGTACTTTTGAATCATCTGGCATTTGTAAAAAGGATTCTAACTTGTCTGGGGTACACCATAAATGAAAAGAAATCACAACTGGTATCCTGTCAGCAAGTTACATTCCTGGGAGCAAGCTTGAATACAACTTCCCAGATGGATTACCTCCCGCCAGAAAAGCAAATTCATTTGGTAACCTATTTCAAACAAGTGGCCACAAAAACCCTGCTATCTGCAAGACAAATACTGCGAGCCTTGGGGTTCATGGCCTCCTGCATTCTTCTAATTCCATATGCAAGATTGCATATGAGGAAAGTACAGTGGTATCTAAAAAGCCTATGGAGTCAACATTCTCACAGCCTAGAAACAATGATTCCTATCATACCTTGTCTACGCCTAGAGTTCCTCAGGTGGGCAGAGGCCTGCCACCAAAACAAGGGACTACCATTCACACTACCCCCTGCTGCCCAAACCCGAACAGATGCATCAGACTATGCATGGGGGCTCACCTGGCAGGGAAGTGCATTCAGGGTAAATTGAACCAAAGCCAAATGCACCTACATATCAATCAAAAAGAAATGTTAGCTGTACGGAATGCTCTGACAGCCTTCAAGGACTACATTCTTCCAGGGCAACTAATGGTAAAGATGGACAACACCACGGTTATGTGGTACATAAACAAACAGGGGAGTACACATTCCTACCCCCTCTGCAGACTAGCCATGGCATTGTGGAACACAGCCTTGAGCTACCAAGTGCATCTACAAGCTCAGTTCCTGCCAGGAAAATTAAATACACTGGCTACACTGGCAGACGGACTAAGCAGAAACCTCCTGGACCCACACGAGTGGAAGCTGGAACCAAGGATTTTCAACATGTTAACAAGTGAATGGGGGAGCCCAGACATAGACCTATTTGCCTCCCCCCAGAACTATCAATTGAACAAGTTTTGCACAAGGACTCCCCACAAACAAGCCTGGAAAGTGAATGCTCTGTCCTTCAGCTGGAAAAACCCATCAGTCTACGCCTTCCCCCCGCTGCCTCTGCCCTCCAAAGTTCTACTAAAAGTCAAACAGGACAAACCAAGGATGATTTTGATTGCTCCGGACTGCCGCGCCAACACTGGTACCCCCTCCTGCGCAGTGTGTCGCAGTTATATCCATGGCACCTGCCTCAGACCCCTTTCCTGCTGTCTCAGCAGGAGAACCAGATTCTGCACCTTCAGTTTCCAACATTGAACCTTGCAGCCTAGCTAATTACTTAAACTCATCCTTGTCATCCCTCAACAAACCTGTGATGGATGTCATCTTAGAGGCAAGGAGGCCTAGTATTAGAACATCTTATGCTGAAAAATGGAAAAGATTCTGTGCCTTTAACCAGTCTCAAGGGATGAGCACAGCAACGCCCAATTTACCTCAGATTTTACAATACTTAACTGAGATGCTTCACAGGGGCCTGTCTTTTTCCTCCATTAAAATCCATGCCTCAGCCATTTCAGCTCATTATAACACAGAACCTCCCCTCTTCTCTCATCCTCTGCTCAAGCAGTACCTCAGAGGGGCCAAAAATTTGAGACCACCCAGGAGAGCTCCAACCCCTGCCTGGGACCTTAACTTTGTATTGGAGTAACTCACTCTGCCTCCTTTCAAGCCAGCTGCTACTGCAGACTTAAAATTTATTTCTTGGAAAACAGCTTTCCTTTTAGCAGTCACTTCAGCTAGAAGGATATCTGAATTACAGGCCCTTATGGCAGTGGAGCCTTTCATCATCTTTTATGCGGACAGGGTGTCACTCAGGACCAATCCATCCTCCGTGCCCAAGGTGGTATCCATTGTGGCTCTTAATCAGTCCATTCATTTGCCAACCTTCTTTCCCAATCCACAGAACAAAGGGGAACGGATTCTACATTCCTTAGATGTGCACAGACAACTTAAATTTTACTTGGACAGACTAAACCTTAAGGAAAATCTGAACAACTGTTAGTAGCATTTGCTGCAGGGGCAGAGGGGAAGGCTATTTCAAAACAAACCATTTCTAAATGGATAAGCCATTGCATTCATTTCTGCTATAAGCACCATGGAGAACCTATCCCCCAGGGAATCCGGTCTCACTCCACCAGGGCTGCATCTACTTCTGCAACCTTTCTCAGAGGTGTTCCTACCAGGGACATCCTAGAAGATGCTACCTGGAGTTCTGTACATACTTTCACCAAGCATTATTATTTGCCAATTTTTCTAAATCCAGAGCTGGCTTTGCCACTGCTGTCTTGCAGGGCCTTATAGCTGGCCGTAATGCTATATAAACTCCGCCTCCCAACCATAGCTTTGGGAATCTACCCATATGTAATGACTGTAACAGTGAAACATAAAGAACATAGTACAGTTGTGTACACTTACCATAAATGTAGATGTTCGAGTGTATTCACTGTTGCAGTTCTGGTTACCCTCCTTCCAGCCCCCTAACTTCTGGCTATACCTCTCCTTTCCTTTACTATGCTTAAAAGCCTTTTTGGTGTATTTGCTTTTTGTTGGAGGTATACCTTGTGTTTGTATGTTTATTTGCTCCCCATTAGGGGGGGGGGCACCTGACCTGGGGCAAGAAAAACTGATGTAATGGCGTCGACTGCATGTTTTATACCCCTGACGACCTAACATCATGGAAGAAGGGACAGCGACCGACGCAGGACCCAAGACTTTGTTAATCAGGCCGACTGAGGGCAACCTGCAAGCAGATTACCCAAATGTAATGATTGCAACAGTAAATACACTCGGACATCTACATTTATGGTAAGTGTACACAACTGTACTTTCTCACCCCCTCTCACTTAATGCAATCAGCTCTGAGTTTGCACAACCTCAGGGAAAGGCTGAAACATACATTTTCAGCAAGTTGTAGTTTGGTGTGTCAAATTTTTGAGAAGTGTAGATAAATTTTAATGCATTCAAATATTCTGTTTAAAACAACCATTTGATGCAGAACATCCACAATAACCCCCTTTCTACCTTTTAGCCAGTGTTAAATCTGACCACAGTTTAAACAGTAAAAGTTAGCCAGTTCTGAATAGGAAAAGAAATATTCTTTTACTGGTCACAGTTGTCTAAATCTATCCCTTTAATTGAAATAGTAAATTTTATTTTGCTTGTTTAAAGTACATTTCTCCATGTGCAACCTTAACTGTACATCTGATGTGAATGGAATTTGAACTCCTGGAATTTTATGTGGTATTCTACTACAGTTTTAATCCATTTTTTTATTTCCAGCAATATTCATAGATTTTATACATGTATACTTTGCAAATGAACACTAGGGCCCTTATAAGCCTAGCAGTGCAACCCAAATGTGATCCACGTTGATTTATATGGGGAAATTATTGACTGCCTCTGTCTGTCAGAGACATAGGCGTCAGACCAAGTGTGACTTTCCTATTACCCATGCATTGTTCCAGGCTGCACTTAGATAAGGTTAGGGAGGAACTCTGCTTCACATGGATGGCGAGGCTGCTGTAGAGAATGGGAATTTTCTGAGAAACATATCTGTCTCTCCAATATGTCCGATTTATGTTGCAAGCAAAATTTAGGTCTTTTGATCTAGTAGTTCTGATGCTGTTTGCTTTGCTGATGTACAAAATGTATATCAAAACAGGGTCCATGTATGCTTTGTACACTGGGCAAAGATCACCTGCCAGTCTGTGTAATATAGAATAGAGAGACCTGGCTTTGACAAGATCAGAGTAGTATATTTTATTTACTACCTGTATTCTTTTTGTAAGGAACCTGTGTGTATGTTCCAGTTGCTGCATGTGTCTGGTCAGGTACATACTAAAGGGGGTATTAGATCTCTCTGATAGGTCTGATGAGGGCTGAGTACAGTAGTATGCTGACCTTCCTAGACCTAGATCCCATGCCCTTACTTATAATTTGAGCAACACAGAAGGATCTTCTTACTACCTTGGGCACGTATGGTTGGACTAGTTTACTATATACATGAAATCTCAGATACCTGATTGGTGCATCAACTATTAGAGGTGTTTTATTGATGACCTAGTTTTCCAGGGTGGCTGGCTTCCCAAAGGGTACTGTAATACATACCTAATCATTGAGTTTTAAGCAGTGGCTTTGGCACCAAGCATTTTTCTGTTAGAGACCTTCCTGAAGAGTGTTCTCATCTTGGGGGATTCAGTGACTGCTCGTAGTTTGCAATCTTCTGTGAACATGTAAGCCAGAGGCCTTTGACACTGGCTTTGGCCTCCAAAAAGTAGATGCCAAACAGTTGCAGGCACAGCATGGAACCCTGAGGGAGTCCTCTGATGACCTGACCAGCCTCTTTGTGGAGGTGACCTCACTGATATTAACCTTTTAGGTCCTACCTATGAGACAGCTAGCTATCCAGCATATTATAAATGGGTTTACGCCTAGTTGCTTAAGTTTGTTTAGAGTGCCAAAGTGGGGTATTGTATCATATGCTTTAGCCAGATCCAGTTAGGCAGTTTGCCCCACTTTCCCCTCATCCACTGTCTTAATGACCTTATCAAAGAAGCCCACCAGATTCAGGAAACAAGACCTTCCTTTGAAAAAAGGCCAAACTGGGATGGATCTAGTGCCTGGAGGTCTTCTGTGTCCTTGTTCATAATTTCTATGATAATTCTTTCCTTGGCTTTGCAAATAAGGCTAGACAGACAAATGAGCCTGTAGTTTCTGGAATTGGTTGAAAGTCCTCCCTTATGAAGGGGGATGGCCATTGTAGTCTTCCATTCTTGTGGCACAAATCCTGTTTTAATACTATAGTTTGTGAAGCCAGGTGTCCTGATAAGTCATATTTAAGATTGTTCAGAAGGCATCCCAGATGTTATTGAGGCCTAGCTAGTACATGCTCCCTGCAGGAGTTAAGTTTGAGGGTATTTCTTGGGGGATGGTTGGGGTGAGAGGGGGGTAAAGTTGGAACTTAATTTGTTCAGTAACAGGTTCACTATATCGCCAGGCTCTGTGAATGTGGCTTATTTCACCATCAGTTCAGCATATTGATGTGTGCTGCCCTTTAGGTGTCTGATATAGCTGAGGAAGGCTTTATTATCATCTTTCACCTGGGAAGCTAGCTTAACCTCAGATGGCTGTTCAGCCTAATTAGCCATCTTGCATAAAACAACCAAGCACCACCACGGATAAAAATGGCCTTTAATGAGCCATACTTTAAAAACTTCAAAGGAATGAAGTAATAAGAAAATGAGCAAAATGAAATAAAATAAAGTCCCCTAATTTTCCAGTACAAGAAGCGCTTTTGGAACTCTCTTTCATCAGATCGTAATGATGAGTACAGGGAACAAGATTAATAAAGTTACATGTAATAAATCAAAAGAGTAGAAATGAGCCAACTCCTTTTATTGCAACCAATTGAGTAGAAACCAGTTGGAATTATTGGGAAACACCTTCTTTTTCACCCGATAATAGGTCTTTAAAAATAGAGTTTTAAGGCATTTGCGTGACATTCGCAATCGAGATATTAAGAATTGTCTTGCAACTCCTATTACACAATTTCCCGCTCACAGATTGTATTTCAGAGTCCTGGAAGTAACCCATTCTGGAATGAGACAAGGTGATGTTGCAAATGCAACAGAAAGGAATGAGATCAAATGGATCATCAACCTGAGAGCAGATAGACCTCTAGGCTTAAATGCGATGGTTCCTTTGCACCCTATACTAAAGAACAGAAGACCTATTATTACGATCTGATGATTTGAAGTTTTTAAAGTGTGGCTCAGTAAAGGATTTTTATCCATGGTGATGCTTGGTTGTTTTACGCAATTTTATTCATACCTTTTACACCTTTGGCATTTACATGTTCTTTTCTTGTTTCACTGTAATTAGCCGTCTTAGTTGTCTATTTGGTTTGGTGAAAGAATTTTTATTTTTATGAGAATTACACTTCCTAGTTTGTGCCATATTTAATTTGGGATGCCACCAAGGTGATTTGTTTGTGAGGTTGGTTCTGGGCTTACTACTGTTAAGTATGACAACTTCTTTGCAGCTGTAGACATGGTTGTACTGTTCCTGGGAGCAATTTTGTGTAGGCTGCTGTGTTCTTCGGGTTTGCATCAGATTTTGGCATACCATCACTTAATGAAAGGTAGTTTGCTTTGTAATAGCTACTAACTGTTCCTGGTTTTACTTGGGTTAAAGACTTGATTTTGAAGGAGACAGCTTTATGGTTGGATTATGAGGGGTGCAGCATTGTCCCATATTTATGGGAACAAGGTCCAGTATGGAGCCTCTAGTGGGCATTTTCACAATTTGGTCAAGGATGTTTGTATTTATGAAATCCAGGAATCTCTGTGCCTGTAGTTTTGATGACCTGTAAGATTCCCAGTCTGTAGAGGGGTAATTAAAGTATCCTATGAGTAGGGTGTTAGGTTGGATGCCAAGTGTCACTAGTAGGTCCAAGTATGCATTGTGAACTTCTTGGGACATGGTGGGTGACACTATAACTGGCTAGGATGTAGTATGTTTGTCTGTGGTGATCTTTATGTGGAGGAGCTCCAGCATGTCATCCTGTTTGACCAGTCTAGAGGTATGTTTGTTATTGATGCATATAGAGACATCTCCATCTTTAACACCTGTCTCTGTAGATATTGGTCCAGTGTGTGGAAGGTGCTGAAACCTGCACTTTCAGGATAACTTTGCTGCTTAAAACTCTCTTACTAAATGCACTGTCTGTATACTTGAGTGTTGGGAAGGCTTGGTGGGAGTTTTTTTTTTAGGCTTCTGCCATTGAGCAGTACCACCTTTATTTAAGCACTTTTATTGAATTATTACTTGTGACATAGGCAAATTTACATTTATGTAAAAGTAATCAAACTTTATTAACAAGTTCACGTTAACAAACATTATACTTTACATATATTGCTACATATATAACCTAAGCAACATTACGTAAATTATTCAATTTCTGTCCTTTTTTTTAAACAAGAAACATCCATATTAAACCATCACTTACGACATAGGCAGTCATGCATCTATATAAATGAAAAAAATACACTGACACAATCGTAGTTGCAAGCATTTTATATCACAAGCCATACTAACATACTCCCAGCTGCAAGCATTATACATCACTTATAATCTACACAGCCATCTTCAGTCAAACATTACATGGCTCATTTAAGTCCTGCCACCTTTTAAACCTCATTCTTTTCCTGTAAGTATTGTTCCCACAATTCCCTTTTTTTCCTTTGTAGTTTGCACCTACCCCTTTCTAAAGATCTCAGTTCCAGTTGTTTTATCTCTGTTACTATATTGACTACTTCCAGTGTAGTTGGTTTAATTTTTGATGTCCATTTTCTAGTAATTGCATTTTTGCGAGCCACCATAATTAGACACAGTAAGGCCTTACAATGTCTAGGCAGTTCTGATTCTGTATCATAGCTCAGAAAAATCATCTCCCTCGTCACACCAATCTGCCCACCCAGCATGTCTGACAATGTATCCTGCAGGGAATCCTTAGACTGCCAACCCACCGCACTCCCAAAAAATATGTTCCCAATTACTTTTTTCTTCCCAGTCACGCCTCCAACAATTGTCTACCTGAGGAAATATGCTGTGGAGTCTACTTGGGGTATAAAAATATCTATGTAAATATTTGCAAGCAAAAATCCTAAATCTTCTAAATTTTGTTGCATATTTGGGAGACATACATATATCCTCCAATTGTTTCTTTGTGAACTGTGTATCCAATCTCTCTTCCCAATCCTTTCTAACCTCCTCTGATTGATTCATATAGTTATCATGCAATAATTTATATGCTCTACTAATTATTCATTTTTTAATGGCAGCTTCTGTTCTAGATTTTACTAAAAACTGTACCAATGCTGGTCTTTCATTTAGGACCTCCTGTTTCTTTCTCTATGCCTATACTGTGTTATCAATCCTTCATAGGGAAGGTAATCTTTAACCTGCAGTCCAAATAAATTCTTGGCGTCTTCCCATTCTATCATCTTTCCCTCTCTAGTTATTTGCTCCCAATACCTTGGTTCCTTTGCCAGTTTTCTTTAATAAATTCCAGCCCCATCTTGCCTATTGTCTATATCCCTAATTGTAGTCATCTCTATTGGCAGAATCTCCTTTCCCCACTCCCGTGTTGGCTTACTTTCTGCTACTTTATAGATATAATATTCTGTATGATTATTGTTATTCTCCTTAAAGGTCTGCATCCAAAATCTCAGTATCTCCTTGTTTCTTGAGCGTTTCCCCATGTTTTATCTTCATCCCTTTTCCACTTTGAATTATAGTTTTCTGTTTGTGCTGTGTATAGAAGCCTTAACTGTGTAGCTCTGAAATACCCCTTCTTCAAATCTGGTAATCCCAATCTGTCCTGTTCTACTGGAAGAATCAACTTATCCCACTTGACTCTTGCTGTCTTCCTCTCCCAGATAGTCCTGTAGCTCTTTATTAATTGCTATCCACAACTTCTCCTCTGGTTGATAAAAATATGCCTGACTTGTGTACAAGACTAACGGGACTAAATACATTTTAACTACTTGTATCCTACTATCCATATCCACATAATAAAGCTTCCATTTTCTCAGTTTTTGTATTATCTTTTTAGTCTCTTCCCACATATCCTTAGCTGCCACACCAGAATAATTTTTAATCCATAGTCCTAAATACTACATTTTATCATGTCCCATAAATATGGATATTGTTGAACCAATTCATATGTGGGTACATACTTTACCACTATTAGCTTCATAAATTTTCTATCCCAAAAAGATTTGAAACTATCTCAAAATGTTCCACAACACTGTAATGCCTCTCTCTGGTTTTGTCAGGTATAAAATTATATCATCTGCAAACAGAGCTAGCTTTTCTTTACTACAATAACAATTATATCCTTGAATTTCTGAGCCCCTTGTTTTCTTGCCAGTGTTTCTAAATATAATGCAAGTAACAAAGGGGAAAGAGGACACCCCACCTGGTTCCTCTGCTCAAGCAGAAATTATCAGAGAGGACCCCACCCACTTTAGTTTTCACATCTGATCCCTCTTATATTCTCCTAATCAACCTTATAATTTTTTTTCAGGAAATGCAAATGCTTCCATTGCCCTGTTCATAAAGTCCCAGTTACTGTATCAAATGCTTTCTCTGCATTAAGACCCACCAATGACAATGGTATTTTCTTACATTCTGCTTCCCTCTGGATCATTAATGTTCTGTTAATGTTTTCAAATGTTTGCTGACCGTCCCTAAAACCACATTGATCCATATCTATCAATTTTGACATCTCTTTTGCCATTATAGACCTGAACACTTTATAATCATGGTTTAGTATTGAAATGGGCCTGTATGAAGCTGGATGTGATGGACCTTTACCCTCTTTAGGTATTACAGCTACCACTTCTTCTAGGATATTGGTACTTCTCTTAAAATGCTGCTAAACAAAACCTTCCAGGTCTTTATCAGTTTTTTCCCCCCTAGCTTTCAAACTTCCACAGGAATACCATCTGTTCCTGGGGACTTTTCTGTAGATTGGTTATACATCACAAGTTTTATCTTGTCTCCTCCTATCCTGACTGTTAGTAATTGAGCCTCATTTACCTCTAAACTTGGCATATTTAATTCTTCCATAAACATTTCCATTTATATCTTATCTTGAGTTCCATATTTCTCTACTTTATACAGACTTTCATAAAATTTCTGAAATACTGCTAGTACTTCTACAAGATCTTTGTTGCCTCCTTTATTATAGGCTTCCTAAGCTTGGTGACAGCTATTTCTACTTTCTGTTGACTGAGTCATTGTGTTAAAAGTTTTGTACTCTACTGTTATCAAAAAAAGTTGCTTAACAGCAATCTTTCTAAACTTGTGTATATTATTGAGGTAATCCCTTATTTTCTGCTTAGCATTTTGCAGTTGATCCTCCTCTTGTTCTGTGAGATTCCCTCTATTCTGCAATACTTTTAACATTTGTCACTCCCTCTAAATAATTCTTGTTCTTAATCATAGCTCCGTTTCTTTTATTTCCACCCTATTTTTAAACTCCACCTTAATTTTATCCCACTCCCTAGTTATATTTTGAGAAGTCATTTCTATCCTCTCATGTAGCTCCTGAATAATCTCCACTACCCATTCCTTAAATTACTATCTTTTCAACAGATAGGTGGGAAAGGACCAATGTCTCATTTTTGTTTCATTGCCCTGTGTTTTTATTGTAGTTATTATTGGTGCATGATATGGAGTAGTTATTGGGTGCATATTAATACCTTCAATTAAATGCACATGTTCCTGTGAAATGTAGATTCTGTGTACCCCAGCCCAGTTTTTATATCTTGGGGAATAATGTGTAAATTCACTCCGAACTCCTATTACTGAATTTACATCTTCCACACCAAATATTTTCATAAATTTCTTCAAAAATCTACCCTCCTTTGTTATACTTTCCCTTCTGGGCCCGCCCTGACACATCTTCACTGCTGCAAATCAAATTCCATTCCCCACCTGTAAGTACTATTCCTTGCTGAAAACTTATTATTTCTCCCAGAATTTTCTTAAGCTCCATTGTAGCAGTTTTAGGTGGAATATAAACACATGCCAGTGTAATCCTCCTCCCTTGCCAGTTGCCCCTTAACACTACATATACTGTTTGGCAGGTTGATCTTTTATATAATTGTTTCTTATCATATCCATTTGAGCCTGTCTCACATCTCCTCAAAAAAAAAAAAAAAATGGTATTCCCCTAAAACCTCAAGAAAAACAAACAAAAAAAAAAACCAGAAGAACTCTTAAACCATGCCAGAAGTAAAAAGTGATCCAGTTGTTTGTTTAAGCACTTTCCTTCCCACACAATTGCTGGACAACTTCAGATAAAAACAGAATGGAAAAACACGACTTTTATATTGAATCATGTGCTCACACCAACAAATAAAACACACACATTTCCCTGAAATTAACTCTGTGATTACCTGTACTATTCTAATATAGCACAGCATACACTAGTTATGTTAAAAAAAAAAAAAAAATATATATATATATATATCTATATATATATATATATATATATATATATATATATATATATAAACATTTGTTAACCGAGAAAGTCCAAACTTGGAACAAAGCCAATTTAAAGCAGAGGCCCGGGGTGAAATGCTCCAGATGCACGTCTTTGTAATGCGGGAGGAAACCGGAGCACCAGGAGGAAACCCACACGAACACATGGAGGACATGCGGACTCCACACAGAAGGCATCCCAGCTGAGAATCGAATCAGAGAGCCTCTTGTTGTGAAGCAACAATGCTACCGCTGCACCACTACGCTGTCTATATATATATATATATATATATATATATATATATATATAAATACCCCAACTGCAGGTTGTATCAACCCATGAAAATAAAAAAATATAAAAAAAATATGTAAAAAATACAAGTGTAAAAATGTCAAACCCTACTGAGAGGGGTACAGAAAAACATACTCCCTATCTCATCAAACTCCTTAATTTTAAAATACATAGTATAGAGTAAACCTCATTTAAACCTGGATGATGGCAAACATTGGCACGAAGCTGCCAAACAAGTTCCAGTCTCTCTAAAAGGAGTGGGTCTGGGCCCCCTCTACCAGCCGATTGAACACAATCAATTGCTCTGAACTTAAAATTATAATCTGTAACTTCTCTAATATGTCTGGCTATAGCATTTTCTTGCTTAAGCCTACTAATTTGGTATAAGTGTTCTTAGGCTCGCTCCCCAAGTCTTCTATCGGTTTTCGTGATATAAACTGTGGGGCATTGCTGACATTGTGCCACATACACCATGAACTTGGACTGATGAGTTTAAAATGGGTACTGTGTTTCCTCCCTCTTATCTTAAAAGTCTGTCCTGTATCCATATGTTTACAGTAGTGGCACAATGTTGCATTTAAACATCCCTTTCCTGGACAAGAAAAAATGATAATTTTGCTCCAGTATGTTTTTTAAATTCTGACCCTGTTTAAAAACCACTCAGGGTGTCTCTTGAAGTTTCTGTTGAACTAGTGTGTCATTCCAACTCCCAATTTTTGTTAATGGTAGAATAAATGTCAAAAGCATGAACACTGTACTGGATGAACAGACTAGATGAACTATAAAAACTGTGATAGCTTACTTCACTGTTAACATTTATACTATGATCCAGTCTATCCTTGTATCCTAAAATGAGCTTGTACACACCCGTAGTCTTTTTATGTTGGACCTCCACAATCAGTTTACTAACCAGTATGTCTGGGTAGACCCTTTTGATGAACATCCCCCTCAAATTATTACACTCTGCATAAAAATCATCATCCTGGGTCACCATACGGGCTGCCCTCACTAGTTACCTCTTAACCACCGAACATTTCTGGTGGAATGGGTGGCAACTACTGAAGTGCAAAAAGGCATTGGAATACTACTCCTTCCTAAGTATTTTAGCAATATTACGCTTGTTGATTTTGTCTTTAATCAGATCAACATGGATGTGGAGCCAGCTTTGTCAATTTGGTGAGGGCATATTGGGAACAGGAATTTATTAAGAAAAAAACAACTTATTGCTACTTTTATACAAGCTATCTGGATGACATCTTCATTATTATTGATGGCGATGCAGGTAAAGCAAGTGAACTCACCACCTATTTTAATTCTACCACACAGTTTTTCACATTTACAGCTAATTTTGGCACAGACAGAATAGCTTATTTAGATGTTGATCTGATTAAAGACGAAATCAACAAGCATTATATTGCTAAAATATTTAGGAAGATGTATTCTAATGCCTTTTTGCACTTAAGGAGTTGCCACCCATTCCACCAGAAACGTACGGTGGTTAAGGGGCAACTAGTGAGGGCAGCCCGTATGGTGACCAGGGATGATGATTTTTATGTAGAGTGTAATAATTTGAGTGGGATGTTCACCAAAAGGGCTACCCAGACACATTGGTTAGTAAAGTGATTGTGGAGGTCCAACATAAAAGGCTGTAGGTGCGTACAAGCCCATTTTAGGATGTAAGGATAGAGTGGATCATAGTATCAATGTTGTTAACAGTGAAGTAAGGGATCACAGTATTTATAGTTCATGTAGTCTGATCATCCAGTACAGTGTTCATGCTTTTGACATTTATTCTATCATCAACAAAAGTTGGGAGTTAATCTGGAATGACACAATAGTTCGACAGAAACTCCAAGAGACACCCCGTGTGGTTTTTAAATGGGGTCAGAATAAAAAAAAACATATTGGAGTAAAATTATCGGCTTTTCTTGTCCAGAAAAGTGATGTTTAAATGCAACATGTACCACTACTGTAAACATATAGATACAGGACAGACTTTTAAGATAAGAGGAAGGAAATACAGTACCCATTTTAAACTTAATTGTCAGTCCAAGTTCATGGTGTATGTTGCACAATGTCAGCAATGCCCCACAGTTTATATCCGGAAAATCGATAGAAGACTTAGGGAGCAAGTCTGTAAACACTTACACCAAATTAGTAGGCTTAAGCAAGAAAATGCCCTAGCCAGACATATTGGAGAATTTACAGATCATAATTTCAAGTTCAGAGAAATTGATTGTGTTTAACCAGATGGTTGAGGGGGCCCAGATTCACTCCTTTTAGAGAGATTGGAACTTGTTTGGCAGCTTCGTGCCAATGCTTGCCATCATCCAGGTTTAAATGAGGTGTACTCTAGACTATGTATTTTAAAATTAAGGAGCTTGATGAGATAAGAAGTATGTTTTTCTGTACCCCTCTTAGTAGGGTTCGACATTTTTACACTTGTATTTTATACATATATATATATATATATATATATATATCTTTATATATTTTTTTATTATTATTTTCATGGGTTGATACAACCTGTAGTTGGGGTGTGTGTGTATATATATATATATATATATATATATATATGTGTGTGTGTGTGTGTTATATTTTAACATAACTAGTGTATGCTGTGCTATATTAGAATAGTACAGGTAATTACTTAGAACTGTTCTTTGCTATTACAGGGTTAATTTCATTGGAAATGTATGTGTTTTATTGGTTGGTGTGAGCACATGATTCAATATAAAAGTTGTGCTTTTCCATTCTGTTTTATCTGAAGAAGTCCCACAATTGTGTGGGATGAAAAGCACTTAAACAGTTGGATCACTTGGTGTGGTTTTGGAGTTCTTCTGGCGTTTTTTTTTTTGTTTTGTTTTGTTTTTCTTGTGGATTGCGACTATTTTACCAGTTGGTGTGTATGTACCCCCCTAAAACATATTAATATAATACGAATGCACAAAACTATATACATCTTCAGATATTGAAGTTTTACCCTCCTAATATGAACAAATGTCTGAAACTGACAGCCCACTCATAGACTCGCATTAACCTAAAAGAAAGGTTATCCATGCTAAGGCCCATGGTGCAGTGTGCACTTCTGTGAAGTGCTAACTGGTTTTGTATTATCTTTATAGCTCTCCCAGCAGGGAAAACCCCTGAATACTTTCAGGGAACATTATCTCATAGCCAGTTTCTCTTCCCCCTCCCTCCCGCAGCCAATCACTCTCCTCCATATTGTAACCAATTTCTCTTTATCAGATTGTGTCCATGGAGACATGAAAACCAGACACCCAATTTCTCTTTATCAGGTTGTTTCCATGGAGAAATGAGTGCCAGATACAGAATTGCTCCTAAGCATACATTAATTTGCTAGAAAAAAGCCTCATAATGTTCAGTATTTTTTTTTCATTTACTTGCTTTCTCTTAAAACATGTTACTAAATCAGCCCAAGGTCCTTAATCCAGTCATTCCCCTGTGCAAGAATGAGAAAATCCAATTATTTTTTGTCATGCTCTTTTAACCAGGATTTTTTTTACATTGTATTGCCTACATTTGTTAGAACTGAGCAAGAAGGAGAGAAGGGAGAATGAAAGGTAAAAAAAAGAAAATCCGCAACTATTTACAATCCCTATTACACTTAAAAATAAGAAAATGTAACTTTCTAGCTTGCATAGAAAACCGTACACCACAAAATTAGTACTGTTAAGGAAAAATGTTTTCTTTACTTAGTTAACTTTCTCCCCTCTCTTTCCCTTCCCAAACCATTCTTCTGAACGTTAATGACATGAAGTAGGGCATGTACTTTATAGTCCCCCACAAGTCCAACAAATTTAGAAAAACTGCAATATTTCCAGGCTTTCTTGTTCTGTCATGTTTCCCAAATATATTTTTTTGAATTGTAATCCCACATTAAGTTACTGGTTTTATTGCTATTCATCTGCATCTCCCAAATCCACTCTGCTTCATTTCCAGTGGACTTTTGATTCTTCTAGTCAGTTGTCATGCTCTCATCCTCCACTCCAACATTTTCTATTGAAGCAGTGGAAAAGGTTTCACAGGTACAGTCTGTCTGTGGTCTTTATTACCAGATGAACAAGAAGTAGAATCTACTCTTGTTTCACATCTCACCTTTTGTTTGCCAAACTTTTGTATTTTCTCCTTAGCATGTACTTCATCAAAATATGATTTTGTCCCTCCAGGGAAGAATACCTTGAAGATAGCTAGGTACAGCAGTTTGAATCTCACACCTGTGTCACAACATTCCCTGAATAGTAAAATGAATTTACTCCTCTTTTGCCTGGTATACAATGAGTAATCATTCTCCACAAACACTCTGCCATCTCTCACTTTTAGCATTTTGTCCTTCTGCCACAGTTTTGGCAGAATCAACTACTTGTGTTAGTATGATTGCATCTGTAGGTTGCTTTCTCATAACCAGGTTTGGAGCATACACACGATCTGCCCTTTCAACTAACAACCCCTGCTGTGGAATACCAGTCCATTTGCTTATTTTTTGCTTTCATAAAATTAATGCAGTCTGTTCCTTACAGCTTCTTTGGTATAACTGAAAATCTCAGGTTTTCCCTCCGTGTTTTCTCTTCTAATTCTGTTATGTTTGAAACATCTCTTCTTGAGCAGTTTCATATTCAGCCAGCCTTTTTTTTTTCATTTCAACCTCTGATTTTTGGAGCATTATCACCTCATCTGAATATCTCTTTAAGGCTTCTTCCTTTTTTCCAGCCCTTTGTTGTTTATGTTGATGCACTTCATCAGTGTTTCATTTGTTTTAACCAGGTTTGTGTGCAGTTGCCTTATATCTTCCTGTAGGTTACTGGATGTCATGTCTGGAGATTGCATTGTTTTTTGCTGAACAGCTGCATAACGTTTCCCACTCAGTGTTTCTTCCTCACTTTTTCTAGGTGCTCTGGATTTCTTTTTTCCTGGCATCCAGGTAGAATACTTACTAGCCAGTTACAGCAATTTACCCATAAACACAAATGTCTACTTACCTTCTCTGTTGAGTTTCTGTTTTCATAGTTGGAGAGCTAGACTCAAGCTGTTACTTAATGTGCAGCCATCTTGGAAATCTTGAGCAGTAACACCTTGAGATTATTTGCTATGTCAGTAGGTTTGTCTATTTGGCATTGTCTAAAAAGGCACTTTGTGTGCGGATAAAGTTTTAGACAGTATTCAAAAGCTTAGAAGAGACAGGTGCAGGCACTCCTTGGCAAAGCAACGTGGTCTTGTAACCTTGTCCTCCTAAGTTGGCAAATATTGGATCCCTTAGAATGACACCAGAAATACAGGTAGTTAAAATCCATTATCTTTTGCTCATATTATGGTATCATCCTGAGTGATAGTAATATGCTGCTAATTGGTCCATAATGTCTCTCTTCGTATAGTCCAGGAAGGTATGTCATTTACACCTTCACAGACTGTGATGGAATCATACTGGTACTTGTGATGTAATGATTTGAGTCTATGTGTGAGTTGGTGAATCCGGGCTCAAGATAAGCAGCTGTTATCTTCTCCTTGTTCAGCCTGGTTAGAGGGGTGTCAGTATGTCTTACAGTGGAGTCCCATATGAAAAGAGTCCTGGGAGGTGTGTTTGCTCACCTTAGAGGCTTAGTGGTAGGAGTTGCATTGAGTGTGACTCTTTGTGGTATTAGGTGCTCTTTTTCTGTATGCCTTTGGGCTTGCTGAGGCATAATTGACAGCAGACAGTCTAGACAGTAGTTATTTAGGAAGATTGCTTGCCTTTTAGTGTCTCAGTGTACGTGTGTGTGTGTGTGTGTGTGTGTGTGTGTGTGCACGCTTGCTATGTGAGTTGGGTGTTATTTGAGTGGTTTCAGCAACTTCATGTGTGCTTGTATGCAAGAGTTTAGCCTTCAGTGTCATTGTGTAAGTACACCTCTCACATACTGTGTCTGTTTCTCTAAGGGATTACATGGTTGTTAGTAAACATGAGATAACTGCTACATTCTGTCAAAATGCTCATATCCACCAAGCTGGCTACAGAGAAGTTAGGGAATTACATATTCATGCTGTCCAGTCCTTTGGTGAGCTGCAAGGTTGTAGTCTATTTAGGGTTACGCTGTTAAGGGTGCATACTAATAAGGTTGCTTAACTGGGGCAGATTATACTAAACAGCACTAAATTCCTCTAAGTATTAATGTTTACACAGTACTGAATTCTGATTCTACTAAATCTAAAGGTGTTGCCACTCAGTGCCCAAGTAGCTGCTCTCCTTGTTGGCTCGCAAGGTATTTGCTCTATATTTACTGGTTTACAGTGATTTAGATCCGCCTCTAAACTGCAACCAGTTCAACATTATAAATCAAAATTTTCTGGATAATTAATGTAGCAGTAAATAAGTTCTTCGTAAAATATTCTTCCTTGTGTATTATCACTTTGATCCACCTGCTCCAGATAATTCAAAATTCCATTTTGGATAATCTGTAAAAAAAAAAAAAAAAAAAATCCATAACCTTACTGTGATTTACATTTTTAAATAATCTGCCGTCCAATTTATTATAGTAAAATTTTCTGTTACAGTGCATTGTTCTTGTATTAGTTTTGCTAAATCAGGTACAGAATCCTTATTTTCTCTTATTAAATTCCCATAAGGCTTTAACATTAAAAGTTGTTCATTTCTCAGGAAAGTCCTATTGCAATTCTGAAATAATAAATGTATTAATACCATCAATCAGGGAGATGGGTTCAGATTTCTCCTATATCTCCATGAAAATGTCAGTGATGGTATTGGACATGTTACAGATCCAAGTTTCTTAAATGATAATTTGTGCATCTGTAATAACTCCCTATGAATTTGGTATACGTGTGGATTAGAACAAATGTATGTCATATCATTGTGTTAATTGGGCTTGAATGTAAATCGATACTCTAAAACTTCATTCTGTGTCCAGAGTTACTGTATGCCAGAGTTTCTTCGAGGAATACAAACTTACTAAAAGTTTCTTAACTACTTTGTTACATATTTTACATGCTGCTGTTTTTTCGATTTTATCTTTTTGTTAAAACATTGCTTTAAATAGATACATTTTTTATCAAGTTTATTTTGCCTGATACAGTTATAGGAAAGTTGGTAAGATTTGGGCAATTTTCACTGACTTTCATTTTACACCTGTTCTGAATACTTGTTTGAATATTACGCAGTTATTAATGGTTAACAGAGTGCATTAGAATAAACCAATTAGATTAAATGCTGACTAGAAAATTCACAAGGACTTGTATATAATGTCTTATTGTTAATCCAAAGTCTTATAATGTTTTTTATCATGTCAAAGTATAATATATTCATTTAAAGAGATTTACCTGACATTATTAATAGTACAGCTGCATGCATTCAGTGTTTAATATAATTAAAATAATCCCTTAATGTTTGGATTTCATGTAACTGGCTTCTTTGCCAGTATGAGTAGCCATGTAGAAATGGACAGCCATCTCTTAAACCAATAAATTACATCTTACTGTAAGTGACTCACATTCATACAGTGATTGATTTTGTAGAATGCTTTAACTAAATTTAAGTGAGTTGCCATTCAGAGTATTTCATAGTCCACATAGCCAGTCAGAGATGTGAATTTCTATTCAGAACAGTTTGCAAACAGATTTGAAACATTTTTTATCATTTTTCTCCTGCTGAGTAATATAAAATAGAATTCTTTTGCCATTTGATTACAGCTTCTCACATTCTTCATCCTCCACTTTTGCTGAACATGGAGTTACTCAGATTTGCAATACACACACACACATATATATATATATGTGCGTGTGTGTGTGTATATATATATATATATATATATATATATATATATATATATATATGGGTCTACTTAAAAAAATCCTAACTCAAAAACATCTAAACGTAAAATATTGTCAAAATATATCTAAACACAAAATATAAATAAAATCTCTCCATATAAATCCAAATGTTTTTGTAGGAGGACAAGCCCTCCTGCATCCCAACACCCCCTGCTAATTATATAAGCCAAATCTGAAGATGCACAACAGTGGGGAAAGGGCATAAATATTATTATATTATTTAGTATAACTTCAGCTCTGTCAATATTTTGTGTTTAGATATGTGAGAGTTTAGATTATTTTAAGTATACCCATATATTTTTTGTCTGTCTGCATTATTTCACAAAGTAAACATACTGACAACTCCTGTAATTTAGTCATCACTTCCTCAGCATTAGTTAAAGTATTTCTTCCAGTGGTAGTACTTTCAGCACTGCTTGCAGTGCAAGACGGTCTGTATTTCAGCTTGCACATTTTGCACTCCTTAGTTGCATCCATGAATTGCAGTTTCTGTTGAAAAGATGCTGTTGAATAATCATAATCCACACGCATTGTCTAATTCAAGTAAATATTTATCTGGCAACCGTGGTCTTTCCCATTTGCTGATAAACCTTGCACCAAAGTAGTTTTTGGTTTACCATAATTAATGTCTGATGCAGTCAGTGGCAGTTAAGACATCTTTTGAATTTCCAGTAACAGTTTCATAATGTCTGCACACTGTGGCGTGTTAGTTTTCACAAACTCATATAAGTCTATTTCTGCTTCCATTATTCCAGTCAATTTCAGATTGTGTCTTGAAGCCTCATCTTTCTCTGTAGCCAATTGCTTTTCCTTATTTTTTACTTGTCCACTATGTTCTGCTATTCTGATCAGGTAGCTCATGCTTAGTTTGCATTATTATTCTAGTGTGACAAAATACTTAATTTTCCGCTTTCGTCTTTAAAACCAGACTTCTTCATAAACAACCATCATTTCCCAAGAACATGTTATATACATTATAACTTCCTACCAAATTACAAAACACTATCACATGACCTAAAATAATAAAATGACCATTTAAATAACTGTTTAAATAACTATTTAAAATCATAACTCACAATGTATAAAAAATGAATATAGAACTTTCCTCCTATTTTTAGAAAACTTTTTATATTTATATTTCCATTTATTCCCAGAAATCTGTCAGCCCCTAACCTTAATTACCATATAGTCTGTCTTTGTTCAATTTTGTTCTGGTAGCTGCCTGTTGTAGTTCCTTGGAAACAGTTTCTAAGATAGAAAAAAGACATTTCTTGAATAAACTGCATTCCTTAGAGTGTTTATAGAGAGCATTCTTTGTATCTTTCTTTTTAATAGCATACATATGTTCTCTAATTAGCCGCGGTGGTGCAGCGATAGCATTGTCGCCTCACAGCAAGAGATTCTCCTGTTCGATTCTCGACTGGAGCGCCTTCTGTGTGGAGTCTGCATGTGCTCCCTGCGGTCGAGTGGTATTTGAAAGACATGCGTGAATGGGCGTGCCTTCGTTGAAGGTTGGGCGTTGAGCTGGCACCTTGGCACCATAAAAATCTACTGCCAGTCATTCGCGGACTGGAGGTCCGCTGTGGTGACTCCTAACCGGGAAAAGCTGAAAGAAGAACAACATATGTTCTCTAATTCTCTCTCTTAAACTTTTTTGTCATCCCATCATAAAAGGCGCGCTACACCCAGAGCAAACAGAAATATAAACTAAACCCTTTGTATTACAATTAAAAGTCCCAAGTACTGGAATGGTGTGATCCAGATGATTTAAATTAATATGTGGTCCTTCTAAAACATCCCTACAAAATTTACAGTTATGACACAAACATTCCTTTAGATGAAACTCTATATACATTACAAGGGACTTATGTAGTTGTATCTCTATGTAATAAGGTTTTAATATTATAATTTTTATATGCAAATATGGGACAATTCCCAACCACTTTATACAAATCTAAGTTACCATGTATGATACTCCAATTATTGTAAATAATATTCTTAATGTCTTTAATATCAATTGTCATATCCAAATTACACACTAAATAATTCTGATCTAAACATTTATCCTTAGTGGTTGAGTCACAGTTAACATTTTTCTTTACAAATGGAACTTTTAAAATCGGTTGATAAGCAGTATTTCTTTTGTCAGTTATATTCTTCTCTGTAAATTCCAACATTTCTTTATTATAACCCCTTTCTATAAGCAATGTAATTATAAACTTAACTTCTGCTATAAATGTCATTTCACATGTTGTCATCCTTAAATCTCTTATAAATTACCTCCTTGGGATGTTATTTTTCATAAATGTAGGATGACAGCTAGAAAAATGCAAATAATTATTAGAAAAGGTGTTTTTTTCTACAAATTTTATTTTCAGACTGATTAGTAAAAGTCTTCCAGTGTAAAGTAATATCTAGAAAGTTAACTTTTGTCCCTTTTTCTCCAATAAAAAAGTTAAATTAGAATCCTTGTTCATTTGATCAACCAGTTTTACACACTTTTATAGTCCCCTCATTTACTAAAAATAAATCTGTAAATCTGTCATAATAAGCAACTTTGTATTTTTGCTTAATGGACCTAAAACTGTATGTTCCCACCATCCCAGTACTATATTAGCAAACGATGGGGCAGTATGGGACCCCATCGCTACCCCTCTTACTTGCTTATAAAATTTTTCATTAAATATAAAATCGTTATCCAACAGCAACTCAGCCAGTGTACAATAAAAATTGATTTTTTTGTTTATTAAAACCAGAAAAGCATTGTAAATAATATCTCATATACTCTGTGCCTTTCTAAATGAGGAATAGATGTAAGTAACGAGCTGGGCAGATGAGTTCCCTTTTGAGGAAAACTTTTCACTAAGTGTATATTTCTGAGGAAAACATGTTTTGCTTAGAAACTAATTGTTTTTAGGACTGATTCTGCTTACCTGCTATGCCTGTATGCTTTTCTGCCATTCCTATATTGTACATGCTTTGTCACAAACTTCAAACTTCAAAGATCAAGATCAGGATTAATGCTTAATGCTCAACTTAATATTTGTGCAATATGGTGTGGTTTAAGGCTAATATCAGGCCACATAATACCAGATAACACAATAGATAGATCCTACCAGGGAGAACAATCAACTCTATCTCATGTTGTCACTAGTGCCATAGACATTCTCTAATGAACACCATAGACACACTCTAATGCACACATGCATGAGTGGGAAAGCCATTTTCCAAGGGAAAAGCATTTTCCAGCATGGAAGCTTTGTCTTCATAAGAGTGCCTCATTGTTCAGTATTTCAAATCATATAAATAAATCAGACTGGTACTGCTGTGATTTTTTGCTGTGATTTTTGGATGTGTTGATTTTGAATGTGTGACTATTGTTGCTCCATCATGTTTCACTTCATCATTGATCAATCAATCAATGTGATCAATGTCTCCTGTTCTGTGTTTTTTTTCTTCAAACAGAACTTCATCTCAAATTGAGCAAGCTGGCTGCATTGGATGGGTAAATAACCTTATTTCACCCCTGGCTTCTTCCACCACCTGTCCTTGACAGGGCAAGGGGGCACTGATTGCTGATTGTGGAAATAATAGAAGAAAAAATTTGTAAGGCCTTAATGGCTTTGCTTTGCCTAGTAACTTCCTATGGTCATGCGAAAAACAAGATTATCTGCTGGTCAAGTAGCTTCTTGTTTCTATTGCTACTATAAGTAATCATTGCCCTTCAAAGGATCTGAAGATTTATTTTTCATTATTTTATTCTAACCCAGCCCTCCTCATTTTGTTTTAATTTCATTTTATTTCAGTGACTGAGTGTGAGTGATGATATTTAATGCTTAATGATGTGCATTGGATGGTGATGAATAGAAATGTATGTAATATTAGTATTGCTTGTTTCTCAAGTCAACACTTGATATGTTACCCAAAAGACTGTGTAAGTAATGTTTCTGTTCTATTTTCTTGCTTAAAATAATAAATAAAAATATACATTCTTTTTGCTGCTGATATATTTTGTCCACCCCATTTCTCCTATTCCTGAACATATTATTCAGCTTGTATTGTTCACACATAATGTTCATATTTTCAATAAAATTGGTTTTAGACTTTGATTTACATTCTCTAGTATTAGTAAGTACTCTGCAGTTTTTAAAATCTGCCAACACATTACACTCCCAAAACACATGATGTCCTTCTAATCTGCTCTTGCAGTATTCTTTACATGAGGGCAATTGGCTGCCAAGAGACCCAACGTCAGTCTTTATACAAAAGTCTTTAGTGCCTTGGCTGCATGGTACATTGCATGTAGGCTATTGGATGTAGGCCATAAAAGCGATGTATGCACTCACCAGCCTAAGAACTTCTTTGCCGCCAGACAGAATGGATTTTCTGTATGTACAGTCTGCTCACCAAAGAAATCTCAGACTCGGGTAAGTGCCCCGTTGGAGAGTCCTTTTATACTTTTTGGTTATGAGTAAGGTTTAATGTCATCCAAGAAGGCTAGATGTCAATGTGGATGTCAGATTCCACATAAGGGCAACCACCAACAGTGCCTTTTCTGTCTTGGCTATTCCCATGACCATAAGGCTTGCCCTATTTACCAGTCCTTTGTTCCCAAAACTTTAAGATGTAGGCTGATTTCTCTTTCCACCTACTTAGAAAATCAATAGTTAAAACTTCTTGTGAAAAGGATGGAGGGTCCCTCAGGCTGGGAGGCTGAGTCATTAGTGAAACACATGGCCAAGAAACCTAGGCCAGAAGCTTCAACTGCAGCTCCAGTGCCAGACATTTCTCTTGAGATTATCATTAGTCTGGAGATACGATCAGGGCCATTGTCTTATCCACAGGTCGAATCCATAATGGAGGTCACCTTGGATCAGGATGTCAGCACATCCTTGGAGGTACGCAGGCATATGGATCGGATGTCCAAGGAGAACCTAGACTCATCATGTCTTAAGGCCGTAAAGGGATCCCAACCATTCCTGTTAGAAAGAAAGTGGATTCAGACATAATCGAGTGTAGGTTTACGTCCAGCCCACCATCCCTACATAGAGTTGATATTCCTAGTAAAAAGAAACAAATGGAAAAGCATGTTTCTGCACCACTACATGGGATTCTGTTGATGTATGAACAAGTGTGTACTAATGAATTTAGGAACATTATCCAAAAACCAGGGAAGAATTATGTCAACTTGAGTGAAACTGAAAAACGGTTGTCTGAATTTACATAAGACAAATCTTTGCGTATCATGAAACCTGCCAAGGGGAGAGGGGTGGTTATCATGGACCTAATTGATTATAACAGTAGAATGAATGCATTATTGTTAACTGATACTTATCAAGAAATCTGTAGAAATTAACTTAATGTGGCGTATTAAGAATTGATGTTTAGCTAATGCTGTTTCAAGGGCAGATTGATTTAGATGAGTATGATTTTTTGCATAACAAATGGCCTGTGATAGCAGGTATATTCGGTATTCCTAAAATCCATAAGGATATACAACCCCCCAGACCTATTGTGGATAGTAATAGGTGTAAGACTTACTACTTTTTCAAGTTTATAGACCATTATTTAAAAGCTTCTGGGGGTCTATTTCCCAGATTTGCAAAGGCCCCTGGGGTTTTTTAAAGAAAATAAGGAATGTACCTTTTCAGGCTGATTAAATTTTGGTTACTATTGACCTTTGTGACCTATACTCTGTCATCCCACATGACACTGGGCTTAGATGGTTCGAGGATATTTTGGCAGAGATGGGCATTTTGTCCCAAGATCGTATAAACACTGTCAGTGCCCTCATGGAATTGGTCTTGTTAAACAATTTTTTTGTTCTTTGAGGGACAACTGTTTAGACAAGTCAAGGGTGTGGAAATGGGGGCAGTGTGTGCCCCCAGTTTTGCAAATGTAGTTATGAGCTTTTGGGAAAAACATTTTGTGTTTAATTCCCCTTTTTGCTCTGGGTTTGCCATTCACACCTGCTTTCTGGACGATATTTTTATTGTCTGGAAAGATAGTGAAGAAAGACTTAACAGCTTTTTCCAATACATTAATTCCACAATGCCATTTTTAAGATTTGTTCATGGGCATAGTGATTCAATTATTTCTTATTTGGACATGACTATTAAGGATTTGAGAAAGAAGTGTCAAGTATCTAATATTTTTCATAAAAGCACCTTTTCTAATAGCTATTTACATTTTGAAAGCCACCTTCCTCCTTGTAGAAGAAATCAGTGGTAAAAGGCCAACTGGTTAGGCTTGCCAGAATGATTTCTGAGGATGATGTCTTTGAGGATGAATGTCGGATTATTTTGAAAATGTTTACTAAGCGGGGGTATTCCATGGAATTTTTAAAACCTACATTTGATGAAGTTGCAAGTAAGAGGAAAAGTGGATTTTACCTCCCTTTGTTATATCATTATAATAGGAGAGTCCAAGTTAGTGTCACTGGGAACTTTGGTGTGGGCTCTGATGCTACCACAAGTGAAATTCTAGTCTGTGATGGAAATAAGTACAATAGGTCCTTTATTTGTACCTATTCTTTGGATAGTCATGGAATTGTACAAACAGTGAGAAATAATTGGCTACTGAAATCTGTAAACCCCCAATTGTGTAGATTATTAGGTGATAAACTAATTGTGGTTTATAGGAAGGACCGTTGTTTCAGTTATTGGAGAGAACACATAGTAGGGATTGCATTTCATCTGGCACCCAAGGTATGTCCAAGTGTGGATGTTGTAGAACTTGTCCTCATATATTAGTAGGCTGTCAGTTTTTTCTTAATGCGTTTAAGGTTCTCATTAAGGAGAAATATAATTGTAACACCAAAGGGCTATTTATTTTGCCTGCTGTTTGGATTGTTCTGCCTATTACATAGGCAAAACTATTAGACGAGTGAGAGAATATATGAATATGAAAGAGAGATTAAAAATAAAAAAGATACAAAAATGCTTTGTTCAGACATATCCAAAAAAAAAACCCTGGACACAAATTTGGGTATTTTGTCATAGAACAGCTTAAGAGGGATGATAGGGGTAGAATTGTGGAAGAACATTTACTTGTGAGAGAATTGAAATGGCAGCTCACTCTAAATTCCCTAGTGGATTCAGCTGTTAAAATGACACTTGCTCTATTTCACCTATTTTATTTCTAAATAGTTTAGAATGTTAATGTGATTGTACTTGAACTTTTAGTATTTTTATTTAAATAGTTTTTATCTTAGAATGGATTGTTCACCGTTTTTATTAATATTTGTTTTAATGAGCTTAGAGTCATGTGATGGTTTAATTATTTATACTGATTGAATGTGCTGGTTCATTGTTCGGATGAAAATGCTAAACCTTTTGTTTCTGTTGCTGTGTTCCAATAAACAGTTTTCACAATTTTTTCGTCTTCTGGTTTGGTTGCTATGTTTCTGCACCATCTGATCTTCAAAAGGATTAGCAGGCTTTTTCTCAGAGCATTTTTAATGCTCTCATGTCCCTGAGACCCCCTCCAGGGGTGACTGTACCTACCTTACCCTGAACTGCCTCCGCTCAAAAGAGGGTAAAGGAAGTAACCTCTTCAGAAGAGGAACAATCTTCTGATGATGAGTTACTGGCCTGTTCAACACATATCCCCTTCCCAGTAGATTATACTTCCCCAGAGGAAGACTGTAATGGCGCTGATTCACCAGCAGAGGAAATTTCCTTTAGTGATAACCTTGACCAAGATGCAGGAACATTTCAAGTGGGAAAGCACTGAAATGTCAGATGTTCAAAAATGCTACTATGACTTAATGCAGGTGGACACCCCAGTCCCTCAGCTGTCCCCCCATCCTTCCTGCATTCTTAGATGTATTTGCATCTTCAAGCAAAACTCCAGATTCACAGTTTTTTGCACCTAAAAAAAGAGACAGATTTTATAAGGTGCCTGCACAGTGAAAGTTCTTATTCAAAGCACCCTTAACTGACCCATCGGTCATCAATGTAGCTTCAGACAAACTCTCTAGGCATATTCCTTCAACCTTCCTGCTTCTTTCTGACAAGGACACCTGACATTGGGAGAGACTAGGCAAAAAAGTGTATACATCTGCCACCCTTGCATTTAGGGCAATCAACTAGCAAACCCACATGACAAAATATACTTTAGAGCTCTTGTCCCAGTTATCTAAAGTCATTTTAGATTTGCCTGATTCTGTGAATAAATCTCTGGCTATATCCTTGTTGGGTGCAACCTGTCAGGTCACCCACCACTCAGTTAAATGTAGCTGTTATGCTGCAGAAGCTTCCGCTAGGGCAGGTACCTCAGGATCTGTCCTTAGAAGATTTGCATGGTTAAGTCTCCAACCCTTACCAGAGGATATCAAATCCAAATTGATGGATGCTCCCCTGGATAATTCAGCCCCGTTTGTCTCCTGTGGCTGCTGGCATATTTAAATCTTTGCAGGACTTAAAACACCTCCTGGTATCTCCTGTCCCAAAATTCCTAAGAAATTATCCTTCTAAGCCAGTTTTTGTCAGAAGACAATCCAGGCCACCTCAATCTAATGCAAAAAAAGTCTGGAAAGAGACAGCAATCATTTAGGACTCCTCAACAAGCCCCACTACATAAACAGCCCTTTCCAGACAGGCCAGGGTCCATTTGACTATTTGGAGCCCATATCACCCTCACCCCTTTCCCTTCACCTTGCTCTTTCAAGTCCAGCTTGGCAAAACATTACTTAAGATTCTTGGGTGCTTTCCGTATAAAAAATGGATACTTCATGATTTGGGAGTCTCTACCTTTTTCAGGGGCATTCCCCAACAACCCAAAGAACAGCTTCCACTGTTTCCACAGGTGTTGCAAAACCTGCTGGGTTAAGGCACCATTCAACTTGTCCTTATTCCTCAAAGAGACAAGGGTTTTTTATTCCAGAATGTTTCTAGTTTCAAGGAAAAAATCCCCCTGGAGACCCATCTTAAATCTCTCATTCCTCAACACCTACCTGTAAGTACCCACGTTCAGAATGCTCACATTACAAACTCTGTTCCCAGTGATCTTACCACTAGCCTTTATGGCCTCAATAGACATAAAGGATGCCTGCCTTCATATGCCAATTCATTCCAGGTACAGGAAATATTTAAGTTTCTCTGTAGCTTCTGGACACTTTCAGTATTCAACTTTACCCTTTGATCTCTCTACCGCCCCAAGGGTATTCACAAAATGCCTAGCACCAGTGGTGGCATTCTGCAGACTGCAGGGCATCCAAGTTTTGCTATACCTGGAGAATCTTTTCCAAGCAGACAGTCCAGAGGTGCTAGAGCAAGATCTTTTATGTTGTGATCATTTCTTTGAGAGAGTGACCAGGTGCCTTGTGCTTTCATGGAGCCAAAGACCAATACCTTCCAAGAGTATATACCTTCTATGTACTCTTCACTAACATATACCACATTCATTTTATAGTCCATTTGTTCCTATATCTGACTATGCCTTATGGATATTACTTAAACCAGTTTTCCATTGTTGTAAATATTGTACCTGTTCACCAGTAATTATAATCGTTCTGCACCTGTTTGTTTACTGTGTATAAATCTCAAGCAAATGTATTGTATGTAATTATTATAGATTGTCTTAGAATCTATTATGTTTTCACTTATGTATATCTTGGAGCTTTTCTCCCCAGCCCTCCACCAGAAATGGGCTCTCCATGGCCCAGTGGACTTTCCCGGTAATCAAATGCCATTAAATAAATAAACAATCCCAACCACATCATTTCCATCCTTCTTTCCCTGGGATTCATTATAAGTTACCAAAAATCCATTCTTTCCTCATCACAGGACCATATTTTCCTGGGGATGCAGGATCCATACAAACCTCATGAAAGTTTCCTTTCACATTTAGAAGGTCCAGGAGCTCACTGCTTTCTTTCAGATCCTCATCCCTCTCTCACACATCTCAGCCTGAACTTTTCTCAGGACCCTGGGCTTCATGCCATCCACCAACCCTATGCTCCCTCTGGTAAAAATGCATGAGGAAATTGCACTTGTTCCTGAAATCGGTGTGAAAACAACATGCTCACCCTTTGGAGTTCCAATTTCCCCTTCTTCCCTGCCTGAAAGAGGGGAAATAACCTGGCAGATTTAACACTTACTGTCTGCCAACCCAGGCCTCCCACTTCATCCTGCATCACCAGTACAAGAGATGTACACAGATGCCTCAGACACAGGCTGGGAAGCAGCCTTCAGCTCAATGAAAGCACAAGGCACCTCGTCACTCTCTCAAAGAAATGATCACATCAACATAAAAGAAATGAGAGCACTGCTGCTGGGACTCCAGGCCATTCAGTCTCTCCTCATTCCAGGGCCCTTAGAAATGTTCACATACAACATGGTAGTTCTTTGGTATGTGAACAAACGAGGGGGGGGGGACCAGTCTTGACTCCTGTGCAGACTAGCCATGCAAGTGTGTTAGCTGGCAGCCAAATTGCAGGAACACCTTCAGGCAGTATACATTCCCTTAAGCTTGAATGTATTGCCAGACACATTGAGCAGGTCCACAACACAACCCCACAAATGGATGCTTCATAGGGACGTGTTCTTGGACATTGTCCACCAGTTGTGTACTCCACAAGTAGATCTCTTTGCCTCCCCCATGAACAGACAACTTCCTCAGTTTTGTGCCAATGACCCACACCTTCTAGTCTGGAAAGTGGACATACACAGTTTTTTATGGAGAGGGATGTTTCTATATGCATTCTCTCCCCTACATCTCATTCCAAAAGTCCTACTAAAGATTCAGCAGGACAGACCAAAAATCTTGATGGTGACCCCCTTTTAGCTAAGGCAGCATTGGTTCCTCTTACTCCTGCATTTAGCCAAGAACAATCACAAGTTACCCCAAAGAGTGGACCTTCTCACACAACACAAGGGAACCCTCATCCATCATCACCTGTCAACTCTGCAGATGACACAGTGGGTAATAGGGCCTTGATTCTTTTCAGACACCTTTTTTCTGAGAGCGTGCTCAGGGTACTGCAGGTGGCCAGGAAACCCAATACTAGAAAATATTATTTATACAAATGGAAAAGATTTGCAGTCTGGTGTCTCTCATGTAACCTGGACCCACTAACTGTGGGAAGTCCCCATGGTTCTACCATACCTGTGTGAGTTGCAGGATGCTGGGCTAACATATTCTTCAGTGAAAGTTCACGTCAGCTATCTCTGCCTGTCTACCATTCATACATCCTTTGGCTTCCAGGTTTGAAGCTAAACCATTCCTGAAAGATGTTCTTCACATGAGACCTCCCAGCAAACCAGCTCCACCCCCCCCCCCCCAAGAAATTTAACTTTGTCTTGGAAAAGCTGACCCTGCCTCTTTTGAGCCAGCAGCTTCTGCCTCTCTAAAATACTGCTCCTGGAAAACAATCTTGCTACTGGCAATCACTTCTGGCAGAATGGTTTCTGAACTCCAGGCCCTTATGGCCTCCCCACCTTTCTTGGTGTTCCACAAGGACAGGGTATCTCTCCACACCAACCCGTCCTTTATGCCTAAGGTGGTAAATGAGTTATCACTCAATGAAGCTATCTACCTTCCTTCTTTTTTCCCTTCACCCCAAAACTCTGCAGAAAGAGCTCTGCACACACTGGACATACACAGACAGCTTTGGTTTTATCTTTACAAAACCAAGACTATTAGGAAATAAGACCAGTTTGTTTTCTTTCACCTTAGAGCCATTGGGCTTCCTGTATCTAAATAAGCTATTTCCAATTGGCTCTCTAAGACTATCTCCTTCAGCTGTGAATACCATGGAAAGAGGCTGTCTTCTTCAGTTAGGGCATACTCTACCAGAGCCATGACCTCAACTGGTGCCTTCTTCAAAGGGTTAGACAGCAGTTCCATTCTGGTGGCAACTACTTGCTCATTAGTCCATACCTTCACCAAGCATTACAAACTAGACAACATCTCCAAATCCAGGGCAGGGTTCATTAGGGCCATTCTGTGCAGCTTCCTGGAAAGCTCCTCTGCCCCTACCCTCCTCCTCCTTATGAGCTTTTGCATTCTCCCTCATGTGAAGACTACTGCAGCAGCAGAATAGAAGGACATAGATTAGTTGTGTAAAATCTTACCATAATGTTAGATGTCCTTCTCTTCTCTGTTGTAGTATTCTCTCCTGCCCTCCATCCCCTTGCATTTGTTTTTCCTTGGATGTATCTAGCCTACATTCCTATTTCTCAAGCGTTCTCCTTGGGGCACTGTGTTCTGAGGATGGTGCGTGCGTGCGTACATTGCTTTTATGATCTACATCTGATAGCAGCCTACGTGTGACATACCATACACTGTAGGCACTAAAGACATTTGTATACTGGCTGACATTGAGTCACTTGGCAGCCAGTCTCCCTCATGTAAAGAATACTGCAACAGAGAAGAGGACATCTAATATTATGGTAAAATTTTACACAACCAGTCTTTCCCAGTTTTCTCTTTCTTCCTTCCTCATTGTACCGCCAACATTTGCTGTCTACCTGAGGAAAATTCTTTGAAGTCTGCTTGGGGAATAAAAATACCTGTCCAAATACTTCCAAGCAAAGATCCTAAACCTTCTGGACTTTGTTGGATACTTGAGAGGCATTCATATGTCCTCTCATTGTAAATTGCTTTTCCAGTCTCTCTTCCTAATCTTTTCTAACCTCCTCTGATTCTTTTAATTTATCTTGCAATATTTTGTATACCCTACTAATTGTACTAACAGCAGCTTCTGCTCTATGTTTAACTAAAAACCTCACCAGAGTAGATCTTTCATTTAAGATTCTCCTACTCTTTCTCCTTGCCTATACTGTGGTAGCAATCCATCATAGGGAAGGAAGTCTTTAGCCTGCAGTTCAGACTTCCATCTTGGCTTCATCCCACTCTATTACCTTTCCCTTTGTAGTTATTTGCTCACAATATCTTTGTTCCTTTGCTAGTTTTCTCCAATAAACTCTAGCCCCCTCTTGCCTATTTTCTCTACCTGGATTTGCAGTCCTCCCTAGCGGCAAAATTTCCTTTCTAAATTCTTGTGTTGGCTTAGATGTTCTTCGTGTTTCACTGTTGCAGTCATCACATTTCGGTTACCTGCTTGCAGTAGCCCTCAGTCGGCCTGATTATCAAAGTCTTGGGTCTTCCGTCGGTTACTGTCTCATCTTCAATGATGTCAGGTAGTCAGGGGTATAAAGCATGCAGCGATGCCATTACATCAGTCTTTTTTGCCGTGCAGTGCCTGAAGCAGAAGCAGTTTGCAAGTACCAGTCGGCCGACTCCTGAAAGTTTTGTTTTCGAGTTTCAGATCCAAAGTCTTCAACTAAGCTAAGTACACCATCGGGGAACCTTTTTCTTGCTCTAAAACGATGTCAGTAAATGTTAATTGAATTTCTTGTGGAAAGCAAATACCTCATAAAGATTTTCATTTGTACTGCATTCCTTGCTTAGGCCCAGACCATGGCGTACCTCGCTGTCGGTTTTGTGCTTTATTCAAACCTCATACTATTCGTTGTTGGTTCATTTACACATCTAAATATTTTGGTACTGGGTTCAGTTATCCAGAAATGGCTTCGGTAAGCCACCTGACTACCGACATTCTGAAAAAACACAAAGATAAAGACAGAGACAGACCTCATAGGTCCAAAGCTGCCAACGACGCTTGTCCTCAGCTAGTCGCCAGTTCGCCGGTACTCAGTGAGGCGCTTTCGCAGCCCCTGATACCCGTTACTTCAGATTCGCAGGCCTCTACTGAGACCCATTCGGAGTCCGGTATGCCGCGAGATGCTTCTTTGACTGTGGAACTTGTGGATGTCTCTACCTTGGATGGGTCCGGAGCCGCTGTGCAGGCAACAGCTTCTGAGGGGTGTATTCAGGCCTACTGACTTGCATATTAAACTGATGCCATCTTCTTCTTCAAGGCCTAAAACTCGATCCATGCCTAGAAAACTGACGCCCAGACCACATGGTCAGGCCCCTATGCATAAAAAAAATTATAAGAATGGCTGAAGACCTTATTACTCTAATCAGGGGAAGCCACCCTTCCCCCTCTAAAGACCTAGGACTGATTTTCCTTCTGATTCTTCTGATCAGGATTCTGAAATTTCTGTTTTCTCTGATGACCAGGATTTGCCCTTATCTACCTATGAGGATTCCGATGCAGAGGGCTACATTCCCTCTGCTTCCCCTCCAGAGGATTTTTCTTTTGGTGAAACCTTGCATACTCTTAGGGAGCATTTTCACTGGGAAAGCCAGGATTACTCTGACTCCAAAAAGAGGCTTAGGGAATTCTTACTCCTGCCTCAACACAGGCCTTTAGCTATTGCTCCTGTACTGGGCATTGTAGATGATGCCTTTTCGGAATCTAGCCTGGCCCCTGACTCTTTACCTCCTGCTCCCAGAAAACCTGATAGGTATTACAGGGTACCTGACTCTCACAAGTTCCTCTTTAAAAATCCTACTGCAGATCCTGAGACCATTTCACAGGGACCCAAGGGCATTAAGGCTATTACTGCCAAAAATCCTACCCCCTCTGATAGAGATTCCAGGGCACTGGATAGATGGGGTAAGAAGGTCTACACTTCTACAACCTTGGCCATCAGCAGCATATTATTGGATTGCTTAAACAGCAAATGATGTTGATTCCTGACTGTGCTGAAAATAAAGATTTACAGGATTTAATGCATTCTGCTGAACAAGTTGGAAAATATACTTTGCAATGTGGTTTTGATTCATTAGAGGCATCTTGCAGGGCTGCTGTCACTAGGTCTGTACTTAGAAGACATGCTTGGCTTAAGGAGCGATCTTTGCCAGATCATGTTAAAGCTAAATTACTGGATCCCTTAAACCAAGGCCACCTGTTTGGCAACAAAGTAGAAGAAGTACTTAAAAAGATGGAGGAAAAAGCTAAATCTATGCAAACTGTTAAAGATTTCCTACAAGTACAGCCTCCCAGATTTAGTAGGCATTGGTCCTCTAAGAATTGGTCCTTTCCTGTCTCTTCCAGGCCTTCTCATTCTAAACCCAGAACCAGCAGAGCACCCAGGCTTCAGTCCCAAGGTACTCATAGGCCTAAGCAGTGGGGGGCTCCCACTTCCAAAGCATGGAGTAGTAAGACCCCCCCATGGTAAACTGTCTCAATGACTTAACTTTAAACCTTCCAAGCCCTGTTCAACTGACTGTTCCTTTAGGGGGAAAGATTGCCCTGCATGCAAAAAATTGGGAACTCATTACCCAGGACAAATGGGTTTTAAATATAGTTTCGCAAGGATACAGATTCCACTTCCACTCCTTACCAACCCCAAATGGTTGGCCAGACGTACCCTCAAATCAGTGGGCAGAGGCTCAATAGCAAGTTCTCTCTCTTTTAAGCATCAGGGCTATTCAACCTGTCCCAGAAGTACAATGGGGAAATGTTTCTACTCAAATACTTTTCCTGGTACCCAGAAAGGACAATTCCGGGCATCCTATCCTGGACCTGTCTATCCTAAACACATTTTTGGTAATCCTAAAAATCAAGATGCTAACTCTTTGTCAGCTGCTTCCCATGCTAGGCAAAAATGCCTGGTTGGCAACACTGGATTTAAAGGAAGCCTACATGCACATCCCAATAAGGGAATCTTGCAGAAGATACCTACACTTCAGAGCAGGCTACATGCACTATCAGTTTTCTGCACTGCCCTTTGGCTTATCTACTGCACCCAGAGTATTCACAAAGTGCCTAGCTCCAGTCATTGTATTTTGCAAGCAAAGAAATATTCAAATATACCCATACCTGGACGGTTGTCTAATTCAGGCAGAAAGCCAGGACATACTATTAAATCATCTGGCATTTGTAAAGAAATTGCTAACGTCTCTGGGGTACACCATAAACGAAAAGAAATCACATCTTGTACCCTGCCAACAAATTGTATTCCTGGGATACAGCTCAGCAAGCTCCTCGTGGTGCCCTGCAGAGTCCTACAAGCGGCTGAGAGACAAAAGAGAGACTTTGGACTTGATTAAGTATTGTTTTTGCTTGTTGTTTCCCTGAAATGCTAATCCCGCCTAAAACTCGTCTTTTCAGTGCTTCTGTGGATCCCTAATGATATCTGCATTGCTTACTGTACTTATTTCTTTGTTGCACTTGAAAAAAGTTACTGTTTGTCATTTTTGCATTTAAGTTACTTGTAACACAGTCGCAAGCTACACACTCAAGTGCGCTAGCCATCTCTGTGTATTTAAAGTAATTTAAGCTCTGCATTTCTGTTTATGAAAAAAAAAAACACAAAAAAACTTTGTTTTCCCACCTTTCTGAACTAGTCTAGTCCAGTTTTCAGGCTTTGCTGAATCCAGGACTGTGGTAAAGGTTCCTGTGTTGCCCATATCATACTTGGATAATTAGGTGGCTTCCTTGTTCACTGTGAGAGAGGAAACTCTGAGCAGTCTATCTGTCCCTGTAGGAGTGGTCCCAGCAAAGCAACTTGTAGCTCATTGGCCATTTTGGGCTAATTTCTATCCTTTCGATCTCCCTGGTATAAAAACCGCTTAGCGCGGTTTTGTGCAGCGCTGTTTAGCTGTGGTTAAACTATTCCAGGCTCCACGAAGTCTGCACTTCAGTTTTTCCCTTGAAACTTGATACACTTCAACCCAGCACTAGAAATAAGGCATTTTAAGACCGGCACTTACTAAAACTCACTAAAACTAGCACTAGCTTACAGCTGGCACTTCAGCCCTATACTCAGGAAGTATAAGGCTCTTTACTCATCCAGTCAGCAATACAGTCCAAACCATCTATTCAGGCATGTTCAAGGGACAGCTTCAGATGTACTCGCCGGTCCAGCTGGTGAATCTGGGCATCCTGAGGCAATGCTACAATTGCCTCATGTACACAGACAACCCCCTCCTCCTCCCAACCAGCACAAACATATGTGAGAGATGCAGCTACACAGCCAAGCTGGAGGCTAAGCTCTCTCAACCCACGACTGGATCATCCAGTCACAAGGAGAAGGGCAACACTAGCACCACATTACCAGACTTGCACAGACCAGCCATAGCCACACCAGCAAACAACTCTCAGAAACACGCAAAAACATACTCAGAGACTCTAAATAAGAACCTGCCCAAACAACAGAGACCTCCTAAGCATACACCCAAGCAACCCCCATCCCACAACAGAAACCAGGTAACACATACATCACAATGTCAGTGTGCCAAGCAAAAAGAGCCCCTAAGGCTAAATAACACACTAGTAATCGGTGATTCTATCATCAGGCACACAGACATCCCACTCACTAGACTGAACAAGGAGAAGGTTACCGTAAGCTGCCTGTTGGGTGCCAGAATCCACCACATAACACATGCACTCAGGTCACTACACAACAAGTACAGATATGACTGTGTCATTGTACATGTTGGCGTAAATTACCTGAAACGTACCTCCCTGGACTACATGAAAAGAGACATTGAGGAGCTCTCTGACCATGTAGCCCAGGCTGGTATGACTCTGACTCTGAGTAGCATCCTGACCTCACTCAAAATGATGCCACCATACAGAGAAAAAATGATCAGTTTCAGCAATTGGTTAAACTACTGGTGTCATTCAAAGGGGATCCAGTACTTGTCAGTCTGGGACGACATGCTTGACAAGCCACGTTGCTTCGCCAGAGATGGCTTGCACCTGTCACCCCTGGGCTTTCGAATACTGGCCAAGACTCTTGCCGCCCCAATACTGCCTTTCTTAGGCAAGGCTCAAAAGACAAACCCGCCTCCATAACCAGCAATAATAAACAAAAACTGAGGGTAATGCTGCTCAACGCCAGAAGTCTAAACTTCAAAATGCACGCACTCGAGGCTCTCCTTAGTATGGAAGAAATCGACATATGTGCAGTGACAGAAACCTGGTTCAAGGCTCCAGAGAGCACCCCAGCACTACCAGGCTATAACTCTTACCATACCTTTAGGTCCCAAAACCAGGACCGGAACACAAAAGGAGGGGGTGTGTCCATATTCATCAAGAACACCCACACCTCCAGGCTAGTAGCACAGCACATGGAATCTGAGACCATCCAAGTGCAATTGACAGCGGGTAAATTGACTGTTCAATTTATAGCTTGCTACAGATCTCCCACCTTGTCTCAGGACCCTCACAGCATTCCTGAGAACATTATAAAGTATGAAGATTCTACCCAACACCATGCTACTGGGTGACTTCAACTATCCAAACATTGACTGGGAAAACTACTCAAGCTCAAACGCCCTAGCCCAATGCTTCCTTGAGTTTATAAACTGAAACGTCCTGGAACAGCTGGTCACCACTCCCACAAGAGGTGACAACATACTGGACCTGGTCATCACCAACATGGGGAACCTATGTTCCACACTTGAGGTAAACTCATCATTGGTAAGATCAGATCACAAACTAATCACACTGGACATCCACATCCCGACCCCCCCCCCCCCACAGCCAAGGAAATCAAGGTAAAAAACTTCTCTAAAGCCAACTTCACACTCCTCAAGACCGAGGTGGGACGTTTCAAAGCTCCCAATCAAATGGAAAATGACCCATCAGCAGAATTCTTTACAAGCACATTCTATGAATGCCTTCAAGAATGCATGGACTGAGCCATCCCAAGTAAAACCAAGACCAACTCCTCAAAAAAGAAGGAGCCAGTCTGGTGGACCCCGGCCATAAATAAACTTTACAACAGAAGGAGGAACTCCTGCAAGATGGAATAAAAACCCAAAATAAGACGGCATCTCTGATTAACATCAGTAAAAAACTGCGCTCCCTCATTAAATCATCCAAGGCCAACTTCGAAAGAAAAATAGCCAATGACTCTAAGGTTAACCACAAGGCCTTCTTTAACTATGTCAAGAGTCTAGGGGCAAACCCTTAGATATGCTCCGAGCTAGTGCATAATGGCCATAAATACACTGAACCAACCGACATTGCCAACATCCTGGCTGACAAGTTCAGTGCAAACTTCACTGCCCCTCTCCTCCAAAGGGGCTAGCACCCATCCCAGTAGAATGTGGTGCTCCAGATATCTCAGACACACAAGTAAAGACAGCTCTTACAAAGACCAAAAACACAGCATCAATGGGACCAGATGGTATCCCAGATTGTGTCTTACATGAGCTTCAAAATGAACTAACCCCCTATCTCAAAACACTATTCAAACTCAGCCTCTCTACAGGCTATGTACCCAAAGAATGGCATACAGCAACAATCGTACCACTCCACAAAGGTGGTGCCACAACTGACCCTGGGAACTATCGCCCTATAAGCTTGGCTAGCTTGATCTGCAAAGCCATGGAACGCAGTGTCATGGAGCTCATTAACAGGGACAGTGGGAACCTCCAGACACTGGACCCCACCCAGTTCAGCTTTGTTAAAGGCAGATCTTGCCTCCTGAACTTGGTCGACTTTGAAACAGTCACCAAGGCTATAGATAAACGGAAGGTAGTCCACACAGTATATCTGGACCTCGCTAAGGCATTCAACACCATCCCACACTCAGTAATCATAGACAAACTCACCAGCTTAAATATCAACCCCCATGTCACGAGATGGGTTACCAATTGGCTCTCAGACAGATCCCACATGGTAAGAGTGGCAGGCGCCATGTCTGACTCTAAACCAGTCACAAGTGGAGTCCCACAGGGGTCAGTCCTGGGATCCCTCCTGTTCAGTATATATTTCTCCAAAGTACAGGCAAAAGCGGAGGCACTGTGGCTAACCAAGTTCACAGATGACTGTAAATTGTGTGCAATAATTGACTCTCCGGCTGACACAGACATCCTGCAAAAGGGTCTCTCTGAGACAAACACCTGGAGTCAAAGTCACGGCCTTAAGCTAAATGCCAAAAAATGCATAGTAATCCAATTTGGGAAAAACAAAGTACCTACTAACTACCACATAGATGGGAATCCACTAAGTACAGAAGAAGTAATTGGGGACCTGGGTACCCAAGTAAATAGCATGCTCACCTTTGAGAACCACATAGCCAAAACGGTCAGGAAATCCTTCTATGTGGCACTCCTGATCACAAAGGGTTTCTCATCCAGATCCAAGGAGGTGATTGTGCCCCTTTACTCCTCACTCATTAGGCCCATAATAGAGTACAATGCCCCATTTGGGATGTACCTCACTAGACACCTGAAACAACTAGGAAAGACCACAGAAGTACCTTACTAAGAGGATTAAGGGCCTTAAACAATTACTCTATGAAGCACGACTAAAAAAGCTCCAGCTCTACTCAGTCGCTTACCGTCTGCTCAGAGGTGACCTATGCCTGACCTATAGGGCCATGTCAAACCCTGAACTAATGGACATGCTTCACCTCAAAAAAACGAGGTCCCTCAGAGCCACTCGTTCTAGCGACTTGAACCTATGCACAACAATAAACAGGACATACTGAAGGGATAGATTCCTGTCCCAGCAGCTCCCCTCACCCTGGAATAGAATCCCAATCCATATTCGACAGAGCTCCTCTCTGACCCTCTTCAAGAGAAATCTTGATGAGTGGATGGGTAATCGTAAGTTCTACCCTGGGATCACTTCAGGAGCCATGTTAGACAGAGGCCCAGGTTGCTAATCTAATGGGGAGGCAAAAGCCATCACTCTGTGGCTTGGCTTATAAATGCCCCTGGGCAGATAGCCTAGTACTTACCTATGAACCTATGAATACAACTTCCCAGATGGCCTACCTCACACCAGAGAAACAAATTCAATTGACAGTCTACTTCAAACTACTGGCCAAAAAGACCCAGCTATCTGCAAGGAAAATACTGCAAGCCCTGGGGTTCATGGCTTCTTGCATTCTACTAATTCCATATGCAAGACTGCATATGAGGAAACTACAATGGTATCTAAAAAGCCTATGGTGTCAACATTCTCAGGATCTAGAATCAATGATCCCTATCATACCTTGTCTACAGATAGAGTTCCTTTGGTGGGCAGAGGCCTGCTACCAAAACAAGGGACTGCCATTCACTCTACTCCCTGCCATCCAAACCCTAACAGATGCATCAGACTATGCATGGGGGGACTCACTTGGCAGGGCACTGCATTCAAGGCAAATGGAACCCAAATCAAATGCACTTACATGTCAATCAAAAAGAAATGTTAGCTCTACAAAATGCTCCGACAGCCTTCAAGGACCACAATCTTCCAGGACAATTATTGGTAAAGACGGACAACACCACTGTTATGTGGTACATAAACAAGCAGGGGGGAACCCACTCATACCCTCTCTGCAGACTAGCCATGACTCTGTGGAACACAGCCTTGAGCTACCAAGTGCAACTACAGGCTCAATTCCTGCCAGTAAAGCTAAATACACTGGCAGACAACCTAAGCAGAAATCTCATGAACCTACACAAGTGGAAACTGGAACCAAAGATATTCAACATGTTGAGAAACAAATGGGGGAGCCCAGAGATAAACCTGTTTGCCTCCCCCCCAGAACTACCAGTTGGACAAATTCTGCACAAGGACTCCCCACAAACAAGCTTGGAAAGTGGATGCCCTGTCCTTCACTTGGAAAAACCTATCAGTTTATGCCTTTCCCCGTCTGCCTCTCCTCTCCAAGGTACTACTAAAGATCAAACAGGACAAACCAAGGACAATACTGATTGCACCAGACTGGCCATGCCAACACTGGTACCCCCTCTTGCGCAGTGTGTCACTGATGGCACCATGGCGCCTGCCTCAGACCCCTGCCCTGCTGTCCCAGCAGGAGGGCCAGATTCTGCACCCACAACTTCAAACCCTGAACCTGGCAGCCTGGCTAATTAACTGATCTCTCCTTTACCATCCCTCAGTAAACAAGTGATGGATGTCATTCTGGAGGCAAGGAGGCCTAGCACTAGAAAATCCTATGCTGAAAAATGGAAAAGATTCTGTTCCTGGAGCCAAACTCAGTGGATGGGCACAGCAGCTCCCAATTTACCCCATATTCTTCAATACTTAACTGAGATGCTTCACAAGGGCCTTTCCTTTTCCTCCATCAAAATTCATGCCTCAGCCATTTCAGCTCATTACAACACAGAACCACCCCTCTTATCTCATCCACTGCTGAAGCAATTCCTCAGAGGGGCCAAAAACGTAAGACCACCCAGGAGAGCTCCTACTTCAGCCTGGGACCTTAACTTTGTATTGGAAAAGCACACTCTACCTCCCTTTGAGTCAGCTGCAAATGCAGTGTTTAAATTCCTTTTTTGGAAAACAGCCTTCCTTCTTGCCATCACTTCAGCAAGAAGGGTGTCTGAATTACAGGCCCTCATGGCAGTGGAGCCTTTCATCATCTTTTATTATGATAGGGTGTCCCTTAGGACCAATCCCACCTTCATGCCCAGGATGGTATCCAGTGTGGCCCTTAATCAGTCCATTCATTTGCCAACCTTCTTTTCTAATCCACAGAACAAAGGGAAACGAATACTGCACTCCTTGGACGTGCACAGACAATTTACATTTTACTTGGACAGGACTAAGCCTCTCAGGAAATCTGAACAGCTGCTGGTTGCATTTGCTGCAGGGGCAGAGGGGAAGGCCATTTCAAAGCAAACCATTTCTAAGTGGATAGGCCATAGCATTCATTTTTGCTATAAGCATCATGGAAAACCTACCCCACAGGGGATAAGACCACATTCAACAAGGGCTGCATCTACCGCTACAGCCTTTCTCTGAGGTTTCCCTACTAGGGACATCCTAGAAGCTGCTACCTGGAATTCTGTACATACCTTCACCAAGCATTACCACTTGCCAATTATTTCTAAATCCAGAGCTGGATTTGCCACTGCAGTCTTGCAGGGCCTTATAGCTGGTCCTAATGCTATCAAATTACCTCCTCCCATCCTTAGCTTTGGGAATCTACCCAAATGTGATGACTGCAACAGTGAAACACGAAGAACATAGTACAGTTGTGTACACTTACCATAAATGTAGATGTTCGAGTGTATTCACTGTTGCAGTCCTGGTTACCCTCCCTCCAGCCCCCTAACTTCTATTGACTATACCTGTATTCATGTTTACTATGCTTCAAGCTTTTTGGTGTATTTGCTTTTTTGTTGGAGGTGTAACCTTCTATATAATTGCTTCCCATTATGGGGGTACCTGACATCTGGGGCAAGAAAAACTGATGTAATGGTGTCGGCTGCATGCTTTATACCCCTGACTACCTGACGTCGTGTAAGATGAAACAGCAACCAGCACAGGACCCAAGACTTTGATAATCAGGCCAACTGAGGGCTACTACAAGCAGATAACCCAACTGTGATGACTGCAACAGTGAATACACTCGAACATCTACATTTATGGTAAGTGTACACAACTGTACTTTCCTAGAATACTTTCTACTACTTTATGAATCTAATATTCTGTATGGTATTATTCTCCTTATAACATCAGCGTCTAAACTCCCACTCTATTTGTTGATCCCCCCATCTATCGTCATCCTTTTCCAGTTTGAATTATAACCACCTGCTTGTTTTAGGTATGTCAGCCTTAACTGTGCAGCCGTAAAATATCCCTTCAAATCGGATAATCTGGAACTACCTCGTTTTATTGGAAGGATCAACTTATCCCAATTAACTCTTATCTTCTTCCCCACTCAGATGAATTCCTTCAGCTGTTTATTAATTACTGTGTACAACTTTTACTTTGGTTGATAAGAGTATACCTGACCCATACGTAAAATTAAAGAGACTAAAAACACTTTCACTGCTTGTGTCTAACTATCCATAAACAAAAACTTCCAGTTTTTTATTATATTTTTAGTCTCTTCCCACATATTCTTTGCTGCTGCAACAGAAACCTTTTTAATCCATACTCCTAAATATGTCATCTTGTGTATCCATATATATGGGTATTGCTGAACCAATTTGTGTGTGGATACATAATTTACAGCTATAGCCTTTGTTTTATCTTTATTGATTTTGTATTCCAAAAAGACAAAACTGTCTCAAAATGTTCAACAACATTGAGATGCCCTTTTCTGGATTTATCAGGTGCAAAGTAATATCATCTGCAAATAAATCCATTTTTACTTGATTACCATACCAAATATATCCTTGAAGTTCTGATTCCCTTATTTTCTTTGCCAGTGGCTCAAAACATAATGCGGATAATAAAAGGTAAAGAGGACACCCTTGCGTGCTTCCTCTTTTCAAACACAACTTATCTGAGAGGAACCCTCTCACTTTAATTCTTGCCTCAGATCCTTTGTATAGCCACCTTATTAAAATTGTTATTGCAACAGGGAATGCAGATGATGCTTCCATTGCCCTAGTCATAAAATTCAAGTTTGCTCTATTGAATGCTTCCTATCTGATTCTTTCTCTTATTCTCATGTACACACACCCTTCAGTATGTAGAACACATGATGTCCTTCCACAACTTGTAAAATGCTGCTTTGTACTGACCTGAAAGAAGGATGGGCTGCACGTGGCAGGAGTCTATGTATATGTGGTATCAGTTACAGAATATGAAGCCCAGAAGAAATGGGTATGAGCAGTAGTACACAAGTGTTGGTAATGAGCATAAGCAGCTGAAAAGCTGTCACATTGCTTGGCTGTCTGATATAGATGGATAAAGCCTGACAGCTCTCAATGACAAAAGTTCCAGTAGTGGTTCCAGTACTGGAAGTGTCAGGTGGATGTGGAGTTAGGACTGAGCAACTAGCACTGGCTCGTCTACTCTGGGGGAGAGAGTGATGATGAAGTTGGAGTTATTTAACAGAAGGTAGTTCTCTCTAATGCTTGAGTGAGCGCAGGAGAGCAGTAACATGCACAGGGAGGGCATAATAAGTCCTTGTGGCAATATGGGTGCTCACATCATGCTCCAGGGACAGGGTTAGGGCCTTTCTAAAAACATCTGTCATTGTCATCACTACTGTTTTGTCTTTTCTTCAACCCATTAAGCTGTTTACCTAACAGATTATGCTATGTGTTATTATTTGGCTATCAGAAGCAACCTTGTTTAAGGACCTCTCATCTACCTTTTGTGGAGAACTTAAAACTGTATCGTTCATCAGAGTAAGCGTTGATAGCACAAATGTAAGTGTTTAAAACTTCCTTGGAAGGTATGAGAATGTCATTTGGTTTTAATTGTGAAAAGCAATGTTTAAAGCAGGAAAGCTGCAAAAGCAAGAAAGTGTCATTCTGGACAGGAATATGATATAACGGAACTTGAGTTTGAGGCAGTGCATAAATATTTTGGAATTGATGAGGGACTGGCAACAAAACATGAACAAATATGGATAAACCTCAGTAAGGTACACTTTAGAAGACTAAAACTAAACTAAAAACTATCTTGACATCTAGGAATAAAGTTCAAACTGTAAACTAATTGATCTTCTGTTCTTAGTTTTTGGGTATTTGACTGGCCTCAAAAGGTACAGTGCAATGGAAAAGTATTTGCCCCTTCCTGATTTCTTATTTTTTTGCATGTTTGTCTCACTTAAATGTTTCAGATCATCAAGTATACATTTTAGACAAAGATATCCCAAGTAAACACAAAATGCATTTTTTAAGTGATGATTTTATTTATTAAGGGAAAAACTATCAACCTACATGGCCCTATGTGAAAAAGTAATTGCCCCCTAAACCTAATAATTGGCTGTGCCACCCTTAGCAGCAACAACTGCAATCAAGCATTTGTGATAACCGGCAATGAGTCTTTCACATCACCGTTGAGGAATTTTGGCCGACTCTTCTTTGCAGAATTGTTTTAATTCAGCCATATTGGAGGGTTTCCAAGCATGAACCACCTTTTTAAGGTCATGACACAGCATCTCAATTGGATTCAAGTCCGGACTTTGACTAGGCCACCCCAAAACCTTCATTTTATTTATTTTTTAAGCCATTCAGAGGTGGACTTGCAGGTGTGTTTTGGATCATTGTCCTACTGCACAACCCAAGTGCGCTTCAGCTTGAGGTCACAAACTGATAGCCGGACATTCTCCTTCAGGATTTTTTGGTAGAGAGCAGAATTAATGGTTCAATCAATCACGGCAAGTCATCCAGGTCCAGAAGCAGCAAAGCAGCCCCAGACCATTACACTGCCACCACGTTTGTCTGTTAGTATGATGTTCTTTTTCTGAAATGCTGTTACTTTTATGCCAGATGTAACAGGACGTACACCTCCCAAAAAGTTCAACTTTTGTTTCGTCAGTCCACAGAATATTTTCCCAAAAGTCTTGGGGATCATCAAGATGTTTATTGGCAAAAGTGTGACGAGCCTTTATGTTGTTTTTGGTCAGCAGTGGTTTTTGCCTTGGAACTCTGCCATGCATGCCATTTTTGCCCAGTCTCTTTCTTATGGTTGAGTTATGAACACTGACCTTAACTGAAGCAAGTTAGGCCTGCAGTTCTCTAGATGATGTTCTGGGTTCTTTTGTGACCTCTTGGATGAGTCATCGCTGTGATCTTGGGGTAATTTTTGTAGGCCAGCCACTCCTGGGAAGGTTCACCACTGTTCCATGTTTTCTCCATTTGTGGATAATGGCTCTCACCATGGTTTGTTGGAGTCCTAAAGCTTTAGAAATGGCTTTGTAACCTTTTCCAGACTGGTAGGTGTCAATTACTTTGTTTCTCATCTGTTTCGGAATTTCTTTATATCGCAGTATGATGTCTTCCTTTTTGGGATCTTTTGGCCTACTTTACTTTGTCTGACAGGTTCTATTTAAGTGATCTCCTGATTCAACAGGTCTGGCAGTAATCAGGCCTGTGTGTGACTAGTGAAGTTGAGCTCAGCTTTCCCAAAAATGGGATTAACCACAGTTACTTCATGATTTAACAAGGGGGGGCAATTACTTTTTCACATAGGACCATGTAGGTTTGGATAGTTTTTTTCCCCTTAAGTAAAATCATCACTTAAAAACTGAATTTTGTGTTTACTTGGGTTATCTTTGTCTAATATTTAAATTTGTTTGATTATCTGAAACATTTGTGTGCGACAAACATGCAAAGAAATCAGGAAGGGGGAAAATACTTTTTCATTGCACTGTATTGGATCAATTGGACAGAAAAACAAGAAAAATACTTCAAGCTTTTCAAATGATAAATAAAATCAGTGTATACCAAAAATATATATATTCCTCATTATGAAGGGGTTATGCACCTCCTCGAAAATTGATTGCATGTATAGATTTACAGTTGTGGGACTACATACATATCTGCTGACCTAACCAGATCTGAACATAGTGAAAGTTTTGAAACATGGGAAGAAGTCTTAAGATGACTTCCCTGCTTAGTTTAACAGAAGCATATCGGTGTCACGTGGTAATGGAAATCAAACCAGAAGCTGACAAAAATCAGACTGCAACTGAATGTGCAAAGAAATAAAAGAAGTAATATAAGGAGAAGGATCAGGTGAGAAGCAAAGATGTGGAAAAGGCTTGATTATTGTGGAAAATACAGAGAAAAAACATGCTGATCAGGATTTGATGCAGGACTGGTTAAGGACAGATGAATTCAAACCAAAAGATAAAATGTTAATAATGGCTGCCCAGGACAGTGGACTACATACACCTTGGTTTACAAACTCTGTTGAACATGTGGGAGAAACAAATACAGGTTGTGTTAAAAAACAAAAAGAACTGGAAACAGTCACACATCTTGTTGCTTGGTGTGATACATTCATGGCAGAGGGTCTGTATACTGAAAGGCACAGTAATGTGGCAAGACTGTAAGTTTATATCACATGGGATCACTCATTACCAACAGTTCAAAAATCGATGTGAGAAAACCAGACATAGTAGTCCAGGAAAAAAGAGAAAATTACTGCTGGTCATTAAAATTGCACAGAGAGAGAGAGACAAAGTTATGAAATACCAGGATTTGCAGGCAGAAACAAGAACAATACGTGGAAGATGGATACCCAGACAGTTTCAGTAGTAGTACGAGCAACACATTTAACAAAAAAAAAAGAATTTACAGTTGTGTTTAGATATACTATTGATACATGTCACCCCTTATGAATTTACAGGATCATCAATTCTAGGCACATTGCAGGTGCTGCAAAGAGCACTTTTGGATAACATCAGTGATTAAATTTCATGAAATTAGTATTGATTTAATCATACTCTGACTTAGGAATGGGGGAGGGGCATTCCCATCATAATATTAGAAACCCAAAAGACTTAGAGAAATTAAGTGAAAATCACTGCCACTGTTGGCAGCATTTAATGTGAGTGAGGGCACTTGACACCTTCATGACTACATGGATGATGTCCCTCTCTGTTTATTTCCATGCTATCAGTTTGGCTGTCACCTCTATGGTGAGGACTTCCTGCGTGGTGGAAGAGTGAATGGACTCAAGGCTGATAGGAGAAGTTAATGGTAGGCAAGCATGGAGAGAAAAAACATGTAGAAAGGCTATGAACTGTGAGACCCTCTCCTGCATGGTATCCTAGGACTAGTAGTTCTCACTGTATATGCCTTCTCCCAACTTTAGGTCACGTATTGTTTAAAATCACACTGTCTTTTGTATTATTCCTAGATGTGGCTCAGTCCTATCATACAGTGCTTGTCTCTTAATATAGCTGTAGAACTTCCCCCAGCACCCTTTGCACCTCTGTCAGATGGAGCACATATTATTGCAGTACTGTGCACCCTATTGCATGGTGCAGATTCTTCTAAGTGCCTTCTGTGCTGTTAGAGTAACAAAGTTAGTCTGAACTGTTGTGTGCCCTCAAGTAAAAACTCATTCCTGTCCAACTGACGAGCTCATTATTATTATTATGTGCTGGGGCACACAGTTCACATTGTGTGCCCATGAGTAAAGCTGGACTTCATCCTGAACACTGTGTGTTGATATATTGTAGTACACAACTTAGAGAACAGGAAGCTATGATGTGTAGCCTACCTTCACTCATCTCCAGACACAATGATCTGTACAATACACCACTAAAATAAATAATACACCATTGCTGTTGCTTGGTGTTATTTATTGCAATGTAATGCACATGAGTGCTAGCTGATAGACACATGAATCTGTCTTCTGAATCACAAGAGTGTTCCCCTTGAGATGACAGCAGTATAGATGGCATCTATGAATCCAGCCAACTGTCACCTTAAGCCTGATTCTGAGTGGAGTAAAAAAAAAAACAACTTTCTGTAACTTTGAATTCCATCTTTGTCTTGATGTTTTATTTTCCCTAAACAATTCTCTGTTAGATTGGACATAGTAAATTAAGATGGGTTTAATTACTGTTGATGGCGATATTCACTTTTCAATATAAAAACTGGAAAAAAAGAACTTCCTATTCTCTAAAAATGTCACTGTCCAGTTTTAGGAGTGAAGTCTGTGCAGCTTAGAGATTATTTCATCTGAAAAACCTGTTTAAAATCTGCCTGGATACTATGAATTTGAATTCAATGAATGCTAAAGACTGAATAAAATGAGGCAAATATGCTTCACAAAATAGTAAAAAAATACCTGCAGTACATCCGTAGATAACAATAGACAGAAAGTACAGTGCTGTACTTGAAGTTCTTCAGGTGGAAATGTACAAATTTCATTTTTACAACGCAAAGGTGATGCTTCAGGGTATGTTATATTAAGCCAGTTAATACATAAACCCAGTAAACAATGATTAATGGACTCTGGGCATTTTGATGATCCCAGAGCAATGCAAAAACTAAGGCAAGTTACTCTGAAGCATTATAGCTCTCTCTCTCTTGTACTATATGGTGTCTTTTAAATAAACACAGTACTTAAAAGCAGTTTATTGAAGAAGCAACTATGAAAGATGTTAGCACTGAAATGCAACTTTATTACTGGCCATGGCAAGCATAAATATTTGTGTTAAAGCTGTTGCTGTGCAAAGATATTTCTAAGATGTGTATATTTATGAATATCCACCAAAGACAGTTAGCCACATGTGCACTGCTTAAGTATTAGTTACAGGAAGTTTGGCAAACTTGTCCCCATTTCCTATCTTGTGTCATGTTAAACTCTCTCATCTAAATCACTGAATATAGTGTTGTCGCCTCATAGCAAGAGATTCTCCCATTCGATTCTTGGCTGGAGCACCTTCTGTGTGGAGTCTGCATGTCCTCCCCGTGGTCGAGTGACGTTTGAAAGACATACGTAGAATGGGCATGCCTTGGTTGAAGGTTGGGTGTTGAGATGGCACCATAAAAATCTACTGTCAATCATTAGCGGACCGGAGTTCCACTGTGGTGACCCCTAACCGGGAAAAGCCGAAAGAAGAACGACTACCCACTATTTGTTTTTTTTACCCCATCAGTGGCACATGTTCTTGTTCTTTTCTGAGTTTGATTAGTCATATTTTGATTATTTTTTCCCTTAACTGACAAAGCAGTCAGTGGTGTGTGTGTGTGTTTGTGTGTGTGTGTGTGGGGGGGGGGGGGATGTATGGGAAGTATATTTATTTATGATCTTGACTTCCCAATTATTTTGCTTTCTCACCTACAGGCTAGTGATAGAAACAGCCAATATAGCCATTTTATGCTGCAGCAGGGAAGTATTTTCTAAGTGTGGTCCCTTACTTAATTCTAGCAGTGGTTTCAGGATAAGAGATGTTCACTTATCCATCCATATACACACACACTTACTGCATGGGAGGGTCAGGATACCTGTATGAGACTGTGTGGCTGACATCCTTCTGGTTTGCAGCATGAGGAAGTCATGTGGAGCTGCTGTGCTTTCACCTGAGCAAGCCCAGTCACTTTCTACCACTGAACTGTTCCTCCCAGCTGGTCCTCAGTCACATCTACTCCTTAAACCTGACCAGCTAAGATGTGGTTGGATGGATTTCATCCATACTGTCAGGTGTCATTTCTGTTCTTGTCATACCTTTTCTCATTACATTACATTTGCTTGAAGGCAGAAGGAGGCAATAGGTTTAGCTAGTCTGCCCTTTTAAGTGCCTTAACATTCTACCTCTCCTACAGCCTTACCTTCCTCCTTGCCCTTTCCCACCTGTCTCCTGGCCTTTTGAATGTCCCTGTGGATTCCCTTCTCTACCACCCATTCCGGTATTCTGCTCCATGGGTTCACTAGTACTTTGAGATTCTCCCCTTTCCCCATCTTATCCTTATTCAGAATGACCTCTTCACATCTCCTTGATATGATCTTATGTACCAGTGTTATCTTTTATAGTTTCTTGGTCATATTCCTTGCCTCCATCCCACAGATTTTTCTGATAGTTTTCCTTTGAATTCCTTTCAACAGCCTGATTGTCTTTTTCCATATGGCCCACAAAGTTGTGTATTGTACTCAAGATGATGTCTGACCAAGACCTTATTGATTGGAAGCATTATATTTTTAGTTTTGAAATGCAACACCCTCTGACTATGCATCAGCATTCTGTTTTTGCCAACACTGCCCTCTCTGCTCTTGATGATCCATTCCAGGTGGGATTGATACACCCAGATCCTTTTTCTGCTCTGTTGCCAAGAGTTCTCTTTCAATCTGACATTTATCAATAGGGTTGTTGAGGCCTAGCTGAAGTACTTTGCATTTGTTCACACTGAAACTTTCCAGTTTCTTCTCTGGGCTCTCCCCCAACATCCTGCACTGCTGCACCTGTCTTTGTGTCATTAGCAAAGAGGATGATCTTATTCTGTGTTCCCTTACCTATATCTGAAGCAAACACACTGAAAATTACAAGACCCAGGAGAGACCCCTGTGGTAGTCTACTAGTCAGCCATCCCTCTAATTGTGAACCCTCAGTGTCCTATCATTGTGTCATGCAGCTCTCCGTTTTTTCAGCCTTAATCGTACACCTCCCCACAACACCATTTCTAGTACCAGCTTCATATGCCATGCTCTTCCAGAATTCTCTGCACTTCTGAGTCCTCTCAAATTACTGTGTCAGTTCTTTCCTTTGAATTAGATGCCAGCACCCAGAACCTCCTCTGTTTTAGGTCCCAGTCTTTGAAATTCACCACCATGCCACATCAAGTATTTGAAAAACTTTGCCATTCTGTAACTGTATGTGCATAAGGAATAAGACTGCATGTGTTGTAGTTACCCTGCCTAAGAGGATCCTACTGCTCATAGATGTGGCTTGTATCTATATTTGTGGATGATGACATTTTGATGCCTTGTGTTCTGTAATTAGTTCAGTTTTTGAATTATGAGTGAAAATATCCTTGTAGTATCATGTTCACTTAAATGGCTTTCTCAGACAGTGCAAGCCACTTTCTTCAGCTATCCCAGTGCCCCTCCTTTTATAATGTTGATAGGTATGTAACTGTTCCTGCATACAGATACAGGTGCTGACTGTTCGCATTGTGACTTGTAAAACAAGGCAAACAAAATGGGTAACAACCAGGGCATTGCAGTAGTAGTATTGCAAAGTGAGGCTGCATGAGGACTGCCATCTTGTACCTCCTTTTGGCAATAGTTTAATCACTAGAGTAACTTTTAAAGGCCAGATACCCCATAAATATATGGCTGTTCTGTTTCTTACAATGTGTCTTGGTCAAAGTTATGATGGACAGGGACAGTAAAATGGTATGCTCACAAATGTGTTCTTATGTACCTTATGCCAAAAATGAATCTAGTGTGTCGGTCTATCTTGTTGCATGTACAGTTTGGTGAAAAACAGCAGTCAGTGATGCAGCACATTAGTAGGGATGCTGCATGTGCAGAATGTTTCCACATTTATGTTTTCTGAGCTATACAGAGGGGGACACTGAGGAGTACAGTAGTCATTTCATAACTTCTGTGTGCTGTTGAAAATATGAATGTCCTCTTACACAGTCTCACTGAACTGCATCATAAAAGTGTTATACTTCAGTTAATCTGACTGTCCACAGTTGATTGTAAACTGTATTTGTATTAACATATTCCAGTTGTTGTGCTTGAATTCTCTTCATCAAACCCACAGTTACATAAGCATCTTTGCCTGATGTATTAAGTTATTTTAAATGAGATTGCAAAACTATGACCTGGAAAAGGTGCTTGTACTTTATATACACAAGGTTCAACCACAGTTGACCTTCTGGCTGCTTTACTTTTTGTACAAAATAGGATGATCCACCTACATGTAGATTTACTTGCAATTTATTGACATTCTGGAGGCAGTAGACTCGGATATTTAGTCTACTCCAGTGTCATTTAAACACATCTATTTTTTTTGTTTAAACTCTTTTGACATTTGTTCTCAGCTTTATTGTAAGATGTTTTGTGTCACAATTTTTTTTTTATACATCCTGTTTTGCTGTTAGGTTACAAGTATGTACAGAAGGGATTTCTACTGTACTCACAAGCATTTGCTTTGGATTGATCAGTTGCCTGTACAACATTAATACATTATCTGTGAATTCCTCCTTTTGAAACACATTTTCACAAGCTGGCCAATGCCCGTGCACATTCTGTGTGAACTTTCTTCATTGCATCTTATCATACTGGTTGTAGTTTCTTTTCTTTTCTTTTTTTTTAACTGGTTGTAGTTTCTTGGTACTCCTTTGTTACCAGCCACCATTTTGTTTGACTTAATGGAAAACTGTATACATTTTTTTATACAACTTCTGGGCTTCAGCTTATTTTTATCATATTGCATGATACCAATGTTACACTCTTCCAGGTCTTTACTTATTGATTTTAACTGCAGACTTTACAGTTCACTAGCACAACACTTATCAAGTGTCAGATCAAAAGTCTCTAAACTGTCATCTTTTTTTTTATGCTACTGACTATTCTGTCCTTAAACAGTTTCATAGCTTAGTAATATGTGTCAGTGTTTTGGGGCACTGTGATTGCTTGAGAAAAACAAACATCTTATATAATGTGAACTCTTTGGCTTGTACTATGCATGAAACTTGCTTTTCAATACTAGCAAACTACTTCTCTTTTCCTGTTTCAGAGTCAAAGTACTGAAAACATTGATGGTGTTCTTAACTGCGATACAAAGAAACATGTCACATTATACTTTTTCCTTGTTTATCACAACACCACTTACACTAAGATAAAGCTCAAAACTCTATTCAGTACTTACGGTTCTCTTAGAGGTTTACCTATAGTTTTGGTATTGCTAGTAGATGCTGTATCAAAGTCAGAACTGAAGAAATGTCTTCCCCAAAAATTGAAGAATGACTGATGCATCACTTTGATGAAAATATGAATATTGTAATGAATTCTAACAGCCATCTTTGTGTAAAATAAAGTAACCGAGGTGAAGTCTCAATCAAAATTTCAAAAATGGCACCCAACTTTATGGAGTACAGGAATAAAGCCCTTATTACATCTCAGACAAACTCATGTTTGTTTAGCAGCTTGGGTGCTAGGAGCTGTGCAGTGGAGGAGGAAAAAGGATGTAAGTAGTTACTGACAGCTTGCCTGTTTTGGGGAGAGGGCACAATCCAGAACTGGAAAGGTTTGTAGGAGGCTGGAGGAGTAGGAGCCTTGGCTGTATTGGCCATTGTCACTCCATACTGCAGAGTAGTGGTCTATGTGATTGTCCACTTGTACCCTGTGTGAGAGGAAGATGTGGAAGTCATAGCCAGCTATGAGGATTTAGCTTGGGAGCACTGATCCCTAAAATGTGGATGATGGCTTTCACTCCTCAATAACACCAAGGGAATGCATGGGCCATATAAATTTATTTATTTATTTACTGTATTTGTTAACTAGGTAAGCCCACTGGATACAAGTTTACCTTTTTAGGGACGGCCCAGTAGAAGGTTAATTGACTTGCTCAAAGTCTCACAGTAGGAAAACAGAGGCTGAGGGAATCAGACCCTGGACTGTATGAAGTGGCTTATTAACAGCTCAGAGCTTTAATCCATTGTGCCTAACTGTCCATTAAGTCTATTTTTCCACAGGGAGTGAACAGATCATAGAGCAGTTGGAAGATGGGGATTTATAGTCAGCGAGGGATTGGGGGGTAAAACATTGCAAAAAATGGAACTTCTACAACAAATACTCAAATACCTTTAATTATTCATAATTTCATATTAGGCTGTTGACTAGATAGATCATCCCATTTTGTCTGTACCCTACAATACAAAGTTGCTATCTAATTTCTTCCCCTTTCAGTGAGGATTTCAGGGGAAAACCAGAGGTGAATTTATGCTTTCACATTCATTCATCCAGACTGCATTTGAATAGGATCAGGGAGCTACTTTACTTGACATTTAATTGAAGTCTATTCCTTCTTGAGATCTGTCTGTCTCACCAGCAGGTGGTGGTGATCTTGCAGTACAGGGTGAAATCTTTGGCAGAAGTCTTAACACCTTTTAGTTTTTTTGAAGATGGAGGGATTTCAAAAAGGTAGGGATTTTAGTTACTGAAAGCTTCAACAGAGGTCACCCCTTCAGGAGCCTTAATAAGGCAAAGTGCAGGGATAGGGTTTGTAGTCTTTTGGGGGGTGGCTTTGATGGTGTAATCAAAAAAATCTTCATAAGAGAAGTATAGGTTCTTTCAAGTTGGCCAATGTGCTTTTTGAGATGCATTCCAAAAAGAGCATTGTATTTCTGGATAGGTCTATATTTACCATCACCTTTTTTCTTTGTTCAAGTCCTGAATCATAACGTGGACAGACTGTTATCCATTATTAATGCATACAGCATGGCATTTATAATGTGTGAAGACCAATGTTCTCCCCAATGTGCCTTCATTTTGTCTGGCACTCTATAAGCCACCTTCACCACTCTGATCCTGTCCCGCTCCCACATACTCTCCTCATTCTCCATTACTATCAGCTGTTCCATCTTTTGCATAAATCACCACCTCTTTACCCCTTTCATTCTCAGTGCTGGGAGCTACCATGTTCCTGTTCTTTTTTTCAATTGCCCAAGTTTATGTGCTGCTGGCAGTGTCTGTCTTGTAAGAACCCAGGATAACCTGCAATACACCACCTTTTTTAACCAGACTGTTGGCATCCACAACATCACCTTCCAACCCACTTCTTGGTTCTTCCCATCCACTTTCTCAGCACCTTTCATGGCCACTCTCTTTTCCTTTACACCATTCTGTCCTGTTCTCTTGTTTGCTCTTTATGAAATGTGATATAATGTATATGATATGATTCCTTGTTCCTCTCTATCTCAGTTTCAAGGCATGATGATGTCCATGTACCTCTAAAACCTCTCCGTTTAAGCAGCACTACCTCTGTCATATTGAGATGCCTTCTACTAAAAACTTTTCCTGCTACTCCATGCGTCCCCATTTGTTCACATACCTTCCTCCATGTTCCTTTGCCAGTGGTGCACCCACGGATAATAATCCTAATTCTGCTACTGATGATGATAATGACTGCAGCAAGTCATCATTCCCATTGTGAAACACAGCACTAGTTTAATACATGTATACTGTTTCTGTGCATATTTTGTCAGTAATGGCTGAGTAAAGGGGCAGAGCCACCAAGGTGTAAGATAATCAGAAGTTTTACTCAGGCTAACTGAATATTAGATCATCTTTGTTCAATGTTCAAAGCACCATAGGCAAAATCCACTACCACTTCCTTGCAAGCTATAGTTCCCTCTCTATGACCCAGAAAACCAATAACATGTATTTAAACTTATTAGAAACACTAACCATCCAACCCAATACCATATTCATAGGTGACTTTAAATGCCCCACTATTAACTGGGAATTCTATACGACACCAAACTTACAGGCATACAGATTCTTGGATGTTGTAAACACAAACTCCGTGGACCATATAGTCAATACACCATACAGGGGTACAACCATACTGGCTGTGGTCCTTACTAATATCGGAGAGGGCTGCACATCCCCTACTGTAATGTCTTCCATGGTAAGTTCAGACCACAAAATGGTCTACTTTGAAGTAAAAATAAAACCTGGACCCCGAACTAGATCTGGAATATTCAGGAGCTACTTTAAGGCTAACCTCCTGCTATTAAGTGATAACCTGGCAAACTTTCAAGCCCCCATAAACCCTGTGAACACTGCTGCCTTTGCAGATCTGCTCACAGAATCCCTGTACAGGCATGTTAATAGTTGCATAGAGACAACTGTACCCACCAGGAAGAAGTACAGAACTAACTCAAAAAACAAGCCACCCTGGTGGAATCACAAAACCAATAGCCTGTATAACAGAAGGAAGAAAATCATGGCAAAAATTAGGAGGTGCAGCACCCAGCAGGATAGAAGCACTCTCATCAAACTAAAATAACTCAGAGGACAAATAAAGTCTACCAAAGCCGAATGTGAGGTAAGTTTGGCCTCCCAGACTAAGGACAACCACAAAGCATTCTTTAGGTATGTCCACAACCTCAAAGGCAATGCACAGTTGTGTGCAGAGCTCATTGTAAATGGAGACACCTATACTGAGCCAGAAGATATAGCAAACCTGCTGGCTGATAAATTCAGCTCCAACTTTACCCTTCTCTCCCCTCAACATTTCCTCAGGAAATACCATCAAATATAACCCCCCCTTACTATCACTAGTGAACAGGTCCTTAATGCTCTTTCTAAGATCAAGAACACTGCATCAATGGCCCAGACATTATCCCAGGATGCCTTCTAAATAGCATGAAACATGACCTCTGGAATTACTATTTAACTGCATCCTCCAAACAGACTTTGTGTCTCATGAATCAAGAACAGCAACAGTCATCCCTCTGCACAAAGGTGGGCCATCTACAGACCCTGGAAACTACAGACCCATAAGTCTCACTAGTCTTATATGTAAAGCGAAGGAAAGAATTATCATGGAAATGGTCATTACAGATATAGTAAACCTCCAGACAGTGGACCCAACCCAGTTTGGTTACGTGAAGGGCAGATCATGCTTTCACAACCTGGTGGACTTCTTTGAGAAGGTAACCAAAGAAATGGATGAGGAAAAAATGGTTCACACTGTTAGTGGTGCAGCATGATACCTCTGAGATCATCCATGTGCAACTAACATCAGGCAAATCTGCAATGCAAATTGTGGCCTGCTACAGATCACCCTCCATGACCCAGGAACACCTCTCCACCTTTCTGGAGGCACTGGAAAACATGAAGGTCATACTGAACACCCTGATATTGGGTGATTTCAATTACCCTACCATTGACTGGGAAAACTACTCAAGTACAAACTCCCAGATCCAGCGCTTCCTGGAATTTATCAACTCAAATACCCTAGATCAGCTGATAAACTCCCCTACCAGAGGTGAAAACATATTGGACCTGGTCATCACCAACATGGGCGACAGATGTTCCGCTCCGGAGGTCAACCCATCACTGGTTAGATCAGACCATAAACTAATCACTCTGGATGTCCACACCACACCACCACCCCAACCAAGGAAACCACAGTGAAAAACTTTTCTATAGCAAACTTCACCTTACTTAAAACAGAGGTGGTAAGTTTCACAGCCCCCACGCTAAAGGATAACAGTGTCCAAGATAACAGAAACCTTTACAAATGCACTCTATGAACACCTACAAGAATGCATGGATCATGCCAACCCTAGCAAAATCAAGACTCACTCCCCTAAAAGAAGGAAACCAGTCTGGTGGACCCCTGCCGTAAACAGGCTATACAATAGAAGGAGGAAACTAGTTCAGAAAAAAAGCAAATCCCAAGAAGGAAAGACATCCCTGATCAGTATCAGTAAGAAACTAAGGTCCCTCATAAAATCATCCAAGGCTAACTTTGAAAGAAAAATACCCAAGGATTCAAAAGATAACCACAAAGCCTTCTTTAGCTATGTCAAGAATCTAAGTAGCAACTCGCAGATATGCTCTGAGGTAGTGCAAAATAGCACAAAATATACTGAACCTATTGATATTGCCAACATCCTGGCAGATAGATTCAGTGCAAACTTCACCCCTCTCTCACCCCCAAAAGGGCCCACAACAATAACGGAAAAGTGTAGTGTCCCAGAAATCACAGATGCACAGGTGAAAACAGTCCTTTCAAAAGCCAAAAGCACAGCGTCAATGGGGCCAGATGGTTTCCCAGGCTGTGTCTTGCATGAACTACAGAATGAACTAACCCCCCACCTAAACACACTGTTCAGCCTCAGCCTCTCCACAGGCTACATGCCCATAGAATGGTGCACAGCAACTGTTATTCTGCTCCACAAAAGAGGTGCCACAACTGACCCTGGTAACTATCATCCCATAAGCCTAACTAGCCTGGTCTGCAATGCTATGGACCGCATCATCATGGAACTCATTAACAAAGACATTGGGAACCTCCAAACACTTAACCCGACCCAGTTTGGCTTTGTTAAGGACAGATCATGCCTACTAAACCTGGTCGACTTCTTCGAGAGAGTCACCAAGGCCATAGCTGAGGGGAAGGTGGTTCACGCCGCCTACCTTGACCTCGTCAAGGCTTTTGACACCATCTCCCACTCAGGAATTATAGAAAAACTCACCAGCCTGAACATAAACCCCTACATCACGAGATGGGTTGCCAACTGGCTTACAGACAGAACTTACACGGTAAGAATAGCGGGCTCCAGGTTCGACTCTAAACCAGTCACAAGTGGTGTCCCACAAGGCTTGGTCCTGCAACCCCTACTGTTCAGCATATACTTCTCAGAAGTACTGGCAAACACAGGAGAACTATGGCTAACCAAGGTTGCCGATGGCTGCAAACTGGGAGCCATAATTGAGTCTCCAGCTGACACAAACATCCTCCAAAAGGGCCTTACAGAGACGGACACCTGGTGTCAAAGTCATGTTCTCAAGCTAAATGCCAAAAAATGCTAAGTCATCACATTTGGGAAAAACAAATGAATTACCACATAGGTGGCAGCCCCCTTAATACAGAAGAGGTAATAAGAGATCTGGGGACCCAGGTAGATAGTAAACTCTTCTTTGACAATCATATTGCCAAAGTAGTTAGGAAATCCTTCTATGTAGCCCATCTAATTACTAAAGGGTTTGCATCTAGAAAAAATGCCCCTCTACTCATCACTCATCAGACCCATCATAGAGTACAATGCCCCATTTGGGATGTACCTCACAAGACACTTCCAACAGCTGGAAAGACCACAAAAGTACCTCATCAAGAGGATTACTGGCCTCAAACATATGTCCTATGCAGCCCGACTGGAAAAACTCTGGCTGTACTCAGTGGCATATCGCTTACTCAGAGGTGATCTCTGACTGACTTACAAAAACATGCCCAGCTCAGAATTGATGGACATGCTCCACCTAAAGAAATCCAAGTCACTGCGAGCCACTCACTCTAGTGAGCTAAACCTTACCACAACAATAAACAGAACATGCTGGAGGGATAGATTCCTGTCACAGAGACTCCCCATGCTTTGGAACAAAATTCCTAACTACATTAGGCAGAGTCCCTCACTGACGCACTTCAAAAGAAACCTTGATGAGTGGATGGGTAACAGGAAATACACCCCTGGGATCACTTAATTGGATCTTCTTGACAGAGGCTCAGTTAATTAATCAATGGGGTGGCGAAAGCTGACACACTCTGGCTAGGCTTATAAATGCCCACAGGCAGATAGCCTAGTACCTACCTGTGAACCTATGAACCTTGACCTGGCCAAGGCATTTGACACAATATCCCACTTGGGTATTGTTGAGAAATTCAAGAGTTTAGGTACAAGCTCATATGTCTCCCAGTGAATAACCAACTAGCTCACAGACAGGACCCAGGAAGTTAGAATTGTGGAGTCCACCTCTCCAAAGAGGCCAGTCACAAGTGGAGTCCCTCAGGGATCAGTCCTTGGACCACTCCTTTTTGGCATTTACTTCTCTGAAGTCAAGGCCAAAGTCAGTGGTCTCTGGCAGACTAAATTTGTAGACGATTGGAAATTAGGAGTTGTTATTAAATCCTACACTGACACAAATGTTCTCCCGGAGGGGCTGACAAAGTCAAACAACTGATGTCAGAGCCATGGGCTAAAACTAGATACCGGGAAATGCATAGTAGTATCCTTTGGGAAGTCATCCACCCCAGTAACTATTATATTGACAACACACCCCTTAGAGAAGACCTAGTAGTCAGGGACTTGCGGAAACACACAGATAGTAATTTAGCCTTTGACCATCATGTGTCTGTAGTAGTGATGAAATCATTCTATGTTGAGCAACTTATAAACAAAGGTATGGCATCTAAGTCCAAGAAAGTCATTGTTCCACTGTATTTGGTATTCATCAGACCTGTCGTTGAGTACAATGCACCTTTTGGTATGTACTTAACCAGACATATCCAACAATTGGAACGTCCACAGAGGTTCCTCACTAAAAGAATACATGGTATAAGTAAAATGTCCTATGCAGAATGCCTCAAGGCCCTATCTCTGTATTCTGTCTCCCACAGGCTTTTGAGGGGAGATCTTTGCCTGCCATACAGGTTATTGTCAGGCCCCACTCTGATGGGCCTCCTGCATATCTAAAAAACAAACAGCACCAGATGTACCCATTCTAAAGACTTAAACCTTGCTTGTGATACAAATAGGTCATGTTGGAGAGACAGGTATGTATCCCAGAGACTACCCTATCTATGGAATAGGCTCCCCATCCATGTGAAGAAGAGTTCCTCCCTAACCCAATTCAAGTGCAACTTGGACAGTTGGATGGGGAACAGGAAATCCATCCCTGGTTTGGCACCTATGTTACTAATGGGCACAGGCAACCTGTAAGTGGTTAATTTTCCAGGTCCCTGCTTGTAAATGTTTCATCTCCCAAACCCCTGCTTACACTCATCAAGGCTATCAGAACTTGTCAGAGATTTGGGATGCATGGCTAGGCTTAAAAAGCCCTCATTAGCCTAGTAAACACTTATTAACATGGCACACATCCATGTTAATGTTAATGATCCCTTAATACTACATCTGTCTCAAGCCCACCAATGTTGGATCACCCACTCCACTCTGTCATCCTTTCTTTCTTCTTCTTAGCTAGCCACTGAGTCTTAGCTAAGCACTGGTTTACTTGTTCCTTTCTTCTGCTAATGATTCATCTGGCCAGGCTCTGCTCCTCACCCAAGGGCTTCTTATTTTTGCCTCAACATGCTACTAGGTCAGCACCTTATTACTTTCTATTTTTTTCTCTATTAACATTCTGCTTCCTTCCTAACTCTGCATCCTGTCATACTTCACTCAACTCTTCTGCTCTTCTCCACCTGAACCCCCTTTTCCTAGACCCTACTTGCTCTTGCCTTCTCCTGCCAGCTCCTTACTTCCAGTTCATGTCCTTTTCATATTCCCTCCTATTCCTGTCCTTTCTCCCTTCTTCCTCCTCTACTTAAATCCATGGATCCTATTAGTTTCAATCCTGGATCCTCATCTTAGTGCTAAACACTTCTACTTGTCTAAGCTATCTCTTTTTCCTAACACCTCCATCTCTTTTTTTCCTCACGTCCCACACTAGCCTTCTGCATTCCTGCACTTCCTCTTTCCAGTCTGTCCTTTTACATGCCATATGACCCAGTTGTCCACACAAATCCCTCAGGTGTACTGCCAACCCATACCTGGAATACCACACCCACCTGCTCGATCCTCCTTTCCTTCAACCTTTACTATATATAGTCTGTTTTTAATGGTGGTCTTTACTAGCACTGGATAGCTTAAAGTCTGGTTGTCCTTCCTGTGATGTCACTGGCTTGTGAAGATTTTGATCAACTGGAAAGGGCTGACTGTTTGTTTATAGATAGTTTTCCAGTACAGGGGAACACCATATTGGCTACCTTCCTGCCCCTGCTTTCTTATAACTGTACCCATCTCTGGGGATTCGGTTCTCAGCCATATAGTAGCTTAAGATCACAGCCTGATCATATCCCCTCTCCAGGGAATCTGGTCTGTCTCATGCATTTGCAGATATTTTTTTCCTGGAACTTGCGCTTCACTAAGTGCTCTGTTCCCTGGCTAGTTCTGTCACACGTACACACACACACACACACACACACACACACACACACCTTTAACTCTGAAAACCTTTTTTATGTTTGAGGCTTTGACTTTTTGTCATCTTAATGTCACTTCTACCATCCTCACTTCTCCCATTCTTTTGGCTGCTTATAACTAGCCTGTCATGTGCTATTCCCTGTGCAACTTCTTGCCCGTATGCTGAACGGGATAGCGAGACCAAAAAAGGAATTCAACAGTGCAAGCCCAGGATTATTTGTAGTCTGGTTGGCATGCCTCTCTATGTTATCAGTAGCCTGTGGAGCTGTCTGTTGGATGCCTTCCTGTCTTTTCTTTGCCTAGAACTGTACCTTCCTCAAGATGTTCTATTCCCAGGTACATAGTTCAGTTCTCAGCCCAATCTTAGAACATCTCTAAGATATCTTGTTTAGGCATTTATAGCTAATTTTATTCTGTACCAAAGGCTCTCTTCTTATGTTAGTTTGTACCCAAACACATCTAGTCTACTGGTTGTGTGGTGTCTGAGACAAAACATTCTTCTGATCAGCAGATACCATATTGCTGTCTGTGAGTGACTGAGATGTGTTGCAGGTAATATCTGAAGAAGAGAAACATGCCAAATTGGAGGCTTAAATACTTAAGGATTGAGTTGTTTCAAGATTGTCTGCAGTGGACACTTCTTCAGTTCTTTGTGGCATCAGGAGTTGATCACGCAGGAGTACAATAAAACAAAAGTGCTGTCTTCACATTAACTGTATTTGATGAATGACAAACCAGTCTTAGATTAAAGTGACTGACACTTGGATTTAAAACTAGCATTCATGGAAGATAATGGGGAATAAAGGAGAATAAAATAATTTGTATAAATACCTGGAGGCCAATGATATCCTAGATCAACTTATTTATGAAAAAGGTCAACAAGAGCCTGGGCCATTATGCTTAGACTGATAATGCCCTGGGTGTAGCTGGAGGTGACCGGAGTTTGACTAGCAGTTTGTGTTTGACTCCACAGGCAGGGATGATGAACTTGACCATAATGGTGTGAGGGATACTGGTCCCCATCCAACTATAGCTCTAATGACAGGGCCTCAGCTGGAGACACCCAATTCAATGATGACAGCCTTTGGTGGTTCATGAGGGGATGCATGTATATGCAGAGAATGTAGTATAAGTGGTGACAAATTCTCATGTCATCACAAAGAGCCAGGGTTAAATCATCATGGCCAAAGCTTTTATGACTGACTATATCAGTACAGCTCTAGTCAGTGATTTATTGGCCTCTGGTATGCTTTTCCTGTATTGGCTAATCTCACAACCATCATGCATAAACTTGAACTAGTCTACTACAGGATTTTTAAATGCCTTTAAGTTTTTACATTCTAGATAAGTGACATAGGCACACTACAATAATAGAAAATTAAAATAACATACAGAACAGTTTTTCATTTTAATGTATTATACATGTATGTTTTTCTTTAACAATTGTCATTCACTCCAAGTTTACATAAACTGCTGAATCCCTGCTTTCCTCTAAACTTCACTTGTCCTCCTGAATATTATTCTGCATGTATTATTCCTACAAATTTCATTTATTTCTATGTTCATAGGTTCATAGGCATGTGCTAGACTAATGGCACTGAAGCCTTTACAAGCCTAGCCCATAGGATTACCCTGGCATCATGCCACCCGACCTTAGTTCAAAGTGCCTCTGTTGAGTAGAGCCACTGGAGTGATCCCCGGGGTGAATTTTCTATTTCCCATCCACTCATCAAGATTTCTCTTGAATAGGGCCAGTGAGGTGCTCTATTTGACATGTATGGGAAGTCTATTCCATAGCATGGGCAGTCCCTGGGTTATGAACCTGTCCCTCTAGCATGTTTTGTTGAATGTGGTAATGAGGTTAAGGTCTCTGGAGTGTGTGGTGTGGCGAGATTGGGATTTCTTTAGATGTAGCATTTCTAAAAGAGCTGGGTCAGACATGGCTTTGTAAGTCAAGCAGAGATTGCCTCTAAGTAGACGATATGAGAGAGAGAATAGTTGGAGTTTTTTGAGTCTGTCCATATAGTGTTTAAGGCCTAGGATCCTCTTAGTGAGGTACTTTTGTGGCCTCTCCAGTTGTTGCAGGTGTCTAGTGAGGTACATGCCAAATGGGGCATTGTACTCGATGATTGGCCTAATGAAGGAAGAGTAGAGGGAGACAATGACCTCTTTCTTCCTGGATGCCAAACCCTTAGTAATGAGATGTGCCACATAGAAGGACTTTCTGACCACAGTGGCAATGTGGTGGTCAAAAGAGAGGTTGCTGTCAACCTGTGTTCCCAGATCTCTTATAATGCCTTCTGTGTTCAGTGGACTACCATCGATGTGGTAATTCATGTGAACTAGGTTTTTCCCAAAGGGGATGACGACACATTTTTTGGCATTGAGCTTAAGGCCATGGTTCTGACACCAGTCGTTGGTCTCAGTGAAGCCTTTCTATAGAATGTCAACATCACTTGGGGAGTTAATAATAGCTCCCAACTTGCAGTCATCTGTGAAATTTGTCAGCCAGAGTCCTTTCATGTTGGCCTGGACTTCAGAAAAGTAGATACCAAACAGGAGAGGACCCAAGACCGAACCTTGTGGGACTCCACTCATGACTGGTCAGCAGTCTGACTTGGAGTCAGCTACTTTCACATTGTGGGTTCTATCTGTGAGCCAGTTTACAACCCACCTAGTGATATAGGGGCTGATGCCTAGCTTAATGAGTTTTTTTATGATTTCTGGGTGGGGAATGGTATCAAAGGTCTTGGCCAGATCAAGGTAGGCTGCATGAACCACCTTGCCTTCATCCACAGCTCTGGTGACTGACTCAAAGAAGTGGACCAGGTTGAGCAGGCATGATCTACCCTTCACAAAACCAAACTGTGTGGGATCCAGCATTTGGAGATTCCCTATATCCTTGTTTATTAGGTCCATGATGATGTGTTCCATAGCTTTGCATATCAGACTTGTCAGGCTAATGGGGCAATAGTTTCCAGGGTCTGTAGTCACTCCTTTGTGGAGAGGGATGACTGTACCATTTGACAGGGACAAAGCCTGAGGTGAAGCTGTGATTGAACAGGGCGCACAGACAAGGTGCTAGTTCACTCTGTAGTTCATGTAGAACACAACCAGGGATATTGCCAGGTCCCATGGAAGCTGTATTCTTGGCCTTGGTCAGTGCTGTTTTAACCTGTGCAGCAGTAATACTGGGTGCCTGGCAATCTACTGGTATTGTGATTGGTTCTTTTGGGGGGTAAAGTTGGCACTGAATCTGTCAGCCAGTATATTAGCAATATCTGTTGGCTCAGTATAGGAGGCAGTAGCTCAGAGCAAATCTGGATATTGCCATGGAGATTCTTTACATAACTGTAGAAGGTCTTGTGGTTGTCTTTACTATTTGCTCAATTCTCTTTTCATAGCTAGCTTTAGAGAATTTGATGAGGGATCTCAACTTTTTGTTGAGGCTGATAAGGGAGTTTTTCCAGCCTTGGGACTTATTCCACATCAGTTTACTCCTTCTGTTGTAGAGTTTGTTTATGGCAGGGCACCACCAGATTGGCTTCCTTTTTTGGAGGAGAGCGTCTTGGTTCTATTGGGTATTGTGAGATCCATGCATTTGTGTACTTGTTCGTACAGTGCATTGGTGTATGATTCAGTGGTCGTGCAACTATTCTCCATTTGCATGGGTGCTGTGAAGTTAGCCACCTCTGTTTTTAGGAGCCCAAAGTTAGCTTTGGAGAAATTTTTCATGGTGGTTGCCTTTGCGGGGAGGGATGTGGATTTCCAAGGTGATTAGTTTGTGGTCGGATCTAACCAAGGAGATGACAACTGGTGTTGAGCAATGGTCGCCCATGTTAGTAATGACCAGGTCAAGGATGTTGCTACCTCTAGTGGGGTAAGAATGAGCTGGTCCAGGGCATTGGAATTAATGAATTCCAGGAAACGTTGAGCAAGTGTATTGGTACATGAGTAGTTTTACCAGTTAATGGAGGGGTAGTTGAAGTCACCAGTATGAGAGTGTTAGGTTGGACCCTAATATTCTCCAGGGTAATTAGGAATGTGAAGTGTGAGTCGTGGGACATGGTTGGGGACCTATAGCAGGCTACGACGAAGTATCTCTGATGTATTATGTTGGGCTACCAGTCTGGAGGTGTGCGCATCCTTTATGAATATGGAAACACCACCGCCTTTGGAGCTTTGGTCCAAGTTCTGAGGCTGAAAGGTGTGGAATGAGTTATAGCCTGGTAGTGCGAGGGTGCTTTCTGCTGCCTTGAATCAGGTCTCTGTTACAGCACAAATGTCGATGTTCTCCATTTTAAGGCGTGCATCGAGCGAGTGCATTTTGAGATTTAGACTTCTAGCATTGAGCAGCATGACCCTCAGACTGCGTTTGTTTGTAGCTGTTATGGTGGTAATTTGGTCTTTGGAACACCACCTAAAAAAGGCACTAGTGGGGTGGCAAGAGAGTATTTTTCTTCTCCCATTTTCTAAAGATCTCCTCTCTAGTTCTTTTATCTCATTTACAGTATCCAATACTTCAGTTACATCTGGTATGCATTTTGATTTCAATGTTCTAACAACTGCTTTTTGGCAGCTAGTAGTATTAAACTTACACATTGCCATGCCTAGGCAATTCAGATCCTATATTCCAGCTGAAGAGAATAATTTCATGAGTCCCAACCATTTGCTTCACCCAACATTTCTGACAAGGTACTCCGTAAAGAAATTTTTAAGTCTGCCAACTCATTACATTTCCAAAACAATACATTCCCAATCACCTCTCTCTCCTTTTATCCCATCACACTGTTACCATTTGCTGTCTACTTGAGGAAAAAAATTCTGAAGACTGAGGTATTAAAATACCTATACAGACACTTCAAGCAAGAATTGTAAACCTTCTGAACTTTTTTTTAAACTTGGGACACAGATATCCTCCCATTGTTCCTTTGTAAATTGCCTTTCCATTTTCTCTTCCCAATCTTTTCTAACCCCCTCTGATTGATTCTTATAGTTATCATGCAGTGTTTTATATGCCATAGTAATTATTTATTTTTAACAGCAATTTATGTTCATTACTTAAATAAAAATTCTACCAGAGCTGGTATTTCACTTAGCACACCCCTTTCTCTTTGCTTAACTGTGTTACCAATCCCTGGTAGAGAACACAGTCTCTAACCTGCAGTGCAAACTTCTGCTTTGTCTCATCTCACTGTATTACATTTCTGTCTCTAGTTATTTCCTCAGTATGTTTCTTCCTTTGCTGTTTTTTTCCAGTAAATTCATACCCCTTGTTGCCTATTTCTACACCCCATCCGCATTCATTCATATTGGTAACAATTTTCTCTGTTTTCTTCTTTCTGCTACTTTGTGAATGTCATGTTTTTATAGTTGTTATTCTCCTTAAGGACCTACATCCAAAATCCTACTCTCTTCTCTCTTTCTTCTCAAACTCCACCTGCTTCATCATCCCTTTCCAGTTTGATTTGTCACCTTGTGCTTGTGTTATGTAAATGAGCCAAAGCTGTGTAGCTTTAAAGTATCCCTTCAAATCAGGTAATCCTAAACCTCCTTGTTTTATGGGGAGAATCAACTTATCCCACTTAACTCTTGCCCCTTCCCCTCACAAATACATTTTCAACTCTTTCTTAGTTATGGTTCACAAAATACCCTCTGTTTGTTAAAAATACACCTGTCCTGTACATAAAACTAAAGGGATTAGAAATATTTTCACTGCTTGTATCATTTTATCAGTATCTATAATCAAGAGATTCCAGCTTTTTGGGCTTTGTATTCACTTTTGTTTAGCCTCTTCCTACATATTCTTGGTTGCTGTAATAGAATACTTTTAAATTCATACACCTACATACTTATATCTACATAAATATAAGCATTGCTGAAACAGTAGATGCATGGGTTTCCCCTATAGTTTTTGTTTTATTTTCATTTATTTTATATCCCTAAAAAAACTGAAACTGTTTCACAATGTTCCACAACATTGAAATGTCCTCTTCTGGACTTATCAAGTACAAAATATTGTCATATGTTAATAAAGCTAACTTTTTTTGATTACCATACCAGTTATATCCATAAATTTCTGAGTCCCTTATTTTCTTTGCCAGTAGCTCTAAATATAAAGCAAAAAAGAAAGGGGAAAGAGGACATCCCTCCCTGGTTCTTCTGGTCAAACATAAATTGTTGGACAGGAAACTTCCCACCTCAGTTCTTGCCTCTGATCCTTCATATAATTTCTAATAAACCTTATTATTGTACCAGGGAATCCAAATGCTTCCATTACCATCCTCATAAAACTCAGTGTATTCTGTTGAATGCTTTCTGTTTATGAAGACCCACCAACAGCATTGGTATTTTCTTATGTTTGCTTTCCTGTTGATCGTCATTATTCTATTAATGTTGTCAAATGTTTGCCTCCCCTCCACAAAACCACATTGATCCGTATCTGTCCATCTTGGTAAGATCTTTTCCATTCTTTCAGCTACCATAGACATAAATGCTTTATATAGCCAGGGTTTAAAGTTGAAATAGACCTATATGAAGCAGGGTCTGACAGATCTTTACCCTCTCTGAGTAATACAGCATCACAGCTTGCTTCCAAGATGTTGCTGCTTCCTTTCCTTTTAAAATAATATATAACAAAAGTTTCTAGATCTTTATCACTTTCATTCCTCCTTATTTCCAGACTTCCAAAGGAATACAATCTGTTCTTGAAGGCATCCCTGCTGATTGATTGTACAGCACAGTTTTGATCTTATGTCCTCCTGTCTTAGCTATTAGTTGTTTTGCCTCATCTTCTTCTAACTTTGGCATAATTAAGTCTTCCATAAGTATTTCCATGCGTGCTCTTTCTTGGTTTTCACATTCTTCTGTATTATATAAGTTTTCATAAAATTTCGAAAATATCTCTAATACTGTTATAGGGTCTTTAGATAATTTTTTTGTCATAGACTCCCTAAGTTTGATGACTACCCTTTCTACTTTCTGTTGCCCAAGTCATTGTGTTCAAAAGTTTTGTGCTCTAGAGTTGTTAACAAAAAAACAGCTGCTTAACAACAGTCTTTCTAAACTCATACGTATTACCAAATATATATTTTGTCTTTGGCACTCTGCAGTTGCTTCTCTTCTTGTTCTGTGACATGCATCATATTCTGCAACACTTTAACATTTGTCAGCCCCTGTAAATGCTTTCTATTACTACTTATGGATCTCTACTGAAGTGTTGTTGATCAAATAACTAAGACAGAAAAACCAGGAATAGAATGCATCTCAAAGACTGCTCTTCTCCTTGAAACTTTTTTTTTTTTGCAGGGGGCACACCCACCCATGGGGGGTTAATCCATCCACACAGCTCAGACGTCTATAATACCTTGGAGAAAAAGGGATATTTTTTAAAAATGACCATCTTGGACTTAGTATATTCAAGTTCATTTTAAAGCATTTGTGTCTCCTTGTTTTGAGACTCACTCTAGCGGATCTTGACATTTCACATGGTCACCGCCTCTCTCCCTTGTATTTTTACCCTGTTTTTAAATCCCATTTTCACTTTATTCTACTCACTAGCCTACTGAATACATTTGTACCTTCCATAATAACTCTTGAATAATTTCCACTATCCATTCCATGAATTCCTTTCTCTTTAACAGGTGCATTGGAAAATACCAATGTTTTATTTTTATTTCATTATCCTGTATTTTTTACTTTTTATTGGGAATGATCTGAAATAGTTATTGGATGTGTCAAAGTTTTCAATTAAATGCACATGCTTCTGTGAAATACAAATTCTGTTCAGTTTTACCCAGTTAGGGGGGGAATTGTAAACCTCATGAGTGACCGGTGTTCCACACCTGAAGTCAACTCCTCGTTGGTCTGATCCGACCATAAGCTTATCACCCTTGATATCCACATCCCGCCCCCACCCCCCATTAAGAAAACCACAGTAAAAAAAGTTCTTCAAAGCCAGCTTCATGCTTCTTAAGACAGAAGTGGTGAACTTCATGACACCCATGCAGATAGACAATACAGTAACAACTGCTGAATCCTACACAAATGCACTCTATAAGCACTTACATGAGTGCATGGATCGTGCTATCCCAAACAGAACTAAGATGCTATCCTCCAAAAAAAGGAAGCTAATCTGGTGGTCTCCTGCCATAAACAAACTGTACAATAGAAGGAAGAAACTGTTGTAAAAGAGAGTAAAATCCCATGAGTGGAGGAACTCCCTGGTCAGCCGCAGTAAGAAGCTGAGATCCCTTATAAGATCCTCCAAAGCTAGCTACGAAAACAAAATTGCCACTAAATCCAAGGACAACCACAAAGCATGCTATAGCTATGTCAAGAATCTAGATGGCAACACCCAGATCTGCTCTGAGTTCCAGCACAAAGGCATGAAAATTACAGAACCAACTGATATTGCCAACATCCTGGCAGATAGGTTCAGTGCTAACTTTACCCCCCTCTCACCCCCTAAAGGACCCATATCTATACAGGAAGAATGCAGAGTCCCTGTAATCACAACTACGCAGGTAAAAGCTGCACTCTCTAAAGCCAAAAACACAGCATCCATGGGACCGGACAACATCCCAGGCTGCGTTTTATATGAACTTCAGAACGAACTGCCTCCCCACTTAAGTACCATGTTCAGTAATAGCCTTGCATCAGGCTTTGTGCCCACTGAATGGCGCACAGCAACAGTTATCCCACTCCACAAAGGGGGAGCCACCACTGATCCCGGGAACTATCGACCTATTAGCCTGACAAGCCTGGTCTACAAGGCCATGGAACGTATCATCATGGAACTCATAAACAAAGACATTAGTAGCCTCCAAACTCGGGATCCCAACCAGTTTGGGTTTGTGAAAGGCAGATCATAGGTTCATAAGTTGGTACTAGGCTATCAGCCCTAGGGCCTATACAAGCCTAGCCATAACAATTCCCTGGCTATTTTTTCCCACACTATTTACTTCCTTGGACCCCTGTCTAGCAGGGCAACTGACATGATCCCCGGGGTGAATTTCCTTTCTCCCATCCAATCATCAAGGTTCCTTTTGAAGAGGGCCAGAGAGGCACTCTGCTTGACACGTATGGGCAATCTGTTCCAGAGTCTGGGGAGTCTCTGGGTCAGGAACCTATAACTTGCCTCCTGAACCTGATTGACTTCTTTGAGGCAGTCACCAAAGCCGTGGATGAGGGTAAGGTGGTTCACACAGCCTATCTTGACCTCGCCAAGGCTTTCGACATCATCCCCCATTCTGGAATTATAGCTAAACTCACTAAACTAGGTATAAATCCCTATGTCACAAGATGGGTTGCCAACTGGCTCACTGACAGAACCCACACTGTAAAAGTTGCAGACTCCAAATCTGGCCTCAAAGCTGTGACATGTGGAGTACAACAGGGTTCCATCCTGGAACCTCTCCTGTTTGGTATCTACTTCTCTGAAGTACAGGCTAATACAGAAGGCCCCTGGTTAATGAAGTTTGCAGATGACTGCAAACTAGGAGCCATAGTCAAGTCCCCAAATGATGTGGACATCCTACAGAAGGGTCTCACTGAGACAGATGCCTGGTGTCAGAGCCATGGCCTCAAGCTCAATGCCAAAAAGTGCAGTGTCATCCCCTTTGGTAAAAACTCTGTACCCATGAACTACCACATAGGCAGCAATCTACTTAACAATGAATGCGTGATAAGAGACCTTGGGACCCAGGTGGACAGTAGTCTCTCCTTTGATAGTCACATCACCACAGTAGTCAGGAAGTCCTTCTATGTGGCACAGCTCATCATAAAAGGGTTCTTATCCAGGAAAAAAGTTGTCATTGTTCCCCTCTACTCATCACTCATTAGACCCATTATAGAGTACAACGCCCCTTTTGGAATGTACCTCACAAGACATCTGCAGCAGCTGGAAAGGCCACAGAAGTACCTCACAAAGAGGATTACTGGCCTCAAACAAATGCCCTACACTGACCGCCTCAAAAAACTCCAGCTTTACTCCATAGCATATCTTCTACTCAGAGGTGATCTCTGCCTAACATATAAAGCTATGTCAAACCCAGAGCTGTTGGACATGCTACACCTAAAGAAATCCCAATCCCACTGAGCTACACACTCTAGGGGCCTAAACCTTGTCACCACAATAAACAGGACACACTGGAGGAATAGATTCCTGTCCTAGAGACTTCCTATACTCTGGAACAAGCTACCCCATCTATGTCAAGCAAAGTTCTTCATTAGCACTCTTCAAGAAAAATCTTGATGAGTGGATGGGAAATAGGAAATACACTCTGGGGATCACTTCTGTTTCTCTGCTGGACAGTGGCATAGGAAAATAACTTTCTTGGGTGGCGTAAGCTATGGAACTTTGCTGTCTAGGCTTACGAAGGCCCTTGGGCTGATAGCCTAGTACCTACCTATGAACCCTTATGTTATGTACTGGAGAGCCAGCTTGCTCTCAGATATAACCTAGCAAGTTATGATAGGGGAGTCTACCTTCATAAAGATGCTGGTCACTAATGCAGTCCCTCAGGGCCCCTCATCAGACCCATCACTTAGTACAATTCCCCCTTCAGTATGTACTTCACCAGACACATGTAGCAACTGGAACGTCCACAGATGTTCCCCCCTAAAATAATATAGGATCCTAAAAAAAGAAGAAATTCAAGAAATGGGCAGGTAACTGCGAAATAGGAGCAGTCATAAAATACCTCCAGGATGTTAACATCCTACAGGAAGGACAAACACAGACAAATGACTGGTGCCAAAGCCACGGCTTAAAACTCAGTGCTAAGAAATGCATAGTAGTGCCCTTTCGGAAGTCAGTCACCGTAGGAAATTATCTCATTGATAACACACCCCTAAGAGTGGATCCAGTAGCCAGGGATTTGGGGATGTATGTAGATAGTAACGTGGCTTTTGACCAACATATATTGAAGGCAGTAATGAAGTAATTCTATGTTTCTCAACTTGTAAGTAAGGACATGGGATCTCAGTCCAATACATTAATTGTTTCTCTGTATTCAGCCTTCATCAGACCCATCACTGAGTACAGTGCCTCCTTCTATATGTACCTGACCAGGCACATGCAGAAATTGGAACATCCATAGAGGTTCCTCACTAAAAGAATACAGGGTGTAAACAACATGTCATGTGAAGATCACTTCAAAGCCCAATCTCTATTCTCAGTTTCTTACAGACTTTTGAGAGATGCTCTGTGCCTGGCATGTGAGGCATCCTTGGATCCTGCTCTGATGGATCATTTGCACATCTACAAGACCAATAGCATTAGAACTACTCAACAGAGGGACTTGTCCTATTTATGTTGCAAGCATGGTTCATGTTTGAGGGCCAGGTATGTGTCTTAGAGAATTCTCCTCCTCTGGAATAAGTTATTCCCTAACCCTGTTCAAGTGAGACCTGGACCAGTGGATGGGAAATAGGAAATTCACCTAAGGTGTATCACTTTTGTCTCTAATGGACAGAGGCAGTCAGCAAATCACTTCCTAGTTTACATATACTCCTTAAAATAGCCACTAAGTCTCAAAAACTTGTGGGATACATTTGGTATGAAGGTCTCAGTGATCACTAGTCTAGTATATTCCTATAAGCCTGTATGTGAATTCTGTGTTCCTACTACCAAAGTGCTGTCATCTGTACCAAATATTTTCATAAATTTCTTCAGAAATGCTGCCCTGTTTTGTTATATTTTCCCTTGCAGGTCCCCTAATACATCCTCATGATTACAAATCAAGTTCCAGTCTTACCTATAAGTAATATGCCAATCTGAAACTTGATTATTTTCCCAAAACTTTCTAAAATTCCATAATATCAGTTTTAGTGGAATATAAATACATGCCAATGTAATCCTCATACCTTGACAGTAGCTTCTTACTACCACATATCTACCATTATTGTCTTTTTTTCCTCTTCTGTCACTATTGGAGCCCCTCTAATTTCCTCTTCTGTCACTATTGAAGCCTCTCTAACAATCAGTATTATTACTCTCCTTTCATTTGCCCCTGATTTTTCTGCTAAATATCCATCCTTTGTCAAAGTCATATGCTCATTTCTTTCCAAGTGTGTCTCCTGCAGCATTGCTATTTGCACTGTACATTTTTAAATATACATCAGTACTCTTTCCTTTTTGTCTATACTTATAAAGCTATTTACATTCCAAGATAATATGGATAAAGTGACCATTATGTTAAAAAATATTGTTCCTGCCCAGTACACATAACAATTTTCTTTGCATATATATTTCCAACTTTTGTCTTACATGCACACACTATTTGGCAGGCTGATCTTTTATCGGAATGAGGATTGATGTAATGGTTAAGATGTTTACATCACAGACAAGAGGTACAGTGTTTGATTCTAACCAAGGGACATCAGCTAGGCTTAAAATGGTCCATAAGGGCAGCTACTATAGTACTTCTGAATCTGTGTGCAGTTATTTCTTCTCACCTCCATTTTAACCTATGTCACATTTCAAGACTTTTTGTTTTTTTAACACTTTTATTTATCACTAAAGACATAGTCAAACATGCATTTATATAAAGAAAGCATATCATATTAACATGTTCACAGTTACATTTATACATCACATATATTCTTTTATACACTTATCAATTCAGCATTACATAAATTGATCAATACCTGCTTTCCCTTAAATGTATTTCCTCCTCCAAAACATTATTCTGCATGTTTTGTTCCCACAGTTTTCATTTTTTCTACATAATTTGCTCAAACTCTTTTCTAAATGTCTGACATCTAGTTCTTTTACCTCTGTTAAAATATTCTTTACTTCATGCAGTTGGTTTAGACCTAGATTTCCATTTTCTAGCAATTATTTTTGACAGCCATCCAAATGAGTTTTACAAGACCTTATTGTCTAGATATTTCAGATCCTGTGTCCTAGCTCAGAATAATAATTTCCTTAGTTACACCCATCTGCACACTCAGCATTTCTGACAGAGTACTCTCTGGGTAATTTTTAAAGTCTGACAACTCATTACACCCCAAAAATATATGTTTCCAGTTACCTGCTTCTTTCCTATCACATCAACAGTTGCCATCTACCAGAAGAAAGATTTCTTGGTGTCTACTTGAGGTATAAAAATACCTGTGCAAACACTTCTAAGCAAATATACTAAATATTTTATAATTTGTCACAAGTTTAAGAGCCTTGTATATGTCCTCCCATTATTTCCTTGTGAATTGCTTATCCAGTCTCTCTTCCCAATCTTTTCTAACCTCTAATTAACTCCTATAATTATCATGCAATATTTTAAGTGTCCTACTAATTATCCCTTTTTAACAGCAGCTTCTGTTCTCGATACAACTAAAAACTCTACCAGAGTAGGTCTTTCACACAGGATTCCCATATTCCTTTCTCCTCCCTGATAGGGTATGCAATCTCTAAACTGCAGTCTAAATGTCTTCTTGGCCTCTTCTCACTCTATTACCCTTCTATTTCTTCTTATTTGGTCCGAATATGTTGGTTCTTTTGCCATTTTTTCCAGTAAATTCCAGTACCCTCTTGCTTATTCTCTATACCCCCAGTTGCAGTTATCCCTATTGGCAGAATCACCTTTCTCCATTCTCATCTTGGCGTAATTCTTAGAATACTTTCTGCTGTGTTATGAATACAATATTTTTTTAATTTCTCCAAATCTTTTGGGGTTCTAATAACATGACAGGAATGGACCCCACTCCTAAGTCAAAGTATGATTAAAGTTCATGAAATTATTTAGTATTGTTTCAATCTTTGATGTCAGCCAGAAGTGCTTTTTACAGCAACTGCAATTTGCCCAGTAACGACTCCTGCAATTCATATGGAGTTACATGTATCAGTAACATATCTAAATATGATTGAAGAATATTTTTCATAAGACCTGCTGCTCCTACTACTATTGCAACTATCTGGGTATCTTTCTTCCACATTGCTCTCATTTCTGACTGCAAATCCTGATATTTTATGACTTTGTGTCTCTCTGTACATAAAACACTGTAGTCACTGGGTGTAGCGATTTCAATGATCAATGCTACTTTTGTCTTATTTTCATGGACCAATATATCTGGTTTTCTCACATCTATCTTTTGAACTGTTAGCAATGGGGGATCCCATGTGATGTAGACTTCATCATTTTCTATGATGCTTTGTGGCTCATGTTTCCAGTGTTTTTTAGCTACTTCAGTATTATAATGTTTGCATAATCCACAGTGCAACAGTATGGCCTTTTAGTTTACAGTCCTTCTGCCATTAATATGTCATAACCAGCAACAGTTTCCAATTCTTTTTAATAACACATACATTTTTTTGTTTCTTCTGTATGTTCAATGGACTTTGTAAACCAGCATGTACATAGTCCACTATCTTGGGCCAGCAATATTTACCATTCATCTTTTGGTTTGAATTCACCTCTCCTTAACCATTCCTGCATTCGATCCTGATCAACATGAGATCATTCCAAGAGTTTTCTATCCTTGCAACTATATTTATGCATTTTCCACATTTCTTGCCTTCTCATCTGATCCTTCATCTTGCATTCTTTCTTTTTGTTTTTTGGCACATTCAGTTACTGCCTGATTTTTATCTACTTCTGGTTTGATTTCCATTCCCACTTGATGACAATATATTTCTGCCAGACTAAGAAGGAAAGTCATCAAGATTTATTCTCCTCATGTTTCAAACCTTTCACTATGTTTTGTTTGGGTCTTGTGAGGTCAGCAGATATGTATGCAGTCCCACATGTAATCAATTTTAAGGATGCCCATACCTCCTTCGGAATAGGGGAATATATAATCTTGGGGTTCCTATCAGATAGTCAAACTTCTGCAAGTTCGAACTTCATATGGTCAAGACCATAAGTTAGAATTTGCAGAAGTTCAAGCATTTCAGTGGAAATCTCCATAAGGGGAGGTTTCCATTTTGTTCAATGTGGTGCAATCTCGAAGCTGGTATATTTAAGTAGCGGGGAGGGGTGTGGGGTGCATGAGGGCTTGCCCCCCTGCTTACAACAGTTTGTTTTGTTTTTTTTATCAATAGTCAAAGTTTTTTAACTTCAAACAGGATGGTTCGAACATTCCGTGTTCAAAGTTATTAAACTTCAGCTATGTGATATATACCCATAATCTTGGTATGCACTGATTTCTTTAAATCATTTGATGAGCATGGAGCATCCTTCTTGTTTTTCTGTCTAATCTATCCAACACCTTTTGGGGCCAGTCAATCACTTTAAAACTGTAAGTTAGGACAGGAAGAGTAAATTGGTTTATAGCTTGAACTTTGTTTCTAGATGTCAATGATGTTTTCAGGATTAATTTAAGTCTTCTAAAATATTCTTTACTGAGTTTTATTCACATTTGTTCATGTTTTATTGTTGATCCTTCATCAGTTCCCAAACATATATACACTCCCTCTTGCTCACGTTCCTGTATATCACATTCTTGTCCCAAACTGATGTTTTCTTGGTGTTGCAGCCTTCTTGCTTTAAAGGTTGCTTTTGCACATTTATCAAGACCAAATTACATTCTTATATCATCTGAAAAAGTTTTGACTACTTGCAGTTGTGCTTTCAGTTCCTCATCTGATGAGCTATACAGTTTTAAATCACTGACAAAGAGAAGATGGGAAATCTTTATGCTCTTTTGCTTTCTGAGAGCCACATTATAAACATGACCTAATCTGGTAAGCAGACAGCTTAATGGGTTAAGGGCAAAGCAAAAGAGCAGTAGTGACAGAGAGTCACCCTGGAATATCCCCCTTTGGATTTTTATTTCTGGAATAATAATTTGTCCTTTATCATGACTTAACTGCAAAGTGGTTTGCCACTGTTTCTTGGTTGCTGTGATGTAGTTTAGCAGTGTAGGGTGCATCTTTTACATTTTTAAGCACTCTTTTATTCATAAATGTGAGATATTGTCAAATGCTTTTTTTAGTCTATCCGTGCCATACTTTGATTCTTCCCCTTTTTACAGTTCTCCACTATGACTTTATTTAACAATAAATGATCCTTTGTTCCATACGACTTTATTATCCTTTTGTTCTGTTTCCATAATTGAGTTTTCTTCTAAATGACTATAAACTCTGTCAGCATCAGTTCCAGTGTATAGTTTATACGTCTTCGGAAGACAAGTTATTGGTCTATCATTTTTAGGGTAGCTTGCAGGTTAACTCTTAAGTAGAAGCATTGTTTTTCCTGTTAGCCAGGCTGGTGTCTGTTCGGGGTGTGCATATAAATAGTTCTTACTCATGGCTAAATCTTCGTGCAAAGATGTTAATACTTTTATCCAGAAGTTAGGTACTGCATCTGGGCCTGGGGTTTTCCATTTAGGGGCTTGTCTTAACTTTGTTTCAATCTGTCTGTCTGTTACTTCAACCCATTTAATATCCTTTACCTTTAAATGTCTTATTCTTTCTCTTACTACTTCTATCCATTTAGCATCTTTATGTTCCACAGGATCTTCATAAAGACTTCTCCAAAATGAACCTATTTCTTCTTTTTGGTGGTCTTTTAATTCTTCTTACCTTGTTTCCTAATTCTGTATCAAACTTTTTGGGTCATCAACAAATTGCTTATTTTGTACTTTTCCTTTATATTTATCTGTGTATCTTCTAAGTGTTTCTGCCTGTGCTGATTTTTTGTTTATTATTTGCAATAGTTTGTGCTAAATCCCGATCCAAGGTTGGCATAATGGTTAAGGTGTTTACCTTACAGACACAATGTGTTTGATTCTCATATGGGATAATTGGCTAGGCTTACAATGACCCACAAAGCGCAGTTATACTAGTACTAATCTATGAGCCTATGAAGATGTCTCCTGCTCCTCTTGTTTCGCCTTACTTTGGGGACTAGGTGTTCCATCATGCTGTGATATGACCTGTGTTAGACTTTCTATACTGAATCCTTCACTTCTCAAATATTCGTTAACTTCAGCTTCTATTTTTTTAACTTCTGCTTGACTAATCCTCTGTTCTACATTCTGTCCTTGTGAACATATTTTTTTATTGTGAAATTTTCCATATTTGGATGCCTTTGCCTATATTAATCTTCAAATATCTTTTGGGCTGCTTTTTTGTGTTGATTAGTTTGGCTTTCTTCTTTACATAAAATATTGCACCATATCAGATCGGTCTTTCTATCCCATGTCCATGTTTCTTTTTTATACCTTTCAAAAGTCTCTTAAGTTTGTTCTTTAAATTTTCACACTTCCTCAGTCACTTCTTTTTCCAAACGGCACAAGGTTTCTTGGTCTGTATAGTGTTTTTCAAGGCTCTGTTGTATTAATGAACACAAATTTTTATTTGACGCTTCTGACAGTTTTTCTTGTGGATGTATTTTTCTTTCCTCTAATTTCTCTCTTAATTTTTTTCATATATCTTTTGTCTGGAAATTCTAGGCTTCTTGTATAATAGTAACAATACATAATTTCTTTATTTCTTATCCTCAGTGGTCCACTCTATTTTCTGTATGGCTCATTTTTGGCCTATCAGTTTTTGTGATTTTTTTTTTTTTTTGGATTGCTACTTCCTTCTAGCCCCATTGTAGGAATATTGTCTTGAGGATTGTACGCTGTCATTTTTTCCAGTCCTGGTACCAGTGCACCTACCAGGATTAGGCAATTTTTTATCCTGGGACTTGTACACCCAGCTTTATTTTATTTTTAACCCACTTCTATCCATGATATATGCTATATAAAATACAGACTATATATCAGTGTCATCTTGATGAGATTTTTGTGAAAAACAGGGTCCACTTTATGAAGGTGCTCACAAGACTTGAGGATGACTTCAATTCCAGCAATACTTCTCTCCTTTGCTGATTTTATTGTCTCTCCCTTCTCCATATTCTGTATTGCTGGTGTTAGTCTCCTTAAGTGTCCGCATCCAAAATTCCACTCTCACCTTATTTCTTGAATTTTCTCCTGCTTCATCATCATCATTCCTTTCCACTTTGAATTATAGCTTTCTACCTGTGTTACGTATATAGGTCTTAACTGCGTAGCTCTAAAATATCCCTTCAAATCAGGTAATCCTAAACCACCTTGTTCTACTGAAAGGATAAAAGACTTTTTGCTTTAATGAAAACCCTCAAACAAAAAAAAACTAAACATATTTTCAGAATACCCCCATCCCCTATTAACTTTGAACAAATGCACAAAACTATGTACATTTTTTAACAAATGAAGTTTAACCCTCCAGTTAGGAACAATTATCCTAAATCAGCTGCTGCACCCTTAGGCATTACCTAATCTAAAATTAGGGTTACCCATGCTAAAGCATATGTTACAACCTGTGTTTTCACTTACACTTTTTGTTGTCTGTTCGTTTCTTAGCTCTGTTCCTCTCCCAGATGTGAAAATCAGCCTGCATGCTTTTGGAAAACATTAAGTTTTAACCCTAAGATAAAGTTGCACTGGTTACCTATACATAAAACTAAATCATGCAGTGTTCTATTAAAACATTAAAATATTAGGGTGTCTGGGGAAGATTCCATACCCTTATGTTGTCCTTTGCCAGTTCACCATCCTTCCTCAAATCACCTGGTGCCTTGTTAGTGACTTGGATGTGAATGAAGGCAAATCCATTAAAGATGCATAAATTAGCCAGGGTGTAAGATTTAATTGGCAGAATTGTTTCTCTTTATGTGACACTGTCTTAGAAGTGGAACTATGGCAACACTGCCTGATGATATATATAAGTAGTACCTATGAATAGTCAGAGCTACATTACCCACTTACTGGTTATGTCACAATTAATCTCACTGGAAATCCACATCCCGCCCCCACCCCCTGCACAAAAGACCACAGTGAAGAACTTCTCAAAAGTAAACTTCACACTTCTTAAGACTGAAGTGGTATCCTTCAAGGCCCCTGGGCCAGTGGAAACCACAACCCACACTGCTGAATCCTTTGCAAATGCCTTCAAGAATGCATGGATCATGCAATCCCAAATAAAACCAAGACCCATTCCCCCAAAGGCAGGCGCCTGGTCTGGTGGACCCCAGCCATAAACAAACTTTACAACAGGAGGAGGAAGCTACTACACGACAGAGCAAAATCCCTAAAAGGGAAGGCATCTCTGATCAGTACTAGCAAAAAACTACGATCACTCATAAAATCATCCAAGGCCAACTTTGAGAGAAAAATCACAAAAGACAATCACAAGGCCTTCTTTAGCTATGTTAGAAACCTGGGTGGAAACTCCCAGATATGCTCAGAGTTAGTCCAAAATGACACAAAATACACTGAACCCACTGACATTGCCAACATTCTGGCAGACGGGTTCAGTGCAAATTTCTCCCCCCCCCCCAAAAGGAGAAATAACTATCCAAGCAGAGTGTAGCCTCCCTAACATCTCAGATGCCCAGGTGAGAGCCGCCCTCTCTAAAGCTAAAAACACAGCATCAATGGGACCGGATAGTGTCCCGGGCTGTGTGCTACATGAACTCCAAGAGGAACTAAACCCACACATAAGGCTGCTGTTTAATCTTAGCCTTACTACAGGATATGTACCCCAAGAGTGGCGTATGGCAACAGTGGTCCCACTTCACAAAGGCGGTGCTTCTACGGACCCTGGAAATTACCGCCCCATAAGCTTGACGTGCCTGGTCTGCAAAGCTATGGAGAGGATCATTATGGAACTCATAAACAAAGACATTGGGGACCTACAGACATTGGATCCTACCCAATTTGGCTTTGTTAAGGGCAGATCCTGCCTTTTGAACTTGGTCGACTTTTTTGAAACAGTCACTAAGGCCATTGATGAGGGTAAGGCAGTTCACACAGCCTACCTTGACCTTGCAAAAGCCTTTGACACAATACCCCACTCGGGCATCATAGACAAACTCACCAGCTTAAATGTAAACCCATATGTCACAAGATGGGTTGCAAACTGGCTCAAGGACAGAACCCACAGGGTCAGAGTTGCTGGAGCTATGTCAGACTCTAAGCCAGTCACAAGCGGTGTCCCACAGGGCTCAGTCCTGGGACCCCTCTTGTTCGGCATTTATTTTTCCAAGGTACAGGCAAACATAGGAGGATTGTGGCTGACAAAGTTCGCAGATGACTGCAAACTGGGCGCCATAATTGATACTCCAGCGGACACAAACATCCTTCAGAGAGGCCTCATAGAAATGGATAATTGGTGCCAGAGCCATGGCCTTAAGCTGAACGCCAAAAAATGTATAGTCATACCCTTTGGGAAAAACAAGGTACTGACAAATTACCACATAGGTGGTAATCCATTAAAATCTGGAAGAGGTAATCAGGGACCTAGGGACCCAGGTTGACAGTAACCTCTCATTTGACACTCACATTGCCAAAGTGGTTAGGAAGACCTTCTATATTGCCCACCTTATCATGAAGGGTTTCACATCTAGATCAAGAGAGGTCATTGTGCCCCTGTACTCTTCTCTTATCAGGCCAATGATTGAGTACAATGCCCCATTTGGGATGTATCTCACCCGACACCTGCAGCAGTTGGAAAGACCCCAAAAGTTCCTCACCAAGAGGATAAAGGGTCTTAAACATATGTCATATGCTGCCCGACTGAAAAAACTCCAGCTCTATTCAGTCGCATACCGCCTACTCAGAGGTGATCTGTGCCTGACGTACAAGGCCATGTCCAATCCTGAATTAATGGACATGCTCCACCTCAGAAAATCCAAATCCATCAGAGCCACGAGAACAAGAGACTTAAACCTCAACACAGAAATAAATAGAACATGCTGGAGGGACAGATTCATAACCCAGAGGCTCCCTACACTCTGGAACAGAATCCCAGTCCATGTTAGGCAGAGCCCCTCACTGACTCTATTCAAGAGAAATCTCGACGAGTGGATGGGAGATCGTAGGTTTACCCCGGGAGTCATCTCTGTGTCACTACTAGACAGAGACACAGTAAACTAAACCCTAAAAGGGCGTAGTATTCTCATCCTAAGGGGTGGTGAAAGCCACATACACTCTGGCTAGGCTTATAAATGCCCTAGGGCAGATAGCCTAGTACGAACCTATGAACCTATGAACAAGCTGCAGTTTACTGTATGTAATGTTGCAGAAGGAAATCATACTAGTTCCTGCAGTTGTACTAGGGTTAGTGTTTCATAGTGTTTTATGTTTATGTAGCTAAAGAAATCACAACTCTTTTTAGTCCCAAGTCTTTTGTGTTTTTTTTAATTTTATTTGTATACTGGATAAACTCACTAGGCACATACTGCTTGTAAGTGGTGACCTGGGAGCACTATCTAGTTTATTAACTTGGTGAAGAGTTGTACAGTAGGAAAAGAGACTGAGGGTTTCCTAGACTACTGGGGAAGCTTGTTAGTAGCTCATGGTTCTAATCCTCTGAGACTGCTTGAGTATGAGACTGCTCAAGATGAAATGTTTCAAAAAAATGATAGAATTATTAGACAAAGCATGTAAGGAAAATCTTATATTTTCTGCTGTACCAAAGAAACTAGAAAGAAAAGACTGGATTAAATTTATGATGGCAGTAATAAGCAACTGGTCTGGTATTCCACAGCAGGAACTGTTAATTGAAAGAACACAATATGTGTATGCTCCAAATCTGGCAATGAGAAAACAGCCAAGACCTGTGTTAGTAAACATGCAAACCTACCAGCCAAAAGAGTTTATCCTGACAAAACTATGGCAAGGGGGCAGAGTATTAAATGTTGGAGACAGTAGAGTGTTCGTGGAAAATGATTATTTACTGTACATCAGGCAAAAGAGAGACACCTTTATTCTAGTAATCAGGGAATGTTAAGAGGCAGGTGTCAGACTCAAGCTGCTGTATTTAGCTGTCCTCAGAATATTTTTGTCCTGGAGGATCAAAGTCATGTTTTGATGGAGAATGGTCTAAGGAGGAAATGGAAAAGTTTGTCCAACAAAATGTGAGCCATAAAGCAGAAGGGGACTCTACTTCTCATTTGTCTGCTAATAAAGCACACGGAGAGACTTTGCCAGTGAAACCTTTTCTGCTGTTCCAAAGGAAAATGCTTGAGAGACAGAGAAAAGCACAGGAGTTGATCAGAAGAATCATGAGTACCTTGGAATTGAACTGGAATTTGAAGTTTGGAGATGGAGAAAGACCACCTACACAGAAATTAGTAAATAAATGTGAGACTGCAAAGCATCAATTCCATTTGTGATAAGAAAATGTGGAAAGCAGACTTTTGTTGACTTTGTTAGACTTGTGTTAAACTGAAAAGCATTTGCCTCACTTCATGTTATTAACATGTTATTAACATTTGGAAGAACACTGAGAGGAGTGGAAGAAGGAGGAAAAGGGAAACTGTAAGTAAAAAAAAATGTTCTTAACAGTATTTCTGTGAAACTTTTCACAATATAAATTGCATATTTTATTGTATATTTTATTTATATATGATTTCGTTGTTCTTGTATATGATAACATTACTAAACTAAACAGATGTCTTCTTTCTTCTTTTTTGGTATTAAGAAATGTAGGCATTACAATGCAAAAAGAGCAGAACAACTAGACAAAACCATGTATAAGTTAATAGGCTGTAACCTCGGGTTGTTGAGGTGGGGGGTGAGGTGCAAAAGTGCACAGATCATAATATATGGAGAAATTATAGATTTTCTTTTATGTTTGCATAGGTGAATGTCTAGATTAAGACCCTTGGCTTAATCTAATAAATTTTAAGTGGAAACAAGTAAATATTAGAGCACTGAATATAATGAAAAGTTTTCCTTTGACAATAAATGTTTCCCCTTGTTTTTCAGGCTGCACCAAAGGACTACATTTTCTCTACTACATTTCCATGGAGACAAGCTAATAGTATGGCAGTAAAAAACAGAACACTGGTTTCTTCAAGGATAAAAATTAATGTTTTCTGAAAAATACAGGTTGTGTTCATATCTGAAAGATGAATAAATATAAAACAAGAAACAGGTACCAATTAGTGTAAGTAGAAACACAGGCAATAGCGTGTCTTAGCATGGCTAACCTTAGTTTCAGGTTAATTCAGGTCTATGTTAGCAGCTGACTATCTGGAACAAATGTTCCTGTTAAGAGTGTTAAACTTCATTATTTGAAGATGTACATTGTTTTATATGTTTGTATTAACAGGTCTGAGGTGTGTTTTTTTTTATTTGACATTTTTATTAAATGAACAAGTTTTGTAAAATGTGACATAGGTTACAGTTTTGATAATAAGAAAAAATGTATAAAGGATTAACCTGCCAAACAATAGTGGGTGCATCACAAAGCTAGAAACAGACATTTTAAAAAGCTACCGTATTTGATATGTGAGAATACTGACTTCTTACCATGATGGTGGCATTTCCATATTATCATGGAATGTGAATGGTCTTACAGGTATAGACAAAAAAAATAACATTTAATTACATTAAGAAATGCAGAATACAACTAATGCTACAGGAGGCACATTTGGAAAGAAATGAGCATGTGAATTGGATAAAGAAAGGATTTCATGGTGAATAGTCAACAGAATATCAGGGAGAAAAGAAAAGAAGAGTACTTATGTTAATTTATAGAGGGGCCCTAATAGTGATAGAAGAGGGAAATAGATGATGATGGCTGATTTGTTGTAGTAAGGGGCTACTGGCAAGGGATGAGGATTACGCTGGCATGTATTTATGTTCTACCTAAAGCTGCCATTGTGGAGCTTAAAAACATTAGAGGAAAATAATCAGCTTTTAGCAGGGAATATTATTTATAATTAGGGAACTAAAATTTGATTTGCAACAATGAGGATGTATCTGAGGGGCCTAGAAAGGAGAATATAACAAAAGAGGGTTCATTGCCATGAATTCAGTAGTAAGAACATGGAGATAATTTACATATTATTCCCCAAGGTGCAATAACTGGGCTAGACTGGACAGAAATGATATTTCATAGGAATATGTGCATTTATTGAAAACCTTTGATACATATCCAGTAACCATTTCATATCATACACCAATAATTACTAAGATAAAACTGCAGGGTAATGAAGTAAAGATAACACACTGGCACTTCCTTACCTACCTGTTAAAAAGAGAGGAATTTAAGGAATGGGTAGTGGAAATTACTCCAGAGTTATTAGGGAAGATAGAATATAATGGATAAATAAATTTATTTTAATAAAATGAATAACATGCTGTCTGATAGTACAACTTATGTTGATTTATGTAAATTTCAGGTGAATTAATTAAGAGGGTTAAAATACACCTATTTGACTTGCATATGAGTGGACTTACAACGTATGAATTAGATCAATTTTTTCAAGTTGACCTCCCTATGATCCCTATTATGTATGGATTACCAAAAATTCTTAAGAATCCATATGACCCACCCATGAGATCAATTGAATCCAATCATGGTTGGCTGACTGAGTCACTTTCTGTTTTTGTCGAGAAGACATTACAACCAGTTTTAGATTCTATAAATACTGTTTGGAAAGACACCAAACGCTTTGTTTCGAACTTGTATGATTGGTATAAAAATTTTATCAGTGAAGATATGTTCTTTTTTGTCACAATTGATGTTAACTTACTGTTTACTGTAATTCCTAATGACTATGGGATAGATTCAGTTAGAAAATATTTTATCTGAGTTTTCTAACACGATCAATTGAATTTGTCAGCTTCTTGATCTGATTTTGAATAATAATGTATTTTTGTTTAGTGACAAGTTTTATTTGAAGAAATCTGGCATTGATATGGGCACTGTTTGTGCCAACAGTTATGTAAACATGGTTTTAGCATTAAGGGAGCTGACCTATGTTTTGAAAAATCAACCTTTTAAAATAAAAGTGAAAAAGCAGCAAACCAAAGACCAGGAAGGAACCGGACCACAAAACTTATAAGCTTTCATTGGTTTAATAAAACACCATGAACTTCATCAGAGTAAATACAAAAACTTGAAACCACCCTTTAAATACTTGTCGTGTAAAAAAATCATCCAATGACAAAATACTTCAAATAAATTATTTAAATAGCCATTGTGATGTCATGAAAATTTAAAAATACACTACAAAATTTTTTAACATTGCATATGTATAAAAACATAAAACTGTACATATATATATATATATATATATATATATATATAAATAGTCAATGACAAACTACTACACAGTGTTTCATCAAATAAAGCCCATTTTGTGAACAGCTTGGCTCACTACATCAAAGCCTTTGTAACTGAAGAAAACACTTAATGCTAATAATAAGTTTTGTGGTCCGGTTCCTTCCTGATCTTTGGTTTGCTGCTTTTTCACTTTTTCTTTGTTCTTTAAAAATCAGCCTTTTATTACTAATTATTTTAAATTTTATGTACACTTTGTCAATGACATTTTTCCTGTTTGGAAAGGATCACAGGAGGCGCTATTGAGCTTTGTTGATTTTCTACATAGCACTACAGAATTTTAAAAATTTACTACAAAGTATTCTGAAGCATCTATTGAATTTTTGGATGTTCTTGTATCTAAAGATGATGAAAGACGTATAAATCCTAGTCTGTATAAAAACCCTGTAAGAAGAACACAGGTTTGCATAGATCTAGCCTGCATCCCCTTATGTTCACAGAAATGTATTGAAAGGTAAATTCATTAGAGCTGCTAGGCTGAATAATGACAATGAAGTTCTTTTTAAAACTGTTAGTGAAATGTGTGAAGAAGTGCCAGTATTGGTGTGAAAGCGCTTACCATTTTATTGTTTTACTTGCTGTGAAATATTTTGTGACTCTACAGTGTTGTTGGATGGTTGTTCTTTATTGTCTGTTTGGATCGTTTTTGTGTATAACCATCCTTTATCTACTTTGGTTGTCTTTTTTGTTTCTTATAAGATAGAAAGTACTCCAGAGGATATAGGTAGTGAGTGGGATAAAATGAAAGCAGGGTTTAAAAATAGGATAGAAATAAAAGAAAAAGGGATCCGGTTAAGAAGTAGCAATTTATTTAGAGGAGCTGAGAAAGGTTAAAGTATTGCAGAATAAGGGTAATATTAAAGAACAAGGACAGGAAGTGGTGCAAGTGCATAGTGAAAATAGAAAATAAGGGAGTACTTGGATGATGTGCATGAGTTTAGAAAAAGTTAAGCTAATTTTTTTTATAATATCTCTAGAGCTCAAAACCTTTTGACACAACTATGTAGGCAACATAAAGTAGAAAAGGTTGTTGCCAAACTTAGGGAGCTTATAACAACAAAAATAACCAGAGATCTTGTAGATATTTTAAACATATTTTGGAAATTTTATGGAAATTTATACAAAGTAGAGACATGGGGGGAATGAAGAAAAAGCACAAATGGAAATATTTATGAAAGACTTAATGATGCTAAGGTTATAGGAAGATGAGGCTCAAAAATGAACAGTTAAGGTAGGAGGAGATGCATACCTCTCAACTGTACAGATTTTTGCAGAATGTCTAGATTTTGGCCTTATATTTTTTGGTCCATTTTCATAAAATTGTGATTTTTGAGCAAATTGGTGGTAAATCATTAAAGACTGAAGTTAGAAAATAATGACAGACATCTGAGTTTCAGACTTAATATCCTTCAAAAAATTCATGCTTTTGCAAAATCTGTTATTCTATTAACTTTCTAAGTTTGTAAGAGCAATATTTAAACATTGCCCCCATTTTGGGGCCTTTGTCCCACTTTTATTTATGACTTTGTCCAGATTTCTCACTTTAAGAGGTTGAGAGTTATGAGGAGATGAGATAAAGAATGGTGATGTATAACCAGTCTACAGGGAAGTTTCCAGAAGTAGATGATATTCCAGTTGAAATTTGGAAGCTAAGAGGGAAGAGTGATAAACATCTGAAAGAGTTTAACAGCATTTTAAAAGGAGAGGAGGCATCAACATCCTAGAAAGAAGGCTGTGGTGGCTGTAATACATAAAGACCCATCTGATCCAGCTTTGTATAGGCCTATTTCAATTTTAAGCCATGCTTATAAACTGTTTATGTCTGTAATGGCTAAAAGAATTGCAAAGGTGATGACAATTTTGATAGATGTGGATCAATGTGGTTTTGTGGTGAGGAGGCAAATATCTGACAACATTAATAGAACAACAATGATCCAAAGGGATCAGAATGTAAGGAAATACTGCTGCTGTTTTTTGTGGGTCTTGATGAAGAAAAAACTTTCAGCAGAGTAAACTATGATTTTATGAGTAGAACAATGGAAGCATTTGCGTTTCCTGATACAACTATAAGATTAATTACCAGAATTTATGAGGGATCAGAGGCAAAAGTCAAAGTGGGAGAGTACCTCTATAAGTTGTGTCTGAACAGAGGAACCAAGCAAGTCTTCTTCTTTCCCCTTTCAATTTGTGTTACATTCAGAACCATTAGCAAAGAAAATAAGGGACTCAGAAACTCAAGGCTATAACTGGTATGGTGTTCAGGAATAGCTGGTTTTATTTGCAGATGATATTAGTTTGTACCTGAGGGAGGTAGAAAATAACAATCTCACGTTGTCTGAGACAGATCTGGGATATAAAATCATTGAAGATAAAACAAATGCTATAGCTATAAACTATGTACCCACATATGAATCACTTCAGCAATACCTATATTTATGGGATATGATGAAATTATATACTTATGTGTATGGACTAGGAAGGATTATATTATGGCAGCCAATGATATGTGAGAAAAGATTAATCAAAAGATAATACAAAATCTGAGAAACTGAAAGCTCTTGACTATGGATATGGATAGCAAGATACAAGCAGTAAAAATGTTTTAATTCCTTTAGTTTTATACATAGGTCAGACATATTTTGTCAACCAGAGAAGTTGTGAATAGTAATTAATATAGTGGAAGGATTTTATATGGGAGGGGAAGAGGGAAAGAGGGATAAGATGATCATCCCAAAAAACTGGGAGGTTTAGGATTACCTGATTTGAAGGAATATATTAGAGCTACACAGTTAAGGCTCTTACACATAACACAGGCTGAAAGTTACAATTCAAAGCAGAGAGGGATGATGAAGTAGTACAGTAATTCAAGAAGTAAGGAAAGAGTGGAATTTTAGATGCATATCCTTAAGGAGAATAACAGCAGGCATACAGAAAATTATATTCATAAAGTAGCAGAAAGTATACTAAGAACTATGCCAACTCTGGAATGGAGAAAGGACATTCTGCAGATAGGGGTGACTGCAGTTAGGGGTACAGAGAATAGGCAAGCATGGAGGAAGCTGGTAAAGGAACTAAGATATTGGGAACAATGGGAGGTAAAGGTAGGAAAATGGGAAGAAGCCAAGATGACATTTGGATTGCAGGCTAGTGATTGCCTTCCCTATCACTGATTGATATCAGAGTGTAGACAGAGAGAGTTAGGGAAATCCTAAATAAAGACCTGCACTGGTTGAGCTTTTAACTGAATCTAAAACAGAAGATGTTGTTAAAAAAAGGGATAATTAGTAGGGCATATAAAATATTGCATGATACCTATAGGAATCAATTAGAGAAGATCAGAAAAGATTGGGAAGAGAGATTAGATAAGCACACAAATAATCAGTGGGACAGCTTATGTATGGCTCCTAAATATGCAACAAAGTCTAGAAGGTTTAGGACTTTTGCCTGGAAGTGTTTGCATAGATAATTTTATACCCCAAGAAGACTCAAAAGAATTTTCCCTCAGGCAGATGACAAATGTTGGAGGTGTATTGAGAAAAAATAGGTTTCTGGGAGCATATGTAATGAGATGGCAGATTAAAAAAAATCACTGCAGAGTACTCTGTCAGGAACGCTATGTGAGCAAATGAGTGTAAATAAATTATTTTCTGAGCTGGGATTCAGGATCTGAATTCACTAGACATAGTAAGGCATTGTTAAGTGTAATTATGATGGCTGCCCCCCAAAAATATATTAGAAAATGCAAATCAAAGTCTAAATCAACTATATTTTAAATAGTGAAAGAACAGGAAGTGGGATATTTAGGAAAGAGTAGGAGTGAAATACACAGAAAATTTGAAAACGTGGGGACAATACATGGAGAAAAATGTTTTAGAGGAGGAGTGAGTTTAAGAGAAGGAAAAATTGAACAATTCATGTAATGTTGCATTGATTATATGGTATAGAACAGTATATGTGATGTGTAATGCAGAGAAGCTGTAAGGAACAGACTGTATTAATTTTATGAAAGCCCAAACAAGCAACTGGACTGGTATTCCACAAGATGAATTGTTAATTGAAAGGGCACATGGTGTGTAGGCTCCAAACCTGGCTATGAGAAAGCAACCTCGACCTTTAATAGTAAAGATGCAGTCTTACCAGCAGTAGGAGTTGATTCTGACAAAACTGTGGAAAAATAACAAAGTACTAAAAGTGGGAGGCAGCAGAGTGAATGTGGAGAATGACTACTCATTGTACACCAGGCAGAAGATGAATAAATGTATTCCATTATTCAGGCAATTTCAAGAAGTAGGCATGAGATTCAAACTGCTGTACGAAGCTATCTTTAAAATATTTTTTCCCTGGAGGGACAAAATGATTTTGATGAAGTACATGCTAAGGAGGAAACACAAAAGTTTGTCTAGCAAAAGGTGAGTTGTGAAACAGAAGAAAATTCTGCTTCTTGTTCTTCTGGTACTAAAGACCACAGAGAGTCTGTGCCAGTGAAACCTTTTTCCAAAGCTTCAACAGAAAATGCTTGAGAGAAGGAAAAAAACACAAGAATTGACTAGAACTGACAGTACATTGGAAATGAAGCAGACAGAGCATTTGGAATATGGAGATGAACAGGAATAAAACTAGTAACTTGGAAATTGAGAAATGTAGGATTATAAAGCAGTAATTATATTTCTAAACATGACAGAACAAGAAAATCTAGAAATATTGGATTTTTTTGGACTTTGGTAAATGTGTAGGGGACTCTAAAGCGTATGCCCTACTTCATGTCATTAATGTTTGGAAAATACTTAGGAAAGGGGAAAAGGGGGGAGAAAGTCAACTGTAAGTGAAACATTTTTTTCTTAGTGGTACTATTTTAATACTGCATGATGTTTTGCATGCTATAATGTTTCTCAGTTATTTTAAGTGTAATGGGGATACTAATGTAAATAAGTGCTCCTTTTTTTTCTTTCTCCCCCTCTTTGGCCTTTCTCCTTGTTCAGTTTTAAGAAATGTAGGCACTACAATATAAAAAAAGAAGAAAAATCTCATTAAAAGAGCATGACAAAAGAACAAAATAGTGTGCCTTTTCTCATTCTTGCATGGGGGAAATGACTGGATTAAGGCCCTTAGCTTGATCTAGTAACAAGGTTTAAGAGAAAGCAAGTAAATGGAAAAGAATATTTAATATTATAAGACTTTAGCTAGTAAATAAATGTATACTTGGCAGTTTTGTGACTGGTTCTCATGTCTCTAGCAGACAATCTGAAAATAGAAATGGCTTGGAGATAATATTTTGTGAAAGTATTCAAGTGTGCTCCCAATTGAGAGACCTATAAAGATAAAACAAAACCAGACAGCACTTAGTAAAAGCACAGGCTGCATCATCTCTTAGCGTGGATAACCTTTCTTTTATGTTAACGCAAGTCTGTGAGTGTGTCTGTCAGTATGGAGCATTTGTTCCTATTAGGAGGGTAAAACTTCAATATCTGAAGATGTACATAGTTTTGTGTGTTGTTATTAAGCTAATAGGTTTTAGGGGGTATTGGAGATTTGTTTTTGTTTTTTTTTTTGAGGGCTTTCAATAAAACAAAATTTTTTAAGATGTTACATAGGCTGAGATGAATACCACAAGAACCAACTGTATAAAAGATCAACCTGCCAAACAGTGTATGCATGTAACAAAACAACTTTTGTACATAAAAGGTGGGAATAATATTTTTTAAGACAATGATGCTTTCTGTAATGTCTTTAAATATCAGTGGTATCACAGATAAACACAAAAAAAGAAAAAGTAGTGAGCTGTATTAAAAATGTAGAGTGCAAATAGCTATGCTACAGGTGACACATTTGGAAAGAACTGAACATGTGAATTTGGTAAATAAAGGTTTTCATTATGGTTATTCAGTGGAATACCTGAGGCAAAGGAAAAGAGGAGTCCTTATATTACTTGCAAGAGGAACTCCAATAGTGATAGAAAAGGATAAAAAAGATAATAATAGTAGATTTGTAGTACTAAGCGGCTACTGGCTAGGAGGAGGATTACAATGGCGTGTATTTACATTCCACCTGAAACTGCTGTAATGGAGCTTAATAAAATTCTGGGAGAGATCATCAGCGTTCTGCAAGGAGCAGGTGGGGAATGGAATTTGATTTGCAACAGTGAAGATGTGTCTGGGGGGCCCAGAGAGGAAAATATAAATAAGGAGGGTAGATTTTTTGAAGACATTTAGGAAAATATTTAGCATTAGCATGGAAGATGTGAATTCAGTACTAGAAGTTTGTAGTGAATTTACATATTTTTCCCCAAGATACAAAAACTGGGCTAGGGTAGACAGAATTTACATTTCAGAGGAACATGTGCATTTAATTGAGGGTCTTGATACAAACCCAATAACTATTGCAGATCATGCACCAATAATAACTAAAATAAAAACACAGGGTAATGAAATAAAAATGAGACACTGGCATGTTCCCACCCATCTGTTGAAAAGAGATTAATTTAAGGAACGGGTGGTAGAAATTATTCAGGAGCTATTAGAGAAGATAGAAATTTCTTCGAAAAATAAAGCTAGGGAGTGGGATAAAGTTAATCTGGAGTTTAAAAATAGGGTGGAAATGAAAGAAAAGGAGACATGTTTAAGAAGTAACAAGAATTATTTAGAGGGACTGACAAATGTTAAAGTATTGCAGAATAGGGGGAATCCCACAGAATAAAAAGAGGGGCAACTGCAGCATGCTAAACAGAAAATAAAGGATTACCTCAATAATATGCATGTGTTTAGAAAAATTGCTGTTAAGCAACTGTTTTTGATAACTCTAGAGCACAAAAACATTTAGCACAATGACGCAGGCAACAGAAAGTTGAAGGGTCTGTCACCAAACTCAAGGAGCTTATAACAAGGGAGATAACAAGAGATCCTGTATAAGAATTAGAAATATTTTAGAAATTTTGTGAAAGTCTCTATAAAACAGAGAAATATGGAAATCAAGAAAAGGTACAAATGGAAATGTTTATGAAAGAATTAAATATGCCAAGGTTAGAGGGAGATGAGGCTTGATTAGTAACAGGATAGGAGGAGATGAGATAAAAATGGTGTTGTATAACCAATCTAAGGGAAAGTCCCCAGGAACAGATCATATTTCTGTGGAAGTTTGGAAGCGAGGAGGGGGAAAAAAAACTGAAAAAAGATCTGGAAGGTTTTGTTTAACAGTAATTTAAGAGGAGGAGAAGTATCAACATCCCGGAAGTAATTGGTGGTAACTGTTATACCTAAAGGGTGTAAAGATTAACCAGATCCAGCTTTATACAGGCCCATTTCAATACTAAACCATGTTTATGTCTATAATGGCTAAAAGAATGGAAAAAGTAATGCCAAAAATTGATAGATATGGATCAATGTGGTTTTGGGGAGACAAACATTTAACAACATTAACAGAACATTAATTATCCAGAGGGAAGCAGAATGTAAGAAAATACCACTATTATTGGTGAGCCTTGATGCAGAGAAAGCATTGACAGAGTAAGCTGGGACTTTATGAGCAGGGCAATGGAATTTGCATTCCCTGATAAAATTATAAGGTTGATTAGGAGGATATACAAGGGATCAGAGAGGTGAAAATTAAAGTGGGTGGGTTCCTCCCTGATCATTTTTGCTTGAGCAGAGGTACCAGGGAGGGTGTCCTCTTGCTCCTTTGTTATTTGTATTATATTTAGAATCATTGGCAAAGAAAATAAGGGACTCAGAAATTCAAGGATAAAATTGGTATAGTAGTCAAGAAAAGCTGGCAGTATTTGCAGATGATATTATTTTATATCTGATAAAACCAGAAGAAACTTTTCGGGATACAAAACTAATGAAGCTAAAACAAAGGCAATAGCGGTAAATTATGTACCCACACATGAATTGCTTCAGCAATATCCATATTTATGAGGACATGATAAAATGAAGTATTTAGGAGTATGCATTAAAATGATTCAGGTGTGGCAACTAAGGATATGTGGAAAGAGACTAAACAAAAGATGATACAAAGCTATGTTACATGGCTATCAATAGTAAGATACAAGCAGTTAAAATGTTTTAGTCCCCTTAGTCTTATACATAGGTCAAGCACATTTTTATCAACCAGAGGAGAAGTTGTGGATAGCAATTAATAATGAGCTGAAGGATTTTATCTGGGAGGGGAAGATGGCAAGAGTCAAGTGGGATAAGCTTATTCTTTCAATAGAACAAGGCAGACTGGAATTACCTGATTTGAAGGGGTATTTCAGAGCAACAAAGTTAAGACTCCTATACATAGCACAAGCAGAAAACTATAATTCAAAGTGGAAAGAGGTGATGATGAAATGGGGGTCTCAAGGAAAGACTGGGATTTTGATGCAGACATTTAAGGAGAATAATAATAATTGTACAGAATTTTATAACACCAGAGCTCACAAAGGGTGAAAGACTAAAAAACTTCACCAAAGCAAACTATACCCTCCTGGGTGAAGGTATACATGCATTCCTAGCCCCATCCCAAGCTGAAAGTGGTAACTACACCAAAGCTTATACTAAAGTCCTGTACATTCAGTTGCATAACTGTATAAATGGCTGTACCAGTGAGAATCAAAGCCTGAACCCATAAGTAAAATCAAGTTGCCATGGTGGACTTCGAGCATCAACAAACTCTACAATAAATGCAAAAAAGTTGCTGTCCAATAAAACAAAGACAAGGATCCAACAATGGAAAAGCACCCTCCTCAGCTTTAAAAGGCAAATAAGAAAACTTGTCAAATCTTCCAAGAGCTCCTTTGAGAGAAACCTAGCAAGTAACTTAGCAAGTGCTGCCTGCCATCGATAACCATAAGGCCTTTTACAGCTATGTATGTAACCTAAAGGGTAGGACCCAAGCACGTGCTGAACTGGTGGCCAACAGTATCACACACATTGACCCCAAAGAGATAGTGAACCTGCTAGTGGATAGGTTTGGCAAACCCTTCACTCCCTTATCCCCACCTAACTTAAAACAAACCCTCCCCCAAACTTCACCCCCATTTTGCATATCTGAAGAGCAGGTCCTCAAAGCCTTGTCCAAAGCAAAGAATATGGCCTCTGAGACCAGATGACATCTCTGGCTGTCTTCTAAACAGGCTAAAACATGAACTAGCATCATCACTAAGTACCCTTTTCAATCATAGCCTAACCACAGGCTTTGTATCTGTGGAATGGAGAACAGTTACAGTTATTCCCCTCCACAAAGGTGGCCTAGCAACAGACCCAGGAAATTACAGACCCATAAGCCTGACCAGCCTCATCCATAAGGCCATGGAATGTATCATTATGGACCTCATAAATAATGACATAGGTGACTTCCAAACCCTGGATCCTACCCAATTTGGCTTCATGAAGGGTAGATCCTGCCTGTTAAATCTGGTGGATTTCTCTGAAAGTGTGACCAAGGCCATTGATGAGGGCAAATCTGTGCACACAGCATACCTCATCTTGGCAAAGGCTTTCCACACAATCTCACATTCAGGCATTACCGATAAACTTAGTGGACTGAATGTAAATCCCTTTGTTGTAAGATGGGTTGCCAACTGACTCACAAACCACACACACTATCAAAGTCAGCCAGCAGACATACAACCAGTGGGGTGCCACAGGGGCAGTGCTGGGCCCCCTACTGTTTGGTATATACTTCTCAGAAGTTCAGGTCAAATCTAAAGGGCTGTGGCTGACCAAGTCTGCAGACAGCTGCAAATTAGGTGCAATCATTGAATCCCCAAATGATGTCAGTGTACTCCAGGATGGTCTCACACAGACAAACGACTAGCAAAATAGTCACAGTCTCAAACTGAATGCAAAGAAATGCATCATCATTCCCTTTGGCATAAACAATGTCCCTTCACACTATCAAATTAATAATAATACCCTAAGTACCTATGAAGTGATAAGGGTCCTGGGATCACAGGTTGACTGCAACCTTAACTTTGACCACAACATGTCTAACATTGTAAGGAAAGCTTTCCATGCAGCTCACTTGATTAGTAAAAGCATCACCACAAGAGCATTATACTCGGCACTTTTCCTGCCAATAATCGAGTATAATGTCCCATTTGGTATGTACTGTACTAAGCATTTCGACCATTTAGACCTCAGAGGTTTCTAACAAAGAAAATCAATGGTCTCCAGCATGTGGCTTACATGGACCAACTAAATTTCCTGTCACTATACTCCATGTCATATAGACTTCTTAGGGGAGACTTATGCCTGGCCTACAGAGCAACCCAAGACACAAACCTAATCAACTTACTGCATATCCGTAAATTAAATGGGTCTAGGGCTACCCATTCCAGGGACTTAAATATGGCCTGCAACTTAAATAGGACATGCTGGAGGGACAGATTTATCTCACAGCAACTGCCACATCTTTGGAACAGGCTACCAATTCATATGAAACAGAGCACCTCTATGACACTGTTCAGGAAGAACCTGGATGAGTGGATGGGGCACCATAAATTCTTACCGGGAATAGCACCTACAACCCTCCTGGACATGGTGGGCAGTCATCACTAAATGCAATCATGGGTATTGACTACTATCTGTACAGTATTCCATTGGATTGAAATGACTAGGTGGGTTGAAATGGCTAGGCTTAAAATGGCCTCCAGGTCGATAGCCTAATAATCTACTATGATCCTATGATCCTATTCATGAAGTAACAGAAAGTATTTTAAGAACTAAGCTAACATGGGAATGGAGAAAGGAGTGTCTGCTGATAGGATGAATGCAGCTAGGGATTCAGATAGTAGGCAAGAGGGGGCTGGGATTTATTGGAGAAAACTGGCAAAGGAATCAAGGTTTTGGGAGCAAATTACTAGAAGAGGAAAGGTAATAGAATGGGAAGATGCCAAGAACTTATTTGGACTACAGTTTATAGATTGCCTTCCCTACCAAGCATTGATATCAGAGTATAGACCCCAAGAAAGAAATACCAGGGCCCTAAATGAAAAAACAACACTGGTAGAGTTTTTAGTAGAATCTAGAACATAAGCTGCTGTTAAACAAAGGAATAATTAGTAGAGCATACAAAATATTGCTTGATAACTATGAGTCAGTCAGAGGAGGTTAGAAAAGATTGGCAAGAGAAACTGGCCAAGCAATTCACAAAGAAGCAAAGGGGAATATATGTTTGTCTCCCAAATATGCAACAAAATCAACAAGATTTAGGATTTTTGCTTCTAAATGTTTACAAAGATATTTTTGTAACCCAAGTAGAGTCCAGAGACAAATGTTGGAGGTGTGATGGGGAAGAAAGAAGTAATTGAGAACATATTTTCTGGGAGTGTAATGAGTTGGCAGACTTTAAATATTCCCTGCAGACTACTCTATCAGAGATACTGGGTGAGCAAATTGGTGTAATTAGGGAAATGATTTTTCTTAGCTATGATACAGAATCAGAATTGGCTAAAGCCTTGCTGAGTCTAATTATGGTGGCTTTCAAAAAAAAGTAATTACTAGAAAATTGAAATCAAAGTCTTAACCAACTGTACTAGTAGTGAATATAGTAATAGCGATAAAACTAGTGGAACTGGGATCTTTAGAAAAGCGGAGAAGCAAATTACATAGGAAAAATGGGAATTGTGGGAACAATTCAAATGGGAGGAATTAGGTTTAAAAGCAAGATTTGAATGAGCTATGTAATGTTTGACTGACAATGATTGGGTAGATTATAAGTGATATATAATGTTTGCAACTAAAATTGGCAGCACGGTCTTTGATGTAAAATGCTTGCAGCTAAGACTATGTTAATATGGTTTATTTTCATTTATATAAATGTATGATTGCCTATGTCATAAGAGATAATTTAATAAAGATGCTTCTTTTTTTTAAACACTTTTACTGAATTATCACTTGTGACATAGGCACATTTACATTCATACAAAACTAATCAAACTGTATTAACAAATTAACAAACATTATAATTCACATATATTGCTATATGTCATATAATCAAAGCAACATTACATAAATTATTCAATTCTTGCCCCCTTTTTTAAACAAGAAACATCTTTATTAAACCGTCACTTACAACATAAGCAATTATACATTTATATTAATGAAAACAAACCACACCGACACAATCCTGGTTGCAAGCATTTTACATCACAAGCTATACTGACACACTCCCAGCTGCAAACATTATACATCATTTATAATACCCAATCAGTTTCAGTCAAACATTACAAAGTTCATTTAAGTCTTGCCTTCTTTTAAACCTCATTCCTCCCCATATTGAAAACTCCTCCAGAAAAAAGACGGAAAAAAAGAAAGTTGGAGATGAGAGAAACTTATGGAATGGAGAGTAGAGGTTGGAAGCTGTTTTGAAATTTAAAAAAAAACATGGTAAAACATATCAAATGCTGTTTACTTTACTTTTGTTGACCAGGAAAGTCTGGCTAGGCACAGTGGCCCCTTTTCAGAGGAGGCCCAAGGAGAAAAGTTCCAGTACATGCAGTACAAACAATTTTTTTTTTAAGTTATATAATAATGTCTGGCAGAATACAATTGAAATAAATGTTACAATGTCAAAATAGATAAGATAGTAACCACACATACTGTAGTAAAGCTTCTTATACTAATTATACTCTATACAGATATAGTTAAATATTCAGTGGGATAAATGTTATAGATCAAGAAGAGGAGGAGGAGTGTGAGGGCAGCACCAAGAACCAAATGGTGGAAATTGAAAAAGGGTAATTGTGAGGTGGAGTTCAGGGATGAGTTAAGACAGGCACTAGGTGGCAGTGAAGAGTTACCAAATAGCTGGGTAACTACAGCAGAGCTAGTAAAGGAGACGGCTAGAAAGGTGCTTGGTATGACATCTGGACAGAGGAAGGACGACAAGGAGACATGGTGGTGGAATGAGGAAGTACAGGAGAGTATACAGAGAAAGAGGTTGGCAAAGAAAAAGTGGGATTGTCAGAGAGATGAAGAAAGTAGACAGGAGTATAAGGAGATGAGGTGCATGGCAAAGAGAGAGGTGGTGAAGGCTAAGGATAAGGCATATGAAGAGTTGTATGAAAGGTTGGACACTAAGGAGGGAGAAAAGGACCTGTACCGATTGGCTAGACAGAGGGACTGAGCTAGGAAAGATGTGCAGCAGGTAAAGATGATAAAGGATAATGAGGGAAACATACTCACAAGTGAGGAGAGTGTGTTGAGCAGATGGAAAGAGTACTTTGAGGGGTTGATGAATGAAGAGAATGAGAGGGAGAGAAGGTTGGATAATGTGGAGATAGTGAATCATGAAGTGCAATGGATTAGCAAGGAGGAAGTATGGATAGCTATGAAGAGGATGAAGAATGGAAAGGCTGTTGGTCCAGATGACATACCCGTGGAAGCATGGAGGTGTTTAGGTGAAATGGCAGTGGAGTTTTTAACCAGATTGTTTAATGAAATCTTGGAAAGTGTGAGGATGTCTGAGGAATGGAGAAAAAGTGTTTTGGTACCGATTTTTAAGAATAAGGGTGATGTGCAGAGCTGTAGTAACTACAGAGGGATTAAATTGATCAGTCACAGCATGAAGTTATGGGAAAGGGTAGTGGAAGCTAGGTTAAGAAGGGACATGATGATTAGTGATCAGCAGTATGGTTTCATGCTGGGAAAGAGCACTACAGATGCGATGTTTGCTCTGAGAGTGTTGATGGAGAAGTACAGAGAAGGTCAGAAGGAGTTGCATTGTGTTTTTGTAGACTTAGAGAAAGCATATGACATGGTGCCTAGAGAGGAGTTGTGGTATTGTATGAGGAAATCAGGAGTGTCAGAGAAGTATGTAAGAGTGGTACAGGATATGTACGAGGGTAGTGTGACAGCGGTGGGAGTGACGGATGCGTTTAAGGTGGAGGTGGGATTACATTAAGGATCAGCTCTGAGCCCTTTCTTATTTGCAATGGTGATGGACAAGTTGACAGATGAGATCAGACAGGAGTCCCCGTGGACTATGATGTTTGCAGATGACATTGTAATCTGTAGTGAGAGTAGGGAACAGGTGGAGGAGACCCTGGAGAGATGGAGATATGCTCTAGAGAGAAGAGGAATGAAGGTCAGCAGGACTAAGACAGAATATATGTGTGTGAATGAGAGGGAGGATAGAGAAATGGTGAGGATGCAAGGAGTAGAGGTGGCAAAGATGGATTAAATACTTGGGATCAATAGTTCAGAGTAATGGTGAGTGTGGAAGAGAGGTGAAGAAGAGAGTACAGGCAGGATGGAGTGGGTGGAGAAGAGTGTCAGGAATGATTTGTGACAGACGAGTACCAGTAAGAGTGAAAGGGAAGGTCTACAAGAGGGTAGTGAGACCAGCCATGGTATATGGGTTGGAGACAGTGGCATTGACAAAAAGGCAGGAGCTAGAGCTGGATGTGGCAGAGTTAAAGATGTTAAGATTTGCACTGGGTGTGACAAGGGTGGACAGGATCAGGAATAAGTATATTACAGGATCAGCACAGGTTGGAAGTTTTGGAGACAAAGCCAGAGAGGCAAGATTACATTGGTTTGCACATGTACTGAGGAGGGGATGCTGAGTATATTGGGAAAAAGATGCTAAGGATGAAGCTACCAGGTAACAGGAAAAGAGGAAGGCCTAAGATAAGGTTTATGGATGTGGTGAGAGAGGACATGCAGGTGGTTGGTGTGATAGAGCAAGATTCAGAGGACAGGAAGAAATGGAAACAGATGATCCGCTGTGGTGACCCCTAATGGGAACAGCCGAAAGAAGATGATGATGATGATGACTGAGTTATTTATAAAGGGTGGAATGCAAAAGTTTACTTTAATTATGACATATAAATGAAATGAGTGGCAAAAGTTAAGACAGGCATAGGTAGAAGGTGGGATGCATGAAGACAGCGTGATAGTTGGTAACAGAGTAGAGGAGACCAGAGGTATAGTAGACAAGATGTTATACTAATCTTGGAGATGTACAGCTACAGAACCAGGATGGCAAGAGGTCTTTTGTTAAATGTATTTTGAATGCCAGTTTGTTTTCAAGAAGCCTGAGATAATGTGGGAGGGCATTTCAGAGAGTGGCTACAGAGTGTGAGTATAAGGAGGCTCCTGATCCATTTTGGGCTTTATTGACATAAAGGCGGAGTTTGTCTTTAGAGCAAAGAGCTTTGGTAGGGTGGTAGTATTGAAGCATGTATTTCTAACCTTGTACTCCTACCTCTTCCTTCCTTCATTTCATTCGTTCTTAATACCCTCCCACTACTACCTTTCCTCCCTGTCTATACAATCTGTACTCAATATGACTGCTCCTAAATAACTAACTTTAACATGTCTGTCCTATAGGTCACCTCCACTTTATTTACTTATATCTTCATCTAACTTTTGTATATATGCTTTCTAAACCCTAAAACAATTATATAGGTATTATTCATTTAATATGTTATTGTAACCTGTTCCTAATCTTTTGCTGACTGTAACTGATCTTTGTTAAATTCTATTCACTGAGGAGCTTTTCTCCCCAGGTCTCTGCTGAAAATGAGCCAAAAGCTCAGTCAGACTGACCTGGTTAACAAATGCAAAATAAATAAATAAATAAATAAATAAATAAATAAATAAATAAATAGTATATTAAAGTATGAGCTAGTAGTAGCTGACTATAGAGGAGATGATGTGGGAGTTCATTCCAATTTATTTGTTTAAGGGCAAAACAGTGATGAGCTCTAAAGGGGCAATTTGCAGCAAAGCAATCTATTTTATTGTTACTAAAGAGTGGGTAGGCATACAGTAGTGTGGGTAGGAGGTAGGCGTTAGCTATGGTTTCTATAGTTCTGTTAGGTAGAGTTCTGCGGTATACAGGAGGCCAAGCTTTTGCTGTTTTTTTTCAGTAACAGTTTGGAAGTGAAGGTCAAATATCAAGTTATCATCAATTATGATTCCTAATAGTTTGGTGTTAGGGACTTGTTTAGTCAGGGTGTTAGGAGAATTTTGGGGGGTAAAAAGCAGTAATTTCATTTTGGGGGTTAAGTAGAAGTTATCTGCCCAGGATTCTATGGGCATAAATGACTCTTGAGTAATTTTTCTGAGTTTTTGTAGGTTAGAGTGTAGAGTCATTTGCATATTGTACAAGAGAGGCGTACTTGGAAGTAGGGTGTAGATAGTTTATAAATATGTTAAACAGGAAGGTTCCAAGTATGAAACCTTGTGGCACTCCTACAGTAATGGGTAGTAATGATGAATATTCTTGCTGCTATTTACCCACTTGGAATCTGTCTATTAGGTAGCTGTTGAACCAGGAGGGGGAGGAGTGAAGGAGACCCAAAGAGAAGAGTTTTAGTAATAGTTTATGGTAAGAGATGGTGTTGAATTCTTTGGACAGGTTGAGGAGTACTAGGTTTCTGGTGTTTCTGTTTTTGTTAATGGTATCTGGATGAAAAACATGTTGTGTGGTGGAGAAAATATCGTTTGTGGTAAGGTACTGAAGTAATTGGAAATGGATACACTTTTCTAATGTTGTAGATAATGGTGACTGGATAGCAATTGGTCTGAGGGTGGCGTAGTCAGCACAGGGTCCTCCTTTATGAAGATGAAGTATGTATGTATTCCTTCTTCCAAATAATTGGGACTTGAGATTCCAGATTGGATCTGTTTATTGGTATAATATTGAATTTGACAGAGCTTCAGCTGCAATTTTTAGGAATTCAGGAGGAAGGTTGTCTGCAGCAGAGCTTGTAGTTTTTAGTTTTGGGAGATATTTTCTTATGGTGGAGATAGGTACAGGTTTGAGTGAGAAGTCAGCTTCCATGGTGTTTTGTTTGTGGGGAGTTGGTTTGATGGTGGGATTGTCTTTGATAAATGAGGTGACAACTTGAAGGAAGTATTTGTTAAAAGTTATTAGCAACTGTTGGGGAAGTTGTTGGCCTGGATTTAGTAGATTTTTGACTGATGACCAGAATTTTTTAGGATTATTTTGGTGTGCCTGCTAGAAGTTAAAGTAGTTACATTTTTTGTAATGTCTATACTGTATTTGGTTGTATTTCTTATCTGTCCGTAGTGTGGAAGTCTTTCTTTGGATTCGTTGGTGTGCCATACTCTCCAGGCCTTGTCTCTAAGCACCATTAGTTGTCTACTGTTTTTAGATAACCATATTTCTGGATTAAGTTTAACTCTTTGTCCACTGATGGGAGCATGTTGAGCATGTTCATTCAGTATATTAGTAAAGGTTTTGGCTTTGTATAAAGGAAGATTTTTTTTAACATATTCCAAATGTATTGCTTGAGAGTGGAAATGAAACTATCTACATTAAAACTGGATAGTTTACTCTCATCCTTGTATGCATGATGTTTTACGGGATTGCATATAAGCCTGTTTGCAAAACTGGGCAGGTGGACACCTAGGTTGTCAGTGTGCTATAGTTATACATATTACTGGGTTTTGTTGATAGAATGTAGTCTAGAGTTGAGGCCAGCTTGTTATATCTTGGTGTATAGATGAGCTGAGATAAGTCATACAGGTTAATACTGGTAGTGGGGATATCAGAAACATTTTTGGGCCCAGTCTATTTTAAGGTCTTCAAGGATGATTGTATCTTGGGGTGTATTGGTAGCTGCCCAGGAAAGAATACATAAGGCTGTGATATATATGGTTTTATAAAGAGTTCAGCTTCACTAAGGCAATAAGAATGCATCATTGATTGAGGGATGCTTTTTCTGATAAAGGGGTATGTTCAGGTGTTTTGGGTGTTTAATAGCTACCCCACCTGCTTGTTTGGATAAATGGTCTGCTTGAAGGATCCCATATCCTGGAGGGAGGATTTCAGTGTCTTTGACTTTGGGTTTTAGCCACATTTCTGTGATACCAAGGATGTCATTGTTGTAATGACATATAAAAGCATGAAGTTCAATTACTTTGTTACAGATGCTTCTAAGGTTAATGTTTATAAATTTTAGACTCATTTCACCCAAGATGTAGGAGTGGGTTGTTAAATTATTAATGGTTGTGTGGGCTATTATGGGAGAGGCTGTTGCAGTTGAACCTGGGTTCAACTGCATAGTTGCAGACTGAGTAGGTATATTTGGAATATACAATGCCACATGGTTTTAAATTTGTTCTTTGTGACTAATTTGTGGGTTGGATTACTTACTTTTATATATATGTTTATTTGAAAAGATTGATGTGAGGCTGTAAAGGTTGTGGTCTATACTGAATGAAATATGGGAGTAATTGCCATTCAGAATAATAGACTGAGCATTGGACATAAGAATGATGTTCAGAGGTGTATGATAGTTGATTATGTGCACAGGAAAGTGTAGGGAAGTAAATTGTAGTACCTTGAATTATTTTGTATTACCGGAAGGCTTGGGGGATAGGACATGGTGTTATAGATGTATGAGATTTCTCAGACCATTTAGCAATATGGATGCATGTAATGGAAGAAAGGGAGTATATTAAAAACTCACGACATCCGAGTGACATCTCCAGGTGCATCTGCAGTTAAGTGCTACTGACGCCTCTAGGCATCCAATATTGTTTATTCATATTTGTATCAGTAATTCCAAAACCATGCTATGTATAAGGTTTTAAAAGATTTCATCTTAAAGCTTACACACTGGCAAAATCAACTGCATTAATATTTGACTTCTGTCTAGTGCAGGTAAATAGATATTAACTGTTGTTTTTATATTATTAATTTATATAGATATAATTTTCACATTTTTCTAAATATCTCAACAATGAAGTGGCACAGACAGAACTCCTTAGCCTTATATGAAAGCTCTCAGCTAGGTAAAGATGTTTACAAAATATTACAAATGTAATAGTTACTGTGACTTATAAAATTCAGTTTTAAGACCTAGAAACTAAAGAATACTGCTACTATAAAAAATAGTTTGTGCTGAAGAGTTTGCTGCCATTTACACTTCTTTCATAACCACTATGGTTCCAGAGATATGAACATTTGTTTGAAATGTGAGGACATAATTTGATTCTGTCAAAAGGCTTAGGCTCCGCCCATTGGAAGTTACAGTGCAAACTTCCTGAGCTCCATTAAGAGGAAAGGGAATAAAAAGATTTAATTAAAAACTATGGGGAAATTGGAGAGAGGGAAGTATTGTAGTTATGGAAGGGTTATATGACCATGAAGGAATTCTAGAAAAACTGATCTGAGTGGTGGATTGAACTTAAGAAATATGAAAAGTGTTTGTTTTTCAGTGCCAGAATAATGTAAGGAAGAGAAAGCAGAAAAAGAAATATGTAAAAGAAATTAAGAATAAAATTAAGGGATTGATTTTTTTACGCAGCAATATTATTTACAATGGAAAATGAACGACTGTATATTTGGGTAAAATAGTAAAGGAGAATATTAGTATAGCAAGAGAAATGAAACATGTAAAAAAAGTAAAAAGAACACAAGCAAATTATGATATTATAGTACATCATATCGAAGATAAGAGAATGGAAAATAAAGAAATTTCCAAAAAAAGTTAGGGAAGATTTTGAAAAATAAATTACTACAAGTAACTTGGATGGAGTACTTAAGAAAATAAATGTTGGTTCAGTATTACGCCTATATGGTATAAGGTATGAAATGTATAAGAAATTAATGGACTGGCACAGGGAGTATTTTGCAAATGTAGTGAGTGAAGGTTTTATTAATGAAGAGTTATGTAGTAGGATATTAAAATTTATATGGAAGAAAGGTGAGAATAATGAAAAAAACTGATGACCCATCATGCTAAATAACATGGATTATATTTTTTATGGGAATAATATAGAGGAGAATGGAAGGAAGAATGAGCTATAGAAGAAAGTATTTATGGTATAAAAGAGAAGGATGTCAACATTGTGATTTGTTGTGAGAGAAGTTGTGGATGATGATGTGAGTAAAAGGGAAGATGTAAAACTTATGTGATATTAGTAAGACATCTAATACTGTTGGACATGATGCTTTGTGGAATGTTATGGAAAAATGTGGAATAGTTAAGAGCATTAGGAGAGTGTGTACATCAGCATAACAAAATAAAAGAGTGAGAGGGTTAGTGAATGGGTGGCTAAGTAAAGAAATATGCATAAAGTGTGGTATAAGACAAGAATGTCCCATGAGTGTAATATTGTTTGCGTTGGTGGTGATGAGTGTGATAGTGAGTGAAGTAGTTTATAAAATGAAAGATGCTAGATATGTAATACAAAAGGATGTCATGATACCAGCTGTTTTTACATATGTGGCTGATATAGTTGCATTTGCCAAGAAAAAATATGGATAAGGGAAGTGTTTTTTTTCTGAATGGATGTTGAAAAGGAGTAGGAATGACCCTGAATAAAGGTAAAAATAAGTATCTGGGTGATGTGGCAAAAAATGTGTATGTGTGTTTTCAATGACTGAAGTGTGTTTGTTAGGAGTAAAATTTGGAAAAATGATTTAGTCATGATGCATTTTGAAGGGTTTTTAAAAGAAAAATAAATATATTTTCTGTGAAGAATGTATAGATTAACTTTCAGGAGCAGGGTTTATCTGGTGAATTCAGTATTAATGGGGAAAATAGCACATATGTCAAATGTTTATATAATCCCAGTAAAATATGAAAAGGAATTTGTGCATTTGGTGGGGTTTTTTAATATCAGGTTCAAGATTAAACCAAGTGAAAAGAGATGTTTTGTGTATGAGTGAAAATGAATGGGGATTTAGGTTACCAAATCCAGTAGTGTCTTAATATAAGTACAAAAATGTATGGGAAATGATGATAAGAAATAGAGCAAGGATATGTGAATGAACAGATTAAAAATCATTAAGAAAAATATTAACATGGAAAATAAAAATTGATATAGAGAAGGATAGAAGGATGTGGTGTAAATATGTGATGAAACAATATTATTATGTAAATCCATGGGAAAATTTACTAGAGGTGATTAAGGATATTCAAGTAAGGAAAATGTGGTGTACCAAGATCATAGAGTGACAATATTTCCTATGGAGAATTGTAAAAAATGTTACCAGTAAATGGGAATATGCCATATAAAAACAAAGTTGAAAAGTGTGCGTTTATTTTGTAGGGAATAAAGGATGAGGGATGACAAGCTATGTTTTTTTGAAATGTAAATGAGTGGTGAAACTCTGCAGAAAAGTTGTGTGGAAAAACTTTTTTTTTGAGAATGTCAACATAATATAGATATGAATATGATTATGTATTGCTATAAGAATAGTAAGAAAGACTGTGAGAAAGTTAGACAATTTATTTTATGTAATATAGGTTATTTGAAATGACAGACTGAATGATTTTGTTTAATGGGAAATTGATTTTAGCAGATATATTGCAAAAAATCAGATTATGGTTATAGAAGGATAGGGGTTCATTTATTGAACAATAGCAACCATGATATTATAAGAAAAATGAAAATTAAAAAGAAGTAGAAATAATTGTATATGTGTCTAATGTTTAACTAGACTGGCAATCTCATCACTTTTAACATTATACATACTTACAAAAAACATTTTTTCTTTTTCATCAGATCTTATTCCATGTTGTATCATTCTATTATTTGATGTTAATATTTTCCCATATTTCCATTATTATTACTATTATATATAACTATAAATTACAATTATTATAAACATTATTGGGAATTTCTAAGAAGGGATAAATTATTATCAAAAATATTACCTAAAACCTTAATGTTTTCTTATACAAGGGGCAGAAGTTTACGAGATATGTTGGTACATGGAAAATTTGTATTTCCATCTATAAATATTAGACAATTGAACTGGAGTCCTGGGACTCATCCATGTGGAAAATGTTGTGTGTGCACAGATTCTTACAAATTTTGGAGGTATTAATGAAGTTAAGTACATATATAAAGATGTGTTTTCTTGCAACAGTAAAGGTGTAATTTATGTACTTAGATGTCCATGCAATTTGTATTATATTGGGGAAACAAAAAGAATGTTTTGAGTTCAATTTTTAGAACACATAAGGGACATTAAGAATAAAAAAGAAGAAAAAGTTATATCTGCACATTTTAAAGAAATACATGCAAGTAATCATTTATTGTTACAAGGTGCAGTTTTAGAACAAATCAATGTGGAATATGACAATGATTTGGTGTTGAAAAATAAACTTTTGTATAAGGAATCAATTTATATACTGAAATATAATACATTGGCTCCTATGGGGCTTAACAATTAAGTGAATTGGAGATGTTTACTTTAAGAGGAAGATGTTTTAATTGTTTAATAGTTCAATTAATATTTAATTGAGAATGGGTTTTTGTATTTAAGGAGTGCTTTTTTTTCTAAGATGTTATGTTCTGTAAAGGTGCTTGTACCAAGGCGCTAGAATGGTTGGTGATTAAAGTCAATTTTATATAAACTGTGATTTCTTCGTTATTTTGGATCCAGTAGTCATGTATAAAAGATCAAGTTGCCAAACATTAGTGTAAGCATGTAACACAAAAGCTGAAACTAGATACTTACAAAAGTTGCTACACATAAAAGGAGGAAATAACTCCACCCCAAGTATCCTCAAATTTATACTTTCACCTTGCCTGGTCACTCCCACAGCCCCCTCCCACCACTATAACTTGTGCTCTCACTTTATCACTCTTCCCAACTTGCCACCAATATTTTCCTTTTTCCCACCCAGCTTAGGCTGCCTCCTCTGTGGCTTTCTTTCTCACACTTAACTCTTTCACTCCCTAGCACACCTACTATCTCCTCACATACTCACTGTTTCCTCCCCTTGATGCTGTTCCTTCCCTCACACTGCTTATCTCTAGCCACCACTCTTCCCTAATATATTTTTTTATATTTTTCCTATAACTCATCCCCTCCTTTTTCCATCACACAATGCTATCCTTACTGCTATTTCTCCCACTTCAAATCTCACTAGCCCTAAGCACTTCCTATCACATTGAGCTCCATATCTTCCCCTCTTCCCCAACTTTCCTTTTTGCATACCTCTTCCAACATATAACCAAGCTCCACTGACTATTACCCCCTCTCTTTTCTGCCTCTCCCCCTTTCAATGTCTTAAATTTAAACTCATGGCCTACCTCGCTCTTACTCCTAAGCCCAAACTCAAGTACCCCATTCCCCTTACTGACCACCCTCACCTTTTCCATCTTGTCTTTGCTGTTCTGGTTTCTGGTGGCATCCATCCCAATCCTGGTCCCTCCCTTCTCTCCACTCCCCCTCCACCTTCATCTGCTGTCCCCCCAAAAACATCCTCAAATCTCTCCAGCCTCAAACATCTCTCTATCTCTGCAATGAACATCCAAAGCCTAAACAACAAAACATCCGAACTTCACGCATGGTTAGCCCAACACAAACCTCACATCCTGGCCCTATCGGAAACCTGGCTCAAGCCTCATATCAGTTTCTCTGAATTTCTCCCACCTCAATACAATATCTATAGGTCTGATAGGACACCCAAAAAAGGCGGTGGGGTGGCTATCTTGTACTCTGTTTCACTAACACTAACACCTATAGACATTACCCTGCCTATTTTCTCCCCTGCTGAACTACTGCTCCTAGACTGCCATATCAATAAATATAGGAAGTTTGCTATTGTGTCTATCTATATAAATATTATTTCTTTGCTGCTCACTTTATTATTGCATTTTTTAAAAATTGCCTAGTTATTAGTGTGTACTTTTCCTCACCTATTGGTTTAGAATGTGTTATACCACATAAGTTTGTATCAGTATTCCTACAGCTGTTCTTAAAATCTTAGTAGTCCATGTTGCACTTCTCTACTTATAACATGCACAGTATATATTGACTTAATATGTGCTTAGTTCTGTAAATGTTATCTTCTATTTTAACCTTCTGATATATTTGCAATTGTATTAATCTGTTGAATGTGATAACTGACACAACTTATCTTAATTTTCGCATCATCACAAACTGAGGCATTTATCTGTGCATAGATTACCTAGTTAGTTTTTTTCTTTTTTCTCTACTCCTCTGTTAGCACCTTTGTACCTTTTGCATTTCTTCTTATTACCAATTGCAGTATTTTGTGTTAATATTGCTTATTTTTCTTCCCAGCTTCTCCTTTTCATAGGTTCATAGGTTCATACTAGGCTATCTGCCCGAGGGCATTTACAAGCCTAGCCCATAGTTTTGTGGCTTACGCCACCCCTTTAGTATGGGGAACTATACCCATTATTTTGCTGTGCCTCTGTCGAGCAGTGACACTGAGGTAATCCCTGGGGTATATCTGCGATCTCCCATAATTTTAATCTACTTTTTCCTGGATCCCCACCAAGCCAAGTTCGATCTACTGGCTTGCAGTGCTCTTTAACAGAACAGTGCAATCTCGGGATCAGTGTTATTTAAAGAATAAACAGAAAGTACGTTTTATCCTCTGGACAAAATTAATTGCTAGCCCTTGTTTAATTTCTATTTTTAATTAAAGCATTCTACCATGGATGTTAGCTTGCCCCCTAATCCTGTACTTCCTAACAGCAGTCTGTCTTTATATGTTTTAACTATTTGTATGTCCTGCTGTTTTCCTACTTCTACTAAACCTTTTTCTCTTATAAATTCTTGTCTTCCTAATTTCCATGTAACTCCTTGGTAAAATTGGTTTATTTTATTTCAGTAAAAAAGGTATACAAAACAAGCAAGTCAGAGTACCTACTGCCTTTTATTTTATTGTTTCTGTAGACTTGCATATCTGTGAAATCAGGTCCAGCCCTTTTCATCACACTACTGACTATCTACCACTTTTCTGGTCTATTCTGATCCTCCCCCTGATCCTCCCCCTTCCCACAAGAGCAATTACAGCCTAATCAGGGCCAGCCCTTTTCATCATACTATTGGCTATCCACCACTTTTTCTGGTCTATGTCCTCCCTCTCCTCCACAAGACCTATTACAGCCTAACCTAGCTTTCTTAAGCTACAGGAGCCAGTGTCCTGGTACTGCTGTAACATTAACTTTAGTACCCAACTGTGTTTTAGTCCTTCCTTTATTTGAAAGCTTACCTTTGTCCCTTGCTGGTCCCCACATTTAACTAACTTTATATCTTACAATTGGTTTCAGTAGTCATATTTCAATAAATAAAGATTGTATTGGTGTACCATTCCCTTGTTAAGCTTACTGATAGTTTTATTTGAAGATCCTTACCTGCAGATCTTGGTGCTGCCCTGCTCCGTTTGTCCTTGCTAATGCTTGGACTCACTCCGCTCCTCTACCCTGTTCCCATTTCCCACCCTTCCCACTTCCCCTAGTCTTATAACTAGCCATCTCCACCCACCAAAACTCCAATCACAGATTAGACACTCCCTCTCACTACCCTCCATTAACCTATGCCAAATTACACCCCCCCTCCATATCCCCACCTATAACAATGAAGCCATCACATAATCCTAGAATGACCACTATCCTTATATGCAATCTCACTATCCTATTTATCATAACACTAACCCTCTACCTCACCTACCAAACCACACTAAATGTTACCTATGCTACCCCAACAAAAGATTCCTCCACTTACATTCCTCATACTCCTCACTACAGCCAACACATACCCCCAAGCCTCTACCATCCCCCTACGATAGCACCTAGCTCAGTCATTTTACTCCCAATCACTCCTAGCTCACCAACAACAAAGTATATAGCCATCCTAACTAAACATTCCAAACTCTTAGACCATATAAACTACCAACTGATCCTAGCAGGAGACATAATCCCAAATCCAGGGCCTAACCCTATGCAAACTACCATAGCTAATTCAACCTTTTCTTCTAGCCATCTACCCACTACTAGACCAAAAACCAGCCTACTAACTCTGAGCTTAAATTTTCGAAGTATTAACAATAAGGTACACTCATTGCATGCACTACTATCCACCTATTCCCCTGATATATTATGTCTGACTGAATCCTGGCTAAAGCCCACTACTGCAGACAATGAGTTCCTTCCTACTGGATACAATGTACTGTGCCCTGATAGACTGCCTAAAAAAAGGGGGAGGGTAGCAGTACTCTATAAAACCCCCTAAATATCACCACTATTAATCCACAAATCCCTTCCTTCAATAACTCTGAACTTCTCCTAGCTAAACTTAAACTTAGTGACAAAAAGTCAATCAACATTATTACATGCTATTTATCACCAGGTAACAACATCCCTACCCTAAAAGCCTTCCTACAGTGGACAAGACAAAACCTGCCCTAGGAAACTATCCTGTTCGGTGACTTTAATATAGATTGGAACACATGTTCAGCTCTTAACCCCATGAAACACATCAACCTGTACAGTTTCTCACAAGTCACCCAATCAAGCACTAGACTAGGAAGTGCAAAAATCAAAGAGAGCCTCCTAGACTGGATCTTAATAAATAAGACTAACACCTCTTACCAAGAAGGCATCCTCCAGGACTCTCTTAGCAACCATCAGCCCACCTTTCTACTAAAATTCAAAACCCAGGCTGAACCTACCCCCATATTACAAACAACCTGTAACACAAAAAACTTTGACGTCAATAAATTCAAACTCGAGCTAAAGTACAATAACTGGAACATACTAAAAGTACTACCTCTAGAAGAAGCTGTAATCTATTTCAATAACACTTTCCTAGAAATCCTAAATGCCCATGGTTCAGCCCGGACCACTAAACTCAACATGAAAACAGCCTCTTGGCTTACCAGAGAGACTAAAAATAGAATATCAGAAAGGAACAAGGCCTGGTATCACTGGAGAGCCACAAAAACCCCAGCAGCTAAGGAACAATTCCAAAAACTTAGGAATGAGACAAAAAAGCAGTTCTCCTAGATAAAAATAATTATTTCCAACAACTATAAAACAAGCATCACAACAACCCCAAGAAATTCTGGGCAGGAATAAATAAGCTAGTCCACCCTGGCAGACCCTTCACTTAACCTCCAACCTCCACTAGTGAAATCACAAATATACCAGACACATTTAGCAAATACTTCACATAAACTATTTCTAATCTAGTTCAAAAACAGTCCACATCCACCACCACAAATTATCCAGAATCTGTAGATAGATCCAAAACAACCTTCCAATTTCAACCCATCCCCACCAACTATGGCAAAAGGTTGCTATCCATACTTAAACCTACAACACTAGCAGCTGATGGGATACCTGCTGAATACCTTCAGTTGGCTGCCATTTAACTTGCCTTCCCTATATCCATCCTTCTAAACAGATCTGTCTCAGAAACCTCAATACCACCCATCTGGAAGACCTCCTATATTATCCCCCTCCATAAAGGTGTTACCTCCACCAACCTCACCAAATATCACCCCATAGCCATCTTGCCTCCACTAGCTAAAATACTTAAGAAATGTATACACCACCAACTTATACTATACCTGCTTACCAACCAACTTCTCTCTCCTACCCAACATGGATTTCGGCCTTCTCATAGCACAACCACCACCCTACTCTGTTTTACTAACCTCATCAACCAAAACAAACACACAGACAATCTAACTTCTGCCATATTCTTGGACATGTCAAAGGCCTTTGATGTGGTCGACCATCTTAAACTAGTACAAGCCCTTACTGACCTTGGCCTTAGTAGCCAAACATTAGTTTGGTTTCAGAACTATTTACAAGGAAGACAACAAGCAGTTCAATGGGACAACAACCTATCCACACTGCTATCAATCACCGCAGGAGTCCCACAAGTTCCACTTTAGGTCCCCTGCTATTCTCCATTTTCACCAATAACCTCCCCAGCATCTGTCAAGATACAACAGTTATACAATATGCTGATGACTCAACACTTGTCTGTTCAGCCAATGATCCTCCGAAACTCCTCTCTATAAACCAAAAAGCTTTCCATACCACTGAAAACTCGTTTCTTAACAAAAACCTAATACTAACCCCCCCCCCCCCAAAACAAACTGTTGCTATTTACACCTAACAAATCTACCACAATATTCAGCCCATTTAATCTTGTGTCCAGGGATGGGACTGTCATCTCCCCTGACACTCACACTAAATTTTGACCATTGATAATAACCTCAAATTTGATCAGCATATAAATCAAACCATTACAAATATCCACAAAAAATTGGTCAGTCTATATAAAAATAAACCATGTCTAACACAACCTGCTAGGATAACAACTGGTCAAACTCACCTCCTTTCCACACTATTTTATGCCTCATCAATTCTCACCAACTTACCCCAAACCGAAATTATCAAACTCAACACCTGTTACAATCAAATTGCAAAATTTTTTTACTGGTGCCCCCTACCGAGCTCACCACTTCCATTCCCTAAAACAACTTGGCTGGCTTGAATTCCCTAATCTGCCAAATTATTATCAACTTTCCTTTGCCCATAATCTCCTACTACTTCCAGACAAAACTCCAGCTTTGGCCAGTCTACTAGAACTACAAGCTAAAACTAGACAACTTCACTCTAGCAACAAAAAATTCATCAAGTCAACAAGACCAACAACACAGCAGGAGACTCCCTCTTCCCTAACTACATAGGCACAATTTTTAACACCCTACTTACTGATATTACCTCAGCAGGCTCAAAGATTACATTTAAAAGACTCCTGAAAAAAACACCTAAAGCACACATGGATATGCACATGTTCCCCATCTGGCTGACCCCCACCCTCCCCCCTTACTCTTGCCCTCTGACTTCAGCTTCATCATCAAAAGAATGCAGCTTCTCTAGCTTCCTTCCCAGCTCCACCTCTAACTCTAACCCCTTAGTCAATACCCATATGTCACTGCTAGGACACACTTATCTATCCTCTACACATTTCTCTTTACATCTCTACTCTTACTCTATACTTAAGCTACTTAATCTTCCTGCCTGTCTTACTTAACCTGTTATCCAATTTCCCATCTCTGTCTCTGCTACTGCTACTATACTCCCTACTATGTCTAATCTTTGCTCTCTTTGTTGCTATACTCCCTACTGTTGCTAATTTGCTCACAAGTCAAATGTATAAAGCATAAAATGCAACCCCTACTAACAATGTTCACCATTATGTAATGCCTCAACCTAAAACTGTAAAAGATGTGTTCAGTCTGTGTAAATATGTTAAATCTTAAGCTTCAATGCTATGTTACTAGTCAATGTTAGGTTTGGTACTATCTATGTAATTTGAATGCTTCTGTATACACCTTATATTTTGCTTAAAATTTAACTGTGGAGCTTTTCTCCCCGGGCCTCCACTGAAAATGGACATGCATCCAGACAGACTTTCCCGGTCAACAGATGTAAAATAAAATAAATAAATAAATATCCCCCAGATAAAAACATCCCTATCCTTGAACATATACTCTCCTGGATAAACACCTCCATCCCCTATGAAACCACCATTCTTGGAGATGTTAATATAGATTGGAAATCCCTTTTTGGTGACTCACCCCAACATTTCATAAACCTGTATGGATTCTCTCAACTGATCACTACCCCTACCCACTACAGTAAAAATGCTGCTGGTTCCACGAATGACTGGATCTTGACCAACTCTCCAAACAACTACTGTAACCCTTCTACCTTCTGTGATTCTATTAGTGACCATTCTCCCATCTCTATCTTAAGGCACTCTCCTCATCTCTCTAAGCCCCATCTCTACAGAGATTGTAGGAAAATGACAAAATTTTCCCCTGAAACCTTTAACTATAGACTTTCTGCCATCAACTGGTCTTTCCTAAAAACTCTCCTGCTCAGTTATGCTGTTACTAAATTCAGCCACATTTCCTTGATGTCCTAAACTCTCTTGTCCCAACTTGCAAAATCAGAATCAAATCTAATTTCACACCCTGGCTCTCCAAATCTACTCATGCTTTGATGCATGAAAGAGATGCTCTATGGAAAAAATGGCAAACCATTAAAACTCCCACCTTTCTCCATGGCTATAAGCAACTCAGAAATCATGTAAAAAAACTTATTATTTTGGATAAATGCCAATATTTCACTAAATTTCAAGGCTCTCACCCAAATAACCCCCAAAAATTCTGGAGTATTATCAACTCAGTGCTGCACACTGGTTCTCCTACCATCTGTAACCCTTTTCCCTATCCCTCTCCCTCTGAAACTGCAGACTTACTCAACAAACACTTCATAGACACCATCTCTAAACTCCTACGCTCTGGTAACTCTGCTCATCCCAACTCTTCTGTGTCACCCTCACCTCCCCCTAAACCTCTATACTCCTCTGTCTCTCAGCCTTTTACCTTGTGACCTGTTTCTACTAAATATAACAAATCCCTGCTTCTTAAACTAAAACCATGCTCTCCTTCCACTGATAAATTCCCCCCTCAATTTCTGAAAATTGATAATGACTCTAGTGCATGTCCTGTATCTATCTTAATCAACCACTTCATTCAGGAATCTACCGTACCAGAAATATTGAAATCATTCTATACAAGTCCTCTGCACAAAGGTGGCAACTCTGTTGAACCCTCTAACTAAAGACCAATCACTATTCTCTCACCACTCTCTAAGATTCTTGAAAAATATATACATACTCAACTACTGTCCTATCTCATTCACGAAAATCCCCTCACCCCCTCGCAACATGGTTTCCACCCTAAACACAGTACCACGACTGCCTTACTATCCCTTACTCAAAAGTTTGCAGAAGCTAGGGACAACAACCTCCTAGTCTCCTGTCTATTTCTTGATCTCTCTAAAGCCTTCAACACTGTGTCTCATCCCGTCCTTCTTAACAAACTCTCAGACCTCAACCTCTCTCCTTCTCCTCTTGGCTGATTCCAGTCCTACTTTACAGGCAGAAAACAAGCTGTTAGATGGCAGCAGGCTTTCTCATCCTTCCTTGCTGTTCAAACAGGAGTACCCCAAGAGTCCATACTTGGACCGCTCCTTTTCAACATTTTTACCAATAACCTACATTCATCCTGTAGTCTCTCATCTGTAATACAATATGCATACTCTACTCTCTTATCTATCTCTAATACTATCTTTAAACTATGCACATTAACACAGAATTTCTTTATCTCTGTTGAAAAATGGCTTTATATTAGATCAGCGAAATGGCATTACAGAAAATGCCGTTTTCGCAGACACATATAGACCGAAATCTGAAAATAGCGAAGGCTCAGGTCAGCGTTTTTTCCCAGGGAAGAAAATCACTTTGTCTGAGCCATGACATTGCCCTTTACCCCAGGGTAGTGTGATCTCAGAGTTGGTATATTTAGTTGGGGAGGGTGTGGGGGGCACAGCCCCCACATTAGGGGGTGTGGGGCACAAAGCCCCCCACTTTATGTTTGAAATTGTGTGTATGTGTTTTTAGTGTAAGCGATTTCTTTCCCAGGGAAAGAAATCTCTGTTTTGAGCGTTCGTGGTTTAGTGAGGTCGCTGATTACATGTCGATGAAGAAACGTTCGATGGAGCGCCTCTTCAAGCATTTAATATAGACCCAAATAATCAACTAATCCTTAACCTGAATAAAACTCATTTCCTTCTCTTCCTACCTCAGACACTCTCTCACCTTAAATCCAACTTTTCTCTTTCCTCCCTAGATGGCACCACTATCTTCCCTGCCTCACACACCAAACCCCTTGGGGTAATAATTGATGACCAACTAAAATTTGACTTCCACATACAACAGGCCATCAAAAAAACACCAAAAACTTGGACTACTTTATAGGAACAAAAAATTCCTCACTACTGGCACTAAATATACTCTTGCACAGGCATTTCTCTTATATAGTCTTCTATATGCTTCCTCCATCCTTACCAATATCCAAACTACCTCAATGCAGAAACTGGAACAAACATACAACAAAACTGCCAGATTTATTCTAAACCAACCACTCTCGTCACATCACTGCCTCTCACTAAACAAACTTCACACTTCAGTGGCTGGAATTTCTGCACCTTCTCCTACAATTGCAGTTCCACACTAACTTTTCCTTACTCAACAACCCCTCTGCCTGCCCTGCTCTCACCTCCCATGTTACTCTCCCCCCTGACCGCTCCAGAGTGCTGATCAGCATCTTCTCTCAGTTTATAAACCCAAAAGGAATATTAGCAGACTACTTTACAAACACTCTGTCTCACTAAATTGGAACAAACTCCCTGTTCATATTAGATCCAACTTTTCCTTTCCCTGTTTTAAAAAGGAGCTTAAATCCCACCTACTAAAACTGAAATTATGCTGTTGCCTTGACCACATGTAGTCTTAGTCTGTTCTACTGTATAACCTGTTACAACTCCTAACTTTTTTCTCTGTTAGTAACTTCTGCTTAAACTAACCTCCTAAACCGTCAGCTCTCTACTACTATAGCCCTACTATAGCTCCATCCTTTCTCTCCCCCCTCCCATTCTCCACACTGTTTACCCCCCCTACATTTTCCTTCTTTCGAATGATTATCTTTTTGTTTTTACTCTTATATGTGGTAAATTTAGACCACTGCTATCAGTGCAACCCTTAATGCTCATAATTGTTTCTTTTGTTTTTCTCTTTATAATTAATTTCATATTTGCATTGTTATTTTTAATAGTTTTTGCCCTGTATGTTTATCTTTGCTTATGTTTGCTGAAGCTCTTTCCTCTTGGGGCTCCACTGAAAATGGGTTGCTTACTATCAGTGCAATGCAAATAGTTAATAACCTTTTCTTTTTAAAATATTTTGTATTGTGATTGTTATTTAATATTTGTATATCGTCACTTTATCTTTACTTATGTTTGCTGGGGCTTTACCCCTCAGGTCTGCACTGAAAATGGGTTTGTTTGCAAACTAGTTGGACTAACCCAGTTAACAAATGTGAAATAAAATAAATAAATAACATTTTAACATAATGACACTCTCTATAGTATCTTTAAATGTAAATGGTCTCACAGATACATATATACAAAAAAGAAAGAGTAGTGCATTGGTTTAAAAATGTAGACTGCAAATAGCCATGCTTCAGGAGACACATTTGGAAAGTCCCAAACATGAAAAATGCCAGCACCTCGGAGAGTCAGACAAATAGGTTTATTTTGACTTCAAAAAGCAAGTAGTTAGACCGGTTTCAGCTCAAAGCTTTCCTCAGTAATACATTGAAGTAATTGCAAGAAGCCCTTATATAGCTGGAATAAGTAGATTCATGACATCATTTCCTGTAGTTAATTAAACATAAAAATGTTATAATAATGAAAAGTCACAAATAATGCATTGTTGAAATATCATCCATCTGTGCATGAGTTTACTGTCTAAATATCAGTATAACATGACTCTGTAATAAAACAGAAAATACCAAAGAAAAGAAAATAGTGATTTGCACAATAAGAATTTAAATTACTTACTGCAAAATCATAATTTGTCATTTAACCCTGGGAGAAAAGTCCCCCTAATTTAATAATCCACCTTCTCTCCTTTGTGTTAAGAATATCGTGCCATCCTGATTTGAAAGAACGATCTCCCAAAATTCGATCAATAATAGTAAAGGTGAATCTTGCATTTGAATGTTTCATTGTATGTTTGTAAAGTGCATTGGTAATTCTGTGATTTCTGATGTCCCCTAAGTGTTCTGAAATTCTAATACGGAACTGCCTTGATGTCTGGCCAATGTAAAAGGCCTGACATGTGCAGGTGGCTAAATAGATTATCCAATCCGAACTACAATTTCCGAAGAAATTGATGTCATATACCTGACCTGTGTTTTTGCTGGTGAAACTCGTTGTTTTGAAAATGTAATTGCAAAAGCTGCAATGGCCACAGGGGAAATTGCCAATGAGCTTATCTCCAGTAAGTGTCCTTTGTGTATAGTTGTCCTGCTTAGTATTTGATGTTTTTTTGTAATGAGAGAAATGGGAACATAGGGATTTGCCCTTTCTGTAGGAGAAGTAACAACGTTCTCCTAAATAGTTTTCTAAAAGGGGGTGCGAGTTGAGTATATTCCAGTGGTTGTTGACAATATTGATCAGGTTTCTACTGTTACGGCCATAGGTGGTAACCAATCTACATACGTCGGAATCCTTAGTTTTCTTACTTTTTTTGTATTCCAATAGAGAGTCTCTGGGTATGGTATCACAAGTTTGGACCGCTGAGTTAATGATTTGTGATGAATATCCTCTGGACAAAAATCTGTTGGGTAAGTCCTGTTGATATTTAGTGAGGTCTTCCTGAGAAGAACATATTCTTCTTATTCTCATAAATTGGGATTTTGGAATATTTTTGGTAATATGTTGCGCATGGAAACTGTTGGCATGTAAGAGAGTATTGTACTGGGGAAATTTTCTATAGACAGATGTTTGCAGTGTGTTGTCAATCTGTCTTTTCAAATGGACATCCAAGAAATGAATTTCGTTGAGATGATGTTCTTCAGTGAATTCAATCCCCCAAATGTTGCCATTTAAATATTCCAAAAATTCCCTAAGATATTCGTGGCCTCCTTTCCAAACCAACCAACAATCGTCCAGGTATCTCCTCCATATGTCTATTTCCGGTAAATATATATTGTGCATTGGATCGTAAATGATTGTTTCCTCTATGTATCCCATAAAAAGATCTGCGTAGATGGGCGCGAAAGAGGCTCCCATGGCTGTTCCTTGTAATTGCCAGTAGCAATCCTGTTGGAAATAGAATACATTTTTGGTCAAAATATGTTCCGCCATACATAATATTAGTGTATTCATTCCTGGTGGATATAGATTTGCTTTGTATAGCCAAAATTCCAATGCCATTAAACCCGCCCAGTGGGGGATACTGGTATATAGAGAGGATACGTCCAAAGTGCACATAAGCCAGTCCGTGTCCAGCTGTGTATCTATGACAATCTTCAAGAATTCCGTAGTATCCTGTATTCTTGCACGAATAAATCTCAATAATGGTTTTAACTTTTCAGTAAGAAAGGCCGAAAGAGGTTCAGTTAGTGAACCAATGCCTGATACAATTGGTCTGCCCGGTGGTTTTTCTATAGATTTGTGAATCTTTGGTAAAAGATATAGATATTGTTTGGCAGGATCTTTAACTGTCAGATGTTTCTTTGTTTTCTCTGAAATTATACCATTCTCTACTGCCTCTTCAAGAAATAATGTAATTTCAGTTTGAAAACCAGGTGTTGGATCAATATCCATCTTCATATAGTGGTGGTGATTAGATAGTTGTCTATTAGCTTCACTCAGATAATAATCATTGTCCATAACCACAACCTTTGTCTGCTGGAATGATAACAAGGTCAGTGTTGTTTTTAGTTGTGTAGCGCCAACTGTTCTTGTTTAGAAAGATTGTTATGATGTCTGTGGAACTGTAGTGAAAATGTAAATCTTTGATAACAGCCTGTTGAAACACAGAGACATGTTTGTCCATTGGAGGTGTAAAGGAGGATTTGTGAAATTTGAAGTCAGTTGATCTTTGAGTGTCATTGTGTGAGTCCTGCTGTTGAAAAAAATATTTTTAAGTTAATCTTTCTGCAAAATTCTAAGATGTCAGATAATTCAATAGTGCATGTTGTTCGTCAGTTAAAACATGTTGAGAAATAATAATGTTCATTTACTTTATCACTGACATGAAAAGTTCTTATTCCTCCCAGATGTAATGTAACTTGTACCAGTTTTCTTAAGAATAGACCCGATTGAAGGGCACATTCTTGGTGCCTTGGGCAAACCTGACACCCTTCTGTGATTCAAATAGACTATTCTCCAAAGTGGAGGCATCCTTGGCTAGCTTGTTCAAACAATCCTGGAAATTACTAGTCCCCTCATGCTGTTTGAGTATGTGACAAGTTTTTCAACCTCCTCTATATTATTTTTAATGATTCTTTCATAGTAGGATGACAATATGTTGACCCTAGCTCAGCCGCTTCTTGTGCGCTTATTTGCCACTCTTTAATTAGAGTCTCATCTGGATTGGCCACAAGTGGTTGTATTTTGCATCTCAAACCCTAGGCTTTGAATAGTTTGTGATGCCAGATATTAGTTCTCAATGCCTTAATTTGTTTAACTGGATCAGTCCTGTTCAGATCATGGGTATCATTTTGGTCAATACCAATCCCAAAAGTTTGTCTAGATCCATGACAATTGGTTGCAGTAGCTTTATCCACAATAGGCTGAGAATCTAAATTTAAATTCAAAGCACTAAGGTTCTGAGAACAAGCCAGCCAAGGAGAAACTAAAAGAATGTAAGTAAACAATTTTAAATCACAGAAGGGCACAGGCTTGAACAGAATAAGAAGAAAACATATAATTTTAAAATCAAGTCCAAAAATTGTTCTTCTGGGATAAAAGACGGTTACTGTTTTGAACTAACAATTACCAATTTTTCCTGTTTAACTAAAGGAAAATTCAAATATGGGAAGCTATTTGAACATAGCGACTTGACTTTTGGGCATCATTTTCATGCATATCCATGATCGGGACAGTTCTTTGAAAGACAAGAGACTTAATTTGTTCATTTTTTTCACTGCACTGAATTATGTATGATACTTTTTTAAACTAGTTGAATTATTTGGGAAGTGATAACATCTTGAAGAGTTTTACTTTAACAAAATAACAATATCATGCAGTATAACTTTTGGGCTTCATTGGCTCAACGATCCTAACTTATTGAGTGTATAAGTGTGCTTTTTTCATAGGGTGCCATTTTGAAAACGCGAAAACTGTTTATCAGGGTTAGCAAGTTATCTAGCTTTAACAATAATTACAGTGTGTTTTTTTCACAAGGTGCCAATTTGGAAAAACGTGGAAACTGTTTATCAGGGTTGGCAAGTTATTTAGCTTTAACAATAATTATAGACAGATTATACAGATTTATCTTTCACAAATCTTATGTGTGATTTCCAGTGTTTCTGATACTATTTAAACTTAGATAAAACAACGGTTTATATCGGAAATATATTTTGGGGCCAAATTAATATCATTGGCTTCATTTGCTTGATATATCCTTAGGGATATATTGCAGTTGGCTGAAAGACAACACAGATTTATAACTATTCCATTTTTTGTGGGCTAACTGAGGTGCAGAGATTTATGACAGTTCTTTGACTAAATTTGCATTAAGGTTGCAACTATGAAAAATAATTAACATTGTGATCTATACTAGTTCTAATTAATAGGATTTTTCTTATATAAATTCTTGGTTGACATCTTAAAATAGATATAATTCTGATAGATGTTGGGTATCTTTATGTATCAATCATTTGATACTCATATTCAGATTCACGTCACACTCATTCTCACCTTGACTATTCAAGCAAACATCATAGTGTACATTTGCTTCATTGCATTTAATATATTTCATTATTATGATTTATTTAAACTAGGTGGATATCATAAGGAGGTTGTAATTGTTTTCATTTTTGGATTTATACCTATCTAGGTTGAAATTACATTTATAAAGACTTGCCTGTTCAAAGGATCCCACCAACAATCAACATCTAGATCTATCAGATACAAGTACAGCTCATTACAGTTTGCTATATCTTTCAAACATTTTTTGTCATTATAAGGTTTCCTTTCTTCCCCCCCCCCCTTGCTAAAAATCTTCCTCTGGGTATTGCACTTTGCCAAGTGAACAGTGGATCTTGGATATTTGTACTACACATATTTTTTGTCTTGTCCAATCCTTAATTTTTTTGAATTTATCAATGATCAGTATATCTCTGACGCTTATATGACTAGCTTGCTTACAATACCATTAAGACAATACATAACAGGTTGAGTTCCTTTTTTAAATTGGCTCTACATCATTATACAATTTTTGATTTGGGTTGGAAATCTATATAATTTTTTTATGATTGATAATACAGTCTACTACACACAATTTTTATGATTGATAATACAACCTATTACATACAATTTTTGGACTTGATTTTAGTGTGTCCTTAGACGGACTTTTTGGTCTTTTGACCAAAAGAAAATTATATGTTTTCTTCTTATTCTGTTCAAGCCTGTGCCCTTCTGTGATTTAAAATTGTTTACGACCATTCTTTAGTTTCTCCTTGGCTGGCTTGTTCTCAGAACCTTAGTGCTTTGAATTTAAATTTAGATTCTCAGCCTATTGTGGATAAAGCTACTGCAACCAATTGTCATGGATCTAGACAAACTATTATTAGGCCTGTGCTCCGATAAGGATGACTTAAAAATTTTTGGGATTGGTATTGACCAAAATGATACCCATGATCTGAACAGGACTGATCCAGTTGACGGTTGCGAAAATTCTTTCCACAAGCTTGGAAAACAAATTAAGGCATTGAGAACTAATATCTGGCATCACAAACTATTCAAAGCCTACCAAATACAAAACATAACCCCAAGGGGTTTGAGATGCAAAATACAACCACTTGTGGCCAATCCAGATGAGACTCTAATTAAAGAGTGGCAAATAGCGCAACAAGAAGCGGCGATGGCTAGGGTCAACATATTGTCATCCTACTATGAAAGAATCATTAAAAATAATATAGAGGAGGTTGAAAAAACTTGTCACATACTCAAACAGCATGAGGGGACTAGTAATTTCCAGGATTGTTTGAACAAGCTAGCCAAGGATGCCTCCACTTTGGAGAATAGTCTAAAAAGTAAGAAATTACACAAATTTGCCCGGGACAAAGAAGACTACCAAAAGGGCAGACAATTTGAATCACAGAAGGGTGTCAGGTTTGCCCAAGGCACCAAGAATGTGCCCTTCAATCGGAAAAAAAGACCTAGGTCTATTCTTAAGAAAACTGGTACAAGTTACATTACATCTGGGGAGGAATCCTCTACTACAGATACAGACATATCCACAATTGGGGACTCTCCAAATGCCAAAAGGGGTAGAACATCACAACACCCTTTAGGGGTAAGAAACATAGAGCCGGAAGAAAACATAGGGGTCACAAGTTTGGAAGAACTTTTCATGTCAGTGATAAAGTAAATGAACATTATACAAATGTACTTAATATTTCTCAACATGTTTTAACTGACGAACAACATGCACTATTGAATAAAGGACTCGGTTTTATCCCAGGTTTCTTTATTGATGAGAGCACTTTTGTATCTGACATCTTAGAATTTTGCAGAAAGATTAACCTAAAAATATTTTTTCAACAGCAGGACTCACACAATGACACTCAAAGATCAACTGACTTCAAATTTCACAAATCCTCCTTTACACCTCCAATGGACAAACATGTCTCTGTGTTTCAACAGGCTGTTATCAAAGATTTACATTTTCACTACAGTTCCACAGACATCATGCGAAACAATCTTTCTAAACAAGAACAGTTGGCGCTTACACAACTTAAAAACAACACTGACCTTGTTATCATTCCAGCAGACAAAGGGGGTGCGGTTGTGGTTATGGACAATGATTATTATCTGAGTGAAGCTAATAGACAACTATCTAATCACCACCACTATATGAAGATGGATATTGATCCAACACCTGGTTTTCAAACTGAAATTACATTATTTCTTGAAGAGGCAGTAGAGAATGGTATAATTTCAGAGAAAACAAAGAAACATCTGACAGTTAAAGATCCTGCCAAACAATATCTATATCTTTTACCAAAGATTCACAAATCTATAGAAAAACCACCGGGCAGACCAATTGTATCAGGCATTGGTTCACTAACTGAACCTCTTTCGGCCTTTCTTACTGAAAAGTTAAAACCATTATTGAGATTTATTCGTGCAAGAATACAGGATACTACGGAATTCTTGAAGATTGTCACAGATACACAGCTGGACATGGACTGGCTTATGTGCACTTTGGACGTATCCTCTCTATATACCAGTATCCCCCACTGGGCGGGTTTAATGGCATTGGAATTTTGGCTATACAAAGCAAATCTATATCCACCAGGAATGAATACACTAATATTATGTATGGCGGAACATATTTTGACCAAAAATGTATTCTATATCCAACAGGATTGCTACTGGCAATTACAAGGAACAGCCATGGGAGCCTCTTTCGCGCCCATCTACGCAGATCTTTTTATGGGATACATAGAGGAAACAATCATTTACGATCCAATGCACAATATATATTTACCGGAAATAGACATATGGAGGAGATACCTGGACGATTGTTGGTTGGTTTGGAAAGGAGGCCATGAATATCTTAGGGAATTTTTGGAATATTTAAATGGCAACATTTGGGGGATTGAATTCACTGAAGAACATCATCTCAACGAAATTCATTTCTTGGATGTCCATTTGAAAAGACAGATTGACAACACACTGCAAACATCTGTCTATAGAAAATTTCCCCAGTACAATACTCTCTTACATGCCAACAGTTTCCATCCGAAACATATTACCAAAAATATTCCAAAATCCCAATTTATGAGAATAAGAAGAATATGTTCTTCTCAGGAAGACCTCACTAAATATCAACAGGACTTAACCAACAGATTTTTGTCCAGAGGATATTCATCACAAATCATTAACTCAGCGGTCCAAACTTGTGATACCATACCCAGAGACTCTCTATTGGAATACAAAAAAAGTAAGAAAACTAAGGATTCCGACGTATGTAGATTGGTTACCACCTATGGCCGTAACAGTAGAAACCTGATCAATATTGTCAACAACCACTGGAATATACTCAACTCGCACCCCCTTTTAGAAAACTATTTAGGAGAACGTTGTTACTTCTCCTACAGAAAGGGCAAATCCTTATGTTCCCATTTCTCTCATTACAAAAAAACATCAAATACTAAGCAGGACAACTATACACAAAGGACACTTACTGGAGATAAGCTCATTGGCAATTTCCCCTGTGGCCATTGCAGCTTTTGCAATTACATTTTCAAAACAACGAGTTTCACCAGCAAAAACACAGGTCAGGTATATGACATCAATTTCTTCGGAAATTGTAGTTCGGATTGGATAATCTATTTAGCCACCTGCACATGTCAGGCCTTTTACATTGGCCAGACATCAAGGCAGTTCCGTATTAGAATTTCAGAACACTTAGGGACATCAGAAATCACAGAATTACCAATGCACTTTACAAACATACAATGAAACATTCAAATGCAAGATTCACCTTTACTATTATTGATCGAATTTTGGGAGATCGTTCTTTCAAATCAGGATGGCACGATATTCTTAACACAAAGGAGAGAAGGTGGATTATTAAATTAGGGGGACTTTTCTCCCCAGGGTTAAATGACAAATTATGATTTTGCAGTAAGTAATTTAAATTCTTATTGTGCAAATCACTATTTTCTTTTCTTTGGTATTTTCTGTTTTATTACAGAGTCATGTTATACTGATATTTAGACAGTAAACTCATGCACAGATGGATGATATTTCAACAATGCATTATTTGTGACTTTTCATTATTATAACATTTTTATGTTTAATTAACTACAGGAAATGATGTCATGAATCTACTTATTCCAGCTATATAAGGGCTTCTTGCAATTACTTCAATGTATTACTGAGGAAAGCTTTGAGCTGAAACCGGTCTAACTACTTGCTTTTTGAAGTCAAAATAAACCTATTTGTCTGACTCTCCGAGGTGCTGGCATTTTTCATGTTTGGGACTATCATACTTGCTTGCCTGGCACCAGCCTAACTTGCTAGCTACATCCTTACATTACATTTGGAAAGAACTGAGGATGTGAATTTGATAAAGAAAGATTTTCAGGATGGTTATTCAGTAGAATACCTGGGACAAAGAAAAGAGGAGTACTTATATTAATTGCAAGAGGTGCTTCAATAGTGATAGAAGAGGATAAAAGAACAATGGTAGATTAGGGAAGAGGATTACACTGGCATGTATATATATTCCACTTAAAACTGCTATAATGGAGCTTATGAAAATTCTGGGATAAATAATCAGCTTTCAGCAGGGAATATTACATTATAGGTGAGAACTGGAATTTGATTTTCAGCAGTGAAGGTGTGTCTGGGGTGCCTAGAAGGGAAAATATAACAAAGGATGGTAGATTTTTGAAGAAATTTATGAAAATATTTGCTTGGAAGATGTGAATTCAGTAATAGGAGTTTGGAATAAATTTACATATTATTCCCCAAAATACAAAAACTGGGCTAGGCTAGACAGAACTTACATTTCACAGGAACATGTACATTTAATTGAAAGTTTTGATATGCAGCCAGTAACTATTTCAGATCATGCACCAATAATAACTAAAATAAAAATGCAGGGTAATGAAATAAAAATGAGACACTGACATTTTCCCACTTATCTGTTGAAAAGAGAGGAATTTAAGGAATGTGTAGTAGAAATTATTTAGGAGTTACTAGAGAAGATAGAAATTTCCTCTGAAAATATAGCTAGGGAGTGGGATAAAATTAAAGTGTAGTTCAAAAATATGGTGGAAAAAAGAGAGATATGGTTAAGAAGTAACAAGAATTATTTAGAGGGACTGACAAATGTTAAAGTATTGCAGAATAGGGGGATTCTCACAGAACAAGAGGATGAACAATTGCAGAATGCTAAATAGAAAATAAGGGATTACCTCGATAATATGCATGAGTTTATAAGGATTGCTCCAGAGCACAAAAACCTTTAGCGCAACAACTCAGGCAACAGAAAGCAGAAAGGGTTGTCACCAAGCTTCGGGAGCCTATATAAAGGAAGATAACAAGAGATCCTTTAAAGATATTAAACATTTTTCAGAAATTTTATGAAAGTCTATATAAAGCAGAGAAATATGGAAATCAATAAAAGGTACAAATGGAAATGTTTATGGAAGCATTAAATATGCCAAGGTTAGCAGTAGATGAGGTGCAATTACTAACAGGATATGAGGAGATGAGATAAAAATGGTTCTGTATAACCAATCCTTGGAAAAGTTCCCAGGAATAGATGGTATTCTTGTGAAAGACTGGAAGCTAGGATGGAAAAAAACTGATAAAGATGTGGAAGGTTTTATTTAATAGTATTTTAAGAGGAAGAGAAACAACAACATCCTGGTAGAAAGCGGTGGTGGCTGTAATACCTAAACAGGTTAAAGATCCATCAGATCCAGCTTCATAGAGGCCCATTTCAATCCAAAACTATGATTAGAAAGTGTTTATGTCTATAATGACTAAAAAAATGGCAAAGGTGATGACAAAATTTATAGACATGGATCAGTGTGCTTTTGAGGAGGGGAGGTAAACATTTGATAACACTAAAAGAACAATGTTGGGCCAGAGGGAAGCAACATGTAAGAAAATACCACTGTTATTGGTCAGTCTTGATGCAGAGAAAGCATTTGACAGAGTAAGCTGGGCATTTATGAGCAGGGCAATGTAAGCATTTGTGATCCCTGTTAAAATTATAAGGTTGATTAGGAGGATATATGAGGGATTGGAGGCGAAAATTAAAGTGAGTGGTTTCCTCTCTGAAAATTTCTGTTTGAGGATAGGAACCTGGCAGGGGTATCCTCTTTTTCCTTTGTTATTTGCATTATAGTTAGAACCATTGGCAAAGAAAATGAGGGACTCAGAAATTCGAGGATATAATTGATATGGTAGTCAAGAAAAGTGGTCTGTATTTGTAGATGATATTATTTTATACCGAATGAAAATCAAAAAAGGAGATTTCAGTGTTGTGGAACATTCTGAGGCAGTTTCAGCTCTTTTGGGGATATAAAATTAATGAAGCTAAAACAAAGACAATAGCTGTAAATTATGTACCCACACATGAATAGGTTCAGCAATATCCATATTTGTGGGGATATGATAAAATGAAGTACTTAAGAGTATGGATTAAAAAGGGTTATTGTATGGCAGCTAAGGATATGTGGGAAGAGACTAAACAAAAGATAATAGAAAAACACAGAAATTGGAAGATCTGTTATATGGATACGGATAGCAAGATACAAGCAGTTAAAATGCTTTTAGTCCCTTTAGTGTTATACACAGGTCAGGCATATTTTTATCAACCAGAGGAGAAGTTGTGGATAGCAATTAATAAAGAGCTGAAGGATTTTATCTGAGTGGGAAAGATGGCAAGAGTCAGGTGAGATAAGCTGATTCTTCCAATAGAACAAGGCAGGTTGTGATTACCCAATTTGAAGGGGTATTTCAGATCTACACAGTTAAGGCTCCTATACATAGCACAAACAGAAACCTATAATTCAAAGTGAAAAGGGATAATGATGAAATGGGGGAAGCTCAAGAAATAAGGAAAGACTAGCATTTTGGGTGCAGATCCTTAAGGAGAATAACAATAACCATACAGATATTTATGTTTATAAAGTAGCAGAAAGTATACTAAAATCTAAGTCAATGTGGGAACAGAGAAAGGAGATTCTGATGATAGGGATGACTGCAGTTAGGGGTACACACAATAGGCATGAGGGGGTGGAATTTATTGGAGAAAACTGGCAAAAAACAAGGTATTGGGAGCAAATAATTAGAAAGGGAAAGGTAAGAGAATAAGAAGACGCCAAGAGGTTGTTTGGACTGCAGGCTAGAGATTGCTTTCCCTATCAAGGATTGATATCAGAGTATAGGCAAAGATGAAGAAATAGGGAGCTCCAAAGCAAAATACCAGTGCTGTTAGAGTTTTTAGTAGAATCTAGAACAGAAGCTGCTGTTAAAAAGGAAAAAATAGTAGACCATATAAAATATTTCATGGCAAGTATAAGAATCAATCAAAGGAGGTTAGAAAGGATTGGGAAGAGAGACTGGATAAGCACTTCACAAAAAAAAAAATAGAAGGTTATATGCATGTCTCCCAAATATGCTTCACTCCACATCAGCTCACTCACACAATACCCAAATTGTACAATCTCTTCAGGCTAATACCCCTGACCTAATCTCCCCACTCTAACCGCAACCTGCATAAAGTATAGCCACACCTAAATCCCTACTTACTACTGTAAAGATACATACTAAAAATTCGCTAGCAACTCAAAATTTTAGACTAAACCCCCCTGTTCACAAGACAAGCTAGCCTTTTCAGAAATATCTCCTTCTATGTACATCTGAAATCTTGATCTTGCCACATTCAAAGTAACCTCACACCAACTGAACAACCAAATTTCCTCAAAATATAACACATCTATGATCAAATGCCTAAAATCTATAATCCAAATAGCATCCCAAATCATACTTAGTGGAGACGTGCACCCAAACCCTGGCCCTACAAATAATAGCACACCCCCCCCCCCCCCCCCGCTACCAAACAAATAACAATCTAACCTCCCTCAGGAAATCAACAGATGTCCTTATACTCAACATAAACATAAGCAGCATACTGAACAGAATCCTGGAGCTACATGCTACCCTGGCTGTCTACACCCCTGACATAGTCCTTCTCACAGACACCTGGCTAAAGCCACTAAACAATAATAATGACTTTGTTCCACTTGGTTATAATGTAGTTAGACAAGACAGAATATCCAAAAGAGGTGAAGGTGTTGCTCTCCTCTTCAAAAACAACCTGACCTTTGAAATGTTAGTCAATGAGCACCCCAAGTTCAATAATGCAGAAACCATGTTCACTAAGCTTTAAATCAACTAAAAAAACAGTTACACGTAACTGTTACCTATATACCCTCCGGCAATAACATTAATACAGTAGAATCCATTCTAGACTAGGCATGCCTAAAATTTCACCAAGAAACAATCATACTAGGTGACGTTAATATCAACTGGTCCTCCTGTAACTCGCTCCACTCCATTAACCACATTAACCTATACGGTTTCACTCAACTAATCAAAACTACAACATGGGTAGCTAAAGCATGAAAAAAGGAGTCCATCCTAGACTGGATCCTTACTAACAGACTATCTCAATCCTACCTCTCAGGCTCCCTTCCAGAGTTCCTCATCGACCAACTTCCAACCTTTATAATTAGACACCAAGCGAAACCATTAAAATCCTCCACCCTCCAAAAAATCTGGTACACCAACAATTTCAAAACCCATGACTTCATATCTGCACTTAATCAGTACAGCTGGGGACCAGTCTAATCTGTCCCCCTGGAAAATGCCATAGACTACTTCAGTAACACTTTCCTAAACATTATAAATCATCTTGCCCCTATCAGAACTAAATCCAGTTATGCTCCCTGGCTGACCAGAGATACCCATCTTCTGCTAAAACAAAGAGATAAAGCATGGGACTCGTGGTGTCAAAATAAAACTTACACTAATAGTCAGACATACCAGGAACTAAAGAACAAAGCCAAAAATCAAATTAGGACAGACAAAAGGAACCACTATATAGGCATTCAAACCAAACACAAAAATAACCCACAAAAATTCTGGGCTGCCTCTAATAAAATCCTACAACCAGAAAAGACCAGTACTCCACCCCCTAACATTGATACCACCACCAATAATATTGCCACCCAATTCAACGAACACTTCACCAAATCCATCCTAACCTTCACCAATAATAGTTATCCCACTTCACATCCAAACATATCTTCTGTACCAGCAGACCAAAACCTCTTCTCCTTATAGCCTGTCCCAACTAGTACAATATATGAATACATAAGCTTAAACCCACAACCCTGGCCGCCAACAAATTACCTGCAGAATATCTAAAGATCGCAGCCAAAGCCATCTCTTACCCAGTCTCCATGATCATTAACTGCTCTTTATCAGAACAACACTTTCCTTCTGTTTGGAAAATTTCACATATAATACCACTCCATGAAGGAGGTAACTCTGTGCAACTATCGAATTACCGTCCAATTGCCATTCTATCCCCCTTATCTAAAATCCTTGAAAAATGTATACATTCCCAAATAATGCACTCAGTAATAAACTGCTAACCAACACCTTGCACAGATTCTGCCCCAATCACAGTACTACCACAGCCCTTATTAGCTTTAACAAAACAGGAAACCAACGTCAAAACAATGGTGACCTAGGATCCGCTTTATTTTTGTCTCCAAGGCCTTCGATACTGTCTCCCATGCCAAACTCCTTTCTGCTGTGTCTGATCTTAATCTCAGCCACTCCACACTAGGTGGTTTCAAGACTATCTAACCAACTGCTAACAAGCAGTAAAATGACAAACTCCTTATCTCCCCTCCTACCTGTCACCCTAGGGGTCCCCCAAGGATCCATTCTTGGACCTCTTCTTTTCAACATATTCACCAACCAACTCCACAAAGCTACCCGACATGCCAGTGTAGTCCAGTACGTCAATGACTTCACTTTAATCTGCTCTGCCCCATCACTCTCTCAACTCTAGGAATTGACACAAGAGTCCTTTACACCGTTGAAACCTGGTTAGCCAACTCTCAACTAATACTTAACCCCAGTAAAACACAGCTAATGATATTCTATCCCACTAGAGACTTAGACCCCCATACCACCATTCACAATATTCTCAGCTAATAACACCCCTATCACACCTGTCCATCACACCAAACTTCTAGGGGTTATCATAGATCACAAAATGAAATTTGATATGCACATTGCACAGACAATAAAAGCCCATGAAAATCTTGGAACCCTATATAGATGCAAAAAGTATCTCACCAATGACAGTAAAGCCACCATAGCAAGAACCCACCTACTATCCACACTCCTCTATGCCTCCCCCATACTCATCAACCCAAACAAAACAGACTTAAACTAAACACCCATTACAATAAAATAGCTAGGTTTGCTACTGATTAACCCTTCAGGACACATCACTGCATAGCAATCAAGCAACTATCCTTGCTAGAATTACCCAACCTGCTCACATACAACCAGCTTACAACAGCTCACCAAATTCTATATTATCCCGAAAGAGTTCCTGCTCTTCAAAGTCTGCTTAATATCTGTTTTAACAAACACCTATTAAGATCCACCAATAACGCACTGGCTGACATATGCAAAACCAACAATAGCTCTGGGGACTCCTTGTTTTCCATTTCTGTTGCAAAAGCATGGAGTACCATCCCTGTAGATGTTAGGACCGCTAAAAACAAAAATAATTTCAAAAAGCTGCTCTGGTCTCATTTACATAGTTCTTGGTTATGTAATTGTTCCGATACTTGGTAGCTTCACTTAATTAGATCATATCATACTTTAACCTTCTATGAAAGTTTGCAGCAACTCCTTTCTATACTCTTAATCAATGTGTATTTACTGTACTAGCCACTGATGAATGTAACCAAATGACTAAATAAAATGTCATTTTAATTGTATTGTTTACTGTAACACACTGTGCTCCTTGTAGTACATTTCCTTTTTTGGCCTTTAAACTGTACCTTATTAACTTTTTGACTGTACCGTACTTTATTAACATATGTATTGTATTTACTGTACTAATTTTTGTGGAGCTTTTCTCCCCATGCCTCAGCTGAAAATGGGATCCATGCCCAGTCGGGCCTTCCCGGTAAACAAATGTAAAATAAATAAATAAAGTCTAGAAGATTTAGGATCTTTGCTTGGAAGTGTTTACATAGGTATTGTTGTACCCCAAGTAGACTCATAGTCTAAACCAAATGTACTACAAGTAGTGAATATAGTAAGAGGGATAAAACAACTGGAATCAGGATCTTTAGAGAAGGGTAGGACAAAATTATATAGAAAACAATGGACATTGTGGGAATAATACATGCAGAGGAGGAAAGAGGTTTAAAAGGATGCAGGATTTGAATGCTCTATCTAATGTTTGACTGACAATGACTGGATAGATTATAAGTGATGTATAATGTTTGCAACTAAAATTATGTCAATATGGTTTGTGATGTATAATGTTTGCAACTAAAAGTATGTCAATATGGTTTGTTTTCATTTATATAAATGTATCATTGCCTGTGTCATATGTGATAATTTATTAACGATCGGATTTTTTCTGGGTTGCATTGAGAAAATTTGTGTCACTACTTAAAAGTAACATTAGATGCAGAAAGCCTAAGCCAATATTGATTTGAGTTTTTGCTGTGTGGTGACGGAGAACAATCATTTTAGAGATTCTGGCAACGAAGCATTACATTTGGTGGCTTTGAGAATGGTGCAAGATTATTCACAAGTATATTTAAGAGCCATTATTAGTTTGCAGATGTAATGATGGAATATATATGTAAAGGACTAAAATTTGAGTCATCATTTCCTGTAATACTATTTTCTTAATGGAAAAGCGTTGGTCTCTGACAATATGGATGAGAAATTTGAAAATAAATAAATAAATAAATAAAGGCATTACCAGTAAGCCTGATTCAGTTAAAAATTAATCCAGTGGTGAAGAATATGACCAACTTGAGAGACATTGATATAGCTAGGAAGGTAGAAGATAAATGGAAAGAACATCTAGTTCAGTAGAGATTTTTATGTTTGCAATAATAATACCAGGTGCAAGATGGTTAGACAGACTGGAAATGTGACATAAACTGTTAATTTGAATTTATATTCAGTGATTAACTACCATGGCAATAAAACCAGAGAATGACATGGTAAATGTTGGATGTATCTTAAAATGAGGCAAATAAGGACTGTTAGGATGTCAGAGTCTTTATATTTTGCTCATTAAATGCATTACAAACATAAACTGTTTTGTTTTCCTTGTAGTCTGAGAAAGATATAAACGTGTCAGCTGTGCTACCCCACTCAGAACTGGACAGTTAAAGGGCAAATGAGGATAGGTTTCAGCTGAAGGGTAGCTTTCAACTGTCCAGATTTCCACACAATATCCAGGTGTTTGCCTACATTGTTGGTCTGTTCCTCATACAATTTGTAGTATTTGGACAAATCATTGAGGATTAAAGTCAGTAAATTATAAGAACTTGTGTCTCAGACTATATTTTTTTTTTCATTAGAAAATGCTTGTTAATGCAAAACCTACTATTCTGCCAAAATTGTAAGTTTTGTAACAGCAATATTTAAAATCTGTCAATTATTTTTAGCTTTGTCCAGATTTCTTGTGCTTAGAGGTTGAAAGGTATAAAGTTTGTTTAAATTTTATTTTCAGATGAATGTACTATAAAAGTAATTTTTTTCTTATTCTTTTGTTCTTTGCAGTGGTTGCTTTTCAAAATGTTAAAATAGATATTATTCTTATCTAAGTAATGAAAGATTTTATGTGGCAGAGTACAGCCACAACTTATTAGTGCCATTAAATTTAATATAGTAGCATTTGGGTAAAGTTTAGCCATGTATATGAAGAATGGTATTGAGATTTAGGAACACAGATGGGATTTTATTTTTTGCTTCCTATCCAGTATTAGGAACCGTGGCTGATAATTTGAAACTTTGCAGTTTAAGTATGATAGGCAAGAATATATAATGGCAATGATTCAGCAAGGTTATCTCTGCCTGTGCTAACTGACTAACATGAGTTGGTCAGTTAGCACAACAAAGACAATGTCAAATTCAGAGACATGATTATTAGTGTCTCAGTATCATGTCTCTGAATCAAACACTGTGTTTTCAGACCTGACAGTACTACTGTACTTCCTACCATCCCACACATGATGGTAGCCTAGGCACCCCCCACATGCAAACACACACACACACACACACACACACACACACACACACACACACACACACACACACACACACACACAAAAACATATCTAAGCATTCACAAACACACCCCCACACACTCACCATGCTGACTCGTGTAAAAGCCCGGTACTGAGTGGGATTAAGGGAATAAAAAAACGGATTACTTTTACTTAAAAAACAAACTGTCCTTAGTATTATGAATGGTTATATACTCATAGCACTGTATTCTATAAAATCTTCTTTATACTTTCTTTCAAATTGTGTCTCTCTTTAATAACTTTAAGGGGTTTATTTCCTTGTATAACCCAAAATTGTTATATGGAAGCAGTACTTCTTGATACTATGATTCTCCACAGAAATCAAGGTGTAATTGGTAAAAGATCCAACAAACTTTTTGTAGTTCAAGACAGAAGGGGTTGGAGTGATGAAGAACAGTGAAGTCAAAAGTCAAAGAAAACTTTATTGTCATTCAGAAATGTACCACAGTGTAGGTGAATGAAACTATGATGCTTCGTTCCCAGTGCAAAAACATTCATACAGAGAAGAAGAAGAATAAAATAACATAAAAATAAAATAAAAGTAAAAATAGAATAAAATAATAACATAATGACCAGACATATTTTACATAAAAATAGAATTGAGTAAGAACATGTGCATGATCTTACTATAACATAAGAACTAAGCAGCATATGAGGTGGTCAGCATGAATAATGCACAGTGTGATTTATATTGCACTTCATAGAGTCCTACCGTAAGGTAAAGTGTGAACCAACATTAAATATGCATATCAGTTAGTTATTGCACATGAAAAAGCTTAATATTTATAGTGCAACAAAGCCTGGTTATGTAAGGATCTGAAAGTCAGATAAATAGAATTAACTATGTGGTAGGAGGGGAAGTATGCATTGACAGTCTCCTGGCTCAATTTTCACAAGAGTTCAGTAGTCCAATGGAGAGAGGAAAGAAACTGTTAAGTCTAGAAGTCCTACAGTGCATACTTCTGTATCTCCTACCCAAGGAGAGGTAGGCAAACATACTATTTGCAGGATGTGAAGGATCATTGGATATCTTCCTGGCTCTACTGATGCAGCGTGATTCATATAGGTCTTTCAGAGGTGCAAGACAGGAACCAATGATTTTCTCTGCTGCCCTTACAACTCTCCTAAGAGCCTTATGATCAGAGGTGTTGCAGCCCCCATACCAGACAGTGATGTTATTGGTAAGGACACTTTCGATGGTACCCCTGTAAAAAGTTTGGAGGATGGTCCTCGATAGTTTTGCCTTCTTCAGTTTCTTTAGGAAGTGCAAGTGTTTCTGAGCTTTTTTGACCATGTAAGATACATAGACTGACCAAGACAGGTCCTCATTGATAAGTACTCCCAGAAACTTTGTACTTTTGACCCTTTCCACTGTCATCCCTTTCATCTCTAGAGGTTGGTGTGGTGCTTGAGACCTTCTGAAATCCACAATCAGTTCCTTAGTCTTGCTGACATAACTAAGACAAATGATATAGTGGCATAACTAAGAGTAATGACAGTGACATAACTAAGAGTAATGACAATGACATAACTAAGTGTAATGAGAGTGACATAAATAAGAGAAATGACAGTGACATGACTAAGAGTACTGACAGTGACATAACTAAGTTAAATGGTAGTGAAAGTGATATGGCCTGGTAAAACCTGAATCAAATAAGACAGAAATCAAATGAAATAACTTAAGACAGAAGGGACTGAAAAAGTGATGCATCATTAAAACTGCCAAAATTTCCTTGTGCATATCTAACTTGCTGAAATAATTGAACACACTGCGCCTAAGATTGTTGTTGATTTTATTTCTTTTGACCTGCACAAAATTTGCTTTACATGGAAGTCACACATAATCATATAAAATAAATGTAGGGGGGAGATAAAGCTCTCTTAATATACAATAGAAAGTAATTTTAAAAGCACAGAAATGTTGATGATTGGTCAGCTATCAAATGTCCCTGTTGTAAATCCAGCATTATTTGCAAAAAATAGCTCAGTAGCATTAGTGCTTAAAACAAATCACTGCTACTACCAAAGAATATGCACACATGTGTGTGTTTATGGCTGCCATTTTGTGTTTACTATAAGCAGTGAAACATCTAAGTTATAATCTTAAAAACATTACAGACAGTAATGACCTTAAACCACAATAATGTATTTAAAAAAAAGTCTTAAAATCAGTCCTGGCATGTCAGGCTTGAACATGCATCTTGATATAAACAGCTGGAAGCATGTGCACTCTAATTACAAAAAAAAAAAAAAAAAAATGAACACGGTGGCAGTAGGTTTGCTATTACAATTTTGAAGTCCATAGTGTTGAAACTCACAATCCTGAGACCATAATATCAAAAGACCAAAATGCTGAAGGCCACAATATCAAACTCCTGGTCTTGCTCTCCTGTAGGACCCATGTTAGCACTTGTTCCTGGGTCTACACCCTTGCAGGACCCATGTTAGCACTTGTTCCTGGGTCCACACCCTTGCATGACCCATGTTAGCACTTGCTCCTGGATTCAAATGCTTTCTTCAGCATTTAGTCTTTCAATATCTTAGGTGTTTATTGTCAACTGTAAAGTAATGCTTATAATGCAAATAGTTAAATGGTCATCATTTTTTAACTTTTATTTATTTTTTAAGTTGATAAATGTATTTGATATAAGGGTCACTTTTTCAGTGTGACCTAGGAGATCTCTCAGGTTAAGTGACTTGCTCTACAACATAGCAGACAATTATAGACTGATGGACTAAAACGCAGAACTACAGAAAACAGTTCATTAAGTGTTCTTAGCTTTAGTCCTCCACATCAACTTCCAGACAATGGAAGCAAGTAAGATATATGTACAGCCCAAATGGAAACCTTTAATACGTGGAAGTGTGCCTTACCAGTGCCTGGCCCGAATGAGAACCTTTGATTTGTGGAACTGTGCCTTACCAGTGCTTCTTGTGTATACCTCATGCAGGTTATTTCCTCTATCAACACATCATGTAGAAATAAGACAGTTCAAATGCTAGTAAGCACATGTATTGCATATGCTTCTAAGCTGAGTTCAGCTTAGTACAGATAATGCCACACAGAAAACTTCAAAATTTTATCAGCTCTCTTAGTTTCTCATAGAAAAACAGCATACTTTTCTTAGGTGAAGATTATACACTGGATGGCTAAAGATATTTGACTTCCATTGTAATTGAGTCTGCAGATGCTATTTTCAAGTTAAAACCACAAAATTGATACCCTACTGTGTAAGGTAGCTAGAGGACTGATGGTAAAGCAGTTTAAGCCTTTGCGTAGGGAACCCAGACAACAAGAATGCCAATCTGATAATTACATCTAGTTCTGGATAAGATTCCAGGTTTGTTGACGTTGACATTAGTAGACGTGCATAATTAATACTCAGGGATCACTTTAGCATTTGAATACAGTCTGTCTTTCTGAGCACTCAAAGAGAAATACAGGTTGTGTGTACATAAATAGCAATTAAACCTGCAAATGCTGACAAGACAAGATGTTTTCATACCACTGGATACACATCAAGGGACATGAGCTCCTTGCTTTTCTTCATTTTCTGATGTCGAGTAGATTGTATTTTTTAAACTTTTCTAAAGAGCAAAGTGCATTGCAATCAAAATATTTTAATCAATACATTGCTGCATAATGTTTACATTAGAACTGGCTGTAAATCTGTAAGGCTGCAGCAGCCATGTAAAATAAATACCACATCACAAATCTCAGTAAAGTAAATAATACCTGAGGGCAAGACAAACAAGAGATTTTAGTTAAGGATTCATGTTTCATGCACAGTCTCTAATTAGTGGTGTACAAAGTTTCAAAAAGCTAGTGCAGCAAAAAGAAATTCCCTTACACCTGCAAGATGGGAGTTTGACTTAAGGGATTTCCAGCAAAGTCTTTATCCCTCTGATTTGTCTCTGTCTGTTGTTAAGGTGTTTGTTCAGGTCTAACTCTGTCCTCCATTACTCTTCATTCAGTTCTTGCCATCTGTTTCTTTGGTCAAAAAAGAAAATACTTTACCAGAATAGATAGTCTGAAAAAGGTATACAAAGAAAGATCTGTGAGATTCTTTACAAAAGCTAATTTCTGGTGAGGTGTATTTTATTTGCACATTGATATGGCCTATCATATGATGGACCTTTACTGTAACAAGTAACAACTATATTGTTAAGCATCTTTTAGGGTTTTCTCACTCTGTTTCATGTTTCCTTCTATAATTGCTGCAGGTGTTACAGTCATTATCCTCTATTTTCTAGGGTTACATTAGATATTTGGGGATAGGACTTCAAGACACTGAAGACTGCGAACATTTATGATTGCCTTATACAATTTTTTGTCTATAGACATTATTTGTCAGATAATGAATTGTGTGTTATACTGTTGTATAATGTTTATATTTACATAATATCTATAATGTTATAATAGTGATAGTGCGTGACATTGTATTTTACAGCCATGCAACCTGCGTGTGATGGTACAATAGTCCTAAATAAAGGCACTATGCGCTACACTCATACAGCCATTGCTGGGTAGCATAATAGTGTTGAATACACTGTATATTACTTGCTTGTGGGCACTGCATAGTGTTTTCATAGTCCTACACTTTGACATTGTACTGTTCACTCATAAGAGTCCATCTGTCAAGCCAAATGGTGATACGACTCCACACATATCTGCTGACCTCACAAGACCCAAATATAGTGAACTTTTCAAAACATGAGGAGAATAAATCTAAGATTACTTCTCTGCTTAATCTAGCAGAAGCATATCGGCATCAAGCAAGAATGGAAATCAAACCAGAAGTAGATAAAAATCAGGCAGCAAATGAATGTGCCAAAAAAACAAAAGAAAGAATACAAAGTGAAGGACCAGATGAGAAGGCAAGAAATGTGGAAAATGTATAAATATAGTTGCAAGTATAGAAAACTTCTGGACGAACCTCATGTTGATCAGGAACGAATACAAGAATGGTTAGAGAGGCAAATTCAAACCAAGAGATGAAAGGTTAATATTGGCGGCCCAAGACAGAGGGCTGCATACACGCTGGTTTGCAAAGTCCATTGAACATGTGGGAGAAACAGACAAATGTAGGTTTTGTAAAACCAAATTGGAAACAGTCGCACACCTTGTTGCTGGTTGTGAAGTACTAATGGCAGAAGGACTATATACAGAAAGGCATAAGAATGTGGCAAGACTGTTACACTGGGGATTGTGCAAGCATTATGATACTGAAGTGTCTGAAAAACACTGGAAACATGAGCCACAAAGCATCATTGAAAATTATGAGGTTTACATCACATGGGATCACCCATTACCAGCAGTTCAAAAGACAGATGCTAGAAAACCAGATATAATGGTCCATGAAAAGAAGACAAAAGTAGCATTGATCATTGAAATCACCCCACCCAGTGACTACAGTGTCTTGCGTATGGAGAGGCACAATGTCATAAAATAACAGAATCTGCAGGCAGAAATGAGAGCAATGTGGAAGAAAGATACCTAGATAGTTGCAGTAGTAGTAGGAGCAATGGGTCTTAAATCATATTTAGATATGTTACCAATACATGTAACCCTGTACAAATTGCAGGAGTCATTACTGGGCACATTGCGGGTGTTGCGAAGAACACTTTTGGCTAACATCTAAGATTGAAACAATACTAATTTCATGAACTTTACTCATACCTTGACTTAGGAATGGGGCCATTCCCGTCATATTATTAGAAACCCAAAAGATTTGGAGAAATTAGAAACGTGATAATTTACGACACTGATTTTTCTGTACACTGTTTTTTGACATTTCGAAGTTCATAATTTCAAGGTTATGTCTTCCTTGGTCAGAGAACTTCTAGGAAGACAGACTTCTTCAGCTAAAATTCAGACTTCCACCAGAAAGGGTAACATTTCAAGTACAAAGTCATTAGTACTACCTTCTCTACATAAAATATTATACAGAGACCTACTTGTGAATAACTATGATTCTGTAACAGCTGTTATGCAGCTCCTGTACTAACCATTGTTGAAAATTATGGTTACTTTTCTGAAAAGATTGTCAGTGCTAATAATGTATTTTTATGGGAACAATACAGAGTTGTATCATGATTTTTATTTATTTATTTATTTCATTTTAGCAGGGTAGGGGACTCTCCAAGGGTGCCCCTAGTGAAAGTAAAGCATCTGCCATATGTTTAAATTTCCAGTGCAATTGCCACTGCTCTACCAATTGCACTGCAATTCTGGCTTAGGCTGTCAGACCCCTTCTTACTTGTGGACTAGCTGGTGGGACAGTGAAGCTAAGCGGTGGCAAGGGAAAGGTGACATCAGCAGAATCAAGATGACAGCAGTGCTTTAGAAAGTGAAGCACTAACCTTCCTTAGTACACCTAGTGGGGGCATACAGGAGGCACTTCTGCAAGTGAGGGTGCTCTACCTCTGCAGTATCATACTAATCATTTGCCCCTCCCTACTTATTCTGATGACGCCATTGTTACTGTCAATAATCTCTTGTTTCCACTGGCGATTGAAACATTATGGATATGCTCGGGTGTGCACCCACATCTTCCCCCACACACCCCAAGGTGATGTGCCTCATTATTCTTCTCTCAGTACTAACCTGTTTCTCCAACACCTGAGCCATGAGTCAGACACTGGGTTGGTCAGGGCTTTATCCTTTTTATGCCATGAAACTGACTGCTGCTGCTGTATAAACTAATATCCTAACTTAAAGAGTTATAAATATTGTCTCCTCTGAGACTCAACTTGTACTGTTGGACTTAGACTATAACTTTATTTCATGTATATGCTAATAAAGTATAAACATTCTAAAGTGTACACCTTGGTAGGCATCAAGCTGGACAACCTTCACAAATCAGTCTGCAGATATTCATAAACAAAAATTTGTATGCATTAATCGTATGGCATTGAAAGCGTAAGAAAGGCTCATTTTACTGTCTGGACTGGCAATGAGAGAGACTTTTTGTTGTACACTGAATAGCAGATATGTGTAAAAAAGCAGAAAAAAGTTAATATAGGTAGTGCAGGTTCATAGGCCCCACCCCACCCACACAGTTGAATTCAGTAGGGGTTAAAGCTATACGGCTAAAGTACATGTTTTAATTTTCCAGGCAGCTGGATTTTTATATGAGAACTTCTTATTAAACACCAATTAGTATATCTGTGAAAAAAAAAACAGAAAGGGTCAATGCGCTTCGTGAAGACATTTTCCTCCAAATGGATTTCAGTAGGAGTTGCCTAAAGTGCACATTTTAATTTTCCTTGACAGTTGCATTTGTAAGGAGAGACTCCTTAATACACAAGTAATACATCTGTGGAAAAAGTAGAACTGTGATAAATATTCTATTTTGTCATTAGACCCACTCCTGATCTATATATCCTGTAATTATGTTTGTGCAGTTATGATTGGGGGATAGTACTTGTCTGCTGGTTTACTCATTCTTTGAGCTGTTTCCCTGTGGCTTTAACCTTTCGGTGTTAAGGGCAGGAGGCAATGCCTCCATCATGTTACCTTATAATGTCATCTCAGAAGCCTGTTATGATGTCAGTAGTTCTCCCATCAGAATAGTCAAATGCAAGCTAGAGCTTGATACAGTTACGATTCACATCAGAGTGTTATTTTATTTAAGACTTTTTTCTGGCATTTAGAACAAGATCAGGTCCTCTAGTTTAGAACAAGAAACAATCCTTGCATTTTTCTCTCCTGCCAGAGCAGAATAATTTGCGGTGAATTGTGCAGGAATGTATGTTTTTAGGTTTAAGGTAAGAAATCAATCATTTTTTTCTTCTTGATTTTACTTTCTCGTGGTTACATAATAGCTAACTATAAACATGTAATATTAGTGCCTTTATTCCCTCCTTTATGTGTCATCAGAGTTCTCAACCCTCCATCTCCAAAGTGAGGAACACTAGTCCTCATAATGTGGAACAAATAGACAAAATGTGGAACACACAGTAATGGCTTACTAACAACTTCAACTAGGAAGATCATAGGATGGTTAAAATATGCTGGCTTTAGTTATAAAAAAGATATTTTAATGAATTAATATGATTCATTTCTATTTACCATGGATATCAGTTAAAAAATTCCTAACACTGAATGTGTGACAGACTCTTTCAATCTGAAACTTCGAGGAACATGAACTTTTTAAGACCCCAAATGAGGTACATGCCTCATAATGAGGTACACTTGAGAGGTATATGTATAATGCATCTACTTAGTTTCTTGTCCCAGCTTCCCTTACCAGTGACCCTCCATCCAACTTCCTTGTTTCATAACCAATTACAATTGGATGGTGCAGTGGTGCGGCGGTAGCATTGTCACCTCACAGCAAGAGGCTCTCTGGTTTGATTCTTGGTTGGAGTGCCTTCTGTGTGGAGTCTGCATGTCCTCCCTGCATTCGTGTAGGTTTCCTTCAGGTGCTCCGGTTTCCTCCCAAATTACAAAGACATGCGTCTGGACCGTTTCTCCCCGGGCCTCTGCTGAAAATTGGCTTTGTTCCAAGTCGGACTTTCCCAGTTAACAAATGCTAAATAAATAAGTAAATTAGATCATTCCCTCCTCTGTCTGTTACATTTATTTAGTATATTTGTTTTGTGCTTCTTTCCCTGGATGTTGTGTGACCTCACCCATTTTCTTTAAGTTAGCCTATCCATCCCTGTTCAGTATAAAAATGGAGATTAACTGTGCAAAGTATTCGATTTACCTCTGTGTGCTCACCAAGCTTGCTCTTCTTCTCTGTCTTCCAAGTTCTGAATCTGGTTATGCATTATGCTATGTATTCCCCAACCTGTGCCTTGCCATCCACAGATATTTTTTATACATGTATATCTATATGGTTATATTGGATTGAGGACTCCTTAAGGCTATGTGTTGAAATGAGCTTTTGACCGTCTTCATATTTGCAGCCTACCTGTGCACCTTGGTGTCTTCCTTTGCTGTGTCACATATGATCCCTTATGTGATGTCTGGCTGTAAACTTTGTCATTTATTCATGTTTACATCTCTGTGCTATGTAGGGGTGCAGTGTTTCACTGCAATACTGTTTTGGGCACTGGGGCTTTTGTTTATCTTCTTCTTTTATATCTTCTTGCAAAAGCTCTGTTGATAATTTCGATACTCACATTTGTTTGCTATCATATTGCTTCTATAGTGGAGTCCTTCCAGAATGCTTTGCAGACCATTTCATATTCTAACTTATCATTTTCATCATAACTGTCTCTTGTTTAGTTGCAGTGTTATTCTGTTTAAGAATTGTCCTTGGTGTTCTTAAAAAGCTTGTGGCCCCATTACATATGCAGCTTCACTACTGAGACTGCTGTCTGTAATAACTTCCAAGTAATGGGAAAACCTCAGTGGTAGACCATCTCTTATAATCAGAAAGGCTTAGCACAAAGTGAAAACCTTCTGAGACAAGGCTTCCACATCTTGCTTAGCTTTCTGAATCACAGGCTTTTATTTTCTTCTGAAGCCTGTAGCATATTAATTGCCTGTGAACTGTTTTTTTTTTTTCAAAACAGGTTTATTGTTTTAACATATAAGAGAAATATCATAACAATTTTATACAAGTAATTAAAAATAGGTATTATTATAATATTCAACAAAACAACTAAAGTATTTACAAAGACATCCACTACAATCAGATCAATTAATTAAACTAAAATACCATGCTATTGAAATTAGAATTTTTTTTAACAAATTTTGTAAATTATCCCATACAATATAATAAGATGTTTTTCTAGTTGTTCTTGTCCTAATTGTGTTTATTTCCATATGGCACACTATATTCATAACATTTTTAAATTCATTGAACGAAGGAGGTGTATCTGAAATCCAATTTCTAGTTATTATTTTCCTAGCCACTGCTAGAATAGACCATAACAAGGGAAGCTTAACCTTTTTAACACTTTGAGGTACAGGTTTGTTGAATAATATAAGAGATTTAGAAATAATGAAATTATCTGTAAAAAGAGCCTGCAAAAATTCATTAATTGACTTCCAGTATTCTTTCAATTTTATACAGTCATAAAACATACATACATACATACATACAGTATACATACAGTCAGCATTAATTTCTACATTACATCTCTTACATAAATTATCTTTATTATTTATTTTATTCATCATCAAAGGTGTATAAAAAGATCTATGTAAAAATTTCCATGTATAAAGTCTCCAGACAATGGAAGACGTAGTTCTATAAGCAGATTCCAATATATATTGTTTATCTTGTTGATTTGGTGAGTCCCCATTAATAGAAGTGAAATAATTCCAGTATGAATCTACACTGTAAAAAGTTTCTTGTCTGATAATTTTATGTATGTATGAAAGTTTACCTTTATCAAAAACTTTATGTTGTAAATTTAATATCAAGTAATCAATCAGTGTTGGAATAGATTCTTTAACTGTTATAGACATTAGATCTATTTTATTAATGAGATGTTGTCTAAAGGTCTGAACCTCTAACCAGCAAGTTTCTCTTAGATCAAATTCTTGTTTTAAGAAATCTAGATTTTTAACTTTATTATCAGATATCAACTGATACCAGTACTTTAGATCATTATCTATAGCTAAATGAGTTCCTTCAGAAGTAGATGACAAAAGCATACCCTGAGTATACATTATAGGAATACAATAAAATTCCATTCCCTATACTTAGGATGCATGAATATAAAGTTACGATAGCTAATAATAATATTTAATGGGTAACAAACCATATGTTTAGGTGTAATAGGTGAAGTACAAAATTCCTTTAGTAACCATAACATGGAGTTATTTACAATCATATTTTTATGTGTTAAGGAGATTTTCATGAAGTGCATACTAATTAGCTCCCAATAATCTTTCCATTTTGACATATGACTGATCTATTAATAAAGTAATAACTTTTACAATAGAAGAGATAGTATATAAATTAAAGTCTGGAAAAGAAATACCCCCTTGAGACCAGCTATTAGTATGTTTCTTTAATGCAATCCTAGGTCTATTAGGTGCCCGTAGGAAATTTAACATTAGTGTATTCAGTTTCTTGATAATTATTTTTGTAGGTGGAAGTATTATTGATTGTATTAAGTATAAAATCTTGGGGAATATTATCATTTTAATAATTGTAAGTCTCTCCTCCATAGTAAAAAACATATTATTCCAGGTATTAAAAATATTTTGTATATTAAGAAAACAAGTATTATAATTATTATATATAATAGATTTAATATCTTTAGATAGTATTATACCTAAATAAGTTATCTGACCTGAATTGGGTACATATTTAGTAAAATCACTAATGAGAATATTTTTTTCGTGTATATATAGTTAGTATTTTAGTTTTTTCTTCATTGAATATTAAACCAGAAATACTTTTAAAATTCATCATTTTATCAAATAGAGACTGCATAGAAGAATTAGATCCTGCTGATGTAATTAGAACATCATCTGCAAAAAGTTGAATTTTGGATGTTGTATTTTCATCTATTTCAAAACCCTCTATGTCAGTACTGTTTCTGATCAAATTAGCCCAAGGCTCCATTACTAAAGTGAATAATAGTGGAGAAAGTGGACATCCTTGTTTTGTACCTTTAAGAATGGGTATTTTTGTGAAACATATGTTCCTACCTTAATATAAGCCAACGTTCCTTTGTATAAATGCTCAATTAGATTTACAAATGCATCTGAGAAGTTTGTGCACTTCAGTAAGGTAAACAGATAGTCCCAACTTACTGAATCAAATGCTGAACTTATATCAAGACTAATAAGTGTTAAATCTTTCTTTTTCCTATTTGCAAAATCAATTAATGTTAAAGTTCTTCTTATATTATCAAAAGTATTTCTATTTACAATGAAGCCTGTCTGATCTATATCTATAATGCCGGAATGATTGTCTTCAATCTATCAGCAAAAATACTCATAAACATTTTATAATCAACATTAAGTAATGAGATGGGCCGATATGAAGAACATCTAGTTGGATCTTTATTAGGTTTTAAAATTGGTGAAATAAATGTATATTGGCAAGATGGGGGGGGGGTATTAACTCAGTTTGGGCCAAAATAAAAACCTTATGTATTAATGAATATGTACTTTTAGAAAGGATTTTATATATCTCTGGTATAATACCATCATTACCCGGTGCTTTGTTTGATTTAAGCTTATTTATTTGTGTAATAACTTCTGTATATGAAATACTCTTGTCCAATAGTTTAATCTGTTGTTTATTAAGCTTTTTATTCATGTTTGTGGTTATAAACTCCTTTATTTTATCTTTAGGTTCCATGTTAATGTTATTATGGTTAATTTTGTGAAAGTGATTTCTAAATTCATCTAGTATTTCTGGTATACTAGAAACATTCTTCTTTTTCCTTAGAGAAAAGATTTATTTGATATGGTTTTGTTTATTCAACCTTTTTGTTTTATTTTTAAGTCTATGTAAGTATTTGGGGCTTATTGAATAAGACAAAACTTGTATTTCTCTAAAGTTATTTTAACTTTATGAGTTAAAATTTCTTTGTATTTCTCATTTAGTTTGTTTATTTCTTCAATAACTTTCTTGTCCATAATATTTTCTTTATTATTATGTTTATAAGAGTCTAATTTACTTTGAATATCTAACAATTCCTTATCCCAAGATTTCCTTTTATTATTATACCATCTGATACTTTGTCCATATAGATATGATTTTAAGGCATCCCAAACATAAACAATGGAGACTTCAGGAGTATTATTTATGTCTAAAAATGTTTTACTTCTGAAAGTATATATTCTTTATAGTCTTTTAGTTGAGTTAAGTATGCTGGTATCCTTTTGATCTGAACATTATGAGTATTTTTTATCATGAATTCAAAAACAATTGAATTATGATCAGATGTAGGACATGAAATGATTTTGGAATTAATTAAATCTGTTACCATCTGGTTAGAAATAAAGACCCTATCTATTTTTGAATAAGTTTTGTATCTGTTAGAAAAAAGGTGTATGGTAATGATTTTGAATCTATCTGATTATTAATATCATTCAAATGATAAGAATTAGCAAAATCATTTAAATGTTTTGCATTAGATGTAATTCTTCTTTTCCTATAGTGGTAGTATCACTTTCATGTAGTATACAATTAAAGTCACCAGCTAAAATAATATCTCCTATAGAGAATGATATGATCTTATCAAGATGATGTTTCACTGTATTAATACCAATTCCAGGTATCCAATATACATTAATTAAAGTGTAAGTCTTCCCATTAATTTGTATTGTAACCATACAAAACATTCCTTTGTCATCCTGATAAGACTTAATGGTTTTAGGAATGGGCATACTTTTATTCCATAAAATAGCCACTCCTCTTTTTTTCTGAGTGTGCTGTGAACTAACCAATACTGTATATTTGTTTGTGGCTAGTTTGTCAATATCTTTTTTCAAGAGATGGGTTTCTTGCAGGAAGACTAAGTTGGCCTTATGTAAATTAATGTATCTTATTAGGCTTGCCCTTTTACACGGATTATTCAGTCCATTAATGTTTAAAGAAATTCCTTTTAAAGATGTCATTTGGCATTTTTAAAACTTAAGAATCTTATGATCAAAATAACGAATAACAAGATAAGTAATGTTACATCTCCTCCTTTAGGTGTACCTTTAAATATAGCTGTATTTATTGAATCTCTTATGGGATTTTGTATAGAATTAAATTTTGTTTGTAGTGACAATGAGTGTACAAAATATATTGTGGATGCCAAAACTATATACAAATAACAATGAACAAGTGAAAATAATGTAAGGATTAAACCTTGCATCCAGCCTGGAGTTATAAACTCCAACTTAGAGTAGTATTTACCACTCAAGTTAACCCCCTACCCTAAGCAGCAGTACCTCAGCTACCACCTTATCAGTTTAATACTAGTTATATTTAACTGAGGTTAACAGTTTTCAATTCAATTATCTAGCAAGACAAGACTACACATTTGGTAAAACAGCATCATATAAACTAAAATAAACTTTTTTTTTTAAAAACTGTTCATACTACTATATACATCTATGTAATATAAAACACTTGTATTCAAATAGCATTCAAATAATCTTGATGTTAGAAATCAAGAGGAGAGAAAATAAGTTCTAACATTCATTTAAATCAAAAACTTTGGCTAATATGATTCAGACATTACATATATTAAGATGCATCTATTTTCTGTCATGTAAATGCAATTAACAGCTTCCAAAAAAAACCTTGAATTGCTTGTATATGAGCATTTACTCAAACTCATTATTGTCAATAGAATAAAATATTGTATTCATAGAAATTGTTATAAATCATACTGCATAGTTATGCAGATTCTCAGAAACACTTGCATTATTGTAAAAAAAAAAAAAAAAAAAGCCATCACACACACACATATATATATATATGTACATATATACATACACACACACACACACACACACACACACACACACATATATATATATATATATATATACACACACACACACACACACACACACACACACACACACACACACACACACACACACACACACACACACACACACACACACACACACACACACACACACACATATATATATATATATATATATATATATATATATATATATATATATATACATACACACACACACACACACACACACACACACACACACACACACACACACACACACACACACACACACATATATATATATATACATACACACACACATACACACACACATATATATATACACATATATATATATATATATATATATACACACACACACACACATACACATATACATATATATATATATATATATATATACATATGCATACACATACACACACACACACATACACACACACACACACACACACATACACACACACACACACACACACACACACACACACACACACACACACACACACACACACACACACACACATATATATATATATCTGATCTCACTGAGTTGTGTCCTTGCTGAGCACTATCCTACTTGCTGTCCCTACAATAAATCTGTCTGCTTTATACAAAATAATGCACAGCAAACACATTTTAGTAACCAAATTTTACAACCATGCTATACTACTGCTTTAAAATATATCACATGACAATTTCTTCCAAAATAGAGTTATAAAATTATTTATGCTTGTCAATCAGATGAATTAAATGAGTTATAGTAATGTATATGTTTGGAACATAAGTTTTTAACACAGATTATTATGCTGCTGTTAAGTAGATTTTCAAAAACACTTGAATAAATGTTTCATTTTCTATGCCTTCTAAAATAAGACATTTACTTACTACAAGAAACTGCATCATTTAAACTCATTATAACTGACATATTTTATGAATTATAACATAGATATTTAAGTAATTATATAAAATAACTCACATTTAGATGTTAAAGAGTTCATTTTCCTTCACATAGTCGCATTTGTATCATTTCTATTTCCTGGTAGAGTGTTCTTCCTGAATCTGTGATGTGTCAGTGTGATATCTAGGACAAAGGTTAGACTAACTGCTTTCAGCCTCTCTGTGAGAATTCTGAGAGTTGAAGCTTTTGAAGTAGCTCATGGACACTGTGCATGAGACAGCCCACATCCCAGATTGTCTCCCTTAACATTTTGGCGGGAAACTTATTAAAAACTAGTGACAAACATTCATTTAGCAGTGTAAATGCATCTAAACATGACAAAACCTTCACAATGTATTTTACAGGTTATTACAGCCTCTATGTAAGTGAAATTAAGCCCAAAATTATTAATAAGTAATAAAACTCAATATTTTTGTCCCAACTCAATTTTTATGCAAATCTTATTATTTACTGTGTCTATATAATCAAAAGCATTTCTATATATTAATAAAGAAAAGAAAAAGAGAGTAGAAAATAAAAGGGTGTAAGGCAGAAATAAAAAAATGTAAGAGAAAGCTATAAGAAGTATATACAATGGAATATTACTTACTGTTTATATTAATATAGTTAAAAATAAAACATATTATTTACTATTATTTAGTTCTAATTATTATTAGTTAAAACATGACAGATTATTTACAAACAAGCATAAGCATTATAATCAAGAAAGTATAATTAGGAATAGCATTTGAAGAACTTATAAACTTTTTACAAGGAATAAATATGTTATTATTCTATTAATCATATTTTCATTACTCTTCTCTCCCTGCCCTCCCCCACCCTTTACCCACTGCATAATCTAAATAGAATGTCATTGTTTAAACAAAGAAAAGAAGAAAAGGAGAAGAAACAAAAAAAAGATAAAGAAAAAAAATGTATCAAATTACTGACCTTACTTCTCTTTTTCAGAAAGAGAAACAAATTGAATCACAGCTTGCCATTAAATCTTCAGATATTTTGACTGGTTATGAAACAAAACATTTCTTTGCACACAGAGAATAACTTTGATTAAATATTTTTCAAAATATTTGTGGCTTTCTGGAAATGCAGGAACTATATTTAAAAAGATTAATAATGAAATAAAATGATGAGAGAAAAAAAAACATAGAACAAATCATTTGTTTTTTAGTCTCTTCTTCTTCTCTGAAGTCTTCCACGAAGTTTCAGTTGCCAGTCTCTTTAATGAAGGACTAGCCCATTCCATTTCCTCTATTTTATCCAAAATCTTATTTTTTGATAAACAGTAAAGCAGAGTCTAAGTCATCGAAAATTTTAGGACCATCAGGAAGGAAGATTTTAAGCTTGGCAGGAAACAGAAGGTATGTTTTAAACTGTGCTTTTTTAAGCTCCCTTATTAGTGGCAGAAAAACTTTTCTTTTAGCTATTACCATGGAAGAATAGTCATTGTCAAAACGCACAGTTGTCTCATTAATCTTAACAGGAGCTTTAGCCCAAGCAGATTTAAGAACCATCTCTTTATCAAAAGATGATAGAAATCTAACTATAACTGATCTAGGATATTTTTGTTAGAGTTAGTATTAGCTATAGATCTATGTGCTCTTTCGATACCAAAAGAGAATGTTTCTGGTAAGTCTAAAGTTTTAGGGAGCCATGTTGTTAAAAAAGAAGTAATATTGTTACCTTCAATATTTTCTGGCAGTCCAAAAATCCTAATGTTATTGCCTAGATCTATTTTCCAGGTCATCCAGCTTTGTTTGTAAATGTGTATTTTGTTTCAGCAGAAACTCAATGTTGATTTCCTCTTCTTGGATTCTATTTTCCATGTCATTCACAGCTTCTTCTATGCCTGTCATCTGGATCTTCTGTTGTTGCAGGTCTATATGTAACAAGTCTATTTGTTTTGTAGTTTTTTCTATGAAGGTGTCTATTTTAGTATCCATTTTATCCATCTTAGCAGTAAGTTGCTGGATTATAATTATCAGAGACTGAAGTTCTTTCTTGATGCTGGAGTCTTGAGAATTTGTCTTACTGGAACTCATTTCAGACTGATAAACTGACAGGAAAATTTCCAAAGTGATTTCTGACAGGAATATTGTTAAGATTTCCTTTCTTTTTAGATATAGTTCAAGAACTATATAAAACAAACATATTTAGAAAGAAAATTACTTCAAAAATTAATTTTTTAAGTAATTAATTCCTGTCAGTGTAATGAAATTGGTGGAGCTGAAGAAATCTGCTGCTATCCTGTGTTCATCCTTGGCCACGCCCCCCGCCTGTGAACTGTTGAAGGCGGTACAAACCTGTCTTTTTTGTTAAAGATAACCATGGTAACTAGTTCAAGGTTTTCTTTAGACAGCTGTCTAAACTGACTGCTGTGTAAAGGCATCTCATTTTTTTGTTTCTGTATGCATTGTTTTCTACTTGTTTTTCTCTTGTTTTTATTGGAGTTTTATATATTTCTATTGAGCTTTAAATGTTCTAGTTTAAGGTATAAAGCAACCCTTTTTATTTTATTTTACTTTACTTTGTGAGGCCACTGGGAGGCTATGAGTTCTGTGAGGAGCTGGAATTGTTTTTTTTTTTTTCTGATTAAGACAATAAGAAAAACTATGTAAAGTTTTCTACAGAGAGCTGCCAAAACAAGATGCTGTTTGAATGAATCTGATATTTTGATATGCATACTTACAATGTTTTGTTTTGTTTTTATATTGCTTTTGTGAAACATTATTTTATTTGAAGATGTTTTTCTTGGAGTTTTAAAGTTCCAGGTTAGGGAAGAACACAAACCTCTTTTTTTTTGGGGGGGGGGGCACAATAGCAAAATGAATTGCTTGTGAATTTTGGATGGAGGTAGAAACTGGTCTATTTGTGTAAAGTGGTAAGGAAAAACAAGTCATGGTTTTCCTGAGCCACTTGCTAGAACATTTTGCTTTAGAAGGGATTTTTTTTATCTGAGTAGTTAGTGTTGTCTCCTCTCCCCCTTGTTTATTGCAGTGCTGTTTATTTAAGGATTTTTCTGTCAGTTTAACAGTTATAGTTTAAGGCATCAAATAAATTGTGTTTCTTTTCTGTAGTCATGGCAGATTAACTGCCTACAGGCTATGAGGTAGCCAGATCACTCGGGTTAAGGTAAAACAGAACTTTAGTTTAAGGTTTTTATCATGCAGCTGCCAGAACAGACTGCCAGGTGTGGAAATATGATTTTTGTTTTGTGTAACAACACTGCTTTCTTGAATTATCATATTCTTTCTTACAGTGTTGTGTAATTCTTATATTTTTTATTGGAGTTCTAAAAATTGGAGGCTTTACAAGTTCTAGATTAGGGTAGACATCACACCTTGTATTTCCTCTTATGAGACCTAGACAAGATTAATGTTTTGTGAGTTGTGGGAAGGGCTAGAAACTGGTCTACAAGAAAAGCCACATCACCTCATGGTTTTATTGAGAAAACTTCCACAACAGATCCTGAAAGAGAAACTTTGCTTGTTTGGAAATATACATTGTTTTTGTCCTGCTTCTTCTGTTGTTTTACTGCAGTGTTAGTTTATCTAAATATTTTCTTAGCGTTATACAGTTTCTGTATTTGGGGATTAATGAAAGCATTGTATTTCTTTTCTGATGCCCAAAGAAAATGAATAGTCTATAAAGTATTACAACAAAAGGAAGAAACTGTTGCAGAAAAGAGGAAAATCCCAGGATGCAAAAAACTCCCTTACCAGCCTCAGTAAGAAGCTGAGATCCCTCATAAAATCCACCAAAGCTAGTTATGAAAATAAAATTGCCAAAGATTCCAAAGGCAACCACAAGGCATTCTATAGTTATGTCAAGAATCTAAATGGCAATGCTCACATCTGCTCTGAGCTACAACAGAATGGCATTAAATATACTGATCCCAAGGATATTGCCAATATCCTGGCAGATCGATTCAGTGCCAACTTCACCCCCCTCTCACCCCCTAAATGGCCCATCTCAATACCAGAAGATTGCCAAATTCCGGTAATAACGGCCACACAGGTAAAAAACACACTCTCTAAAGCTAAGAATACAGCATCCATGGGACCAGATGACATCCCGGGCTGTGTACTACATGAACTACAAAATGAACTGGTACCTCACCTAAGTGTCATGTTTAATCATACCCTCACCTCAGGCTTTGTGCCCACTGAATGGCGCACAACTACAGTTATCCCACTCCACAAGGGGGGATCCACCTTGGATCCCGGGAACTACCACCCCATCAGTCTGACGAGCCTGATCTGCACGACCATGGAACGTATTATCATGGAACTTACAAACAAAGACATTGGCAACCTTAAAACACTGGACCCCACCCAGTTTGGGTTCGTGAAGGGCAGATCTTGTCTCCTGAACCTGATTGACTTCTTTGAATCAGTCTCCAGAGCCGTGGATGAGGGTAAGGCAGTCCACACAGCCTATCTGGACTTCACCAAGGCCTTTGGCATGATCCCCCACTCTGGAATCATAGATAAACTTACTAAGCTGGGCATTAATCCCTACATCACTCAATGGATTGCCAACTGGCTTACTGACAGAACCGACACTGTAAAAGTAGCTGACTCCAAATCCATCTCCAGACAAGTGACAAGTGGAGTATCTCAGGGTTCAGTCCTGGAACCTCTCTTGTTTAGCATCTACTTCTCTGAAGTACAGGCCAACACTAATGGACTCTGGCTAACAAAGTTCACAGATGACTGCAAACTGGGAGCCATTATTGAATCCCCAAATGATGTGGATACTCTACAAAATGACCTTACAGAAACAGATGCTTGGTGCCAGAGCCATGGGCTCAAGCTCAATGCCAAGAAATGTATAGTTATCCCCTTTGGGAAAAAACATGTACCTGTGAATTACCACATAGGTGACAGTACACTAAACACCAAAAGTGTGATAAGAGACTTAGGGACACAGGTGGACAGTGGTCTCACCTTCAATAACTACATCGCCACAACAGTCAGGAAATCCTTCTATGTGGCACACCTCATCACTAAGGGCTTTTCATAAAAAAAAAGGAGGTCATTGTCCCACTGTACTCATCCCTCATTAGACCCATTATAGAATACATCGCCCCATTTGGTATGTACCTCTCTAGACATCTGCATCAACTGGAAAGGCCGCAGAAATACCTCACTAAAAGAATCACAGGCCTAAAGCAGATGCCCTATGCTGACCGCCTTAAAAAACTCCAGCTATACTCTGTCGCACATCGTCTACTCCGAGGCGATATCTGCTTAACACACAAGGTCATGTCAAAGCAGAGCTGTAGCTACACTTAAAGAAATCCCAATCCCTCAGAACTACATGCTCCAGGGATCTAAACCTTGTCATCACAATAAACAAAACATACTGGTGAGATAGGTTCCTGACCTAGAGACTCCCCAGATTCTGGAATAGACTGCCCATACATGTCAAGCAGAGTGCCCCTTTGGCCCTCTTCAAAAGGAACCTTGATAATTGAATGGGAGAAAGGAAATTCACTCCGGGGATCACGTCAGTCACCCTGCTAGACAGGGTTCCAGGAAAGTAAATAGTGTGAGAAGAAATAGCCAGGGAATTGTTATGGCTAGGCTGGAATAGGCCCTAGGGCCAATAGCCTAGTACCAACCTATGAACTGTATAAGAAGATGAAATTGTTTTTTGCATTTAAGGTACTACAAGATCCAGTTCAATGTTTTCTTGAATCATCTGTCAAATTTGACCTTTTTATTTAGCAGATTTGTTCTTTTTGGCATGTATGCTCATATTGCCTTTTTATTTTTCTCTTGTTTCAATACAGTGTTATTTTATTTAAAAATTTTCCTTGGAGTTTAAAAGCCGAGGTTGGGATAGTAACCAAGCCTTGCTATTATTTGAGAATGGCTCAAGAGATATTAATAGTTTTGGAAAGTCCAGAAGGAGCAGGAATCTTGTCTTTGTATCTAAGGTAATAAGAAAATTTAGCTTGTGATTTTCTTAAAGCATCTGTTAAAAAGGCTGCCATGTGAGGAAGTATTATTATTATTTTTTTGTTTTTGCATGTTTACTACTGGTGGCACCTTGATTTCTGTCTTTGTTGTAGTTCAGTTTTGTTTAATGATTTTATAAGGAGTTTTTAATGCAATAAGTGTGGGCAGAAAACAAACCTTGAGTTTCTATTTCTGAAGACTACTAGAGATTGGTAATTGTGGAGAACCAGGAAACTGGTTGTTATGGTTAAGGTAAGAAGGAAAAACATTTCTTGATTTTTTTGACACTGATGGCAGACCTGTGAGAAATCTCATTTAGTGTTTGAATACTTAAATTATTTTCTTTTCTATTCAAATCTTATTTTACTTCAGTGATACTTTCATTTATAATTTTTTTCTTTGAATTTAAAAATTTCATTAATGGGGCAAAATGTTCTGTGTATCTATGTAGGGAGAATTTAGTTGATCATAAAATGCCCAATTCCAAAACAAAACAATTTACATTTGGGGTAGGCACAATGCCAAATTTGTGAATGTTGTGGAGGTCCATATTATTGGTTCTGAAATAACAGGATAGGGAGAAGTATGTAAATAATGAAAGACATGACTGTACCGTAATAGCTTGTGGACTGAACATTATCCAGTAAAGCTATGACCTAGAAGACAAGTAAAAATTGGTGAAATACTCCATGTGGATATAGTTTTTTCAGTCAGGAGTTGAAAATTCTAAGTAAATGATATACTTCCATTTATTGTAACAACTGCCCTACAGGCAGATATGTTGCCTGTAGAGGAAATGTGTAGTTAATATATTTATTTGTATTTCTTAATCAAGGTACAGCACTGATCTAAACCAAGTAACTAAAAACGCTGCCGGTGAGGGAACAAAACGGACACCACAACCTTATGTTAACATTTTCGTTCAATTTAATACACCTGAACTTCTTCAGAAACACACCCACATGTATCACTAGGTATAAATACCTAATTAAAGACATCACATGTAATTTGTGACCAATCATAATGTATATCCAATTTGTTCTAGTAAATAATTATAACAATTTTTTTAAAAAAGAACTTAAATCCAAAAAAGTATATATGTATATGTATATAAGTTTAAATATATATGTATATATGTAAAAATACATGTATTATTATCAAAATGAACAATAAATGTTCAAACGTCTATGAAAAAACATATTTTAAAATTTCATATGTTAAAACCTCTGAGCCTATAAAAAACATTTAATATTGATCGTGTCATTTAAGCCAGGAAGCTGGTCAGCATTTAACATAATTTGCCATATAGCTTCATGACACTCTAGAAGTGTTTTAAAATCTCCACTGAAAAGTGCATAATTTGTTAAATCCTGTGGTACAGAATTCTAAATTTTACCTTCGTGATTCTTGGCATCTTTTAGAATTGTTGAATAAGATTCAAGTGGTGGACAAAAACATGAAGTTTGCTTCTTTGGATGTAGCTTCTCTGTACACTAGTATAGACCAAAAACTAGGTATTGAGTATATGAGGGAATATCTTAGTCAACAAGTTGGTTTTGACAGTAGTCTGGTCTATACTTGTTGTACTTTGATGGTATTGGTGTTAGACAACAATTTTTTCAGGTTTGAAGGAGAATTGTTCCAGCAAATATCAGGTGTTGCTATGGGTGCACGTGTAGCGCCTAGTTTTGCCAATTTAGTCATGGCAATGTGGGAGACCAAATTTTAGTCACTCATCCTTTGGTTCACAATATTTTATTTTATAGGCGATACATTGATGACCTGATATTTTTATGGAAGGGAGACATTGACTCTTTTTCCACTTTCCTTCGGGACCTGAATTGTACAACCAGTTTCCTAAGATTCACTTTGGGAGGGTTTGGTAGTACTATAGATTATTTAGATCTGCATTTGACCATTGATTATTCCAATTGTACTTTCCAAAGTAGTATCTATAGAAAATCCACCTTCGTAAATCAATATTTACATCATGATAGTCTACATTCTAATTACATGAAGTGAGGTGTAATCAAGGGACAGTTTATAAGGCTCAGTCATTTAACCAGTAGTGATGACATTTTTCTGGATGAAATGTCCAAGTTAAAATGCTTTTTTATAGACAGAGGATATGGATCTTGTTGATTAAATCAGATTATTGGTGAAGTTTTTGTATTAAGAGCTCACATTGCAAGTCCCATTTTGACTTTCACTGGAGACACTTATTCTAACAGAGTTGTAGCATCAGATCACATCAAGGACAATTACAATTTGTCCTTTTCTGTACCTATCACTAATGAAATGGGTATTATTAGAGAGATTATTTCCAATAATTGGAAAGTAGTGTTAGGTAATTTTGAATTGGCTAAGATTTTAGGTGATCGTCCAGTGTTTAGTTACAAAAAAGTGTCTAACATCAAGATGATTTTAGAGAGAGGATCTAAAAATTGTGGTCCCACTTACAATTTTATTCCTGGTACTTTTCCCTGTTTATCTTGTAAACAATGTAGATTTGTTAATGGGACATCTACAGTTATGCTCAAGCACAACAATAGGACCTTCACAGCAAAGGGGCACTATACATGTAAAACTACTAATATAGTCTATTTAGCTCAATGTATTTCATGTGAACATTTTTATATTGGGAAAACTATATGTACATTAAACAAAAGCATTTATGAGCCCACATTGGCCATTAAGAAAAAGGATCCATCCAACGCTTTGGCCAGACACTCTTTGGAGTGTCCTGTGTTCAAAAAGTTTTCCTTTTTTGTGTTCGAAAGGGTAAATAATGCACTTTTCAGTGGAGATTTTAAAACACTTCTAGAGTGTCGCGAAGCTATATGGCAAATTATGTTAAATGCTGACCAGCTTCCTGGCTTAAATGACACGATCAATATTAAATGTTTTTTTACAGACACAGAGGTTTTAACATATGAAATTTTAAAATATGTTTTTTCATAGAGGTTTGAATATTTATTGTTCATTTTGATAATAATACATGTATTTTTACATATATTCATATATATTTATACTTATATACATATACATATATACTTTTTTGGATTTAAGTTCTTTTTTAAAAAAATTGTTATAATTATTTACTAGAACAAATTGGATATACATTATGATTGGTCACAAATTACATGTGATGTATTTAATTAGGTATTTATACCTAGTGATACATGTGGGTGTGTTTCTGAAGAAGTTCAGGTGTATTAAATTGAACAAAAACGTTAACATAAGGTTGTGGTGTCCGTTTTGTTTCCTCACCGGCAGCGTTTTTAGTTACTTGGTTTGGATTTTGTATTTTGTGTTTTGGTTGTACAGCACTGATCTCTATGGCCTTTTTTTCAGACTCTGCTGAGGAGCACTGTCTGTGTAACTGATTTGCACAGAGTTAGATAGTAAGGCAAAGGGAGGCTGAGGGTCTCAAACCCTGGACTACAGAAAGCAGTTCATTAACAGGTCATAGCACTAATCCCATGTGCCAGTTAGACTGTTGCATACCCTATATTATGGAGGCACCTTGCAACATATTACTAAGAGTTCTTGTTGGACCAACTTTCTGGCTGGGAGATTATTGACAGACCAAATAGACAGAATGCAGTTGCTTTTGCATAGCTATCAAGACTATATTAGAAGCCACTATAAGAACAGCCTAAGTTTTTACAAGTGTATAATTTATTGTTTACTACTTTTGTTTATCGGATGTATGTTAGAAGATAACTTACCTGCTGTCTTGTAGCTGTGGTGTACTTATAATCATGCTGCAAATAAGGTTGAGCCTCAATTCCCCTTACTGACAACACTGCCATAGTAGCATTCAAAATTTCTTGTTTATCATAGCCACATTTGACACAATTGTACAATTGTGAATAATTCAAAATTTCCAAGATGCATGTTTTCCCTTAACACCTAGGCTTCCATATAAAGGAATGACTGGATTTACAAATTAAAAAAACACTATAAAATTCAGAGATTAATCATATATAACTGGAAATCTAACAAGGAAACACAACATCCAATTTAGGAGTAAAACAAAGTAAGCCATTAGTTGACATAAAAGCCAGTTGTTGGAATCCAAACAATATTCCCTAATTTATACCCCCAAAATGTTCTGGAAAGGGATTAACTGATTAAAAGAGAGGCAGACTGCAACAACTATGCAAAATTATGCTACTAAATTCTTTCACTTGTTTTTTCTTAAATAAGCTGGCAACTTCCCTTTGCTGTAGGAATCTGTGCTGGTATTACAATCCTAAACCACCCCGCTACAGTTGTTTATTTTAATTTAAACAAGTAAAAGGGAAAAAAAGACATGGAGCTTCTACCTGAATAACTAAGAATTGCGCTCCTGGGTCAGATTGCCTTCATACCTGGTTCATTCACCACTGCATGAATTTAATCTCAGATCCTCTCCAACACTTATAATAGTCTTTTTAGATATTTGGCATGGTGCTTTGTGTTAAAGTATCTATAGTAAACCCACTTCCCAAACAACCTAATCCCAGAAAAATATCTCACTACTATCTAATCTCCATTCTTCCCACCCTAGAAGAACTCTGGAGAAACCTTCAGCAGACATAGTTCATCAGCAATTACAACTTCATCTCAATCAAGCAACACAGCTTTTGGTCGGTTTGTAGTATACTACGAACAGTATGGACACTTACAGACGAAATTCTACTAAGTAAGGACAAAGAGCTTTTCACATGCACCATTTGTATTGATCTTAACAAGGCATTCACTCTAGAAGATCACACAATACTCTTAGATCGCCTGGTTGAAATAGATATTAGCACTGATGGCATTCCCTGGTTCTAAATTATCTGTCAGATTTTAACTTTATTGTCAAAGTTCAGTCCTCATAATCACCATCAGCCCACCTCACTAAAGATAAAAGGGTCCATATTTGTGTCCCTCCTTATTTTGTGTCTACATCAACAAACTGTCCTTTGAGCTGCCTCACCTCCCCCTATTACTTTATTACTGATGACATGGTTTTATTTTGCTCAAATCAACCCCTTTCAGCATTGCAAAAAAAAAAAAATAATAATAATAAATAAATAAATAAAAAAGTAAACTTCAGTCAGATTTTCTATTCCTTATCCAATGGATCAGTTAAGAAAAAAATCTGTTTAAACCATCCAAAAGAAACTCATTGCTTTTCAAAATGAAACACAAGCTCATCAAACCAACTTCTCCATTACAAATCTATGATCACAAAACCACTGCCATACTAAATCATTTAAATGTATGGGTCTGTGGCCAGACCCAGCTGTCAACTTAAGTCTCTATCTAGAGAATACAAGAAAAAGATTACCTTAATCCTCTTTCTCTACATGGCATCCAGAATAGCAATAGGTGAAAACACTCTACTCTTCCCCCCTGGAATATGATCTCTGCAAATAGCATGTGCTTCAAAATGAAACGTTATACACTTTTAAACACTCATCAATAAAATATGCAGATTTATCACACTGTCTACAAACTAAGAACACTGCAGCATAACATTAGAAAAAACAAACTGTCTACCTATTAAACAAAGTTCTGAATTTTTATTGTGTTTACAACTATTCAGACTTGTAAACAACCAAGCAGTCTTCCCTTAGCTCAGCTGCTAAATTAATAAGACAAACTCTATCCTATAACCTTAGACGTCAGTCACTTGACACCTATGTTACATGCTCCCAAGACCAAGCTCCACTACACACATCACTTATAACTTATCATTTATTTATCTCACAATAATAATACTTACCAGACCATATACACTCTGAATTTGTCGTACCTAATCAGTTTAATTAATTACAATAGTGTTTCCACCTTTGCCTGCCACTATTGTTTTTCATATTAGATGACTCATTAATATTCACAGAACAGTCCAGTGTACAAGAAAGCATTACTCTGATTTTGGCTGAGGGCCTTACATATATTGTTCTGACATATCTGCTCAAAAGCTGTTACAGGGGTTTCTTTTCAAGTCTGTATTTGGTTTCATGACTATATTTATTTTCATTTGGCTGTTTAGGAATAGATAACTTCAAGGTCACATTTTTAGTAAAGTTTTAAGTTTAGTGATGGCAGTAACAATTATCATGCTGATGGCCAGAGCAAAGTGCAGTGCCTTGGAACCTACATTTAAATTCATCTGATGATAAGACAGTGCTGGATAAACTAAAGACAATGATTCCCATTCTACCCACCTTATTTCTCAAGACCTACATCTGATTTGGACCCTGTTTTTCACTGACTGCCTGTTCTTTCTCACTTTCTCCATAGACCATGATAGAACTGTTGAGGCAAAAGTTGAATATGTTCCTCAGATTCAGGGTTGGGGGGGGTTTACAATATTTTCACAGGATAAGCTACCTTGTGTCCAGTGCTAGACCCAGTGCTTATGAGGTGGTAAGCCCTTGAGTATCTGTAGCAGAGGAAACAATTTCTACATTGCTTTCTGTTTTATAACAAGAGCATATGTGTATATTAGAATAGATATTATAGTCTTTATCATAGTTTCTATTTTTTATTTGCAGTTAATCTTTTCTCAACCAACTGTACATTGTTCAGCATGACACTGTATTTATTCATTTATTTATATGCAGTTGTGGAATGCATTTGAGTTTAATTCAAGGTCCGTAATATTAACTTCATTGAACAAGTCCCATGCATAATTTTCAAGGAATCTTCCTCTTTCGGCTTTTCCCGGTTAGGGGTCGTCACAGCGGAACACCTGTCTGCTCATGATTGGCAGTGGAGTTTTACAGTGTCGATTTGCCAGCCCGGCTTCCAACCTTCCACAGAAGGCATACACATGCACACACTCACACCTAGGGCCAATTTAGAGTGTCCAATCCACCTACAGCATGTCTTTGGGATGTGGGAAAAAAACGGAGTACCCAGAGAAAACCCACGCGACCACAGGGAAGACATGCAGACTCCGCACAGAAGGCACCCCAACCAACGATCGAACCGGAGAACCTCTTGCTGTGAGGCACCAATGCTAACCGCTGCACCACTGTGGCCGACCGCATAATTTTCAAAGAATCATAAAGTTTATATAATCTGTTACCATTTTCATGTCAACAGTTTCTCTTTCTATAATAAAATTATTGACTGGTATAATGACGCTGTATGTTTAAGATATGTAAACCATGGCACAATTCTTGCATTTAAATACTTATCAAAACTGAATTTTTCTACTGAAGTCTTCAGAATTTTTTGTAATTTGTGTTCTGAAATTTTATTTTCTCAAAATTACTTGGAGAACTACTGGTATTAGTTGCAGGAACAGCAGATGCCATTCATGGAAATATGTGAAATGTCCACATTGTACATATAGCATTACAACAGTACAATAAAACCCACCCGTTGGACTACAAGTCCAATGTACAACCCCAGATGACCATGCAGAATATTGATATGTCAGTACATATTTCAATGCATAGATTAAGTACCCTTGTTAGATAGCATGCATGCATATGTATCATAACTCATTTGGCATCACTGGATGGCAGTGCAGGTATATTCCATCCTGATGGATATTTTGTGCATGTCATTAACATTTAGGGACAGATAAATCCAAAGGACACATAACCAGGGGATCATATGAACATGAAGATGCAGGTGAATGACATTGACTTGTGCACAGGTGGACACCCACAACAGCTTCACTATATCTGTCTGCCTCTCAGTGTTTGTGCTGGAGGACCGCCACTTGTGTCATGCTTTGCTGTTTCAGTATCCCAGCCCATCACTTTGCAAATCATGTATGGCCATAATACAGACATTTTGTGGTTAACAGCAACTTCCTCCCACAGGCAGTATCTGTGGCCATGCTTCCCCCATCACAATAAGACCACTCCATGCACCTCAGTAAGCCACAGTCTTGGCTGCTGTAAAATTGTCCTGCAGTGGTCTAGTACCTGCCATAACCTGAAGACAGTATGGGAGAATTTTTAGTTACTTGTGCTGTACAGTTATTTTAATAGGTGTGTCATGATTAGATGGGATGGCAACACATGTCTATACAAGAGGGATTCAGAATTCAGGCCTCATGCAGTAATGGCATGTGTGACAAAGGTATAACGTGATACATACACTTATAAAATGTCAATGGCCTCACATACACAGCATTAATGAGTGGATTATGTATTTATAAATCTTAGTCATAGTTACTGGATGCTTTATGATGCTACAGTCTTGCAATTAGTTCAGTTCCCTAAACTAACATGCAGGTATAAGGAGGTACTGGGTAATAGTGCAGATATATGGAGGTACTGAGTAGTAGTGCAGGTGTATGGAGGTACTGGGTAGTAGTGCAGGTATACAGAAGTACTGGGTAGTAGCGCTGGTATACGGAGGCACTGGGTAATAGTGCAGGTATATGGAGGTACTGAGTAGTAGCGCAGGTATACAGAGGTACTGGGTAGTAGTGCAGGTATGCGAAGGTACTGAGTAGTAGTGCAGGTGTATGGAGGTACTGGGTAGTAGTGCAGGTATATGGAAGTACTGGGTAGTAGTGCAGATATGGGAGGTACTAAGTAGTAGTGCAGGTATATGGAGGTACTGAGTAGTAGTGCAGGTATATGGAAGTACTGGGTAGTAGTGCAGATATGGGGAGGTACTGAGTAGCAGTGCAGGTATATGGAGGTACTGTGTAGTAGTGCAGGTATATGGAGGTACTGGGTAGTAGTGCAGGTATATGGAAGTACTGGGTAGTAGCGCTGGTATACAGAGGTACTGAGTATTAGTGCAGGTATGTGGAGGTACTGGGTAGTAGTGCAGGTATATGGAAGTACTGGGTAGTAGTGCAGATATGCGGATGCACTGAGTAGTAGTGCAGTTATACGGAGGTACTGAGTAGTAGTGCAGGTATATGGAGGTACTGAGCAGTTATACAAAACCAGTAAGTCTACAGAGTAACATTGCCCCATCAGCAACACAAGCACAGGCCATATTTGGTCACTCATACTTTGTGTATATAACAGTAAATGTGACCAGAATAAGATGTGCATAAATACACAGTAATACAAGTATATGATGTTGGACTGAAAATTCAGCTGGTCAAAAAAATATCAGACTGTTTGAATTTTGATCAATCAAAATCCATCCAAAATACCAATTCAAACATGTTTACTAGTCCATGTGGGATGCTATACTCCCCCAGTCTTATACATTACGTATCTGCCTACTCAGGGACTGCACAATAAAGGAGGAAGGAAAAATTCCTAATCCCCATTGTACCATGGTCTCATGTACAAAGATCTTTACCTTGCAATCACTTGCCTGTCCATAGCTCAATCAATTCAGCTGGCAGTGCATTCAAATAATATTACATCTGTTTGTGTGTGTGTGTGTGTGTGTGTGTGTGTGTGTGTGTGTGTGTGTGTGTGTGTGTGTGTTTTGTTTGTGATATATAGAAATTTCTTGCTATGCTGAGTGTTTATTTTCTTGACAGAGTGAATTTTTATGTCTTTTACTGTACACATGTTTTGCCAAAATCAGACTGCTGCATGTGGCTTTGAGGAAGTTCATAGGTACTTATTAGGCTATTGACCCTTGATCTGTTGAAGCCTAGATGTTTATTCCCACAAATTTTTGCTCTTGAAATTTGTGTACAAATAACCCAGAGCAGGTGGAACATTTACATTTTACCCCTTTGCAATAAGGAACACGGGTGTTACTACAGGGACAAATATGTAATTTTCCATCCATTCATCCAGATTATGCTTGAATAGAGTAATATAAGTACTTTGTTTATTTAGTTATTTAATATTTGTTTACTGAGAAAGTCTGACTTGGAACAAAGCCAATTTTCAGTGGAGGCCCTGGGAAAATGCTTCAGATGCATGTCTTTGTAACATGGGAGGAAACTGGAGCACCCGGAGGAAACCCACATGAATGCAGGGTGGACATGCAGACACCGCACAGAAGGCACTCCTGCCAAAGATTGAACTGGAGAACCTCTTGCTGTGAGGCAACAACACTACCGCTGCACCACTGCACTGTCTGTGTTTATATGGAGAGGAAGATAATTTCAAAGAAGTGGAATTCTTTTTGATACATATCTGTTTCTCCAATGTTTTCTATTTATGTTACAGAAGAGATCAAGATCTTTTAAAGGGTTGTTTGTCAGCAGTGAACTTGCTAATGTACAGTAGGTCACAGAGGATTGGATTTTTAAGGCTCTGCATGTGAAGCAGAGGTCACCCCTCAGCAGCCTGTGTGGTACCAAGAATAGGGACAGGGCGTTCAAACAATACATGAGTTTTTATGATTCAGGTCCTTGCTTCTCTTGGTGAGAAAATGCTGTGGGTGTTCAGATTGTTTAGGTGTTTGGACAGGTGCATGCCAAATGGGGCATTATACTCAATGATCAGCCTAATAAGTGATGAACACATTGGAACGCTAACAGTCCTGGACCGGGAAACCATATCCTTACTAATAAGCTGCGCAATGGAAAAAGCCTTTTTTACAGTAGTGGATACATGGTGATTGAAGGACAGTTCATTGTCTGCATAGGTTGCCATGTCCCTGACTACTGAATCAATTTTCAGGGGAGTGTTAGCAATTTGATAGTTGTAGTGGATGTCGTGTTTAATGAGAGATACTATTATACATTTTTTGGCATTTTGTTTTTAGTCCATGATTTTAACACAAGCTATTCTTTGAGAAAGGTCTTGTTTGAGGATCATGGTGTCCTCGGTAGAGTTTATAATGGTATACAGTTTACAGTCAGCAAACGTTTGGTTACAGTAAGTGTGTGTGTGTGTGTGTGTGTGTGTGTGTGTGTGTGTGTGTGTGTGTGTGTGTGTGTGTGTGTGTGTGTAAACTTTGGAAAATAACAGTGTTGGCATTTGGGGTAGGAGTGTATGCATGATTGTTTGCAAGTTGCGGCTAGAGTAAGGGCTAGATAAATTGATATGTTTAGTTTTGGGCACGCGTGTTGGTGTCTGTGTTGTGTGTGTGTCTTCTGTAGTGGCACTGCTATGCAAAGTTTTTCTGGAAAGGTAATGTGCAGTGTTGGGGTTAGGAGCTGGAATAGGGTTAGGGTTAACACACACATGAGTAAGGTGGTACAAAGGGGCTTACTTACTAGTTTGCAATGTGATTTTTCTTTTCTCAGGGCCTCAGTGAGCATACAGCTATTTATAGGTTCCATTACACCTTGCATTGTTAATCAGCCTGATTTAGGTTGAATGCTATGCAACCGCATTATTCTGGTTAAGGACAGCTAGTCAGAGCTGTGTAGGTCTCCATAAAGTTCATACACAGCAATACTCAACAGAAATTTGCAGTGGGGACAAGCGGGGGCATGGACAATAGTAGTGTGACAGCCACATGAACTGCATGTCATGTGTTTGACAATTTACTAATTTATAGCAGGTGCCAAAACACTGCCATTTTTATGCTGCATTGATCACCCATTAGTACAAAGGAATTTGGATGTTTGACTGTGCAGTGCGATCTGTCCAACATTCCTTGGAATGGTGAGCGTATTGCTTGACTGGGAGGTTCACAGTTACCACTGTGGAATGAGAGAAACTTATTGATAATGCTTTTACTATTTAAGAATTACAAGGGTCACCTGTTTGGACTATGGCTGTCTCCATTTCATTAAACTGATACTTGGGAGAGTCTGGTCAGACAAGTTTTGAACAGTTTGGGGTGAACCTTCATCCTGCAGCAGGAGATTGTATGACCTGTGATGCTGAAGGAAGCAGGTTGCAAAGAGCTCATCCATTGCCTTTAGTAAGTGTTCAGATATGCAACCATGTTGTACAATAATAATCTTTATTTTTGTAGACTTTACATTATTTGCCTTTCAGTTTGATTGTATAATAATTGCAGGTTTTTCTGTAATGTGTTTCAATAATTGTTATGCATTATAGGTAACTAGGCCTTTATTTTTCTGACGTTATAGAAACAGGATAGCACAGTTGTTAAATTGGTAGTGTAACACATTTCCAGTTTTGCAATACATTGTTCCTTCTAACAGTTTGTTATACACCTACTGCATAACAGTAGGCAGGCTTCAGTACAGGCTACCCTTCTGACAGAAACACCACTGCCTGCTCATGGCTGCTAATGTTATGTGTGGAGTTTCTTTTGTCTGACACTGCATCTTTTAACAAGGTCACACCCCTTTGGTATGTATAAATTCAAAAAGATTTCTAACCAACAAAATTAAAGGTATGAAATCCTTCAACTACCCGTATAGAGTAGCGTGGCTCTCCTTATAGTCAGTAACCTACAGGTTGCTGGAAAGTGACCTGTGGCTCACTTTTTGAGCTGTGAAAAACTTAGCACTATCTGAGATTCTATTTCTTTACAAAAAATAGCGGCTCTACGAACACTCACACTAAGGACTTAAATCTACATCAACAAATAAACAAAACTCACTGGAAAGAGAGGTTTCTAACTCAATAAATAACTAGTCTAAGGAACAGGTTACCACTACAGGTCAAACAGAGAACTACTTTGACTGTCAAAGGCTAGTCTTGATGACTGGATGGGTCGACACAAATTTACATCAACTAGATTGGTAGATACAAATTTACACCAGTGTTGTTATGTGCTGCCCTGCTCAGTCAGTGAGGTGAGCACTATTCAGTGCTTGAGAAGAGTGGCAAAAACTTTTATGTTTGTGTGCCTAAAGGTATATATGGCTAGGCATCTTATGGTCCTTGTGATTGGTTGTCTAGTATGTTTTTATGTTCGTGGTAAAGTATACATGAAGTTCCACATTGCTGTATGATGTATATCATACACTGTTTAAGTGTGTTACAGTACTGTGCCTGGGCTGTACTGAATGTTGCTGGGTTACCTCTTCCGATTTCCTTGTTAGTGGACTGTGAGAAACATTTGTCATGCTGTGGACGCACTGCATTCCAATGGTGTGTTGTGTCATGTAGTTAGTTAGATATTATGCATCTTATCATTCGTATTTTGCAGCAGATGTTTATTTACTGTGTGTACAGAACTGTTTTCCATGATCATTTACTACCATTTGTATATGTTTTGCTCTAGGCCAGAAAGAACCATTACACATCATGCTACCTGTAAGAGGTGCATGCATCATCTTCCTCACATCCTTTTTAATTTGTTCAAGTATTTTGGGTTTATAATACCATGAGTCAAAGTATGATTAAAGATCATGAAATTAGTATTGTTTCACTCTTTGATGTTAGCCAGAAGTATAATCCGCAGCACCCGCAATGTGCCCAGTAATGACTCCTCCTGCAATTTATATGGAGTTACATGTATTGGTAACATATCTGAGTATGACTGTAGATTCTTTTTTATAAGACCCATTGCTCCTACTACTACTGAAACTGTCTGGGTGTCTTTCTTCCACATTGACCTTATTTCTGTCTGCAAATCCTAATATTTTATGACCTTGTGTCTGCATATAAGCCACTATAGTCACTGGGTGTAGCAATTTCAGTAATCAATGCTACTTTTATCTTCTTTTCATGGACTACTATATCGTTTTTTTCTCACATCTATTTTTTGAACTGTTGGTAATGGATGATCCCATGTGATATAAATTTCATCAGTTTTCTATGATGCTTTGTGGCTCATGTTTCCAGTGCTTTTCAGCTTCTTCAATATTATAATGTTTGCACAATCCCCAGTGCAACAGTTTGGCCACATTATTATGCCTTTCAGTATACAGTCCTTCTGCCATTAGTATATCACAACCAGCAACAAGATGTGCGACTATTTCTAATTCTGTCTTACAAAACCTGCATTTGTCTGTTTCTGCCACATGTTCAATGCACTTTGTAAACCAACGTGTACGTAGTCCACTATCTTGGGCCACCAATGTTAACGTTTCATCTTTTGGTTTAAATTCACCTCTCTTTAACCATTCCTGCATTCATTCCTAATCAACATGAGTCTTGCTCCAAGAGTTTTCTATATTTGCAACCATATTTATGGATTTTCCACATTTCTTGACTTCTCATCTGATCTTTATACTCTTTTTTTTTTTTTGTTTTTTGGCACATTCAGTTGCAGCTTGATTTTTTATCTACTTCTGGTTTGATTTCCATTCCCTCCTGACGCCAATATGCTTTTGCTAAACTAAGCAGGGAAGTCATCTTAGACTTATTCTCCTCATGTTTTAAACTTTCACTATATTTCGGTCTTATGAGGTCAGCAGATATGTATGCAGTCCCACAATTGCAGAGCTATACAAGTGATAAATTTCGAGGAGGCCCAATACTTCCTTCAGAAAGGGGAATATGCACGGATTTTTATAAATCATTTGATGAGTATCACTCCATTGCTATAAGTGAGGACAGGAAGAGCAAATTGGTTTATAGCTTGGACTTTATACCGAGATGTCAGCACTGTTTTCAGTATTAATTTAAGTCTTCTAAAATATCCCTTACCGAGTTTTATTCACATTTGTTTGTGTTTTATTGTTGCTCCTTCACATGCCTTATGACAGTACATAGTTTATTGGTGTGGTTTAGAGTCACAGGTACAGTCCTCTTTGTTGCTGTACCTTTGCAGTTATGTGAACTGCACATGGAGATATGTGTGTGTGTGTGTGTGTGTGTGTGTGTGTGTGTGTGTGTGTGTGTGTGTGTGTGTGTGTCCACATAACATAGACGGGTGATCAATATGATACCCTTCTGTTCTGTGGACAGCTTTCTTGAGGTTATTGGACTTTAACTGTGGTTACGACATGTACAATAGCAACCTCTGAGCGTATTTAGGAATGTACACACATTCTTGTCTTATTCTATGCATGCATGGTCAGTGCCGCTATTCCCTTTTGCTGTGTTACAGCCCATCCTGGTTGGCTGACTCATCCTTGACTTGCTGTCATCCAGTCTGTGTTTATATGTTCACCATACTTGTTTCCCAGTCATGGGGGTGGGTTTGGTATAATGGTTAAGGTATTAACCTCATAGATAAAAGATATAGGGTTTGGTTCTGACCTTGGGTTATTGACTAGAATTAAAATGGCCCTTTAGAGGAGTTGGCATAGTATTCGCCTATGTGTGTCATACCCTCCCCTGTCTGTTACACTTGCTCAGTATGTCTGCTTTGTGCTTCCTTCCCAGTTGATGTGTGTAATACTCCCACTTTTCCCCTTTGGTTTCTTCTGCCCATCACTTTTCTGTATGAAATTGGGGACTTGACTTGCAAAAGCACAATGCTGTTACTTATCCTGGCAGTTCTCCCTCAGACATTTCTCTCTGTCATTCCCTTTGCATTTCCAACTGTTTCCAAACTGACTCCTTTCCTCTTTCCTGTTACCCTAGATCTGGAGCTGGCTATGCATTGCATTTTATGTTCCTCCACTTGTGCCCAGCTACACCACATATTTTTTATTCTATTTAGCTTTCTTGGTTTGTGGCCTTCTGTTGGCCACATGTTCAGATGTGCAGACTAGTGTTTTGGCTATTGTAATGTTTACAACATGGCAGCATATGTCTGTGACTTTTTTTGCTAAGTCACATACATACCTCCCAACCTTTCAGTGCAAGAAATCTGTACAAAGGCAGAAAGAATGGGGGGATAAAGGCTCAAAAATAGGGACAGGATTTAAATATTGCTCCTATAAACTTAGAAATTTGCTAGAATAACAGGTTTTGCATTATTATGTATTTTTTGAAGGATATAAAGTCTGAAACTCTAATGTTTGTCATTATTTAGTACTATTTAGTGACAACCATCTTCAATTACTTGCCAGCAAACTACAAATTTTATGAGGAACAGAACAAAAATATGCGGCAAAAGTTGAACATTCTGTGAAAATCTACAGTTGAGAGGTATGAGTATTACTTCCATGATAAAGGCCTTCTGAAACTTTTTCACAAACCTTATGATGGAATTCAGACCAAAATGTTGGGGGATCTGAAAACAGGCTGTTTTGTAATAAGAGCTGATATTTTTGATACATGTAGTTATATCACTTCATTTTGTTTCAGTACTTATCATTAGTTCATATTTCATTCTCTCATTAATTCTAAGTTATGAGCTTTGTCCTGTTCAGTGTTGTGTAAGAGCCATAGCCTGTCACAGCATGTAAGGAAGAAGGGAAATCACGCTTGGATGAGATGTTGGTCCATAACAGGCAATGTAATTTTATTTAAGGAGTTTTTTTTTCTTGGAGTATTAAATGTTCGTTGTTGGGGCTGAAACAGTAAACCTCGTGTTTTTTTTTTCCTGAGGAATGGTAATCTAATTTCTTCTGACTGGAGAAGAAAACTGTGTGTGTGTGAGTGTGTGTGTGTGTGTGCGTGTGTGTGTGTGTGTGTGTGTGTGTGTGTGTGTGTGTATGTGTGTGTTTGTGTATGTGCCTCTAAAAGATATCAGATTAAACTGCTGTGTGGGGAAATCTTTTTTATGCTTAAATTTTGTTCTTATTTATTATTTTTTTGTATTGCAGTGCTATTTTACTTCAAGAATTTCTTTGTGATTTATGGTTTATTTTCTTTTATATAAATGTATGTTTACCTTGTCTTAAATTATAATTCAATAAAGGTGATACAAAATAATTTCACTGTGATTTAAAAGCTCTAGATTGAAGTACATAGCTAATCTTATGTTTCTGTAAAATCAAAAGAGCATTGGCATTGTGGGAGAAGCTAGAAACTGGTGTTTTTGTTTAAGGTAATAAAGAAGAAGAACGTATCAATGTTTTCTTGATACAGCTGTTAGAATGGATTTATGTGAAGGACGATCTGGTATTTCTGATATGTATATTAGCATTTTTTTTTCTTTTTTATTGCAGTGTAGTTTGAAGCTTTTTTTTCTGTTGGAGTTTAGAAAATTGTAGATTGCAGGTGATATTCATAGTCTCAAAGCTTGCACTTGTGTTGCAGTTATCCACAAAGAGCTCCTTTACACCTAAATGGTAATATAGGATGATAGGAAGTTACTAGGCTATTGGCCCTGAGGCTCTTACAAACTTAGTCAAGAATTTAGCCCATGTTCCAACAAGTCAGCACCCTATCCACTGTCCAGCAGGGACACAGGTGGAATCCCAGGGTACAGGTTATTCATGATAAGTAAATGCAACGGCATTTTAAGAATCACACTCAGTTGTGGCAAAAGTATAAAATAGCTAAAGTTAATTTTTAAGTATGTGTGTAGTACTACATAAAAACCTTAGGCTTTATATGATTTTGTACATACTCAGTGAGCATGAACATGGCTATGAGCAGGCAGGCTTGAAAGAGTTAAGGCAAGTGGTGGACAACATAGCTTTTATTATTAATATTAAAAAAAAAAAAAGCTGTTTAATATGTTTTATATAGGGGTATCTTTATGTAGGAACCCTGCTGTTTGCTTTAAAGAAAGGAAAGGAGGAGATGAGAAAGATTGAAAAAGGAAAAACATAATGAAGAGTGGAACACCAAAGGAAAACAACAGGTTGTGCTGGAAGAAATGTCAGAGGAGAGGTACTGTGTTTTTGGTGGGAGATAGCCCTCCATATTTTTTCAAATTTCTATTTTCAATAACAGGGTAGACGTTCTTCATGTTTCACTGTTGCAGTCATTAAATTTGGGTAATCTGCTGGCAGGTTGCCCTCAGTCAGCCTGAATTCCAAAGTCTTGGGTCCTGCATCGGTTGCTGTCTCCTCTTCCATGACGTCAGGTCTTCAGGGGTATAAAACATGCAGCTGATGCCATTTTCTTTAGTCTTTCTTGCCGCACGGTGCCCAAAGCAGAAGCATTTCACAAGTGCCGGTTGGCCGACTACTGAAATATTCGAGTTTGAGTTTCAGAACCGAAGTCTTCACTAAAGCTAAGTACCCCATTGGGGAAACTTTTTTCTTGCTTTTTACCGATGTCAGAAAAAGTTAATAATTGTATTACTTGTGGGATATAACCAACGCACTATTAAGCGTCGATATATTTTTGCATCAAAGTATTTTGGAAACAGATTTAACTACCTAGAAATGTCGTCGGAAAGCAATCCTACTACCGGAGTACATAAAATATGCAAGAAAAGGACAGAGAAAGGCAGTCAAGATCCAAAACCGACAATGAAGCTTCTCTTAAGCCAGTCGCCGGTTCGCCGGTACTCCGTGAGGCACCTTCGCAGCCCCTGATAGCCGCTACCTTCGAATCGCAGGCCTCTACTGACACCCATGTGGAGTCCGGCATGCCACAAGATACTCAAGGTATTGGACCGATGGATGTATCTCCCTCGGATGGGTCCAGAGCCGGTGAGCCGGTGGGTGTATTCAGACCTCAACATTTGTACATCAAACCGACGACAGATGCAAAACCAAACACAAAAGCAACTTCTAAACCTAAAAAAACGACGCATGAGCCACGTGCACAGGCCTCTATGCCTAAAAAAACAGATGATCAAAATGGCTGAAGGAGGTGGCCTCAAATAATTTTCTTCATGCATCAAGTGCACATCCTTTGCACTTGATAGAGTCGCTTCCTTATGGTGAATTCAAACGGATTTATGAACATACTTCAGAACATAGTCTCTTAAATTTGGAATTTGATATTGTTTGTAAGAGACTATTGGATAGAGGTTATTCTGAAACTTCTATTAGGAAGAATCGTTCTAAATTTGATAGTGTTAAAAAGTATCATGCCACAAAAACATCTTATGTGAATATTAATCATAATAAAATGGATATGAATGATAGGATGTTTTTTGTCACGAAATTTTCTTTATTTTCGGACATTATGTGTAACATTGTCAATTTTTTGTGGCCAATTATTTGTAATAATGAAGAATTTGGGCACCTCTTTCCAAAGTCTGTTTCTTTTTCATATGGTAGATATCAAAATCTTAAAGAAATATTGAAACCTAGGCACTTATCTAGTGCGATTTCTATACCTGACATTGTTAAAGAATTTGGTATGTTTCAATGTGGGAAATGTAAGATATGTTTAAAAGTTAGAAATCTTTCAGGTAGTAATATCAATGGGGTGAAATATTTTGCTAAAAATAAGTTCAATTGTAGCTCTTGTGGTGTTGTTTACATAATAGGTTGTGACTGTCTTTTGCCTAAATATTATATTGGCCAGACAAAACGCCAACTTAAAATTCGCATATTAGAACACATTGGTGATGTACGTAATGCTAGAATGGATAGCCCGATATTTGACCATTTTCATAATGTGCATAATGGGTCAGTTGATTCATTATTTTTTTGTGCTTTGGCTAAACCAAGTACATATTCTGGAGGCAATTTTTTACAAAGTTTATTAAATTTAGAGAGTAGATTTATCTTGAAATATAGTACTTTGAAGCCTCGAGGTCTAAACTTAGAAGTGAATTTAAATATTTAGTAATTTTGATATTCTATTTACTCTATTGTTAATGTTTTTAAGAATGGTGTTTGTTTCTTTAATTAATGTTGTGTGCTGAATCTCTTCATCACTTAATTATGTAATTGTTTAATTACTATGCAGCACCAGTATATATATGGCTTCTGGTGAAGTGTTTTTTATTCCTTTGAAGGCCAGTGGGCCGAGGTACCGGAATAAAGCTCTGTTTTCTGCAATCCTGCTCTTGTGGTTTGTCTTACAATTTTGCTGCTGTTGGTTCTTGTACTGAAGACCTTATTACCTTGATCAGGGGTACCCATCCCCCTCCAGATAAGAGGCCTAGGCAAGACACTGATTATGAATCTTCAGATCAGGTTTCTATTTCTTCTGATTCCTCTTCTGATCAGGAATTATCTATCCCTCCCTATGAGGATTCTGATGCTGAGGAGTCTATTCCATCTACATCTCCTCCTGAGGATTATTCATTTGGAGAAACCTTGCATACTTTGAGGGAGCATTTTCATTGGGAGAGTCAAGACTTCTCAGAATCAAAAAAGAGGCTCAGAGATTTCCTTCTTCTCCCTCAGCACAAGCCTCTAGCCATTCCCCCTGTTTTAGACAAAGCTACCCAACCACGGGGAGGACATGCAGACTCCACACAGAAGGCACTCCCAAGCCAAGCCGAGAATCGAACGGGAGAACCTCTTGCTGTGAGGTAACAACACTGCCGCTGTGCCACCGCGGAATTGCAGTACAAATAGTTTATGGTATTGTGTGCTTTGATAATTTGCTGATTAATAAGTGTAAGCATATATGGGGATTGTGTATAAATATATCAGCTCTAGACGATTGTCACTGTTAAAGTACCCCAACCAACCTTGTGTGTAAAAATGGGAAAAAGGGGTTGTGAATGGATATATGGATATACAGAAGTAATACAGCTGGTCATCTATAATTAAACTATGTGCTGGTCATTCACTTGGTACTTTAACCAACACCCCCTCCCCCAATTTCACTCAGGCTAGGGTGTGGTGGCTGACTGTTTTCAGCCATCTTGAATTTGCAGCTAATATTGTGGGAAAAATGACTGCCTTATACAATTGTCATACTAATAAATATTTTCTGGCTTATACAGACAAAATCTTTTCTTTATAAAACTTGTCTGCATATAGTACAAGTAATAACTAAAGCTAATATCTAACATACATGAAATCATGTAGAAATGCATATTTTTTCTTTATGTATAAATGCATCCATTTATATGCATGAACATTAATTGTAAGTATACTTATGCAGAAGTACATCTGTATTTTACAGAGATTATATATGTATACTTACATATATTTCTTTGCTCATAGATATACATTTCTATTTATATACACAAATATGTCATATCATAACCATTGTATATCGGTATACAAATGCATTTTCTATATACAGATATGTTTATATTTTCTCATGCAGTATAATTACATATAAACATTTGCAGTTACACATACATTTCTTGCAGTATATACCTTCAGTAATGCAACATTTATATAGTATGTTTTTTAAACCTATGCTTGATATGATTTAAAACAAAAATGAAAATACATACTATAGAACTCTCTCCTTCTTGCTGTCACCCGATCTACGCTCTCAGCTAGCTGGTCAGGCCTATGCTTTTATAGGTTATTGTACCTGTGTTGGCATAGGGGGGGGTAGAGTTGTCAGGGTTGACAAGTGCTCACTCAGCTCCTGCCAGATGTCAGTTTTTTTCAGTCTGACTCATGGATCTAGAACTCACTTTTATCCAGTTAAGAATCCCCAAGAAGGTAGAGCATTATCTTGGTATCTATGTCAGACCAGCTCAGAGCTCTACCTTGTGCCTTCACAGTTGCTGCCATCATTTGAAATGTCAGTACCAGAATGACTAATGTAAGTTCAGGGCTGTGATGCGCAGGTTTGACATAACCATGAAAAAAAATAATCTCTGTTACTTTGGAAGCGATATTACTGGCAAGTTTGGTTTAACTAAACTGCCTTGTCAAATATTTTTTTACGTAATACTTTCACATTTCCTTTTCATGTTGAATAAAATTCAGTGATAAAATCATTACCTGTTAAGTTGGGTATGTAATTATGAATTTATAGTAAGCATTGAGTGATGTGAGGTAATAAGGTGCATCCCAGTAGGCAACATGGCCATCAATTACTCTTTGCGATAATGCAGACTCGATCAGATGTGACTCCATTTCCCTTTTTTCTAATCATAGGGATTTTTGAGAATTACTAGAGTTGTTCGCATTTTCCCAAAGACAGTTGAAGTGTGCTGGGATTGCTGCAGAAGGTATGCTCACAGGTATGTGCACAAGGTGCACTTTTGTGGACTGGTGACTTAAGTAATCACATATTACTGAGATCCATACAGGTAAGCGTAAATAAGCCTAATTTGCATAGCACAGGTGTAAATGATCCTGAACCTAAGCAAATAAGTTTAAGATTGCTATATTAACTTATGAGATAGGTGAGGAATGTTTTACAAAATCCCAACGTATTCAAGTAAGAAAACAACAGCAACAGAAATTAGTTGAAAACAGCTGATACTGAGTTTTGATAACAGAGTTTACTAGGAATAATGTGTCTCTGCGGTGGTGGAGCTGCGGTAGCGTTGTCGCCTCACAGTTAGACGTTCGATTCTCAGTTAGAATGTTGTACGTTAGGCCCTGCAAGCCAGTACGTAAAAATCTACTGCCAATCATTAGCGGACCGGAGTTCCGCTGTGGCGACCCCTAACCGGGAAAAGTCGAAAGAAGACTACCAATAATGTGTATTTTATAGATGACAGTGAGATGCAAGTAATTCATGTATTTATTCAGGACATGAATCCATCCATCCAAAACCCTTTTTTCATATTTTTCCACATGGGGCGGGGTGTCACTTCAACAGTGACAATCATCTAGAGCCAATGGGAAGTCATGACAGAGGCGCTGAAATTGTGGGGGAATAATCTCAATGTAAAAAGTAAATCTGGCGTACTGCATTTTCTCCTATGTATTTTTGTGTGAGGATACATGCTTCTTGATTAGGGGGATTTTATGTCAGTCATAAATGAAAAATGATCGTATAAATACAGAACAGTAGTAGAGGAATAATGACATTTTGTTAACAATGGAATAACATGACAGTGTAATGTTAAGTGCTTGCAATACTTGTATGAATTTGTCAATGATACTGTACAGGTTACTACAAGCTGGCTGAATCTGGACTTGTGGTATGCATATATGAGTATGGATGTTGTGTCACCATACATGTTTTAGTACTTTGAGTCACTTGTGATGAATACAGGCGTGCTTTCATTGCTGTATTTTTGGCTGATGAGTGGATCAAAAGTTTCAGTATATGACGTTGGCATGTTGTTTTAGGTAAATGAATGCTGCAGCAGCAGGGATCCAGACAGAGAGCAGACAACTTTAGCCATGAGGAGAATTGCATCCTATGGCAGTCCTTAGGACATATGGAAAACACCTTTTTTGGAAAAGGGGGACCCAGACAAGCTGAGAGCTAAATGCATGGAACCAGATAGTTATGGATACAAATGCTATTGATAGAAGGAACCACACATTAACACAATGTGAGAAGAGGGCCAATGATATGATAGAACATGTAAGATTCAAAGCAAGGCAGAATTTAATTGCTTGTAGCTGTATAGGGTAGGGGGCTTCCAATAATCATTCCTTTATCACCTGATAGGGAATACCTCTTCTTCATTTCTGGGATGATTATGACACAGATGACAATGCACTGGAATAATCAGAGGTGGTGTGGAAACTGGCTATTACCCACATGTGTAGTACAAACAGGTACTAGCATTGCTGCCACTTTATCCTCAGCATTGTACAAATGATGAATCTCTGAGGAGACAACTTCTTGTGCATCAGAAAATGAAATAATCTGATGTGCAGTAATTTAAGAGAGAACTAATAAGTAATTTTGAATATAGGTTCATAGGTTGATACTAGGCTATCTGCCCTAGGGCATTTATAAGCCTAGCCAGAGTGCGTTTGGCTTTCGCCACCCTTTTAGATTAGTTGACTGTGCCTCTGTATAGTAGGTCATAGAAGGTAGCCCTTTTAAGGTAAGTTTACTGTACCTCTGTCAAGCAGGGACACAGAAGAGATCCCAGGTGTAAACTTACGATCTCCCATCCACTCGTCAAGATTTCTCTTGAAGAGGGTCAGTGAGGGGCTCTGCCTAACATGGATTGGGATTTTGTTCCAGAGTGAGGGGAGCCTCTGGGATATGAATCTGTCCCTCCAGCATGTCCTATTTATTTCTGTGCTGAGGTTCAAGTCCCTGGAGCATGTAGCTCTAAGGGATTTGGATTTCCTGAGGTGAAGCATGTCCATTAATTCTGGGTTAGACATGGCTTTATAAGTCAGACACAGATCGCCTCTGAGTAGGCAGTACGCAACTGAGTAGAGCTGGAGTTTCTTCAGCCGAACTGCATAGGGCATTTGTTTGAGCCCCTTGATCCTCTTGGTGAGATACTTTTGGGGTCTTTCCAGTTGCTGCAGGTGTCGGGTAAGGTACATCCCAAACGGGGCATTGTACTCAATTATGGGCCTGATAAGTGATGAGTAGAGGGGCACAATGACCTCTCTTGATCTAGATGTGAACCCTTTCGTGATAAGGTGGGCTATATAGAAGGTCTTTCTAACCACTTTGGCGACGTGATTGTCAAAGGAGAGATTGCTATCTGCTTGGGTCCCCAAGTCCCTAATTACTTCTTTTGTACTTAACGGATTACCACCTATGTGGTAATTTGTGGGCACTTTGTTTTTCCCAAAGGGGATGACTGTGCACTTTTTGGCATTTAGCTTTAGGCCATGGCTCTGGCACCAGTTATCCGTCTCTGTGAGACCTTTTTGGAGGATGCTTGTGTCAGCCGGAGAGTCGATTATGGCACCCAGTTTGCAGTCATCTGCGAACTTGGTCAGCCATAGTCCACCCATGTTAGCCTGTACCTCAGAGAAATATATACCGAACAAGAGAGGTCCCAGGACTGAGCCTTGTGGGACACCACTTGTAACTGGTTTAGAGTCTGACATGGCACCTGCTATTCTGACCATGTGGGTTTTATCCCTGAGCCAGTTTGCAACCCATCTTGTGACATAGGGGTTGATATTTAAGCTGGTGAACTTATTTATGATGCCCAAGTGGGGTATTGTGTCGAAAGCTTTTGCGAGGTCCAGGTAGGCTGTGTGGACTACCTTCCCTTCATCTATGGCTTTGGTAACTGTTTCAAAGAAGTCGACCAGGTTCAAGAGACAAGATCTGCCCTTAACGAAGCCAAATTGGATAGGATCCAGTGTCTGGAGGTTCCAAATGTCTTTGTTTATGATTTCCATGATGATATACTCCATAGCTTTGCAGACCAGGCTAGTCAGGCTTACAGAGCGATAGTTTCTGAGGTCTGTTGTGGCACCACCTTTGTGGAGTGGGACCACTGTTGCTGTACACCATTCCTTGTGTACATATCCTGTAGTAAGGCTGAGATTGAACAATGACTTTATATGAGGGTTTAGTTCTTCTTGGAGCTCATGTAAGATGCAGCCCGGGACACCGTCTGGTCCCATTGATGCTGTGTTTTTTGCTTTGGAGAGGGCAGCTCTCACCTGTGCATCTGTTATCTCAGGAAGGCTACACTCTGTTGGGATAGACATTTGCTCTTTTGGGGGGGAAGGGGGGGGGTTTGCACTGAATCTTTCTGCCAGGATGTTGGCAATGTCTGTGGGTTCAGTGTATTTTTTGTCATTTTGCACTAACTCAGAGCATATCTGGGAGTTGCCTCCCAGGTTTCTGACATAACTAAAGAAGGCCTTGTGATTATCTTTAGTGTCTTGTGCAATTTTTCCTTTGAAGCTGGCCTTAGATGATTTTTATGAGGGATCGTAGTTTCTTGCTAGTACTGATCAGTGATGCCTTCCCTTTTTGGGATTTTGATCTGTCATGTAGTAGCTTTCTCCTTCTGTTGTATAGATTATTTATGGCCGGGGTCCACTAGACAGGTCTCCTGCCTTTGGAGGAGTGAGTCTTGGTTTTATTTGGGATAGCATGCTCCATGCATTCCTGTAGGTGTCCATAGAATGCTTTTGTAAAGGATTCTGCATTTTGGGCCATATTTTCCACTGGCCCGGGGGCTTTGAAGGATTCCACCTCAGTTTTGAGAAGTGTGAAGTTTGCTTTTGAGTAGTTCTTCACCGTGGTTTCCTTGGCCAGGGGTGGGGATGGAATATGGATGTCTAGTGAGATTTGTTTATGGTCTGATCTTACCAATGAGGGGTATACCTCTGGTGTGGAACATAGAGACCCCATGTTGGTGATGACCAGATCCAATATGTTTTCCCCTCTTGTGGGAGTGGTGACCAGTTGTTCCATAGCATTTGAGTTTATAAATTCTAGGAACCGTTGGGTGAGGGTGTTTGGGCTTGAGTAGTTTTCCCAATCGATGTTTGGGTAGTTGAAGTCACCCAATATAATAGTGTTTGGAGAGACCTTCACATTCTCCAGTATTCTCAGGAAAGCCGAGTGAGGTTCCTGTGTTTGGCAGGGTGGTCTGTAGCAGGCTACAAACTGAAAGGCAGTTTTGCCCACTGTTAGTTGCACATGGATGGTCTCCGATGCTTCGTGCAGTGCCACTAACCTGGAGGTGTGGGTATCTTTGATAAATATGGATACTCCCCCTCCTTTTGTAGTTCGGTCCGAGTTTTGGGGCCGGAAAGCATGGTATGAAGTATAACCTGTTAGTGCTGGGGTGCTCTCAGGAGCCTTGAACCAGGTTTCTGTTACTGCACAGATATCGATATTCTCCATACTGAGGAGAGTCTCGAGTGCGTGCATCTTGAGGTTTAGACTTCTGGCGTTGAGCAGCATTACCCTTAGTTTTTCTTTCTTTGTGTTGTCTATGGGGGTGGGTTTGTCTTTTGAGCCTTGCCTAAAAAAGGCACTATGGGGGAGGCAAGACCCTTTGCCAGTATTTGAAAACGCAGGGGTGACAGGTGCAAGCCATCCCTAGCGAAGCAACGTGGCTTGTCGAGCATGTCATCCCAGGCTGACAGACACTGGATCCCCTTTGAATGACACCAATACTTTAGCCAATTGTTAAAATTGATCATTTTGTCTTTATACTGTGGCATCATTCTTGGTGAGGGTAAGATGCTATTCAAGGTCAGGGTCATACCAGCCTGGGCTACATGATCAAAGAGCTCCTATACGTCTTTTTTCATGTAGTCCAGGGAGGTATGTCTCAGGTCATCCACACCAGCATGGACAATGACGGAGTCATATTTGTACTTGCTTTGGAGTGACCTGAATGCTTGTGTTATGTGGCGGATCCTGGCACCCGACAGGCAGCTTACAGTGACCTTCTCCTTGTTCAGCCTGGTGAGTGGGACTTCAGTGTGTCTGACAATAGAGTCACCTATTACAAGTGTATTAGGTGTATTGTTTAGCCTTAAGGGCTGTGACTGTGTGGCACACTGACTTTGTGAGCTATGTGTTACGCGGATATTTTTTCGTGGTAGGTGTTGCTTGGATGTCTGCTTTGGAGGTCTCTGCTGCTTAGGCAGATTTTTATTTAGAGCCTCCAAGTATGTTTTTGTGTGTTTATGTGTTTGGTTTGCTGATGCGATAGGTCTATGTGAGACTGGATTTGTGGTGTGTGTGGTTACCTTCTCCTCCTGACAGGCTGTGCCTGTACTGGGTTGAGAGAGCTTAGCCTTCAGTTTGGCTATATAGTTGCATCTCTCACATATATTTGAGCTTGTTGGGAGGAGGAGATGGTGGTCTGTATACATAAGGCAGTTGTAACATTGCCTCAAGATTCCCAGATTCCCCAGCTGGACTGGAGAGTAAACTCGAAACTGACCTTTGGACATGCCTGAATAATATAGGGAACTACTTATTGACTGATCAGAAAGAACCAATAGGGAGCAAGTGCTTAGAAGGAGTATAAGAGGATATAGTGCTTTAGTTTGTGTTTACCTATGAGATTACTTATACGAGCAAGTTATAGTAAAACTGAGAAGAAATGCATAATACTAAAAAAAAAAACTTCACTCTTGAGTGTGCAATTCTTCTGATGAGATGTTAAACCAAGACCCCATCTGCTTGAGTTGGTGCTAGCTCAGATGGATGTAAAAGATCTCTCAGCACCTATCAAAAAGAGTAGGGGGAAGTTCACTGATGCCCTACCCAAATTTCCACTAGTAGTATAAATACCACCTCCCCTAAAAGTACTTAGTAGCCTAGTAGGACTAACTGGGTCAATAAAGAATAAATAAATAAAAATAAAAAAGTTTGGATGAATAGGGATGTGATGATAAGCATATTTTGAGTCTAGCATTACCAGTAGACTTAAAAGAGGAAGAAAAGGTAACAGGTTGTGAAGTGATATCATTCTGAATTTGGACACTAAAACAGGGTTAGGAAAGAAAGATTTAGAACTGGTTTCCAAGCATTTTCTTTCTTTGGCACTAGGAGTATTCTTGAATAAAAACCCTTCTCCACCAGGGAAGGAAGAACTGGTTTACTTGCTACTTGTCACGCCGTGTTGTAAACAAAAGAATCTGAACTGGAGGATGAGGAATGACCACACTAGAAAGGAAGATTTATTTCCCACTACCATCTGTAACCTTGATGAATGATTTTCAGAACCAATTTGTTTGAAACTATCTATTGCCAAAGAGGAAAATGGAGATTCAGACTTTATGGAAGAAAAAAGGGGTCAGGGTGGGAGAGGTCACAAGGCTCTTTAATAGTCATTCAGAGTTGTAGGACTGTCCTTGGTTTGGGGAGATTCAAGACTTATTTTTGGAACCCCCTTGCCATTTCTTCTTAAACATCTTTTCCCTGTATTTTGGTGAAACTGTTTATTCTGCTTTTTGCCAAAACTGGATGAGGAAATGGAAAATCCCTTCCCGATGCAGGTCTAGCCACCCAGTGGTGTAAATTTTGGCTCTAGATGATTGTAACTCTTGAAGTGACACCTTGACCCCATGTGCAAAAATGGGAAAAAGGGGTTGTGGATGGATGGATAGAAAATTTCTTAGAAATTTTGGAAAAGGAGGGCTGAAAATCTTAGAAATTCCCTGGATCAGCTTGCCCATTTATTACACTTTTTGACTCCCTCTACAGTAGAGTAGAGGGACCAAACTCTAAATCAAGGGTAAATTTAAAATCTCATTTTTAATATCATCTTGGAGGTATTGAGAATGCAGCCATGCAAACTTCCTTAAAATAGTACCAGTGGCCATAGACCTAGAAGTATCATCAGAGTTGTACACACACACACACACACACTGTAAACAATGGCTAGTGAGATGTGCAATAGAAGAAACTAAGTTATTTAAAGCAGATTTTTTTCCTCGCAAGAAGAAACTGCAGATAAAATATTCCTCATACTTTCATAATTAGTTAAAACAAACTTTAACATATGAGCCTGACAATTCAAAATTCTGAAAATCAAAGATGCAGAAACTTTTTCCCATGCCTATCAGTAATTTTCCCATCCTTATCAGAAAAAGTAGGATTAGAAATGACTAGGTGCCTTGCAGCAGTGCGATCAACTAAAGCTATAGTGCTAGGTCAGGTTTGGGAATAGTGTATAAAAAATTAAAGAACTGAGGAACTTTATACATTCTAACTGCCTATTTAGGGACAGCTCACTGACTGTCAGGAAAATTGCAGGGAGTAAAACACACATCCTCTAAAGCAGGCAGAACAGGAGGAAAAGTTGTAGGATCTGAAAAAATCCTTTAGCAACTCATGGTGGTAAAAGCTGTTTGCTTATTTTTTTTCTTTTTGTAGTTGGAAGTAGGTCAGACAATGGGACTGGTAGTTTGTTCCATGGTCAAGCTGAAAATGGTGCCTCTTTCCCAGGGGAGAAAAGCAGCAAATGCCGGTAAACTCTACCAGATTACAAAAGTTATTTTTTTTGGCAGAAAAACAGAGTACAAAGTGCTTTTAACCCCTATGCCAGCCCCCCAAAAGCAAAATAAGCATAAATTCACAACAGAAAAAAATGTTTTAGTTACTTTACACCACTTTTAAACTGACAGGAAAAATGAGCGCTCAATTTAAGTATGTTATACTCTCATGGCAGGCTGTTAAAAGACAACACTCCTAGCTTTAAAAGCAACACAAATAAGAAAATGGAAGTTTTTTCCCTAAAGGTAACTTATCTGTCCAGCAAAAAAATGGCACAAGCCGAATGCCTATTCTCAAAATCCTCAAAGGAGCGTACACTTCAGCAGCAGTAAAACATTGAAGGGCTTCATGCCCAGACCTGACTTTTAGTCAGCTTATCTTGAGCTGTCTGACAGTTTGGTGCTTTGGAAATTTACCAGGTGTTATATCCTTGGCAAGGTATAACCCATGTACCTTAGGATGCTACAGCAGTGATCAGTATTATGAATTTAAAGTTGTTTAGTATTAAGCATTGCATTCTACAATGAATAAATAATGAAAATAAAAAAAAAAAATTCCACTTTCCAACAAAATGACCACTGGGTATCCAACCATGCTGGAAGAGGCGGAAGAGTGAGCTAGTGTGCCAGATATGGGAACCAAGTGCACTGCTAGGATGCTGGGCAAATAAATTGATGATGCATCCCCCCCCAATGCATCACACACAACCTGGGAACTGATGGCATGGTAGCAGTTTCTATTGCAGTACTGCCCCCCCATGGGCCAGATAGGGCCTTTATTGCAACATGGGTGCAGTACATAACACCAAGTACCCCAGGTAAACATTCCACCCCATAAAAGACAATCACAGTCCAGGCTCAGTCCTAAGGTGAGATCAGAAAGTAGATGTACTGATCCATACATGCCAAGAGTACATCCAAGAACTGGTGAAGTCTTCCCGAGGCAGAAGCCTGTGAGATAACTCAATGTGTTCCCAGTCTGTGTCTGGAAGGTCCCCGTGACAAGTATAGTGAGGGCTATACATACCAAAGTATCCACAGGGATAGGAAGGCCACATATTCTGTTAGTCCCCCTATGGGGGTCATACTGGCTCACTATGACCCTTATAATACCCCTGTCTACTCTGATTCTATCAAGGAAATTCTGATTTTCGGGATTATTCTCTGCTTTCTTGGCTGACGAGCACCACTGAGTGCAACTGGTTTTGGCTTAACCAAGACAAGCATGTCACACCAGGAATAGCTAGGCTAGCATCAAAGGACAGCATCATCATGGACGGCAAAGTACATAGAAAAGGCACGATTCTGCCTTTTATATTGAATCTGCACATGGCACAGAAACGCATCAGTTTCTAACTATGAATCGCAAACAGCAAGGAGAAGGACTTATTAGTATCCACTGTTTTACATCACTTCTCATTTATGTCTCATTCTAACTTCACTTGTTTATGCCTGTTCACAACCATCATCCATTGGCATAAACAATTTCTATGAATTGCACCTTTGCTGAACAACTTCATGAAGGGTGCCGATCACCTTTATGCATTCGCTTAATGACAATGAATTCTACCCTAAGTCAGAAAGAAAAAATTGTTTGCTTATTTTTTACTTGCTTATGAGAGTTGTGGAAAAAAAATAGAAAGAAGAATTTGGGGTTGAGATAACAAGGAAAGCCAAGTCAATGTTTTCTTACTGCAGTTGCCTAAACCAACTGAATAGAACTCCCTTTTTTGTTTGTATATTATACTGTTTAATTATTGATTTTCTTGTTATTACAATATTTTTCCATTTAAATATTTCTTGGAGTTTTAAAAGCTCTAGTTTTGTGAATAACATAAGCCATGTATTCTTTTGTAAGTCCAGGGCACATTAATCCCTTGTGAAATAATAATGTAAAAGTAGAAACTAGTCTTCATGTTTATGATAACCAACAAACTTACTTGTAAGATTCTTCAGAGTGCTAGTCTGGGCAGAAGGGGGCATAGCTAGTAAACCTGTGCCAGCCTTCCCCAGGAGTGTCTGGGTGTTTGTAAATAAATCAGCACTGGTTGGACAGAGAGGGTGCTCAATGTCTTGGCTTGACCTCTCGGCTGAGATCTTAACCCTATAGCTGTGCCAGTGGGGAGTCTTACTGGGGATCTGGAGAAAAAGGGGAAAACAGCCCCCAGACTGACTGTGATCTCTGTGTGCTCTTAAGGAAAATTGTACTTTAGTGTGTGTGTGTACTTGTCATCCTCCCAATGTGTACGTCCCTCACTTGTGCTAGTGGTGAGGATTGAGGCTCCTTGATTACTGGGCCAGTAGGGATGTACACATTGGGAGGATGACAAGTACACACACAGTAAAGTACAATTTCCCTTAAGAGCACACAGAGATCACACTCAGTCTGGGGTTGGTTTTTCCCCTCTTTCTCCAAATCCCCAGTAAGACTCCCCACTGGCACAGCTATAGGGTTAAGATATCAGTCAAGGGGTCAAGCCAAGACCTCCAGCACCCTCTCTGTCCAACCAGTGCTTCGTGCCCCTGCCAAAGTAGCTGACACACACACACTTTGAGATTTAATTTATATACAAACACACACACACACACACACACACACACACACACACACCTGGGGAAGGCTGACACAGGTATACTAGCTATGCCCCCTTCTTCCCAGACTGTAAAGTAGTTAGCACTGCCACCAACCCCGACTTATCAGCTATTGTAAAGGCCCTTACAAAGGGTGACCAATCCTACTGTGTAATGTTACTATTATCCAAATGGTAAGTGTGACCAAGATCAAGGGTATTTAGGATTGGCCTGTACAGTGTCACCAAATACATATGCAAATACCCTAAGAGCTTAAGTATGTCTCACAAATATCAGCCACAAAGATAGGTTTAAATATATTTAATAATAAATAATAAAATAAGATAATACACAACACAGTAACTACAGAGTTCAGAATCACAGGAAATATTTAAAAACAACATTGCAGGACAGTCTCAAATAAATACAGAAAACATCTAAACTAATCTTTACTATATTCCTATCTATATCTAAGAGAAATTACTATACCCTGTACTTACATATTGAGCAGTACTCAGGCAGAAGTGCTGAATGGATGTTTCCAGGTACAAGACAAGATAAAAAAATGCACAGTCATTCTCTGAGAGAGTTCTTAAATTACTATCAAACATTACTGCTGGGTCAGCTTGAATGACATTACTGTTTGTCACTTACCTTCAGTTCCCAGGCTAACAGATACCAACAGAATTTTATCATCTCTGTGTGAGAAGTACATATCTCTCAGATGTGCAGCTGCTAGGAAGTAATAAAGCATTTTACATTTGAAACCTAGTAATTAAAATTACTTTCAAGACAATAGAAAAACTTCTAGCTCTAGTCATTGTGTCTACTTGCTGCATGAAACTGAGAGATAACACAATCATAAAACATTTTGATTCCAACTCATTTTCTTGAAGTTTTGCAAGTTAACTCTGTATGTTCCAGCTTCTACTATTAAAATATACATTTGTACAGGTATATGTTTATATAAACTTCTGTTCTTTTCCAGAAGGGTACATTGTGGTTATGTTCTTGAAGCTTAGTACATAACATACAGTTCTGTATAAATCATAGCAATATTCACAAATGACATATAATTATTTACAAAATTCCAGCTAGCTGGGCTGGTAGCATCAAAAAATCGCCACTTGTTTTTTACTTGTTTTATTGCAGTCTTATTTTATTTATTTTATTCTTGGATATGTAGTAGTTCTGTGTTAGAGCAGAAAGCAAACATAGTGCTTGTTGCCATTGCTAGGGGTGGCTGTGCAGAACTAAAAAGTTGCCTTTATATTAATGGAATCAAGGAAAACCAGTTCAGTATTTTTTACACACAGTTGCTAGCACAGAAAACTGAATGAAGAAATCTGATACTTTACTTTGCAAATTAATTATTTTCTTTACATTTTCTCTGATTTATGCACTCTTGTTTTTTTTACACTATATTTTTTAAAGGTCTAAGTTAGGGTGAAACCAAACCTTGCATTTCTTTTTGTGATGTTACTTTGAGATAACTGACTTGTGAATTTTGTGCAAGATGAAAATACTTCTCTGCATTTAAGATAGCAAGGAAACTCTCCACGATTTTCATGACACAGCTTTAGTAACACACTCCCCTGTGAGGATATTCTGATTTTTATATATTTTGATTTATATTTGTTGTAGTCATTCATATTGTATTAATAAAAGAATTGTTTTCTTCCAGTTTTAAAGATTTAATGTAGAGCATGAAGCAAACCTTGTGCTATCTTTTGTGAGGGGTAGGGCAGATTATTTACTGAGTGGAGCTGGAATATGTCTTTTGAGTTTAAAGTAAAAAGAAACTCACTTAATGTTTTTGATGATGCTCTCAGAACATGCTGCCATGTAAAGAAATCTGAATTCTGTTGTTTGTGCTTATATTGCTTTATTCTCAATTGTTCCGTGTGTTACATTGATATTTAATTTAAATATTTTCCTTGGAATTCTAAATTTCTAGGCTCAATTAGAAAGCAAACGTTGTGCTTCGTTTTTCAGGTACCTAAAGCAGATAAAGTGCTTACAATGGTGAGAGGAATTGAAAACTGAACTTTGTGTTTAAGGCACCTGTGATGCCCGTGCACTGGCCCAGCAATCAAGGAGCCTCAATCCACACCACTAACACCAGTGAGGGGTGTCCACACTGGGAAGGATAACAAATACACACACACAATAAAGTACAATTTCCCTTAAGAGCACACAGAGATCACAGTCAGTCTGGGGCTGGGTTCTCCCTTTTTCTTCAGATCCCCAATAAGACTCCACACTGGCACAGCTATAGGGTCCAGATCTCAGCCTAGTGAGCAAGCTAAAACCTCCAGCACCCTTTCTGTCAAACCAGTGCTTCATGTCCCTGCCCAAGTAGCTGAAACACACACTTTGAGATATCAGTTATATACAAACATACAAACACTCCTGGGGAAGGCTAGCACAGATTCTCCAGCTGTGCCCCCTTTCTGATCAGTCTAAAAGGTAGTACCAGCTGCCACCACCCACTAATATTTATCAGCTACTAAAAAGGCCCTTACTAAAGGGTGTCCAATTATTACTGTGCAATATTATTATCCAAGTGGTAAGTGTGACTGAGCAGCAAAGCTTAATAGAGTGACTTGGACAGTATCACTATATTACAAGCAATGTACACTAGAGCTTAAATTATCTGTACACAAAACAGCCACAGTTGAAAGGTTTAAAAATATTTAACAATAAATAATAAAAATGCAAGACAATACTTCTTACTACACACTGCTAGTCAAGAGTTCAGAGATCACAGGAAAATGCTTACAATAATACTGCAGAATAGTTCTGACATCAACACAGAAAAATACTTAGTCTAATATTCCTATTTCCTAGCTATTTCTAAGAGAAACACTAAAGTCTAAGATCCTACTTACATACAGACACAGGCAGATACTGGTGAGTTGGATGTTCTCAAGACAAATGCTCAAATGCTCTCATTCTTTCTGGCCTTAAATTGATAACACAGTACCACCGATTCATTTCAGATTACATAATTTCTTTCTGGTTCCCAGGCTAAAAAAAACTCAGAGGTTAATAGGCCTTATGATCTTGCAGTTTTTTCAGGAAGCCAGAGCAATAAGAGAAATTATACATGTAAATTCTAGCCATTAACTCTGGCCTCAAAACAGTAGGCAGAATGCCTCCCTCTAGCCATCTCGGCTCCGAATTTTAGATCAAAGAATTTCACAATGCTTGACTTATCAGCTTTCTTACAGCAGCTTGCACTGTTGTTATATTTTTGCAGTTCCACATTTAACACCATTTTTCCTCCATTTAAGGGAACAAGCCTGTGGCTTACATTAATATTTACAAATGACAGAGTTATCTACAAAATTCTATCTAGCTAAGCTGGCAGCCTTCACCTATCTTCACACATCTCCCTCCCTGGAAAACTCAAGTGAGTTTTTCAAGTGACCCTTGAGAAACGTTGCTTGACAGGGTTAGGTCTATTTGAGTATACCTTACCCCATTCCCTGTCTTGAGACCCCATCTGCATTGGCATTGCTAATCCCACTGCAGAACTGCACTGAAATATCATATGCTTGCAACCCTAGACTCCATCCTAGCAACTTGGCATTTTGCTGGCTGGCTCTGTTTAACCATGTTAGGGGATTGTGATCTGTCACTACAATGAATTTTCTTCCATACAGATAAGGCTGAAGTTTCTGCAGTGCCCACACTATGGCTAGACATTAATTTTCTACAGCTGCTTAGCATTCCTCCCTAGGTTGGAGCCTACGACTGAGATAAACCACTGGGTGCTCTTCTCCCTTTGAAGAAATCTGGCTAAGTACAGCCCCCACCCCATGGTTCAAAGCATCCACCTGCACAACAAATTATTTGCTGTAATCTGTACTGGCTAACACAGGGGGTCCTCCCAAAGATTCCTTAAGCTCCTGGAATGCTTGCTCACAGGCTGTGGTCCACACTACCTTATCTGACCTGTTCTTCCTTGTCAGATCTGTGAGGGGAGCAGCTATGGTGCTATAACTGGGGATGCACTTTCTGTAGTACCCTGCTGTCCCTAAGAATGCCCTCAATTGCTTTTTGGTAGCAGGTGCAGGCCATGCCTGAATGGCTTCTACTTTGACAGGTTCTGGCCTGATCTTACCACTCCCCACTCTGTGTCCCAGGTAGGAGACCTCTGCCATACCCACCTGACATTTGCTTGGCTTAATGGTCAACCCTGCCTTCTGTAGTCTGCCCAGCACCTCCCTGACATGCTGAAGGTGCTCTTGCCAGGAATGGCTGTAGATGGCAATATCATCTAGGTAAGCAAGGGTAAACCCTCCTGCTTCTGCTAGGATATGATCTACCAGCCTCTGTAAAGTCGCTGGGGCACTTTTCATCTGAAAGAGCATCTTTGTGAACTCATATAAGCCAAAAGGGGTCACAAAGTCTGACCTTTCTCTAGCACTGGGAGTCAAGGGTGTCTGCCAGTAACCCTTGGTAAGATCGATGGTTGTAAGATACTTAGCCCCACCCAGCTGCTCTAGGGCCTCATCTGTCCTAGGCATGGGGTAAGCATCTGACTCTTTGTGACTATTTAATTTCCTATAGTCCACACAGAACCTGGTGCTGCCATCCTTCTGTGTCACCAGCGCCACTGGGGGTAGCCCAGGGACTGTTGGACTCTTGAATTATCCCTAGTTCCAACATCTCCTGTATCTCCTCCCTCAGAATCTGTTTGACTCTCTCAGGCACCCTATAAGGGATCTGCCTAATAGGTCTTTGGGGTCCTGTATCCACCTGGTGCTGCACCAGGTGGGTGCACCCTGGTTTCCCAGTGAACATGACCCCAAACTCCTGTAACACTGCTTGGATTTCGTAAACTTGGGTAGGAGATAGCTGCTGGGGCATTGCTACCCCTTCCACTGAGGTGTCAGTCCAAGCCTAATTGAGGAGATCAGTCACCAGATCTCCCTCAGACTCCTCTTGCAACCCACATCAAATACTCAGCACAAGGGCCTCCCTATCATGGTAAGGTTTCATCATGTTAACATGGTACAATTTGTGCTCCTGCCTCCTGCCTGGCAGTTCTACCATGTAGTTAACATCACTTACCACCTTGTAGGGTCCCTCCCAAGCTGCTTGCAGTTTGTTGTGTCTGACATGAATGAGAACCATTACCTGTTGCCCTACAGCATACTCTCTAGCAAGAGCATTCCTGTCATACCATACCTTTTTCTGTTGTTGGGCTTCTGCCAGGTTCTCCTGGGCCAAACCCATGAGTTCTCTGAGCAGTGTCCTGAGGTTTAGGAAATATGCCACAACAGACTCCTTGTGAGATTCACACTCACCTTCCCACTCATCAGGAATTAAATCTAGAGGTCCCCTCCATATCCCATACAGCATCTCAAAGGGTGAAAACCCTGTAGATTCCTGGGGAACCTTTCTGTAAGCAAACAACAGATGGGACAAATATTTGTCCCACTCCCTCTTAAACTGGTCTGCAAATGCCCATAGCATGGACTTGATTGTAGAGTTTAACCTCTCAACAAGATGATCATTAGTCTGGGGATGGTAGGGGGTGGTCTTCATGTGCTTCACCCCACAGGACTTCCACAGACAAGCCAGCAGGTCTGGCATGAAATTGGCACATCTGTTAGTCAGTATTTCTTCTGGGAAACCTACCCTGCTGAAAATCTCTAACAAAGCATTTGCCACCTTTTCTGCCTCAATGGAGGACAGAGCCACTGCCTCAGGGTATCTTGTAGCATAATGTACTATCACTAGGATATACTTTTTCCCTGTGGAACTTGGGGGTACGCAGAGGCCCCACAATATCCATAGCAACCCTCTGAAATGGCTCCTCAATCACAGGCAAAGGCATCAAAGGAGCTCTCACCTTGTCACCTGCCTTGCCTACCTATTGGCACTCCTCACAGGTCCTGCAGTACCCTGTTACATCTCTGAAAATTCCAGGCCAATAAAAGTTCTGCATAAAATAGCTCTTTATACGTTTTATGCCCATATGACCTGCAAAGGGAATATCATGGGCTATGGCTTGAAGCACCATATGGTAGGATCTAGGCACTACCTACCAACTGCTGTACCGTCTTACCTTCTAGCCCACACTCAGTGGTTCACTCTCTATACAGTAACCCTTTGTCACAGTATACAAATTCCCCCTTCCCTTGAGAATCAGGTGCCTCATTAGCTACCTGCCTCAGGCCTTGCAATATAGGGTCTGAGAGCTGTGCCTGTCTCAACTCTCTCTTTGTAACCCATTCCACAGGAAGTCTGGCATCCTCTGACAGTCGTGCCTCACTGTCAGCCTGGGTACTACTATTCACCTCTATGTTTGCAGTCACTCTGTCCAGGGGAACATCAGTACCCACAAGCAGCTGTGGCCCACCCTCAGTCTCACTGCTACAGAGTAGCTCCCTCCCTAGAGTAACCACCTCATCCATCCTGGCTGCAAGTATGTAGTCTGTCTGGGTCTCCCCCAGGCTACCAGACCCACATGCTTGTCTCCTAGCCTGACTGCGTGTAACTGCATAAGCACATGGTACTGCCTCATCTAAATCCTTCCCTATCAGGACATCTGCAGGATGGTAGTTTGGTACCCCTGTTGTCTCAAGACAACCTACTATTGGTATTTTGTCTTTCCCACTTACTGGCTCTCTCATCTTTTCTTCCCCACCTTGCCTCCATGGACATCTGTATACCACATGGCCCCACTGGTTGCATTCAAAACATTTAACCCTAGGTCCTGGATGTATACCTGGATTAGTGGCTTCCCCTGCTACTGGTAGATTCTGTTGGGGCAGTCTGGGCTGCCCAACATGGGTTCCTTTAGACCCATGAGCAGTACTGTGGGTCCCTTTCCTGTGCAGGGATGCCCTGATTGCTAGGTATAGGTCTCCCTTCTTCCCCAACATATCTAAAGTAGCACATTGTCATTGTCTGTCAGTTAACCAGATCCTCATGTCCTCAGGCAAAGTGCTAAGGGCTTGTTCCCTCACCAAAAGGTCTGCTAGCCCTTCAAAGGTGGTGACCTGACATCCACTCATCCAACTGTGAAAATAAGTGCTGAGTTCAGCAACATATTCACGCACACTTTCATCTACCTTGCGTCTATTCTCACAAAACTTTTTCCTATACGTTTCAGGTGTTAGCTTAAAAAATTCTAACAAACAGTTCCTAACAGTAGTATAATTAAAACAGTCAATGTTAGACATTTTAGACAACACAGTTACAGCTTTACCATGGAGTAAGGGGGTCATGAACCATACCCAGAGCCTTTGGTCAACATCATACTGTTTACATACCCTCTCAAACATATGACTGAAACTATCAAAATTATCCCCCTCTTTAAACTGTGGAAGAAATTTACTGACCTTTTGTGCTTCTGGGGTCCAGTTACTCCCTTCTCCATTACCTCCATGACTCTGGTGAAGAGTCAGCATCTCCTTTTCATGCTACCTCTGCCTTTCCTTTTCCTCCGCTTCCAGGCGTAGCAGTTTCCCATTCTCCTCAGCCTGCAAACGCCGCAATTTCTCATTGTCCTCTTTCTCTAGATGCCTAAGTCTCTCAGCTCCTTCTTTTTCCAAATGCCTGGCCTCCAATTCAAGTCTCTTTTGCTTCAGATGGATTTTTAAGTCCTCTGCATTAAGGTTGAGCTGTCCATTCTCTGAGTGTGGTACATCTCCACTGCCAGTCTGATCGTCCTCCTGGTTGCTGTTTTCTGATGCAGCTGTGACCAAAGCTGCAATCATGTCTGCCTTAGTCAGGTTTACATGCACCAGTCCCCTAGCCTGGCACATTTCAGCCAGCTGGCTCCTTGTCAGCTTTCCGTACTCCTCTGCTGACATGCTGCCTGCTCTCCCTGACTAACTAAGCTAACAAAAGAAATAAAACAATTGTGATCTGAACTCTGAGTATTCACTGCATGGCTGATTTAGAATACAAAAACACCTTCAGAGATCACTGTACACAAGCTACAGCAATTCAATCTACCCACACCACTACAAGCCAATTAGTATTAGCTAACCAATTAATATGTGGTGTGGATATCCCACTACTATCCAACAATTAATATGTGAAGCCTGTGCACTGGCCCAGCAATCAAGGAGCCTCATTCCTCACCACTAACACCAGTGAGAGGCATGAATATTGGGAAGGATAACAAATACACACACAGTAAAGTACAATTTCCCTTAAGATCACACAGAGATCACAGTCAGTCTGGGGCTGGTTTCTCCCTTTCTCTCCAGATCCCCAATAAGATTCCCTACTGGCACAGCTATAGGGTCTAGATCTCAGCCTAGTGGGCAAGATAAAACTTCCTGCACCCTCTCTGTCCAACCAGTGCTTCATGTCCCTGTCCAAGTAGCTGACACACACACACTTTGAGATATGAGTTATATACAAACACACAGACACTCCTGGGGAAGGCTGGCACAGATTCTCCAGCTGTGCCCCCTTTCTGCCCAGTTTAAAAGGTAGTATCAGCTGCCACCACCGACTAATATTTATCAGCTACTAAAAAAGTCCCTTACTAAAGGTTGTCCATTTATTACTGATCAATATTATTATCCAAATGGTAAGTGTGACTGAACAGCAAGACTTATTGGAGTGACTTCGACAGTATCACTATATACATGCAATGTACTCTAGAGCTTAAATTATCTCTACACAAAACAGCCACAGTTGAAATGTTTAAAAATATTTAATAATAAATAATAAAAACACAAGATAATATTTCTTACTACACAGTGCTAGTCAAGAGTTCAGAGATCACAGGAAAATTCTTAAAATAATACAATAGAATAGTTCTGACATCAACACGGAAAAACACTTAGTCTAATCTTTCTATTTTCTAGCTATTTCTAAGAGACATACTAAAGTTTAAGATCCTGTTTACATACAGACACAGGCAGATACTGGTGAGTTGGATGTTCTCAAGACAAATGCTCAAATGCTCTTATTCTTTCTGTCCTTAAATTAATAACACAGTACCACTGATTAATTTTAGATTACATAATTTCTTTCTGGTTCCCAGGCTAAAAAAAAACTCAGAGGTTAATAGGCCTTTTGATCTTGCAGCTGGTCTGGAAGCCAGAAGTAATAAAAGAAATTATACATGTAAATTCTAGCCATTATCTCTGGCCTCAAATGAATAGGCAGAATGCCGCCCTCTAGGCATCTTGACTCTGAGTTTTAGATCAAAGAATTTCAAAATGCTTGACATCAACTTTCTTACAGCAGAGAGCACTGTTGTTACATTTTTGCAGTTCTACATTTAACACCATTTTTCTTCCATTTAAGAGAACAAGCCTGTGGCTTACATTAATATTTACAAATGACAGAATTATCTACAAAATTCTATCTAGCTAGGCGGGCAGCCTTCACCTATCTTCACAGCACCAAAGAAAATAAGTCTGGAGTTTTCTTTAGAAAGCCGCCAAAATGGAATGGTCTGGTGACAAACATCATTGTAGACTTGTTTTATTTAAATGTTTACAGAAATTTTAAAAGTTCTGAATAAAGGAATAAATCAGTGTGTTTAATCATTTGTGAGGATGAGGAAAAGTTAATTGTTTGTGAATTGTGCAATGACCTAGAAACTGACCTATGGATTAGGGAAAAGCTTTTTAAGGTTCTGCTTGAGAATTTATCAGAGTAGACCAATGGAAGAGTAACTCTTCATACTTACATTGTCTTTTTCTTAATTTTCTCATGTTTTATTATAGCATTATTTTACTTGGATAGCTTTCTGAGTTTTAGAGGTTCTTGGCTGAGAAGAATATAAATTCTTTGTCAGGCCTAGAAAGCATTATTTGCTTTCAATTTGTGGGAGAAGCTAGAAACTGGGTTTTTTTGTGAGTTAATGCTGTTAAGGAAAACAGTTTCAAGTTTTTTTTGATACATGTGCTAAACAAGATTGTTGTGTGAAGAAATCTGATATATTTATATATTGTGTGGAAAATGTATTTTTTGAGTTTGCATGCTTTCATGTTTTTCTTGGTTTTGCTCTTTTTTACTGTTATTTTATTTAAATATTTTTGGAGTTTTAAAATTTCTAGGATAGAGCTTTATGTAGTCTTTGTATTTATTTTACTGAGGACCAGAACATAGCAATAACTTAAGAATAACATGGGACTGGAATTTGGTCTTTATATTTAAATTAATACAAGAACAATTTCAAGGCTTGCTTAAGACGTTTAGAAAAAATTGATAAAATTTATATTTTTGTTTTTAAACAAATTATTTCCATTTTCCCTCTTATTTTACTGTACTGTACTATTGTTTTATTTTATTTTCATTTTAAAAGGTCTACATTTCGGAGACAGCAGCTCTCTATGAGGCATATAGGGATGTTGATTGCTTAGTAGCTGTGGGAGAAGTGGGAATTTAGTATTTTTCTTTAAGGCAAAATGTAAAGCCAGTTTATGGTTTTCTTGAGAGTGCTATAAGAAAAAACTGCCATATTAAGAAATCTAATTTTGAGTAAGTGTGTACTACTATTGATTTCTTATTATGTTTTGTTTTATTTTATTGTAGCTTTGTTTTATTAAAAGTTTTGGGAGATTTTAAATGTTTGGTACAGAAAGGAAGCAATGAGTTTATTTTTGTGAGGCCTACTAAACATTAGTTGCATGTTACTTGTTAGCAGAGTTGGTCACTGGTGTTTGTGTTTAAGATAACAAGGAAAACCATTTTTTAAATTTTCCCGAGCCTTGTGCCACAAGAGACTAGCATTTTGTCTCTCCACTGAAATTATTTCCTTTTAAACGATGAACCAGTTTTATTTTGGTAATAATTATATCTTTCTTGGAGTTCAGAACATTTAACATGTAATGGAGCAGAACGATCTAACCCAAGATTTGCTGAGGGAGGGGGTCCTGTTCATGTTGTTAATTAAAATAACTGTGATCATTTGAACTATGACAGTTTAAGCAATATAATGAGGAAATACGTACTATGAAAATTATGTATCTTGGAGTATTCCCTCTTCTCTGAGGTATAGCAGGTATATCAGGAGTTGGGGGTACATCTGTACACATCAGGGCACAGGGTGCTTGCCTCCTACAGTAAACACTTGCAATGTGTATAAACAACTTTTAAAGTTCACAGTTACTTGTTTTAAATTGTGTTTACATTTTCATAGTCTCAGGAATCCCATTATTGAGTCTTATACGTCTGATAGGAAACCATAACATATTTTTTAATCGAGATGTTGAGTCATATATTTATGAATGAGAATATGGACATTTCACTGATGCTGAGTAAATGGTTATCTGTCTGCACTGAGGAATAACCCAGAATGGGTTTGCCTGTACCCTAGTACTTGTCAGCTGGTGGAAATAGTTGATTGGACATTCTGAGGGATTTGAAGTTTTGGCTGTAAAGAGTGAAATGTGATTAGGATTTTACCCTGTTTGTGGAGTGAGATATGTAAATATAATTTGAAGGGCTTAAAGTTGAAATGAAGATTTATACCAATTTGGAAGTATGGGGTCACCTTACTAGTCAAGGAAATTGTGATATATAATGAGTGGATCATGACAGAATGGATTTACAGAGTTAGCAGTCTATTAAAATAAATAGAATATACATAAGAAATTACTCAAAAATAAGTCAATAACTTTATAGTGGAAACATTTTGTGTAAATACTGTAAATGCTGAAATGTACAGTACATGGTTACTGTCATTATAATGTTTATATTTTGTTATATTACTTTGCTTGAAGTGATGGAGCAATTGGTTAGAGTGGATATGGCCTCTGCACTTGGCTATCATTTAATAACAGTTTGAGCAGTGATGGCCTATTTGCTGATTAAAAAGGTGCTAGGAGTATAGAAGGGATTGTACTGAATCATGTTACCTTTTGTGTGAAAGGGATAATAGTTTTCTTGTCAGGTGAGATTGTCTTGTAAAATTATCTTGAAAGTTGATCAAGATAGGTTTTGATATTCTCTATTAATTATTAAAAGATTGAGGATATTGAGATACATCAGTATATATCAGTGTTTACATGTATAAGTAAGCACTGTTGGTATGGATGAAATAGGAAAGAAACTGTGACTTGTTGCAGGATATGTGGCATTGTTTGTAGACTGTCTGGATGAACAGTATCCATGACAGGGTAGATATGAAAGTTATGTACTCACCATAGTGATATATTCATGTTGTCCTCTTTTCGTCCAGTTCAACCTTTGGGGTTACTCAAGTGTAACCAGATTGGACTTTGGTGCCTTTAGAGGCTGTGGATCCAGGGCTTAGATGCTTCCCCTACCCATAATCCTTTGCTTCCTTCAAATACCTCAGATCAAATTTGCCTACTTAAAGCCAGCACAGTCTCTTATTATCTCATAAATTATGACTCCTAAATTATATACCAGAATACAGGCTGGAGAAAACAACTAACTGATATTATGTACAGACAAGGTTCTTGGTTAGGTCTCCTCAATTAAAGAGGATCACCAGGTGAGAAATTTTGGAAGGCAGAAGGAGAGAGGAATGTTGAAACAGATAAAAAGAAGACATGACAAAATCTATCTTTTTTGAAAGTACTTGACTGACATATCCTATGTTGTCCCTTTTTTCCTTCAGTTCAACCTTTATTACAGATTCCCTAGCTGCTACAATCCTGGGAGGTATCAGGGAAGGATATTCCTGAGAATGGTAGAGTTGAAAGATGTACAAGATCTTAACTATATGTCCCGCTTGCAATGATTAATGAATCTGTGAACTGTAGACCAAGTTGCTGCAGCACAGATTTCATCTCCTGTAACCACAGACCTTGTTGAGTGAGCTCTTGGTTTCTTGTTTAGAGAGACTAACAATTTTTTTGTATACAAAGGGTATGAAATCTGATAGCCACCATGACAATGTGAGTTTAGAACCACTCTGGCCTAGCTTGGCTTTAGAAATGGCAACAAACAGCTGATTAGATTTTCTGAAATCTTTAGTCCTATGGAGAAAAAAATCTTAGCTGTCTGTGGACATCCAATAGATACAAAATATATTCTCCTTTGTTAGAAATCTTGGGAAGAATACTGGTAAACTGCAAGTTTGATTAATTTTCATTTCAGATGCCACTTTTGGAATAACTGTAAGATGTGTTCTCAAAGAAACCCTATCCTTATAGAAAATAAGATAAGGAGGTTTACAAGAAAGTGCTTGTAATTCGGAAATCCTTTTAGCCAAAGTGATGGACACCAGAAAAATAATCATCTAAGAAACTTTAGGTTTGCTGACACTACTAGCTCAAAGGCGGGTTTTATTAATGTTTGAAACATGATAGTTATGGCCCATAGAGGAATAGGATCTTTTATGTAAGGTCTCAATAAGAACGTTCCCTTTAGAAAGGTCTTTGACATTTTTAGAGAAGCTACAGCCATCTGATTGTGCCCAATGTGGAAATTAGAAATAGCAGCTATTTGCACTTTGATTGTTGAAAAGCTAGATTATTTTTGGAAAAGGTCTGACAAGAAGTCAAGAATGGAAGAAAGAGGAGTTGAAAAGGGATCTGTCCCTTAGCAGCTGCCCAGATAAAGAACCTCTTCCATTTGCTAAGGTAAACTTTTCAGGTACTCAATTTTTGAGAGGCTAACAAAATATGAACCACATGAGTGGAAAGCCTGGCATCTCTAGCCAACATTAAAATTTCAGAAACCATGCAGTTAGCTTCAGTGTCTCTGGGTCTGAGTGAGGCTGCATGGATGGGTGAGTGAGAAGGTCTGGACAGTTGTCCAGCTTTATGGGAGGACATATTAGATGAGTAGATGAAGCCAGAGGAAAATTAACCACACTTACTGGAGCCAAAAAGAGCAATGAGGATTACTTTATCCTTGCACCTTCTTGCTTTCTGAATGAGGGAGAAAGGCATATAGAAGGCCCAGGGGCCAGTTGTGGACTAGAGGGCCTCTCAGTAACTCCCCCTGTGCAGGAATAAGGATGAAGTAACTGCTGAACATGTAGTTTAGGTATGAAGCAAAAAGGTTGTGGCATTATTGACCCCAGTGGATAAAGATTTGATTTGCCACAGCTTGACTGTGTGACCACTCAAAAGGCAGGAGAATGGAGCTGCTCAATTTGTCCTCTAACACATTGGAAGTCCCCATAACATGCATTGTTATGAGAAAGCAATGGGAATACATCGCCCATTGCCACACTCTCATGACCTCTTGGCATAGAGGGTATAAACAGGTTTTGCCCTGCTTGTTAATGTACAAGACTACTGACATCTTCTCAGTCTGTATAGAGATCACACCCTGGTGAGAGAGTCCTTTAAAGCCTGCAGTGCTAGGAGAATTGACCTCATCTCCAGGATATTGATGTGGAAAGTGGCCTCTGTGTTTCATCATGAACCTTGCCTCCCCCAGCGCAACTCCAGGAGGGAAGCATCCATGGTTACTAAGGCTGTGGGGGGATGTGGAGGAAAGGGTTGACCTCCTCGGAGAGTTGTGGAGGCCAACCACCATATGATGTGAGATTGCACATGGATATTCTATGAATCGGCACATGAAGAGCATGGAAGAACTGGGACCATTGTGCAGAAAAAGTCTACTGAATAGCTCTCATGTAGTATCTGGCTATCGGAAGAAATATTATTGTCAAAGCCATCAGTCCTAGCAATTGAAAGAAGAGTCTTGCAGGTGGCAATGGGTTTTGAAAAGCTTACAAGGCTCTCAGATGTAAAGATATAATCCTGAAGAACTTGCAAGGCTGTCTGATGTTGAGATACAATCCTGGACTCTGGGACTAGCTATCTGGTTAATCATGTTCAAGTGGTATCTGATGAAATCTGTTTGTTGTGTGGGTATAAATTTGTTTTTAGAGTGGTTGACTGTGATCTCCAAATGCTGAAGAAGCTGGAGCAAGAAGTCCTGTTGCTGGAGTAGAAGATCCCTGGTTGGTGCAGTGAGGAACCAAATGTCCAAATATGAAAACACCCAAAACCCTAGCAGTCTGAGATACACTGAGACTACTGCCATGCAGTTGATGAACACCCAGGGGTCTGTTGTGAGACAAAATGGCAGTGCTCTGAATTAGAACTGATTGTCTCCTAGCCAGAAACAAAGAAATCTCCTTGATTGCCTTGAAATCTTGATGTGATAGTAGGCATCCTAGAGCTCTATAGAACACATCCAATCTGACCCCCTGCCCTCTTTAGTAATAGATGCTGACCCAATTCCTAACGCTGCCCCTTCCCTCAACTCTAACCCCGCACCTTACCTCGATAAAAACCTTCCCACAGCATGGTCACTATTCAGACACATTTGATGCTAGTATTATGGTAGTGTTAATATCAGGAGAGGAAATAGTTTTCCTTTCTCAATATTATTTCATGCAGTATTTTTTGTTTTCGGTATTTTGTATGTTCAAACTTTTTTGTTGGTATTTTCAATTCAACATTAAATTTGTTTGATCATACACAATAGAACAAATATATATATATATATATATATATATATATATATATATATATATATATATATATATATATATATATATATACACACACACCAACTCTGAAATAACACCACAGTGGGGAATGGGCAAGTTTCCGAATCCCTACTGTTCCACAGTCTCTGTCAGGAAAAGGCAGTAACACTTGATCATCTAATTTTTTGATCAGCTGCACCAGCTTTTTTTCATTTACAACAAATTAGCTAGTTGTTGAAAGGAATGTAACCCATATATATTATTTATACATGCACACCAACAGCACCCCCCAGAGACAATGCACCACTTGGTAAGGGTAAAAAAGTCACTAAAAAATTGCAACTTTTACACTTTAGGGAGTAACAATTTTGTGAACTGAAATCACAACCAGGACTCACTAAGGTTGGACAATCGGCCACAGAAAGTTATGGTGAATGGTACATTGTCAGCAATAACTGAAATGACTTGTGAATTGTTGCTGTGGTTAGTCCTGGGTGCAGTGCTCCTTACCTTATTCATTTCAAACATATTAGTCCAGAGGACATAATCAACCTCTTTATGAACAGCAGAAAGATAGGTGCAGGAATACACAATGTCAGGCAAGTATGAGGAAAGAGCTTAGGACAGATTCAGTGCCAATTTTACCCCCCCCCCCAAAGGACCACTCACAATACCAGTAGATTGCCAGGCACCCAGTATTATTGCTGCACAGGTTGAAACAGCATTGTCCAAGGCCAAGAATACAGCTTCTATGGGATCTGACAATATCCCTGGCTGTGTTCTACATGACTTACAGAGTGAACTGGCACCTCACCTGTGTGCCCTGCTCAGTCACAGCCTCACCTCAGGCTTTGTCCCTATCAAATGGCACACTACTACAGTCATCCCTCTCCACAAAGGAGGAGCGACTACAGACCCTGTGAACTATCGCCCCATTAGCCTGATGAGTCTGACATGCAAAGCTGTGGAATGCATCATCATGGACCTAATAAACAAGGATATAGGGAATCTCCAAACACTGGATCCCACACAATTTGGTTTTGTGAAGGGTAGATCATGCCTGCTCAACTTGGTCAACTTCTTTGAGTCAATCACCAGAGCTGTGGATGAAGACAAGGTGGTTCATACAGCCTACCTTGATCTGGCCAAGGTCTTTGATACCATTCCCCACCCAGAAATCATAAAAAAACTCATTAAGCTAGGCATCAACCCCTATATCACTAGGTGGGTTGCAAACTGGCTCACAGGTAGAACCCACAGTGTGAAAGTAGCTGACTCCAAGTCAGACTGCTGACCAGTCACGAGTGGAGTCCCACAGGGTTCAGTCCTGGTTCCTCTCCTGTTTGGTATCTACTTCTCTGAAGTCCAGGCCAACATGAGGGGACTCTGGCTGACAAAGTTCGCAGACGATTGCAAACTGGGAGCTATTATTAACTTCTCAAGTGATGTTGACATCCTACAGAAAGGCCTCACTGAGACCAACGACTGGTGTCAGAACCATGGCTTTAAGCTCAATGCCAAAAAATGTGTCATCATCCCCTTTGGGAAAAACCCGGTTCCCATGAATTACCACATCGATGGTAGCCCACTGAACACAGAAAACATTATAAGAAATTTGTTAACACACATTGACAGTAACCTCTCTTTTGACCACCACATTGCCACTGTGGTCAGAAAGTCCTTCTATGTGCCACATCTCATTATTAAGGGTTTTGCATCCAGGAAGAAAGAGGTCATTGTCTCCCTCTTCTCTTCCCTCATTAGGTCAATCATTGAGTACAATACCCCATTTGGCATGTACCTCACTAAGCACCTGCAACAACTGGAGAGGCCACAAAAGTACCTCACAAAGAGGATCCTAGGCCTTAAACATTTGTCCTATATGGACAGACTCAAAAAATTCCAACTGTTCTCTGTCTCATATTGCCTACTTAGAGGCATTCTCTGCTTGACTTACAAAGTCATGTCTGACCCAGATCTGTTAGAAATGCTACATCTAAAGAAATCCCAATCCCTCCACACCACACGATCCAGCGACGTCAACCTCATTACCACAATAAACAGAACATTATGGATGGGACAGGTTCATAACCCAGAGATTGCCCATGCTATGGAATAGACTTCCCATACATATCAAGCAGAGCACCTCACTGGCCCTCTTCAAGAGAAATCTTGGTAAGTGGATGGGAAATAGAAAATTCACCCCATGGATCACTCCAGTGGCTCTGCTTGACAGAGGCACTGGGAACTAAGGTCGGGTGGCACGATGCCAGGGTATCCTATGGGCTAGGCTTGTAAAGGCTCCAGGGCCATTAGCCTAGTACACATTTATGAACCTATGAATGTTTTCCAAGTGGACATATAGATGGCAGTTGATTCACTGTAGATTAACACAAAATACTGTGCTTATGCTACAACTCTGGTAAAAAGTATCAGCTAGGGTGGGTAGTAGAAATGATGGCAAATGAGTAGGAAGGGGATCTGAAGTGAAGACTGAAAGAATTTAACTGCAGTGAACAGAAGTCTGGATTGCATCATCAGGACAAGCGAAGAACTAATGTTGCATCTCTACTAGGCTGTGGTCGGGTCACAACTCGAGTACTGTATACATTTCTGGCTGCAGAGTGATATCTAATTGCTGGGAGGAATCAAGAGGAAGGCGACCAGGAAAGCATATGGAACAGAGAGGTCATGGTCAGAGATTAGAGGAGATGTAGCTTTTGTCACTGGAGACCAGAATGAAGAGGAAGGACATCATATGGGTGCACAAGATAATGTTAGATGAGAAGTGATCACCCTAACAAAGAAGGATAAAGGGATAAATGAGGTACGTGTAACAGATTGTATCAGCCAACTACTTCCTCTGGGTCTGTGAAGTGCTTCTTTTGTGGGAGACTTGCATACTCAGAATGGGTTACTGAATCAGGTGATTGAGAAGATATCAAATGGGACATCCAAGTTAGAAAGCCACAGGTTGTGAAAGGAGTGGGGAGGGGGTGAAAGGTAGTAGAATGTCAAATTCATTTAAAGTGCAAACTAGATAGGATGATTTTCTATATAGTGTATACCCTCCAAAGAAGGTACCCCTGCAGTGTGACAGCTGTGGTAACTAACTGCCATACCGCTGTCATTAGCTGCTAGCTGTTAAACATCTGCTTAACTAGATACAAACCACATTATGTCAGATTTCAGCAGTGTTTCTTGAAGAACAACTTAACCCAGCATTAGAAAGCACACTGCCATATGCAGTAGTTTAGAGGACTGTATTGCAATGTAATATGCAGAAAGTCTGAATTAATTCCTTTTGCCATTCTAGCACATCATCTGCACCTTTAAGCGTATCTGTATTGTGCTGTTAGTGTATGGAAGACATTTTAGAGGATCAGTGGATCACCTTACAAAAGTGTGGTCTAAAATGAAGTCCTGCATAAGATAATAATTGAACTGAATGCAAATCTGGACACAACTTAATAAAATTCTATTGAAAAAAAATTGAGCTGAATGCAGTGGCAGATCAGATCAAATGAAAATTATTCCCCTCTCCCCTTCTTAGAACAGACACATCCCAAATGTCACGTATGTGTGCAGACCCACACACACACACCTTTTGCAGAGCAAATTTGCCAGAATGCTGCCTATTGCCATTTAGAAAGAAAATCATATAATGGTGTATGTGCCACTTAATATATATAAACTGAAAGTTCTGAAGCTAATTATGCTTGTGCATGTGCAGAATTTCTGTGTGATTAAAGAACTACAAAATTCCCAAGGCCTGAGTGGAGTACTTTCATAACCTCTAGCAAGGAAACTGTTGCCCAGAACATCAGCATTAATCTTAATGGTGCCTTAATAGTGATTGAAAAGATGCCTGTTACAGTTGAACAGGAAATGTCCATTTGTTCTAGCAGTTAAATGCAGTAAACTGTTGTTGTGCTTCAGTGAGTGGAAGAATTAGGTCACAAATGTTCTGCTGGAAAACAGCAAGAACAGTCAAAGCTGCAAAAACTGGAAATTACCATAATAAATTGAAAGTGAGTTGGCATGCTTACAGGTGTTTTGGAAACTTAGCCAGTGAGCTGGAGGTAACGCTCTCCTCTCAAGTTAAAAAAATAGTTTGAAATTGCACATGTTGTACTTGAAAAGAAGTAGCATTTAGAGAACTTGGAAGTGTAGATTTTTCGTGTGTGTGTGTGTGTGTGTGTGTGTGTGTGTGTGTGTGTGTATGTGTAAGTATAGAAATTTTGCTATCCACCATTTGCATTGTTAATGGATGGTAGGGATTTGTCACATTAATTAGAAGATACAGAAAGTGGTTAGTTATTTTTTCAGAAATTAACAATTAAGGGAATGTGTACTGTGAATGGTCTGCAGTCCCTACCAAGAGTTAATTTTATTTTTGTCAGTTTATTTTACTTATTTATTTACTTTTTGTTAACCAGGTAAGAGAACTGTTTTTCAGACTCAACCAATGTCAGAAGGGCAATGTTAAACACAGTATGGCTCATGGACAAGTTTTAGAATAATCAGTTAGCCAGTATTCTGTGGAAGGAAAACAGACTATCCATACAGACACAGGGAGAGTATGCAGACCCCACACAGGCAGTGACCAGAGGTGATACTGCAGCCCAGCACCCCTAGGACTGTAAACTAGAAGCACTACCACTGAGCCTTCATGTTGCAGAAACAGCTGTTACGTTTTTTTCTTTCTTTTACCATTTTATTTGTAGTTCCAGTTGGCATGTATTTTGTGCTAATTAAACAGACCTTCCCTTGCATTTATGTATTTATGTTTAATAGTGGCTGCTTGATTTGTTCTCCATATACAACATTTGTACTTACACCAAAATATATCGAGTTGCTCATTATATGAACCTGTGGTGTTAGACTGACACTGAATTGTAACAGACAAATTAGTTTTATCACAGACACAGATATGACATTATTCATGGTATAAAATAGTTTTAGCACAGGGTCTACTTTAAATCAGTGAACGCTTAAAAAAAACGAACGCTGATTTATCGACCCTCTTTAAGCGAAGGCTGAAAATCCTGAACACTTGGAACAGCGATTTTTTTTCCCTGGGGAAAAAAATCACTGGGCCATTTTCGGGACTTTGCCATTTTCTCCACTGTGGTGCGATTTCTGAGTTGGTATATTTAAGTGGGGGGTATGGGGGCAAAGCCTGCCAATCGGGGAGTGTGGGGTGCAAAGCCCCCCACTTTATTTGCTGTTTTGAAGGGTTTTTATTTTGTGGAACAGTGATTTTTTTCCCTGGGAAATCGCTGTTCCGAGTGTTCGGGATTTTAACCTTTCGCTTAAAGAGGGTTGATAAATCAGTGTTTGCTGATTTAACATAGACCATTAGCACAGACACAGATATGACATTATGCATGGTGGTGCTATGAAAATTTCGTTATTTATTTGATTTTGATAAACAAGCTGGTCTGCATATGGGATTTTTTTGTGTATTTTGATAATTACACACTTCATCTTTTAATGAAGGCCAGTTTTTCAAGACCAGCTAAAGAACTGCAGAATCCCCAGTGTATTTTATAACCAACATGTTTTATAACCTTGAAGTTATGTTAGCTAATATGGGGCAAACACTCACTGCATGAGGTATGTTGGGGTTTGCTCCTGCATACCAAAAAAAAAAAAAAAACTTTCATGATTGCAGATTTCATGGAGATGCTGCTGATTGCCCTGGTTACGTTGACAGTGACTCATCAATAAAACTGTATATCTCCATTTTTCCCCAACAGAAACATAAGGAGAAATTTACAGTGAGTGTTTGAAATCTGTATAGAACATCATGGGAATTTTGTTTTTCTTTACTGAAATAATGACACACTGTAACTATTCTGCAGGACAAATTGCTCTCTGTCAAGTGATTACTTCTATTATCAGGCATCTGTTTTGCCAAAATATTTTCCTTTGTTTACTTGCACATGTATGTGCATTTGTTAATTTTGAATAACAAAGAAATTTCTTGAATTACCTTCTGTAGATCTATTAAGTAAGTGAAAACATGCATGCCAAGGAAATGCATTTGATTCCTTGTTTTAAAAACATTTTATAATATGTATTATTTTGTTAGTAATTTCTTTCCTATGCTTTCATTTTTATTTAAATCATTCAGTGCAATTAAAATTCATTGGTACCTGATTTTGTGTATTAGTATAAAAGAAAGAAAGAAGGAGCATTTGAGACAAATCTGCACTGTTTGCAAGTATTGCCTGCAGAGGTGCCTTTAAGCAATGTCTGAAGACAAAGCAAAAGTATATTTACTCTTCAAGATGTGCTTACTTTTAAATGTTTTCTAATTAATGAAATGTGGTTTATTAGTGGTTTTTATCATCTGTGTTTCTTATTAGAATCTTCCAGTTGTTAGATACAGTATTCCATATGCTTGCTGTGTCTAAACTGTAGGGTAAAACATAGTGGAACACCTTGTTAATAATGCTCTCCTCTTGACAATATTTTCCACCAACAGTAGACGTTTCAACAATGCATCTCTGCCCACTACAATTGCATGTTCTCATTGTTTAGTCAGAGCAGATGGATAACCCCTCTCAATATTTTTTTTAGCTCTTAAAAATTCACAGAAATCTGACAAACCACTTATCTTACCTCCTCATGCAAAAAGTACACCTCAAATAATCGTTTTTTAAAAATAGTTTTATTGAAATTTAAATATAACAATTTTATAAGCAATCACATAGAATTATAAAGGAGAATATATACTACAAAACTAAAAATTGGATGACATACATTTATCCCATACAGCTATATAAATAAAATTAACAAAGTCATAAAAAACTAAAGTATCTACAAAGACATCCAGAATTCATGTTCAGACAATAAGAAATGTATCATGTTGTGATATAATTCATCAATGAAAATGACAAAAGTTTATTACTTATGAAGTAAATTCATATTTTTCCAACAAATTTTGTAAATCGACTCACAAATTATGTTCATATGTCCTTCTAGTTGTTCTAGAAGTAATGGTTTTATTTGTAAATGACAAACTTCTTTTAATATATTAGTGAACTCATGAAAAGTTGGAGGAGATTTCAAAATCCAGTTTTTCGTTATTGTCTTTCTAGCCACTGCCAGTATGGACCAAAGAAATGGATATTTTATTTTTCTAACACACTGAGGAATGGGTGTATTAATATAACCAGAGATTTGTTTAATATAAAGTTATCTGAAAAAGTGCTTGTAATAAATCATTTACATTCTTCCAGAATGTGGTTAAATCAGGACAGTCAAAAAACATATGAGTCCAGTTGATGTCTATATTAGAATTACATCTATTACACCTTGTTTTGTTTTTTATTAATTCTATTCATTAATTGAGACGTGTGTAAAATGATCTGTTCATGAATCTCCAAGTACCACAAATAATCTGAAAAATGCTTTAACATTACAAAATAATGAATAGCTACACACATAAATCTTTTCCCATTCTGCCTTAACTACATTTATGCAATTGGGTGTCATCACTACCCTGATTGCTTTGTCTATCAACTGTTTAAAAATGAATAGTTAAAAAATGTGTAAAATGATATGATGACAGTCACAAATCAAAATAATATCTCAATCTGTAAAGGTTGCATGCCACCAAGGTATTCTTCAGTTAACAACATTCCTACTATGGAATCACATTTAACTAAAATATATTTTTCTAAAATGTCAGTATATTTTAAATAAAAAAAAATGGAACAAGGGAAAAGTTTTGTGTGTATAGCTACCCCTGGTGAACTTTTTAAATATACCAACTGATTTTTTAAAGTTACAATTTTAGAATAATTTTCAGGAAATTAATTTCTAAAGACGTTGACAAAAATAGTTTTAATATGCATATTTATCAAAATAGTGCCAGCAAGAGTTTCTTATATTATTAAATACCCTTTATGTGTCAAAAAGAACATAATAAAAAGAAAATAAACCATGCTAAGATTTTTTCCATTTACACACATTATACATCACCTATGTTTTCTTTTTTTATAACCATCATCAGTCTAACATATTAACAGAAATTCTCAATTCCTGCCATCCCTTAAACCTCACTCCTGATCATTATTCTGCACATATTGTTCCCATAAATTCCATTTATTTTTATGCAATTTGCTCCTTCCCTTTTCCAAAGATCCTTTTGTCAGTTTTTTATCTCTTTTACAATATTCAGTACTTCAAATACAGGTGGTTTAGACTTCTATTTCCAATTTCTAGTGATTGTATTTTGGTAGCCAGCAGAATTAAACTTAAGGCCTTACTATGTCTAGGCAGTTTAGATAACATGTCCCAGCTCAAAAGAATAACCTCCTCAGTCACAGTCATTTTCTCACCCAATATTTCTGACACAGTGCTCTGCAATGAATTTTTAAAATCTGCCAAACTCATTACACTCCCAAAACTGATGTTCCAATAACCCCTTTCTTCCTAATCGCACTTCCAACATTTGCTTTCTACCTGAATAAAGTATTCTTTGTAGTCTGCTTTGGGTATAAAGCTACCTATGCAAACACTTCCAAGCAAAAATGATAAACAGTCTGGTCTTCATTTCATAATCTAGAACCATACATATGTCCTTCCATTGTACAGTTCTAAATTACTTTCCCAGTTTCCCTTCCCAATGTTTTCTAAGCTCCTTTGTGTGGTTCTTATAGTTATCATACAATATTTTATATGACATATTAATTATCCTTTTTTAACAGCAGCTTTTGTTCTAGATTCAGTTAGAAATTCTACCAGAGCAAATCTTTCACTTAGGATTCCTCTAGCCTTTTCTCTTTGCCTGTACTCTGATATCACTTCCCTTAAATGGAGGGCAGTCTCTAACCTGCAGTCTAAATGTCTTCTTGGCCTCATCCCACTCATTTACCTTTCTCTCTCTAGTTATTTATCCCCAATACCTTGGTTCCTTTGCCAGTTTTCTCCAATAAATTCTATCCCTCTGTTGCCTATTTTCTGTACCCCTACTTGTAGTCATCTCTATTGGCAAAAATCTCCTTTCTCCATATATATAAATATAATATGTCTATGGTTAAAAATCTGCATTCAGAATCCCAGTCTCACATTATTTCTTGAACTCCTCCCACTTCATCATCATCATCATCATCACTTTCCATCATCTGCCTGTGTTATGTATATGAGCATTAACTGTGAAGCTCTAAAATAACTCTTCAAATCAGGTAATCCTAACCCACCTTTTTCTTTAGTTTACATTCAAAACTTGGAAACTGCATCAGACAACCAGCATGTGGTCAAATGGCAGTTTTCAAGATGGCACAATGTCAAACCAAAATGTATTGACTACACTACAGCAAACGGGTAGTGTAGTATGAGTATCTGGGTTCAACATTGTGGAGGGAGATTGCAGTTCAGTGAGGAACAGGGAATTAGCCCATTTCCTCACTGTGGTGCGATCTTGGAGTTGGTATATTTAATGTGCAGGGGTGTGGGGGGTGCAAGGGGGCATAGCGCCCCTACAAAATAGCAGAATTAACATACCATTGACTGTAGAGTGTAACAGTATATTAATACATCAAAATATGGATGTTGATGTATTTGTTTTTGCCTTGGTCTCTGTTTCAAAATTCCAAATTCAGCATTTCGGGTTGACATTCGGAATGGTCAACCAAAGCAGATTTGGAATTTCAATAGTAAACATGTGTGTGTGTGTGTGTGTGTGTTTGTGTATATATGTGTATAGATATATAGTAACCTAATTATTGTATCAGGGAATACAAATGCTTCAATTGCCCTATTCATAAAATCCCAGCTTACTCTGTCAAATGCTTTCTCTGCATTAAGACCCACCAACAACAGCAATGTCTTCTTACATTTTGCTTCCCTGTGAATTATCATTGTTCTATTGTTCTCTTAATATTGTCATATGTTCACCTCCCCCACAACAAACTACACTGATCCATAGTTATCAATTTTGGCAACACCTTTGCCATTCTTTTAGCTAGTATAGACATAAACACTGTATAACTGTGGTTGAAAATTAAAATGGGTTTGTATGAAGCTGGGTCTGATGGGTCTTTATTGTCTTTAGGTAATACAGCCACCATGGAGGTCTTCCAGGATGTTCATGCTTTCCCACATTTTAAAATACTGTTAAGCAAATTCTTCCAGATCTTTATCACTTTCTTCCCTCCTAAATTCCAAACTTAAACAGGAATACCATCACAATTTTTTCTCATCTCTTCCTCCCATGTTAGCTATTAGTTTTTGAGCCTCATGTACATCTAACCTTGACATAATTAAGTCTTCCACAAATATTTCCATTTGTGCTGCTATTTCTTGTTATCCATACTCTTCTGCTTTATGCAAAACTTCATAAAATTTCAGAAATATCTCTAATACTGCTACAGGATCTTGGTTATTTTTCTTGTTATTGGCATACTGTAGAGCATGTATTTTGGGCAACTAAAAATACTTATTTACATTAATATCTTTAACACATACAGCAGTCACCGAAAAGAGTCACCCCACATTTAAAATACCTCTGACTACACACTATACAAAACTGATTTACACTCTAACCTGAAATGTTTTATACAAATACTAGCAAAAACAAAAATTGCCAGTGCTGTAGTCATGTTATTAAACCAACCATCACACTGCTACCACTTCCATAGTTAGTACCCTAATATGGCTCTATGGGTTGGGAATGACCATGTCACAACCTCTTACAATCTGCGTCACATTTATTCATCTCACTATTGTACTGACACTTCAGATCATAGCATCTGTTAAATCCCAGGGTCAAGCTCCAAGCTAGTCAGATAACGGCACGAAGAGCCTTCTCTACCTGCTGCAGGAGTCATACCTGTAGAAACTGGAGCTGGTAACTGCCATTTCTGAATGGAAAAAGATTGATATGTGTCAGAAGTTGGGGGAGTGCTTGAGCTCCCTGACAGGGATCCCTGATCTAGCCAACAGTGCAGGCGCAGATACAATGACATACAAACATGGAGGGGAGGCTACTGGCTGGGTTTCAGTGGTCCAGTAGAGAAGGCCAAAGTTCTACAGTAAGTACTTTTTACTTGATTTGTTATACAGCAGAGTACTGTTTATATAATGTGCGGAAATCTGGGGTTATAGATGTGAATGCTTTAAATCTATGTATTTATGCATACATATATACAAGCAAACTGAACAGTGAGGCAGTGGATAGCATTGTCACCTTACCCTATGCAATAGAGTTAAAAAGCTAATAAACAGGACAAATTCCAATACTACCAGTCTGCCCTAGACTCCTCACAACACAGCCCCAAATAATTCTGGTCCTCCATAAACTCCATCCTCCACCCAGGTAAAGTCAGTACCCCTCCTCATAACATCCCTCACTCCTCCAAAAATATTGCTACCTCATTCAACACACACTTCACACAAACCATACAGTCACTAGCTAAACAACACAACCCCCTTCCCTCCAACCCACACCTTCAACTAGTAATCTCCCCACTGCCTTCTCTTTTTCTCCTGTACCTACCTCCAACATAAAAAACTCTTAACTAAACTTAAGCCCACCAAATTAGCAGCAGACAACCTCCTAAGTGAATACCTACAAATCACAGCTGATGCTCTGGCCTACACAGTATCCATCTTGATTAACCAATCTCTATCAGAAAGGTACGTTACCATACTGTGGAAAGTATCACATATAATTCCCTTCCACAAGGGCGGCCCCTCCACAGAACTAACCAATTACCGCCCCATAGCTATTCTCTCTCCACTCTCCAAAATACTAGAGAGATGCATACATTCTCAGGCCTCAGGCTACCTCCTTACTAACAACCTCCTTTCCAATACTCAGCATGGTTTCCGACCAAACCATAGCACCACCACTGCCTTACTCTCCTTTACTAACACTATCCTTCAGCATAAAAACAATGGCTATCTCTCCTCTTCTACTTTCCTAGACCTATCTAAAGCATTTGACATTGTCCTACACAAACAACACATCTCTGTCCTCAATAACCTATCCTTCTCTCAGTCAGTCACCAACTGGTTCCAGAGTTACTTGTCTGACCGCCAACAATCCATTGTATGGCAGAATGTCATATCTCCCCAACTTCCTGTCTCCATAGGGGTTCCCCAAGGATCCATCCTTGGACCCCTACTCTTCTCTATTTTCACCAATAATCTAGCCTCTGCCACCAAACATGGCACACTCATACAATACGCAGATGACTCAACCATCATCTGCTCAGCCCAGTCCCTACCCAAACTGCAAAAAGTCACACAGGAAGCCTTTTCCTCTGTTGAAACTTGGTTATCCGATGCCCAATTAATACTCAACCCAAACAAAACTAAACTACTCATCTTCCAACCGACCAAACATACTCAAAACAACTCTCACTTTAACATCACAGCAAAAGACAACACAACTATATACCCAACTAAACACACTAAATTACTAGGAGTGGAAATAGACAATAAACTAACATTTGACATTCACATATCCATGACCATAAAAAAAGTCCACAAAAAACTAGGAGCGTTACACAGAAATAAGCAACTTCTCACCAAAGCAGCAAAGATTTTAATAGCAAATTCTCACCTTATCTCCACCCTACTTTATGCCTCTCCAATATATACCAACCTAAGGCAATACAGTCTAAACAAGCTAGAGACCTGCTACAACAAAATTGCCAAATTCGCCACAGGGGCATCCTACCGTAGTCACCACTGTCTCTCACTTGCTGAACTGGGCTGGCTTGAACTCCCTCACCTCCTTCAATGGTATCAACTATCATTCACCCACAAACTAGTAAACCATCCACTAAATGTCCCATCCCTCCAGAATCTACTCCAACCCTATCGCAACACCAGACCACTAAGATCCAGCAACAAAAATCACTTGCAGATCACTAAAGCCAGTAACTCTGCTGGTGAAGCACTATTCTCTTGCGGCATAGCCAAATTATGGAACTCCCTCCCACCCACAATTACCTCCATACCATCATACCTTCAAAACTTTACTAAAAGTGCACCTAAAAACATGCTGGCTATGCCCTTGCAACTCCCACTCTAATATCACCCATCCCATCCAACCACTACCTTTCTTTCCACCCCACTAACTACCTTGATTATAGCAAGCTCAGATGCTCATAAGCCTAGTACCTATTATACAGCAGGAACTTCTTATTGTAACATTTGTTAATGTCTGTTATGTACTTAGCAGATAAAGATTCTAGCTGTCTACTGATATACTATGTTCCTCATCTGTAAATATGGTTGTAATTAATTGCTATGTTAAATTGTTAATCGCTATGAAATCCAATGTAACTACTGTCTATTTATTTTAACTGTGGAGCTTTTCTCCCCGGGCCTCCACTGAGAATGGACCTACGTCCAGTCGGACACTCCTGGTCAACAAATGTAAATAAATAAATAAATAAATAAATAAAAATACAGCAAGAAGTCCACTAGTTTGATTCTTGTCTGGGGTGCCTTCTAAGCAGAGTCTGCATGTCCTTCCTGTGTTCATGTGGGTTTCCTCTGGGTGCTCTGGTTTCCTTTTGCATTCCAAAGATATGCAGTAGGTGGACTGGACACTGTAAATTGGCCACAGGTGTGTGTGTGTGTGTGTGTGTGTGTGTGTGTGTGTGTGTGTGTGTGTGTGTGTGTGTGTGTGTGTGTGTGTGTGTGTGTGTGTGCGGTATGGAAGAACAACTGCATCAGGGCTAGTCACCTAGTGGTGTGAACCTTGACTCTAGATGATTGTCGCTGTTGAACTGACACTCTGAGCCCATGTGCAGAAATGGGAAAAAGGGGTTGTGGATGGATATATACATGTATGTACATATACATGTATACAAATACACATGTAGATATATATATATACATATATATATATATATATATATATATATATATATATATATATATATATACACACACACACACACACACACACACACACACACACACACACACACACACACACATGCATGCATGAATTGTTTTGAGTATTGTGTATATACATAGTTTAAACTCATTGTAAATGCATAATACAAAGTAAGGCTTTTAACATTGATGGTATGTCAGAGGCAAACTGATATCATGCTTATTTAATGAAGGTTGAATTCCTTTTTAGGTCATTAGTCATAGCCAAAAATCAGTTTTTAAGGTAAAACTAATTTCTAGACATCATCTGTGATCAATATGGTCATGTTTGTTGGTGGTTTCCAGAAAGGTTGGTGTACTTTCAAAGTGGCTAACAACAGCTAGCCAGCACAGGCAAGGTAAAGCGGGGGTGGGGGACCACAGCAACATGTGTATGATATGCATACTATAGTATAGTTTTATAATTTACTTCTCACATGCCGCATTAGTCACATAATTTTGCTCTTTGTTAATAAATGCATACCATACAATTAATGGAAGTACATATTCAGATAAACACAAGTAAACACTGCATTGTGTACTGTAGATCAGACTGTTTAGTTTTAACTTATAATCCATGCAGGATTATATGTATCCTTCTTTCTTCCTGAAACTAAGTGGAAAGGTTGCATTTCAGATCAATACATTTATAATTAATCCTATCCCCACCCGTCACCAGACACTGTAGTGCCTCTGAAAGTATCAAATGGGGAATGTTGAGTGCAGCCTGTAACACTTTCTTGTAGGTAAATACATTTCTAGTTAGGAAAGGAGATAAAAGATTGCCATGGAATAAACACAGTATTCATGGTTGATACCAGACTACAACAGTCCAGCAAGGCCCAGTGTACTGCGTAGTTAGGTTAGGCATCCATGATGTGAGATCTGCTTGAAAAAGTCAGAAATGAAAAAAAGCATCCGTCAACCATGTACAGATAATGCAAGGATAAACAACTTTGATTTCTTTTTTTTTATATCTCCATAGATGATGATGGGTGGGAATATAACAGCAGCTTGGCACAGCAGAGGTTAAACGTTTGACAGAAGCTGCACTTGAGCAATAAAATATGATTACTATAGAAATAATAATATCATTCTTGCAGTATCCATTCTGTAATGAAAAAAAAACAGAGTGAGGTATTCTTTTACATAATTACAGCAGTCGTAAATACATAAGTTGTAATTAACTGCAAAGAATAAGAACAGAATCACTGCTGAAGAAAGACATGTCAGGTCAACAGTTAAAAACTCAGCACTTTTGTTACTTTATTGAATAAACAGGAACTTCATCAGATAACTTTGCCGTAAAACACTAGTTTAAATAACACTGTTCAACCAATCATATTCTCTTATCAATTAAGTCAAACCAATAAAACAATTAATTTGAAGGAACATTAGAAAAATGGAAAGAATATTTTACTTTCTACTAAAGTAGAAAGAGTAACTAGCTAAGAAATATGGTAGCCTTTAGTACATGTAGAGTTTTAACATCACCTGCTATTGGTTCTTATCTTTGCATTAACAATGATTTATATTAGTTGGTTCCTTGAGGAGAAATGTTCTTTACTATTTGTAATGTATTGAGATTTTATATTTTATATTTGAAGAAATTTAAGTATAGTAACGGATTCTTTCCAATTTTTTTAAATGTACCTTCAAATGAATTGTTTTAGGGCTTGATTGGTTGAACAGTGTTATTTGAACTAATGCGTTTTATGGTGAAGTTATCTGAGGAAGTTTCATTTTAGTCAATAAAGGAACTAAAGTGCTCAGTTTTTAACTGTTGACCTAATGTGTCTTTCTTCAGCAGTGATTTTGTTCTTATTCTTTGTGGTTACTATTATCATTTGGTTCTTAGTGATACATTTCATGTTTTTTGGATTACTGCAGTTGAGCAAATCACAGGACGGGTTAAATACAAGAACATTAGAAGGGATCAGCACCTCTTTTACCAGTACTAGTGATGAAAATTTGACTTTAACACAACTGATTTTGGTGCTGATGCAGTTAAATGCCAAAATTGACAAAGTTGTTCCAATAGATGAAAGCCGTATCAGAGGCCAGTTCTACATGATCAAACCTTATCCATATAATGCCAACTGACATGCTCCTACGTACTTGAAAGTGTTAATGGGAAGAGGTATCACAGTTGGACAGAACCCTGCTACAGTAAGTATGTAAATGGATCAACTAGACTATTTTCCTGCCAAGAATGGTGACTTTTTAACTTGGCTTAACAAAGATTTAAGTTACTTGACAGTAACTCAGAAGTATTTGTTAGTGGTAACAAGGGGGTTACCACTAACTTAAAAAAAGCTTTTTAAACTAGAAAAACTGTTAAAAGTATCATGGGTTGCAATTAGACAATGCTTTTTTTGAGAATTATATACAACTGCAGCACATCCCTCAGGGTTCAGGATATTTAAATTCCAGAATAACATTAAAAATGGATCAATTTTACATCAGGAGTTTTTAGAACTGTTTGACCGCACAGGACTAGATTATATGCAGCTACTCATCAAGGACAACCAACGAACAATGGCAACATTAAAATACAAGATCGTAATATTATAGTGTTCCATTACAGTAGATACACTCTTTTCCTTTTACATAAATCACTACAAAGGACTGCTTAATAGGGTTGAACAGCATGTTATTGCAATTAAAAACAGAAAAGGAAAAAAACTTCTTAGGGACCAACAAGTTTACAACCCGAAATGTGTTTATCCACTCCTCAAGCAAGCTACCAAAATAGAGTTTCATTGGTTGGTACACCTGAACTGATCACCCCATTTGATATACCATGACACAACCCACAGCACCCTTTTCTTTGACCAGGACGTCCAAAATTTTTGGTACAAACTATCCCCTGTACCGAGAAGATTGACGAGATTATGGAACAAGATGTCCACGTGACCATAACACTATGCACCAGCTACAGAAGTTCAATGTATGAATTTACTCTACCGATTGAATGGCAGATTGATAGGGAGGGGGAGGAAGAACTCATTTTATCAGTGTTCGATGACAGCAACACAGGGGACTCAGTTCATTTTTGAATTTCAAGGATTTAAGATTTACAACTACAGTGATATACATTTAAGTGAGTTACATGGTATGTTGTTCTCTAAAGGGTTTAGTATTATTCCAAAGAGTAGACCTAATGTAGTAGAAAAAATTATTGATGTTAAATTGTTTGCCAGAAAGATTAACTTGAGATTATTATTTAACAATAATAAGCAGTTGTTGATGAAGTCTTTAAGTTCCACAGAGCCATCTTGTTTAACCCCCCACTGTTGCCCCCAGTAGCTCTGTTTGAAAGGCTATGGGAGTTTGACCTTAGGGATGCACACAAATATGTCTCCACATCACAGGAGTTTAACTTAAGTAAAGAAGAGCAAATGGTCTTGTTGGAGCTAATAACAAAGGAATTAGAATCATGAAGCCCGGCAATGGGGGAATGGTGGTGATAATGGACTACTTCTCATATGCTTTGAAAATGCTGACATTTTTACACAACAGTGAATTTTTTTACGCCAGCTTCTGTAAACAAAGTTAACATTGCTAACAACAGGGTGGACCTTTTATTGGAAGAACTTTTTCTAGAATATCACTTTGACCCAGGAAAAATGAATTTTCTGAGGGTAAAAAAACTCTGACTCCATTTCTGTTTGGAATCTCAAAACTCCATAAATCTACCACTGACCCCCAATGAGACCAATAGTTTATGCTAAGGACTCTAAAACACTGCCACTAACAAAATTTATAGACTCAAAATTGAAGGATTTTTTTGATAACAAGGGACATGTTCTCAAAGATTCTTGGCACCTGTTGAATTAGCAGATTGTGAGTTCAAAGAGAACATTGTATTTCTCACAGTCAATGTGAAGGACTTATTTTTATTCATTCCTATGAGGAAGGCATGGAGTATTTTAGGGAAGTCATGGTAGTGGACTCTAAACTAACACAGGACTCAATGAACATGTTGTTCACCCTCATGGGCATGGTACTGAAAAACAACTTTGTCTTTTTTGATGGAGAATACTTCAAACAGACAAAGGGGGTGGCGACGGGGCTTCAGCAGCTCCAGTATTTGCCAATGCAGTGCTTTGGCTTCAGGAGAGAACATTTATATTCAACACAAACTACACTCATTCTGTTTACAAATATTACAAATATCTGGATGACATTCTCAAAATTCCAGATTTTATAGAATTTATCAACAGTTCCACCTTTTTTTTTCTTTTACACATAATTTTGATACTGCCAATGTTGCAAGGTAAATGTTTTGAAGCATCTATTTACAGGAAACCAACTTACTGGAATAGTTTCTTGCACTACGACAGTAACCACCCCATGTGGCAGAAAAGAACTCTTGTCAAGGGACAGATGATCAGATTTCAAGACTGACAATTGATGACATTTGTTTTCTTAATGAACTGGATATTTTGAATGGTATGGTTAGGCAAAGGAACTTCCCAACCTCTTTGTTAAATGAGCAAGGACATATAGTGTCAAGGGACAGATACACACACTATCCTCCTATACTAAGGCATGCTGATTTCTAGTTCAGACCTTGGAAAAACTACCTAGATACAGGTCTAACTTGTACCCTAACATACGACGACAATGTTTTCTCTTCAAGAAACATCATACAGAAAAACTGGGGAGGTGTTTTTGGGGCTTATGGGTTGACCAATGAGTTGGGTCCATTCTCCAAGATCATTTACAGAAAAGGAAAAAAACATAAAAGAATTATTTGAAAAAAACGAGTAAATTAGGTCACATTAAATTAGGGGAAAATGAAAAACTGCAGAGCCTGTAAGGAATGTGGATTCATTTGTGAGTCTACCAATATTACATTAGGGAATTACAACAAAATGTTCCTTATTCCAGGGACAGGTGATTGTAACACCAAGGGTGTTATTTATGTAGTGAACTGTTAGTCCTGCCCTGCCTTCTGTATAGGAAAGATGGAAAATTGACTTAATAAAATAATTACTAACATGTATATGCTATTAGAGGGAAGGACAACACCAATGCTCTATACAGGCACACAGTTTCTTGTCAGAACTTTAATAAATTTGTTTTCTGTATTATAGAAAAAAGTAGCAGTAAACAACAGGACAGGTAACTGGTCTTCTTATCTGGACTTTAGAGAAGCACACTGGCAGATTTTGCTAAATGCTACACAGTTTCCAGGCATCAGTGACAGGATATCTATTAGTAGTGTGTTAGCACTGAAAGCTGACAAAATATGATAGCCTTTACTACATGTACAGTTTTAGTATCATTCGGTATTGGTTCTTAGCTAGTTACTCTTTCTTTCACCTTTGCTTTAACAATGATTTTATATTAGCTGGTTCCTTAAGGAGAAACATTCTTCACTATTTGTAATTTATTGAGATTTTATATTTTATATTTGAAGAAATTTAAGTATAGTAATGGATTCTTTTCATTTTTTAAATGTACTTTCAAATGAATTGTTTTAGAGCTTTGACTTAATTAATAGGAGAATATGATTGGTTGAACATTGTTATTTAAATTATTGTCTTTTACAGTGAGGTTATCTGATAAAGTTCTATTTTATTCAATAAAGGAATGAAAGCGCTGTTTTTAACTGTTGACCCGATGTGTCTTGCTTCATCATTGATTCTGTTCTTATTCATTGTGGTTACTATTATCATTCATTTCTTGGTGATAAGTTGTGCTTAACAAAGGAGGACAGTAGTAATTAAAATATTCTTATCCAAGAGGATTTACTAGGTACCCTTATGGAGGTACTTCAGGGGTCTGCTTCTCTTTGTATTTCAAAGAAGAGAAAGCAAAAGACCAAGCATGTTTCCCCTCTGGTCACTAGAAATTCTCAACAGGAGCGGTACAGTTTTTCTCAAGGGTTTTTAAAATCCTTAACGTCTTTTCAGACACCCCAGTTTTTCCCGCTTTCTTCCTCCACCCTTCAGAAAAGAAAGCAAAGCACCTGTTCTGAAGATTATTCTTCATCAGATTTTGATCTTGAGTAATTGGTTTATTCCTCTCAAATTCATACTCCCACATCATATGAATTAGAAGCAGAAGACACTAGCTGTTCTTGAGAACAGTTGATCTTTGGTGATGCTATTCATAAAATGATGCAGGATTTCAAATGGGAAAGAAAACATCCAAAAATGAAAGTTATGAACTTTGCAGAACACTGACTCCTTTTCACCCATGTCCATTCAACTCCATCCAATATGATAGCTGGGTGCTGAGCCACTCCTGGATCTGATACAGCCATTCACTAGTGCTATAATGCCTTGAGTTCCTACACTTTTCTGATAATCCTATGTTCTACCCCTTCAGATCAAGTTTGCTGCCTAGAGAGTACATGTACCAGGAGCAAAGCCATCACTTCCTTAATAAGAACAAAGTGTCAAAGTGTTGCCTAACCCTGTCCTTGAGTGGTGAGATATGTGATCAACTTCAATGTGGTTGTCAACAAATCCTTCCCCATGAAAGTATGCTCTTTAGCACCCATCCTTTGAAGGCCACCACCAAATGATGGCTTAATGAGCCTAAAGCCTGTCTCTAGACCTCACATTTGCATCACCACCTCAACTCTTGAGAGATTGTGGCAGTGGGTGTCCTGCTCTGCCACTCCCCAACCAGGATGTCCATGCTTATCCTGGCAGTGTGTGTCCTGTTCTGCCACTCCCCTATCAGGATGTGACAGTGTGTGTGTCCTGCTCTGCCACTCCCCTACCAGGATGAGTATGCTTATCCCTCCTCTGCCAGCTCCATCGGACACCTGAGATGGTAATCAAACTTGTCAAGCTTTATCCCTTTGCTACTTCTTCCTTTTCTCTTGCATCTCTGTCCCCTACCTCCCCCCTATGTTTTCCCATTGCTTGCTACCAGTAACAATTCTCCACTTACCCCTATCATCCCTCCATGCTCTATTTAGTTCAGCTGCAACCTGCTTTTAAGCTGTCTTTCTCCAGCTGCCTAAGCCTTTTATATAGCTTGCAATCCCAAACAGCTCCACTGATCAAAACTGCTGCCATCTGCTCAAAGCATCTGATCTATTTTCACCTTCCGTGTTTTCTCTTTTTATAGTGTCTCATTTTATTCTACATTTGTTCCTCTTCCTTTAATTTATAAGCACATCATCCTTCTTCATTTTCCCTTATTTATAATTATACAATATATGTTCGATTGCTCCACAATATCTTCCTTCCTGTCAGAATCTTCAATGTTCCATAATGATACAGTACACTATGCTTCCATATGCGTATCCTTCTTTCCAGTACCACTTCTCTGACCATCTATCCCCCATCCCTGTACCTCATGCTTCATCTCCCCCATAGCAGTGGTGTCAAACAATTATATAGGTAGTAAATATACAGTCTTTGCAGTTAACTCAGACATGTAAGCAAAACACTCAGCATATAGTCTAAACCTTCTGGTTTAAGTGTCCTTTGTCTAATAAACAGTTTAAATGTCACAGCCAAAATAACTGAGAGAGTATATATTCATATTGCCATTAGTTCTGTCTTGTGAAGATGAAAACTAACTCCCAAACTGACATCCCTAATGGTTTGCATTGCTGCTGGTACACAGTACAGCATTAAGCACTATTTATAAACATTAGTCCTGCTCTGCATGCAGTATTTGCTGTGATGCCACCCATTAAATAGCATACAGAGAGCATGCTGTATTGGATGCACAAATTGTATTTGACTTCACATTATGAATGGGAGGGAAAATGAAGTTTAGTTTAACGGATATAATTTCACATTATAACCTTTTCTTGACCACTAGTAGGAGTGAATGATAAAATAAAGGTAGGACTTTTGAAGTTCAATTAGGTAACCATTTAAATTGTTCAGACCTGCTAGAACAATTGCCGAAGTACAGAGACTGAATGGCTGAAAAAATGGATGCATATATTGTCTGAGATAACCATATCATGGAATATTCCCTTTTCTCTGAGATATGATGATCCTAGAGTTAGTATATCTAAACTCTGGGGCAGGTTTGCACCCCAAACAAGAGAATAATTGGTAGAACACAATATTTAGTACAAGTCCAAAACAATCAGATTTCCTTACATAGCAGTCTGTTCTGACAGCATTCTCAGCAAAACCTAACTGATTGCACTTGTTACGTTAAGCATAAAAAGCATTTTCTAGCTCCTTATAAAATTTACAAGTCAACTGGTCCCTGCTGTCTTAAGTACAAAAGTGTTTTCTGGCTTCTTTTCTACTTCACAGGCATTTAACATCCCCTAGGCCTAGGGGGTCTATATTATAACATTGAAGTCTAAAAACTTTGAATGTTATAATATCGAACCCATTCAATCGAAACACCAGAAAACCGAACAGTCAGAATAGCGAATTTTTTTCCCAGGGACAAAATTCGCTGTTCCGACAAACATACACACAACTCAAGCACACCAAAATAAATAATCCACAAACATACACTTCACGAAACCATACACTAAACCAGACATACACCACTAGCTACCCACTTACCTTAACCCAACCCTAACCCTAAGATCCCTAACTATCGCACCCTCACCTTATCTGCTCCCTAACCCTAACTCGCCTAGCCCACCCTAACCCTCACGTCCATACAATCACATATTTACCTGACCCGTGCCCTAACCCTAACTCACCTAACCCATGCCCAGTCGTACAATCACCTTCATTCGCACACTTACCTTAATCCTGTCCGTAACCTTCACTCCACAGTTGAAGAAATAGTGAAGCTGCAGAAACAGCCCACTGAATACTTTCCCTAGGAAAGTATTTGGTGTTCTGCAGCTTCACTATTTCAAGCGTTCGCTCTACTGGGTTCGATATTATAACATTCAAAGTTTTTGAACTTCGATGTTATAATATAGACTCAGGCCTAGGTTAGCTTTCTGCCCTAACTTAGAATTTTTAAACTTAAATTAAAACTGGCCTTTAAACAAAATAACACTGTAACAAAACAAGAGAAAATCAAGAAGAAAATATTATTTATTATATTGAGTTGTTTATGCTTAATGTAATTTTTTGCTTCTGGAGTGGATATTCCTTCATCAGGTTGTTTCTTCTGTTCAGCTTTCATATGCAGCTATTCTATTTGGTCTAATTACTCCGATGACTTAAAGCATCATTGTCTGAATGTTTTCGTTTTGCTGCACTAATCACTCTTATGCTCTTTTATTATAAATCATAAAGTAAATAAATACATAAAGTGTTAGTAGCACAACAGGTAGCATACTCCTCTTTGGTGCAGAAGGCACTGGGTTCAACTCCCATGCTATGTATATGGAGTGCTGATGCTGCATGCATGTTAAGAAAGGTGTTGCACTCCTGAGTATGTCGTCCTTTGGATGAGATGTTAAACCAAAGCCCTAACTGTCTGCATTGATGGTAGGTGCTGCAAGATCTTTAAGGGTGGGAGGTTGGCATAACAGTTAAGGTGTTTGCCTTACAGACACAAGGTGCGGGGTTTGATTCTCACATGGGGTAAATGGCTAGGCTTAAAATGGCCCACAAGGCCAGTTGGCCTAGTACTAATCTATGAACCTATGTATAACATAACATAATTAATTAAGATGGGAAGTTCATTGTTTTGCCTTTTGTAATCTGACAAATATGACTTTTTTAAAGATCTTGTGTGAAATTTCATTCTGTTTTTACCTTATTGCAAAGAATGGTGGTGGTGACTGTTTTGATCATAATTTTCTATACAATAATTTTATGCAAAATTAAGACTTTAATTATGCTCTTTAATATCTAATGATCTTGTCCTTCTTGCTATGATTATGAAGGAATGACAGGATGACATTTTCATGTGGGCTGAATCTGCTTCCATACTATTATATTATAAGTTCTTCTATAAACTTTATTATCTGTTCTACCTCAGACATGTACAGTTCCCATTTTAGAAGGGCATACGTTACCACAAGGAACTAAGTATGTCTTTATTTGTTTATCTTTTGTATGTCTATTTTTCTTTAACTGGTACCCTGATAGTACTTCTGACAGTACAATTAAAGCAAACACAGAGAGTGTACACTGTGACTACATTAATATTTAATCAGTAAAGTTGCACTGATGCAGTTATTTGTAAAGTATTGGTTGTTTCCAAGTGTGCATTCTGTGCCTTGGTCTTTTTATCTCCTTGTTTCTTTTCTGTCTTAGCTGGGTTCTAATTAAATGTAGTGCAGCTACTCCCAATATCATATCATCTTGCTGCTAGGCATGACAATGTGTGTGCTAAACAGCATGTGAGTTGTGTCTCCTATACACCCCAAAATAGCTGATTTAAAATTTAAGTTTATACCATTGCATACTAGACGCTTTCCATTTCTGTGTGTATAATGTGACCAATGAAGATAATCTAAGTGAGCAGTTAACTCTCAGGAAGCTTTGAAAGGTAGGACAAACCATTGCATTGCAGCTTACCTAAACAGTCCTTCTTGGTTTGAGACTGACTGTGCAGTTGCCCGGTAATAGAAGTTTTATTTAAATTTATATTCTATTTCTTACCACTGTTTTTTCACTATTAGTAAGAAGGAAGGGGTATCTTGCAGACAAAATGATTTACTTGATTTATATTTCATTGTTTTACCTTTAATTTTCAATGGTTGTTATTAGAAAGGGATAGGTTTTAGACGGGCAAAATCTAGTCATCCCAAGGGGCCTAGTCAGCTATAAATTCACACAGATTGCAGAGAGGACAATCCAGAGCTTATCTAAACAATCCTGTGTTGGCTTGTGATTTATTGATCTTTACTGTTAAAAAGAAGTGAGACCGTGAGTGATAGTGAGCAGAAGCTACTACTTGTAACAAAATTTCAGCTTTTTGTGACTTCGACAACTTGTACGATCAATGCAACAACTTTACTGTACTTGATGTAATATTTAGTTGTATATTGTCTGTGTGACTTTTCTCGTAGAGTTGATGTAAGTTTTGTTTGAATTCTGTGGTAACTGATTTGGATTACTCTTTTCTTTTAAATGTTTTATTCATTTGCAGCTGAATATGGATTCCTTTAAAGAGTATACCATTAATGATTTGCAAAAGCACAAATATCTTTTACAGTGTAATACGTGCTATCTATATTTAAAGGTAACACCTGATAATACTGATGATCTGTGTTCCTAGTGTCAAAAGTTGCATGATTAGATCTACCACTAATAATGTTAGGCACGACTTACTGATGACGATTGTACTAGTGCAATTTGCACACCTGGGAGAACTGTTGTTAAATATATTAATGTTTGTTCTGATGAGATAAATAATGTTATGTAAAGAGCAAACAGAAAACATTAAGGAAAGGATATGTCTGTTATATGTAATCACTCAACCCCTACGAAACAAGATAACGCCACTGACAACTCTGGAATTCTGAATACAGGTATTCAGCAATCTGAGGATTCAGGGCATATAGAAGGAAATAAAAAAAGGAAAGAAAGAAGAAGTTCACAACAAATAAAGAAGAAAAATAAAAACTGATAAATGTCTGTAAAGTAAAGAGAATACATACTAAAAAGGACACTGCGTTGTTATGTAACACACGGGTTACAGGGAATGATAACATTTTTTCTGTCAGAAAACCTTCAGTCTACAGAAAAAGCTTTCATTTTTCCAAAAGAGATGGCAGGAAAAAGAGGCAATGGGCATGTGAAAAAGAAGAAATCAAAATTAAACAGGGCAAGATTGAAAAACATTGCTATAAGAAAAAAGAGGAGAAGGACATTGACAGCATGGCTCAAGCTGTATACATAGAAAGCCAGTGTGAGAATGTTATGCTTGCAAATGTTATAAGCAATGACATTTAGATTAATAAGACTAAGGGTGATGAGGATCATTCCCTTGTAACAACTGATAGAGCAGATATTACTGAATTAGAGGTTGGAGATTTTTCAGGTCTAGTCAAAAAAGATATTCTTGTAATTGGGGATTCAATTATTAGAGGAACTGATGCTTACATTTGCAGAGAAGATAATGAACACTGAATAGTGTTATGCTTGACAGGAGCAAAAATAGAGGTTGCAAAGCAGGCCTTAGAATACCTTAGTGTAAGGAAGTATGCATCTGTTTTTATTTATGTTGGTACAAATTATCTCATCCGCGAGGTCTCTCTGACTGTTAGTAGGGAACTTATAGCCTCTTAGATAGCATAGTTTGTACAGGTATTAGGACGTATTTTTCACAAATCACATATAAAAAGGAGAGTCATGCCACTGTGAATGAAAATCGTTTTTGTGTAAATTCCTATGTGTAAAAAAATGTTCTGTTTTAAAAAATGGAAATGTACAGAGCAGCTGAGCCTAGTTTTGGGCATGCATGTGTTCAGACAGGATGGTGTGCATGTGTCAAGATCAGGGAAGAGAATTTTGCAGCAGATATTTTGCAATATAAGACAGGATTTTTGCCAAGTCGAAAATGTAACAGTTCACAGATAGCAACACTTGATGCACCTCTGGTGGCTGTTAATGCTAAGAGCATTAATAAAGTTCTTTTATTAGAACATGTATGTTCCCACAAGATTGTTGTTGTTATTGTTTGTGAAACAAGGGTAAAGAAAAATGACTGGAAACCAGTTCTGCCAGTGTATAAATGTTTTTACAGTAACAGACATTCTAACAAAAAATCAAGTGGAGGTGTTATGATAAGGATTAAAGATGGTTATGAGACCTGTGATTATTACATGTTCAGTGATAACATAACACTATAGATTGTATAACTGTGAAAATAAAGGCAACCCAGGAACATATATCAATTGTTGGAGTGTGTAGACCACCAAAGTCAGCAGCTAATGACCTAGAGGAATTCATGCATTATTTGCAAAAAACACAAGAGGGAAGAGTAATAGTGGCTGGGAATTAAATTTATAAGAAACAGACTGGAATAATACTGATTTAACAATATTAGTAAGGAAATTATTGACAATGTATGCTCAGGAACAACAATTGCTTCAGATTGTAAAAAAAAAAAAAAACTACGAGGGAATGGAACACACTAGACATTGTTTATGTTCCTAAAGAAATTACTGTTACTTCATGTCAAGTTATATCGCCATTGATGTACAGTGATCATAGGGCTATTAAGGTTGATTTGTTGCTAAACAATTCTGCCAAACTGAAATCTAAACCAATGCACAAAGGATTAATTACAGATTATATGAATGCAAAACAGTCATTATGTAAAACTAATTGGAGTGATGCATTCAGTGGAAAAAATGCAGAAGGAATGTGAAAAGCTTTGAAAGAGAAATTGTTTGAATGCAAAAAAAATGTTTAACATCAGGATCTATGTGGACAACATCAGGGGAATATAATTCCATAAGAACAAAATAATTAATTTGAGAAACAAAAAAATATAAGAAATGGAAAACAGTTTGAACTACAATTTTAAAAACTGAAATAAGCAAACATATTGAGTATAGTGTAAGACAAGATCAAGAAAAATGTGAAGAAAATGTTTATAAAGATACTGAGAATAACAGGAAACCTTTTTATAGATACCTAAGATGTGGAAGGAGTAAAGGCATGCAAATTAATAACTGTGTGGATTCTAAAATGTATTTTCAGACACAAAAGATTGTGGATATATTTACAAAATCATATGCCAAACAGTTTGGCTCCACAAATGGGGTGATAAGCTGGCCTAGTGACATCTGGGTAACCTCAGATACTGAAATCAAATGAGATCATATTGAAAAAGAACTATGCAAATAAAGCACAGGGAGGAGACAGAATTAGTAATAATAACATGAGAATACTTCAGCAAGAACTTTCAGCATCATTATATTTATTATTTACTAGGTCATATAAATATAGGGAGATTCCTCATGATTAGAGATATGCACTTATTAATCCTGCCTTTAAGGGAAAAGGGAGCAGGACAAACCCAGAGTCATGCAGACATTTAACTCTATTGTCATGTTGTGGAAAAATAATAGAGATAGTAATACTGGATAAGTTATTGTCAGATCTGGAAAGTATGGGACTTGAAACTATATATTAGCATGAGGAGGATACCTTATTAATGTATGTAGGGCATTTGGAGATTATCTCTGGGAATGTTTGGGGCTATCAAAAAGTAGTAAAGAATTATCAGACAACCTCTGGAATAGACTACTAAATTACATTAAAGCAAGCACTAGTTTAGATATTTTTAAAACACCCTGGACACTCATTATGGGAACAACCATTATGGTATATTGGCAGGCTAGAAGGGCATTAATGCCCATGCTTGAAATATTTGTTTGTATATATATATATACTGCATTTGATCTTTACTGTTGTGTCACAGGTGCCAAATGTGCACAAGAGATAGTAATAGTTTTGATAACTTCTTCTTCTTCTTCTTTCGGCTTTTCCCGGTTAGGGGTCACCACAGCTGATCACCTGTCTGCTCATGACTGGTAGTGGAGTTTTACGGTCGAGTTGCCAGCCCAGCGCCCAACCTTCCACAGAAGGCACACACATTCACACACTCACACCTAGGGTCAATTTAGAGTGTCCAATCCACCTGCAGCATGTCTTTGGGATGTGGGAAGAAACCAGAGCACCCGGAGGAAACCCATGCGACCACAGGGAGGACATGCAGACACCACACAGAAGGCACCCCAGCCAAGGATCAAACCAGAGAACCTCTTGCTGTGAGGCAGCAACGCTAACCGCTGCACCACTACGGCCGCCCAGTAATAGTTTTGATAACAATTGTCTGAATTGCTTTAAGTATAATTATGTAAGCATACACATTTCGGTAGGGAACAGTAAGTTAGCAGAAGATAATGCAAATGGTGCATTTATGAATATTCTTAGTACATACTGAAATACTGCATCAGAATTAGTTTATGATGCACTGTTGTCACTCTAAATAGATTGGATGATCAACTGAATATCATACAGAAAAGTTCAAGGGGGGGGGGACTATTTATAATAACCTGCCCTGCCCCCCAAAGAGGGTACTACTTCTTAAGAAATAAGAAACGGAAACAAATGATAGGCAGTGAGGACACAGGAGGCAGGTTATCAAAGAATATTACTATTACAAAGGAACATGGGTAGACAGAAAGACATAAAGTATAACTAAATTACCAAGTAATTTCCTTTTGGAGGTATAAACATAAGAGTATGCAGTAAAGTTACATAAGTCATCAATAGATTGCCCAAGAGGGGACTTAAGTGCTAATACTGAAGCAAATGAACCACACGCTAATTACATCCTAAATATTATCCAAAACTCGGGACCTGCTGGAATTGCTGAGAATGTATACAGCTTGTAGACTGTGCTATGAGTAAACAAGCAAATGCCTAAACAGTAAGAGACTAAATTTACACAGAAAGTTAATGCAAATATTTCTGTGGAAATCTTGGTACTGGAAGATGTGCTCTCAAGGGGGAACAGACAACTTTTTTACTTTAAAAGTAATTTGTTTAACAATGCAAAGATGGGTGGCAAATGGTATAAAAGTGAGAGTCCTGAAAATTCTGAATAGACATGGCATAAAGCCACGGACAGCACACCAACATTGCAGGCTTATAATGGCTTCCACACATTTAGACCTGCTACTTCACAGGTGGGGACTAAAGGTGGAGGTGTCTCTGTTTACTTCAAAAATAAATACACTTCAAGGCTGGTCAAACAGGACAATGCACTTGGGCTGCTCCATGTTCAAATCACCATAGGTAAAATGCAATACCACTTCCTTGCAAGCTATAGGCCCCCCCTCTATGACCCAGGAAACCCATACCATATATTTAAACTTATTAGAAACACTAATCATCCAACTCAATACCATATTCATGGGTGACTTTAATTACCGTACTATTAACTGGGAATCCTATACCACATCAAACGTACATGCACAGAGATTCCTAGATTTTTTAAACACAGACTCCCTAGACCAGATAATCAATACACCAACCAGGGGTCCAACCATACTGGATCTGGTCCTCACTAGTATGGGAGAGTGCTGCATACCCCCTACTGTAATGCCTTGCCTGGTAAGGTCAGACTACAAAATGGTCTCCTTTGAAGTACAAATAAAACCTGGACCTCCAGCTAAACCGGGAATATTTAGAAACTATTCCAAAGCTAACTTCCTGCTATTAAGTGAGAACCTGACAAAATTTCAAGCCCCTATAAACCCTGAGAACACTTCTGCCTATGCAGAACTGTTCACAGAAACCCTGTAAAAGCATGTTAATAGCTGTATAGTGTCAGCTTTACCCACCAGGGAGAACTAAAGAACTACCCAAAAAACAAGCCAACCTGATGGAATCACAAAATCAATCTGATTTATAGCAGGAGGAAGAACATCATGGCAAAAATTAGCAGGTGGAGCACCCAGCAGGATAAAAGCACTCTCACTAAACTAAACAAACAACTCAGAGGACAAATAAAGTCTACCAAAGCCAAATCTGAGGTATGTTTGGCCTCCCAGGCAAAGGGCAACCACAAAGCATTCTTTAGCTATGTCCGCAACCTCAATGGCAATACACAATTGTGTGCAGAGCAAATTGTAAATGGAGCCACCTATACTGAGCCAGAAGATATAGCAAACCTCCTGGCTGATAAAGTTAGCTCCAACTTTACCCCTCTCTTCCCCTCAACCTTCTCTCAGGAAGTATCATCAAATATAGCTCCCCCTACTATCACTAGGGAACAGGTCCTTAATGCTCTCTCTAAGACCAAGAACACTGAATTGATGGGACCAGACAATATCCTAGGATGCCTTCTAAATAGCATGAAACATAACCTGTCAGGGCCCCTGGAATTACTATTTAGCTGTAGCCTCCAAACAGGCTTTGCGCCTCATGAATGGAGAAAATCAACAGTCATCCCTCTACACAAAGGTGGGCCATCTACAGAGCCTGGAAACTACAGACCCATAAGTCTCACTAGTCTTATATGTAAAGCCATGGAAAGAATTATCATGGAGATGATCAACAGAGATATAGTAAACCTCCAGACCCTGGACCCAACCCAGTCTGGTTTTGTCAAGGGTAGATCATGCCTACTCAACCTGGTGGACTTCTTTGAAAAGGTCACCAAAGCAATGGATGAGGGCAAAATCATTCACACTGCCTACCTTGACCTGGCCAAGGCATTTAACACAATACTCCACTCGGGCATTGTTGATAAACGCAAGAGGTTAGGTACAAACCCGTATGTCACCCAGTGGATAGCCAACTGGCTCACAGAGAGGACCCAGGAAGTTAGAATTGGGGAGTCCACCTCTACAAAGAGGCCAGTCACAAGTGGAGTCCCTCAGGTATCAGTCCTTGGACCACTCCTTTTTGGCATTTACTTCTCAGAAATCAAGGCCAATGTCAATGGTCTCTGGCTGACTAAATTTGCAGATGATTGCAAATTAGGAGCTCTCATTGAATCTCATACTGACACAAATGTTCTCCAGGAGGGCCGACACAGACAAACAACTGGTGTTAAAGTCATGGACTAAAACTAAATACCAAGAAATGCATAATAGTATCCTTTGAGAAGTCATCCATCCCTGGTAACTATTATATTGGCAACAACAGACACCTTACAGTTGACTCAGTAGTCAGGGACGTAGGGACACACATAGATAGTAATCTAGCCTTTGATCATCATGTGTCTACAGTGGTGAGGAAATCATTCTATGTTGCGCAAGTTATAAACAAAAGTATGGCATCTAAGTCCAAGGAAGTCATTGTTCCACTGTATTCGGCATTCATCAGACCTATCATTGAGTACAATGCCCCCTTTGGTATGTACCTAACCAGGCATATCCAATAACTGGAATGTCCACAGAGGTTCCTTACTAAAAGAATACAGGGCATAAGTAATATGTCCTATGCAGACCACCTCAAGGCCCTATCCCTGTATTCTGTCTCCTACAGGCTTTTGAAGGGAGATCTATGCCTGGCATACAGGGCACTGTCAGGCACCACTCTGATGGACCTCCTGCATATCCACAAAACAAACAGTACCAGAATTACCCATTCTAAAGACTTAAACCTTGCCTGTGATAAAAATAGGAACTGTTGGAGAGATAGGTATGTATCCCATAGACTACCCTGTCTATTGAACAGGCTCCCCATCCATGTGAAGCAGAGTTCTCCTCTAATCCAATTCAAATGCAACTTGGACAATAGGATGGGAAACAATAAATTAATCCCTGGTTTGGCACCTATGTCTTTGATGCTAACAGGTAACCTGTAAATGGTTCATTTCCCACGCCCATGCTTACACTTATCAAGGGTATAGGTTGATAGGTAGGTTCATAGGTAGGTACTAGGTGATGGGCCAAAGGGCCTACGTAAGCCTAGCCAACAAGGTTACCTGGCTTACACCACCCAAGAAAGTTATTTTCCTGTGCCACTGTCGAGCAGAGACACAGAAATGATCGCTGGGGTGTATTTCCTATTTCCCATCCACTCATCAAGATTTTTCTTGAAAAATGCTAATGAAGAACTTTGCTTGACATAGATGGGTAGCCTGTTCCATAGTATGGAAAGTCTCTGGGACAGGAATCCATCCCTCCAGCATGTCCTGTTTACTGTGGTGACAAGGTTTATGTCCCTAGAGTGTGTAGCTCAGAGGGATTGGGATTTCTTTAGGTGTAGCATGTCCAACAGCTCTGGGTTTGAGATAGCTTTATATGTTAGGCAGAGATCACCTCAGCGTAGGCAATATACTACGGAGTAATGCTGGAGTTTTTTGAGACGGTCAGTGTAGGGAATTTGTTTGAGGCCAGTAATTCACTTTCTGAGGAACTTATGTGGCCTTTCCAGCTGCTGCAGATGTCTTGTGAGGTACATTCCAAAAGGGGCGTTGTACTCTATAATGGGTCTAATGAGTGTTGAGTAGAGGGGAACAATGACCTCTTTTTTCCTGGATGAGAACCCTTTTATGATGAGATGTGCCACATAGAAGGACTTCCTGACTACTGTGGTGATGTGACTGTTAAAGGAGAGACTACTGTCCACCTGGGTCCCAAGGTCTCTTATCACACATTTGGTGTTAAGTAGATTGCTGCCTATGTGGTAGTTCATGAGTTTTTACCAAAGGGGATGACACTGCACTTTTTGGCATTGAGCTTGAGGCCATGGCTCTGACACCAGCCATCTGTCTCAGTGAGGCCCTTCTGTAGGATGTCCACATCATTTGGGGACTTGACTATGGCTCCTAGTTTGCAGTCATCTGCGAACTTTATTAGCCAGAGGCCTTCTGTGTTAGCCTGTACTTCAGAGAAGTAGATACCAAACAGGAGAGGTCCCAGGACAGAACCCTGTGGTACTCCACTTGTCACTGCTTTGAGGTCAGATTTGGAGTCTGCAACTTTTACAGTGTGGGTTCTTTCAGTGAGCCAGTTGGCAACCCATCTTGTGACGTAGGGATTTATACCTAGTTTAGTGAGTTTAGCTATAATTCCAGAATGGGGGATGGTGTCAAAAGCCTTGGCGAGGTCAAGATAGGCTGTGTGAACCACCTTACCCTCATCTATGGCTGCCTCAAAGAAGCTGATCAGGTTCAAGAGGCATGATCTGCCTTTCACAAACCCGAACTGGGTGGGATCCAGAGTTTGGAGGTTACCAATGTCTTTGTTTATCAGTTCCATGATGATACATTCCATGGCCTTGCAGACCAGGGTCGTCAGGCTAATAGGTCGATAGTTCCCGGGATCAGTGTTGGCTCCCCCTTTGTGGAGTGGGATAACTGTTGCTGTGCGCCATTCAGTGGGCACAAAGCCTGATGCAAGGCTATTATTGAACATGGTGCTTAAGTGGGGAGCCAGTTTGTTCTGAAGATCTTGTAACACGCAGTCTGGGATGTTGTCTGGTCCCATGGGTGCTGTGTTTTTGGCTTTAGACAGTGCAGATTTTACCTGTGTAGTTGTGATTACAGGGACCCTGCATTTTTCCTGTATAGATATAAGCCCTTTAGGAGGTGAGGGGGGTAAAGTTAGCACTGAACCTATCTGCCAGGATGTTGGCAATATCAGTTGGTTCTGTAATTTTCGTGCCGTTGTGCTGTAACTCAGAGCAGATCTGGGTGTTGCCATTGAGATTCTTGACATAGCTATAGAATACTTTGCGGTTGTCCTTAGAATTAGTGGTGATTTTGTTTTCGTAGCTAGCTTTGGAAGATCTTATAAGGGATCTCAGCTTCTTACTGTGGCTGACCAGGGAGCTCCTCCACTCATGGGATTTTACTCTCCTTTGCAACAGTTTCTTCCTTCTGTTGTACAGTTTGTTTAGGACAGGGGACCACCAGATTGGCTTCCTTTTTTTGGTGGATAGCGTCTTGGTTCTGTTTGGGATAGCATGATCCATGCACTCGTGTAAGTGCTTATAGAGTGCATTTGTGTAGGATTCAGCAGTTGTAACTGTATTGTCCATCTGCATGGGTGTCATGAAGTTCACCACTTCTGTCTTAAGAAGCATGAACTTGTCAGAGATTTGGGATGCATGGCTAGGCTTAAACAGCCTAGTAAACACCTATAAGCCAAGTAATGTAACTGCTATAATTCTGTACACTAGTATAAAAACTTCATGGATGGCACATATTTGAATAAATACAAGGAAGCCGTGCACTACTATTTATTTTCTGAACAAGGGCTGAAGGAGCTCTTCTCAAACACTTTACTGAGATCATCCAGTTAAGGACACACAAATAGGAAGACAGCCATGGCAAATGCATACGTTGCCAAAGCCAGGTCAGGTGTACTGAATTTGTGGACCACTCAACATTATCAGATAACAAACCCCATGGTCTATGTAAGGATAAATTGCATCTTAACAAAGGAGTGAAAACAGTCCTGGCGCAGTGATTTTTGTGAAACATTGAATTCAGTCATTCTTATTTTTTATGTCGAGTCAAGGAAATAAGAGGGATCCCTTGAAAATCATAAATTAAAAATTATTCTCACAAATGGAAAAAAAGTAAATGACAAACTACTTTAATGAAACATAGAGGTGATAGGTAGTAACATTGACCAATGTACTGCTACAGAAATCTGGTAGAAGAAAGGGGATTGGATGATTAAAACAGTTGGTTATAAGTATAAAGTTGCTTTAGATGTTATAGTTCCACCAGCAATAGTGAAATGTCAGTATTCATTAAGAATAAATCTACATTGTTTGGTATAATTCCTTTTTACAACTCCAGTAACAAAAATAACTGTCTGGTAACTATTTTACTATTAATGAATGCTGAGGTGAAATGCATCATTTACTGCAGGACATTTCTGAATTTACATTTTTTTTAATATGCTGCCTTATGATTATGCCATGATCTTGGGAGACCTTAACCTGCCAAAACAATTAGAACATCACAGACACTATTTCCCCATTTAAAAAATGTTTACCACATATTTTAGTGGATATGGGAATGAATATAAATATATATATATATATATATATATATATATATATATATATATACATATATATATATATATATATATATATATATATATATATATAATATATTTTTTACAATGGCAAACATGAAGACAGAATTCATTAAAACATATTATTAAATCAATCTAGGTAGTGTATTAGTACTCCTAACTACACCATGGCATTAGACAACAGTAATAAAACGATGCATGTGTCTTATTTTATATATCATGGATTTACTAATTAACAATAAATAAAGTGGTATTCAGTTTTAACTAAAGTGGATAATAATAAAATGGAAATGATGTTCCAGGGAAAAAAAATTATATCCGTCGAAACAACTCAAGTAAGCAAGTTGTCTAGGTATCCTTCAATCAATTTCATTAGCAATAAAACACGAGTAAGAAAAAAATGGAAGGAAAATCAAGAATTATCATTTATTGACTGAGGGGTTGCTTGAATGATTGATATATGCATTTGTTAACCATGCTGGTGAGCTGGTCCAGGAACCCTTTTCATTCACAACCACAGCATAAATGACAGACATACATAAACTCATAATTATTTGCAGTTCATTAAATACAAAAATCATAACGTAGACAGCATAGTTTAAGAACAGGTGAACTTTTGTAGTCTAAGAGTTCAGATACAAAAAGATTAGTATAGTATCACTTCATCAAATTATTAGAAAGAAGGACAGAATTATAGTATTCACTTATTAGGCTTATAAAAGCACACTGTAGTATGTACTAAAGAAGAGAAGCATACTTGTAGTTTTCATGAGGGATATCTTTTAGTTTCCTTTGGAAAGTGTATATATTCTGTACATAGTGCTTTTTATATCTTCAGTTAAATTAATTCCGGCTTGCTAGAATAATCCTTGAAAACATTTTTTCACATTTAGCAAAGTTAATGGGGAGTCTAATTAATAACATTCCTTCAACGTTCCTTAGATTCATAGCATGTGAAGTCTGCTTTATTTTAATTTATTGGCCTGTGGGAGGGCAGTAACTGTTGTTAAGGAGCTTAAATAGTATGGGGATTTAGCAGAAATGCACCTCTAGCTGTCACTGGTAGCCATTTAGCATTGTTTATCAAGTTACAGTAGTATTCCTGATAACAAGGTTAATGAATCTTAGAATTGTATTTTCTGTGGTCTGTATTATAATAGTGTTTTATGCAGAGTTTAGTATAATAACAAGAAGAACAGATTTGGTCTTTGTTTTTCTTGGTGTCTGCAGTTATGGAGTGAGATAATCTCTAGAAAACCTTAATTTTTAAAAGCACATTGTCTACTATATTCTCAGTGCCATAAAGCCAAGATGTTCATCTATACACACACTTAAGTGTTAAAAATACAATATTATGCAGTCAAATAAAAAAAATGTTGCCTTTGATAGTGTGAAGAATGAAAACAATTAGCTTCTGACTCTTAGAATAATAAGGCAGCTTTGTATTTATAAAGAAAGAAAGCTAGACGGGTTGTTAATATTCATACTGCATTGCTTCACAAAGACATTAGAGTCATTGTTGTGGATGAGAGATACGAGTTGGTATATAATGTATTATGCAAGCCCTTACAATAATTAGGAGGGAGAATAGGATAAATTGTATCAAGTCACTAATGGCACACCACAAGGCTCAGTTCTGGACCTTCATCTATTTATTCTCTATACATTAGACAGTACCATTTTATGTAACGTATTCTGAGCATATTAAACTTGGGAAGTTAATATCCATTAGAAATGATGTAATAAGCTTTCAGCAAACTTTGGATAAAACTGCATCATAAGAAACAGCAAATGATATGATAGTCAGTGGTAACAAAACAAAATATGTCATATCGTAGGAAACTGGTTGCATCCCAATATTATATTTGCCTGAACATGACTGAAAATACAGAAACCTATAAAGATCTAAGTCTTCTGGTGTACTGAAACTCATGATTGAAGGTTTTGAAAGTGAAGGGACTATTTATATAAAGATATTTCAGGCATTCTAAATTCAGAAGTGCTGGTGTGATATCAAGTATTTATCATAGACTTGTAAGATCACAGAGTATAGAAGCTCAGTTTTGTCCCCTCTTAGTATTAAATGTAAAAAGATTGATAGAGAATTTTGTAACAAGATGAAATGAATGTAAGAGAGGATGTAATTGTCAGAAAAGACTACAATGAAATTGTTCTGACTTTATTATCTGAAAAAAATGAATTATGCTGTGCTGGGGGAAATGGTTAAGGATGAGTCGGGAGACTGGGTGTAAAATGGGGAAGCTATGAAAATGGGTCATGGGGGAATATTCAGTGCTATGGACAAGGCTGTGAGGAAGAGGCTAAAAGGGAAAAAAGACCAGTTTAGCTACATGGGAATGTGAAGCTAGCAGTATGGGCAAAGTTAGGGTCCACAAGAGGATGGATGGTGGGGAGTTAAAGGAGTTAAAAGGCTAGCTCAAAGGGAACAAACATAGTGATGGCAGCAAAGGCAAATATTGAAAAAGAGTAGGAAGAAGAAGTCAAGAAGGAAAACAATACATAGAAGAAAGAAATACGAGAGGGACAGAACTTGCCTGGCTGAGCAAAGAAGGAAGGAAGAGAGAACACAGAAGGCTGAGAAAAGCAGAGGTACTGAATAAATATTTTGCTTTCAGTCTTCACAGAGGATGGGAATGGAAGGGTGCCTTGCTGGGAGGGAGGCATGGTGGAATGGGGAGAACACTGCAGATATCAGGATAGACAGTGAAGAAGAATACAGCCCTGGCTATGACCCATGTGACTCAGTTTCAATAATATCCACAGGAATGGAGGAACCTGCTGAGATGATGAAGGGATGAAGGGGCTATACCCACTCACCTCTCTCAGATAAGAGTGTGTGGACCACATGTCTCAAGTGCAACCTATTGAAGCCACCTGAGATGTCTAACCCATTACAGAGGTAGGTCATCTGCAGGTTTATGTCACTTATGTGAGTGTGTGTCACATCCTTGAGTTATACCTACTGCACATGCTCCTTGGGGATAGCCTACTGGGCATGTGGGGAGGGTTAGGGATTAACATAATATCCCCACCCACCATGTATGATGGCATCTTTGCCAGCACTCAACTCTCAACCCAATGAAAATGAATTGGTTGAAGGACTCTTGTCCAAAGAGGATAAATTCTATAGGGATATCTTGAGATGGAGGCTAAACCGTCCAAGGTGAAGTACTGTCAAAAACAAGAGCAAAGAAACAGATACAGAGGGAGAAAGCACAGAAGGAACTGTCTGCCTTTGAGAAATTAGAGCAAAAGGACCATGTGGCTTACCTCATAGTGCCATCAAAAATCTGGTCATTTCATTAACAGATTTCCTGGTGGAGCTCTTCAAAAGATCAGTGACTAATTAGTGTTTAGAGCAGGGGCATGGTGGCCATAAAATTTTACAGAGACACTTTACCTCCATTCCTTTAGCTTATCCTTGCGGCTTTGAAAATAGGTGTCGAACTGTCCCCGAAGCAGTAAAACAGTCGAACATGTACTGTATGTCTTGGCAATGTAAACCAAGAAGAAAAACGACATCTTCTCTTCAAATACAGACATCAGAGCAGATGCCCAGGATACTCCAATCTTCCATAACAGAAACTACGGGGAAAAGGGAAGATGATATTGAACTTACTTGGCAAGAAAAAAAAAATGGATACTCTAACAGAGGAATTTTGTATAATGAAGAAAACTCATACATTGTCAAATCAGATAAAGTGGTCAAAGAGTTGCAGTTAGTAATTTCAGGTTATACAAGAATTACAGCAGAGGTTTCAGCTTTCAGAGCCAAACCTGGATAAGCTAGCTAGTTGGATCAGTGATAACCTGGATAAACTAGCTAGTTGGATTAGTGATAACCTGGATAAGCTAGCTAGTTGGATCAGTGATAACCTGGATAAGCTAGCTAGTTGGATCAGTGATAACCTGGATAAGCTAGCTAGTTGGATCAGTGATAACCTGGATAAGCTAGCTAGTTGGATCAGAGATAACCTGGATAAGCTAGCTAGTTGAATCATCTTGGCCAAGCAATATACTGGGGGGACTATCACCAGTCTTTTTAATTACCTCTCCCAAAGGTAGCAGGGAACTGCTGGCACTCAACTACAAACAATGCACTCATTAATCCAGGTAGTGTCCCAAGTATTTGAAAAATGCACTTGGATTACATATCTTTTACCACTGGCTTCAGTAATCAACTGGGGCATCTGGAACACTTCCATTAAGAAATCCTGTGGAAATGCCAGGACCTACTTTACTGAACTCAGGCTGAGAGAATGGGGACATTTTCGGGGAAAAAAGTATTCTTTGGAAGAAAGATTCATGTTTTCATTTGATAGATTAATAGGATTAAGACTGAACAGTAAACTGCTTACAATTAAAAAGGAGCATTGTCCTTTATGGATGACCTGGAAAGTAGAGATACATTCTGTGAGCAACTCACTAGGAGGGAACATTTTATGTATCTGTAAGATTCTTATTAGGATGTGGACAAATGTAACTAACAAATATAAGTTGATCTGGGCTAGTAATTTAGACTCCAATATAGAAGCTGAAGAATGGGAACAGTATGCACTGATCCTTAGATATGCTACGAAGTCCCAAAAATGCATTTGTTTTAGATGACAATGTCAGTTCAAATACTTCTATACACCAGCAAGACTCAGGCAACTATTTCCATGGCTGTCTTAATGTTCCTGGAGGGAGATGCAACATAGGGGAACTAGGAGACTGGGAGCATATATTTTACAGTTGTATGAAGCTGGGGTTTTTTTTGCCCAAATCATCATCATCATCATCATCATCAGCCCCCTTTTTCCCATTTTTTCTATATGGGGTCAGGGTATCGTGCTAACTGTCGACAACTCTCTCGGTTCAGTACCACACTCCTGCCTTCTTCATCACTCATGTCTGACTATTGCAGATCTTCTTTCACACAATCTACCCACCTCTTTGCTGGATGTCCTCATTTCCTCTTACCTTCTTCCTGTCTGTTCCAAATCTTCCTCCAGATTGTCTTCTGCTTTTCTGCATGTGTCAGACCACTGTAATCTGTTCTCTTTGATGTTTTTCTGCAATTGGAGCTACTTTGGCTTCTGCTCTTATGTCCTCATTTCTTCGTCTGTCCCAGAGTGTGCATCCACTTCATTTCCATCACCTCTAGCTTCTTCAACTGTTCTGCCTTTACTGCCCAGGTTTCTGTACCATACATTAGTATTGGTTGAATCACTGTATTGTGCACCTTACTTTTCAGCTTCTTTGGCATTCTTCTGTCTTAGACTACACCTGACACTCTACGGCAGTTGGCTGTAGCCCCTCTGATTCTAGCTTTGACCTCTTCATTCAGACTTCCCTTCTCCTCAACCACCCCTCCCAGATACTTGAAGCTGTTTACCTGTTCCACTATCTTCTCTTCTATCTCCATTCTCAGCTTCTTCTGCTTTCTCCAATTTGCTGCCATTACCACCATCTTATCTGTGCTTAGTTTCATCCCATGTGCCTTCAGTTTTGCATTCCATTCTCCTATACTTTGCTGAAGTTCTTGCTCAGAGTCTGCCTGTAATGCTACATCATCTGCATAAGGCACCTTTATTGATCTGTCCCCTCTGACCTGTTAAATAATGTAGTCCATCACCAGTATGAACAGCAATGTGCTCAGAGCTGAACCCTGGTGTACACCCACTCCAACTGGGAGCCCCTCTGTGAAGCCGAACACTGTACTTTCGAGTCTTTGGGACCTTGTACATAGCTTGCACTAATTCTACCAATGTTTCTGGGACTTCAAACCAACACAATACTGCCCAGATTAGTTTTCTTGGGACCTTGTCATATGCTTTCTCCAATTCTAAGAAATGCCCAGCTTCTTCTCAAGTATCTGTCTCACTGCAAACATCCAGTCAATTGTGCTGCATCCTGAGCTGAATCCAAACTGCTCATCTCCCATCTTACTTTCTACTACTCTGTGTATCTGTTTATCAATCACCCTCTCCAGAACTTTCACCCTCTCCATAACTTTCATGCAATGTGATAGGAGTTTGATGCCTCTGTACTGCCCACAGTTGTGGATGTCTCCTTTGTTCTTGTACAATGGCATGAGTATGGTTATTCTCCAGTAATCTGAAATACGCCTTTCTCGCCACACTGCTATGAGTACCCTCAGGAGCCATTTCTCCCCTATCTCACCCAGCATCTTTATCATATCTGCTGTAACCTCATCTGAGCCTGCTCCTTCCCTGACTTCATTTTCCTTAGTGCTGTTCTTACTTCTTCTAGGGTGGGCTCCTCTTCTCTCATCATCTGGGGCAGTACAACGTCTGTGGGGTTTTCTTCATTCACAAGCTGCTGGAAATACTCCTTCTATCTGTCTTTAATGTCCTGTGGACTGGTGAGCAGGTTGTTGCTGGCATCCCTTATGAAGGGTGTCTGACTATCTTCTTTATGTTTCTGTCTTTACCTTGCAACCTGATATAGTTTCTTTGTGCCACTTATTGAGTCACATTCCAGAAGCTGGTAGAGTGCTTCTGATGCCCTATTCTTTGCTATTGCAACTTCTTTCTTAGCCAACCAGTAGTCCTTTCTAGCTTGGTCAGTCTTTTCTAGCTCCCACTTCTTCCTTCCTTCTTTTGATGACTTCCAGGACTTCTGCATTCCACCACATGCTGTTCTTAAGCGCTGCCATTCTTGTTCAACCCCACCTATCTTCTCCTCTTCTTGGGGTGCTAGAGCCCTGAGTAATTCCTTGAACTGCTGTACTTTATCTCCAGTCAACTTCCAGGTCTTCAGCCTGGTCTCTGTTGACCTTAGAGCCTTCTCTGACCACTGCTTGCAGCTGATTGTGGCAACTAGTGGTTTATGTTGTGGGTTGACTGTTTCGCTGCAAACATGGATTCTACCCCAGTGCTTTTTCCTTACTAGGAAGAAGTCTACCTGAGTTGCATGTTGGCTACTCTGCTATGTGATCTTGTGACTGTCTCTCTTTCTGAACCATGTGTTGGCTACTATTAAACCATTTGCCAGACAGAAGTTTAGAATGGCTTCTCCTTCTTTATTCCTGTTGTCCCACCCATGTGGACCCAGGCAGTCCTCGTATCCTGTTCTGTCCTGATATGTGCATTCAAGTCACCCATTATCAACACCAATTCATGTTGTCCTGCTTTATGTAGTAGGTCCTGCAACTGCTGTCTGAATGCACTCTTTTCCTCACTATCACAACCACCTGCTGTGGGGCATATAGGCTAAGATTATGAATACTGTCCTATCATTACACTGGAGTTTGATTGCCATGAGTCTGTCATTAATTCTGATGATATCCCTCACAGCCTTCTGAAGGCTCTCTCACCACAATTCCACCACCATTTCTAGCCTGTCCCCCTCCTGAGTAGTAGAGTTTGGATCCCAAGCCAAATGGCTTTGCTACGCTGCCCTTCCATCTTGTTTCTTGGATACATAGGATGTCCAGCCTCCTCCATATCATCATGTCATCCACTTCCAAGCTGTGTCCTGTCAGAGAACCTACATTAAGCGTAGCAATTATCAGTTCATATTTGGCAGGTTGGTTGGTTTTACCCAGACTGGGCAACTAGACACCAGCCAGCCAGTAGCTTATTGACCCAGGGCTGCTGGGCTTTATGGCGGGCACACACTGGCCAATCAGGCACATAAACCCCTCCCATCATTAGCATGGGTCCCTGGCATAGGTCGGAGTAGGCCAGGTCCTCAATCTACTTATCACCAGTAATGGGTCTATATTAGATAATCGAACTTTCAAAAGTTCGACTGTCATATGGTCGACACCATATGATCGAATTTTTGAAAGTTCGAATGTTTTAACAGTGATTTCCGTACAGTGCAAAATGGGGTGGGGGTGCAGGGGGTACTTGCCCCCTTGCTTAAAATGTTCAGGTAGGTTATTTGTATAGTTTATTTTTTTATTAGATTTTTGAACTTCGATTATCTAATATAGACCACCGGTAACTATCCATGCCCATTTTGGCGACATTAGTCAACATGACCGAATTACCTAGAACCATATTTTACACCGTTGAGTGGCTAGCCCTGCCATGGTGCACTGTCTGTGATCCATGTTCTCCTGTCTTGAGGATACTGCACACCACAATAGATGACCAAAGTGGTTGTTCTGTACAACTCTTCCCCCTATGGGGCACCATGTAGAGTTTGTGCTGCTGCCCACAGCTCTATTCATTGGTGAGTTTGAGATGGAAACACTCAGCATGTTTTTCAGACATGGGAGGAAGGAGACACAGGGAGAACATGCAAACTCTAAACAGGCATTGGTTGGAGGTCAGGATCAAACCTTGTACCTTGTGTATGGGTGGCAAAGACCTTAATCATTATGCTAACTGGTCCCTGGAATTTTTGCTCAAATACAGAATGTATTTCAGGAAATTTGGTCTAATCCAATTGTCATTACAAAAAAGAATTTCCTCCTGTGATTCACTTCCTGCATGGATCTGAACATAAGGGACAATAATTTGCTTAACAATATTATACAGCAGCAAAGAAGTTCATAATAAAAAAGAGGAGACAGTTAACCACCCAGTGCTCAGTGACATGTATAACATTCCTAGGTGAACTGATGGCTCTCAGGGAATGTTAGGACCAGATTAAAAACAAGAAAAAGTGGTCCAAATGGGATACATTTACAATTACTTTGCTCAAGATGAAATGATGTGGTTTGGAAAATTAGAATCACAGTGTATTTCTACTGAAACAGGCATTAATATTTCAGTTTAAAATGATTATTCTGGTTAAAGTCAAATATTTTAAAGTATTTTAAAGTCTTTAACACATTGTAATTCCTTCTTTGATAATATCTATAGTTACTGAAATATCTTTGGTTAAAATCAATGCTTTGTACACTGTCAACGTGTATTGTACTGAATAAAATGTATTTGATTTAAAAAAAGGATCAGTGACTAGCGCAGAAGTGTGAAGGGACTGGAAGACAATAAGTGTAGAAGCCGTGTATATCAGAAAATAAATTATGAGGATACACACCTGTTAGCTTAACAAGACTGGCAGGCACAATCATGAAAATCCTAAGGGGAAAGCTAGTATCATTTTAGAAGCCAGCAACTGCCAGGACAGCAAACAATATGAGTTCATGACCAAAAAGGTGCCATCAGTCAAATATGAACCAATTTTATTATTGGGTTAAGGTAATACAGATATAGTCCATCTGGACTTCAGCAAGACCTTTAACTCAGTCCCATATAGCAGACTGAGGGAAATCTAAAGGGGCTGCTGAAATCAAGACTGATGAACTGAATAGCTACAAGGTTGAATGGTAAGAGTTAAAAGGTTGTGATGAGTGTGACTCAGATGTATCTAAGGAAAGGGAGAACAGTATCTGTCTCTTTACTGATGACACAAAGACAAGTACAGCAGTGGATGATATGGGGGAAGAGTCTAGGGAAGATCTGAATGGCTGAACAAGTGTGCAGAAAGTTTTCAGTTGAGGCTCAGTGCAGACACGTCACAACAGTCCTTGTGTGAGCTATCAGCTGGGGGAGCGTAAGTGACAGCAACAGATCAGGAATGGGATCTAGGGCTGTAGATCACACCTAGACTGGACCACAGAGAACAGAATGAGAAGGCAGTGGTGGCAGCAAACAGAATGTTGGGGTGTACCCGCAGGGCAAGAATGCCCAGAAGCAAAGAAGGAATGCTTCCACTCTAGATGGCCTCATTCAGAGCACTCTTTCAGTACTACATATGGAAGAAAGAAACATCAGATTGCTGGAAAAAATTCAGACGAAAGATACCAGAAAGGCAGATGGAACAGCAGGGTAGGGATATGACAAGAGGCTAAAAATGTATTGAGCTCTTCTTACTTGAAACCTACAGATAGAGAGGACATGATATTGGTACACATAAAATTATGTCAGGAAGATATCAAGGGGTAATTCTGAACAAGAAGGACAAACGGGAGGAAGTACAAGAAGCAAACTGAAAGGACTAACTTCTCCTTAGATCTCCAAAAGTATTTTTTAACAGAGAGGTCTGTAGACCCATGGAATGGATGGCCAAAATGCCTGGTGAAGAGGGAATTCACAGAAGCATTCAAGAGGGAATAGGACAGTTAGGAAAAGGGTAAAGCAGGGATGCATGGGAGATGGAATGTTAAATGAACTTAGAACCACAGACTAAATTGGTATATTACATCCTGCTGTCCAGCAAATGTAATGTTATGATATTTGTTGCATGATCAGTGTTCACGATTAGGAAATGCACTTCATGGATAGTAGAAAACACTGCTACTGGGTAATACTGATCTTTGTGACAGTGTAGTGCTATGTAAGCCAAGTACTGATAAACAGGATGAAAATAGATGTCTTGCCCTGGATTGGTACATAGGCAGTTGGCAAACCATCCTTGCCTGGTCATATGATATGACATGATATGATATGATATGGATGTTCCTATAGAGCATACAAACCAAAATATCAGCTTGTTCTCATCAGTTTGTTCTGGAAGATATCTCAACAAAACAGTGCATGTTTCAAATTGCACCACACAGATGTGCACATGATGTGATGCTTGCAGATTTGTTTTATTACAATAGTTCTTCTATTTAGCCGTCTGAATTTCTTATGTGCATGTTATCTGCTCACTGGTTATTGCCTTAACTTAGTATCATTATTGGGAAATATTCAAACATTTGTCAGTGTACTTAACCCTAAGCATTTTTTATGCATGAAGCTGTGTTCTATAGCTTAAAAGGCATATCACAGTGGGTAGCTTGTTGCATTTGTTGAGATTAGACATATATTTGTATACCTACTTATATCTGCAAAAACCAGCAGAATGAGACATACTGCCAGACATGACCATATATAGCTATGAGACAAATTCATAATGTTGTTTACTACAGAGGTAAATATGCTGAGCATTAACTTATTATGTATTTTATTGAAAAAAATAAACTGATTGGAGTCTCTAGTGTGTAGTGGTAAAAAGAAATTCCAGCAAAAAAACAATACTGACAACTGACTGTGGAAAACTAAATCTTTTTAATGAACAGTTAAGTGCTTTTAACCTTCATGGTCTTCCTCAGAACAATAAATCAGCAAATTCAAATTAATTATATACTTACACCAACAAATCACACAACCCCATACAATTAAAATAACAAGAATGTAATTACTTCTAAAAAAATGTATACTTTGCAAAATACTATTAAAACATCCGTAAAACAAATCTGTTTATATTTGTTAAGATTCTGTCTTAGATTCTACATCACTTTCTAACTGACAGTACTGTTCAAACTCTGGAGATGATAAGCATGGAATAAAATCTGCCAGCTTAATTCTCTGTATTCCATTTCCCCATCTCTGTCACCATTAAAATCACTAGGAACATGGTCTATAATGGAAAAAATAATCTTTTGAAGCTTTAACATTCACTTGAATACTTACCTAAAGTATTGTCCATGTTTTGTACTTTAACAACAAACTGATGCTCATAAACACATTTTTGAGCTCCCTTTTGGTTTTCTCAATATAAAATGACTCAGATGAGCAGTATTTGGCTAAATAAGCTACAAATCTGGATGCTCAAGTGAAGAAGACTGGTGAGGGATATGTTCTGTTGGTCCTGATGTCTACAAAATATGGACTCAGACTTGCCTCGACACATAGAACAATCAAAACATTTAAAAGTGCCCCTTCTTTTGTCTTCACACCTCTTCTTCCTCATTTGTACCAAAGATTTAATATTCTGAACCTTCTTATTGACAAAAATGTTTTGTCTCCCACTACTTTTCAAACTTCCTCACTTATACTCAGAATTCTCCAATTATTTTCAATTACCATCTTTATGGCTCCACTGTCCAAAGAGAAGGTTAAAGGCATGGAAAGGGACCAATGCTGTGGAATACTTGATGGAACATTGCTTTTATATGAGTCATCTCCTATCATAACCCTTCTGACATGTCACTGGGGTATCCCCTGTTTAAAAATGTATCACACAGTGCTTATGAAAAACTAATAGTTCTATGTCTGTGATCAAACATTATATCTTTACAACCTTAATTAACATTCTTGTTATTTTAATTGTATAAGATCATATGATTTGTTGGTGTGAGTATATAATTAATTTGAATTTGCTGATTTATTGTTCTGAGGGAGAACATTAAGGTCGAAAGAGCTTAACCGTTTATTAAAAAGATCTGCAAAGATTTAAAGCCTGTGTAAACTAAAGCACTGCTGGTGATTCCCTGCTGGGTGAGGAAACCTATATTTTTTGTGTGTGACTGACAGAGCTTTTTTCTGATACCTGCTCCATTTTGTTTACTGTTTTAAGAAATCTGCTTGGCCTGGTGTGTTTGTTTTATGTGAAAGGTAGACACTTAAATTATCTAGGCTACATACTTCCATGTTTTTTCATTGGTTAAATTGTCTCTTGAGTGATACTTAAATACTTAGTGAAATTATGGGCTTTTGTCTTTGCCTGAAAAGTTTTGAAGACTGCATAAATTAAAGCACTGCTGATGATTCCCTGCTGTGTTTTCCAGTCACCCTCCTGTCTGTTGATCTTCTGTTTAAATCTGGTGATTTTAAGCTGCTAACCCCTACTGTAAATTTAGCTTAATAAGCTCCTCCCTTTCTACACTGCTGTTGACATCCTGAATTATTTATGTGTCTTTCCTTGAGCTTATACTTAAAAACTAGCCTGTAATGGATTGTGATGTTCCTTCCATTGTTTGTTCTACTTGATCTGATTTAATTATCTAGATAGCTGTTGGATAAAGTAGTGTATTTTTACACTCTAGCAAACAATTGTTTTTACTTCAAAAGAGGTCACTGGATTTTCCATCTAGTGCACTGGGAGGTAGCCTGGTCTGTTTAGGTTGGGAAAACACTTGAGATTTCTGAATGTAGTTTTATTCATTGGAGGGCTTATTAATCAGCTTATTGTGTTTTTCAGTGCCTTTATACATTCTTTACAATTGAGTGGCTCTTGGTTCATTTATTCAAAGTGAAGTACTTTTATTGAATAATAACACTTTTATAAGCTGTGTAAAGTACACTGCTGTATCTATATTTTTAGTTTGTTTGTGGTAGCATTTTGTACCATTTAAGTTAGTTTGTGGTAGCATTTCACTCCAGACACTCCTTTACTGTGTTTTTGCATTGGGAGGATGGGATTGTTCATCTGGTGGCAGTGGGTGTTTGCCTGGTATGTCTGAGCTGGGAAGCACACTTCTCTGCACTTGATTTGCACTGTTCTGATACCTATATAGCATAGACTAGATTCAGACCTGCTGCCTCTAGCCTGTTATTGATACACTTGAGCACTAAACCAGCCATCTCACATTAAGACGGGATCCTCTATAAGCTTCTGGCAGAAGAGTGTGGATCCAGCATTGTCTGAGCTGGAACTTGCTGGAGAAAGGTTCATTGTGTGCTTTCCTATTGGTAGATTAGCTTAAAAGTGTTTAATTTCACCTGTATTTAAGTCTCCTGTTTGCGATGTTTGTGCTTAATTAACCAGAACTGTTTTACATTTGGCTTCCTTTGCCAGAGGTCTTCAGTGTTTCTCTTTTAATCCAAGGCATCCAAAGCAAAAAACAAGAAAATTAGTACATGTTATGATTCTTCTACACTTTTTGAACTGTATTTTATTGAATTGCTGCATCATTCCGTTTTTATTGTTTTACTGTTTGTGAATGCTTTGCTTCATTCTCTGCACTTGATTTGCTCTGTTCTTTTTTTTTACCTTGCAGTGCCTACATTTCTTAAAGCTAAACAAGAGGAAATATTGAAGGGAGAAAGAAAGGGAAAAAATAGCAGCACCTATTTGCAATCCCCATTAATCTTAAAATGACTGAGAAAACTTTACTTTATAGCATGAAAAGAAAACCATACACCGCAAAAATAGTACTATTAAGAAAAAATGTTGTCTTTACTTAACAGTTAACCTTCTCCCATCTTGCCCTCTCCCAAAGCATTTTTCTGAACATCATTTCTTTTATAGATAACTACATTGCACCTCCCACAACATATACCCTCCCCCTCCTGTCTTTCACTCCTTAATAGACTATACCTCAACCCACTAGCTGCTACAACAAAATATTCTAACTTCACCCTCCCACACTGGTACTATCTGGTATACACTATTATCCACTATCCAACAGACCAAAAAAACTGTACTACTGTGCATTTTATTAACTAAAAACACCCTACAATATGTCATCCTCCAAGAGTAAAATCTATGCATTTCTAACTACATCCATCCTATTTCTGCCTCTCCTACTCCTCCTTCTTATACTCACATCACTTAACATCCATTTACACCCCAAATATATCTCCCCTACAAATCCAAATTGCTGTAGCCATATAAATAATCACCAAACTTTCGCCATTTTCCATCTATCTTCTCATTAAATACTTCCTTACCAAAAATACACTTACTTAACATCCAGCTCACCCCTACCAAACACAAAACCAAATACTACACCCCACTGCTAATATGCTCAAACTCATCTACCTCCACAAAAACATTCTCTTAGCTGGAGACATCCATCCCTACCCTGGTCCAACACACTCCACGGCTAGCCCTCCTAACCCCAAAGTCAATAATCTCCCAAACAAACATCTTTCCTTCTATTCAATAAACACTAGAAGTATTCTGAACAAAGTAAGTGAACTACATGCTTGGATCTCTCACCATACTCCTGATATCCTTGTTCTGACTGAAACCTGGCTGAAATCCCAACACCAAGACATAGAGATCTTGCCCTTTGGCTATAGCATACACCATCTAGATTGATGAAAAAGGAAAGGTGGAGGCATTGCTATCCGACACTCTAACCACCTTACCATTTCTAATTCTACTTTTACATTCCAAGCCTTCTCCCCAGCCAAAATGTTATCTGTAAACCTAAATATTAATAGCCATTCCACTATCACCATTGTATCAATTTACATACAACCAGGTGATAATATCCCCCTACTGGAAAATATGCTTGCTCATATCTCCCAACACATCCCAAATAAAACTATCACTCTTGGGGATGTCAACATTAACTAGCTATCTCTCTTCTCTCAAAACTCCTCACAACACCTTAATCTCTACGGCTTTACTTAACTCATCTCTGATCCTACTTAAAACAATAACTCCCATACAGCCTCATCTCTCCTTGACTGGATTCTCGTGTCTCACCCTTCCAAATACCATAACCCTGAAATGCTACCAAATTCCCTAAGTGGTCACTGTTCAGTAAAAATACCAAGATACACATCCCATCAAGCTAAACCTCAAAGGTTTATCAAACACAGACAACTAACAAACGTTAATCCTGAAACTCTCAAATCTTTACTATCAAAAGTGAACTGGAATCCCTTAAAACTACTCCCTTTGGATGAAGCTGTCCACTTTTTTAACTCCACTTTCCTTAGTATTTTAAATTCTGTGGCACCCCTTAGAACAGTCCGCATAAAGTCTAACATAGCCCCATGGCTGACCGTAAACACATGTGTACTACTAAAAAAAAAAGACAGAGCATGGAAAATTTGGACTAAAACTAAACCTCAACCAGACCTCCAGAAATATAAAGAACTTAGAAATCTTGCCAAAAGTCACATAAATAAAGATAAGAAAAACTTCTATAATAATCCATCTTCTACCTTTAAATCCAACCCTAAAAAGTTCTGGCACTCTGTAAATCAAATACTACACCCATGTACACAAGCCTCCCCTAACCCTCATCCTGACAAAACACATGAGGAAACTGCCTCCATATTTAACAACTACTTTATAGACTCAATATCCAAATTACTAAATGAAGACACAAACCATCCCGCCAACAATAATGGAACTAATAGCTCAAACTCTTCCATCAGTAGTAACCTTACCACTACCTTCTCCCTCAAACCTGTCTCCACTATCTATATTAAAACTCTATTATCAATATTAAAACCTTGCTCCACAAACGTAGACAGCATTCCCTCTGCATCCCTTCAGGCTGCTGCTGATGTTCTTGCTTTCCCACTTTCTATTCTAATAAACCGCTCTATTATGAAATCCACAGTTCCTTCCATCTGGAAGCAATTTTACACCCTTTCAATACACAAAGGAGGAAACTCCATAGATATTACTAATTTTAGACTCATAGCCATACTTTCACCACTCTCCAAAATTCTGGAAAAATGTATACATAATCAAGTCTTACACACACTACCTTCTGCAAGAAAATCTACTCACACCTACCCAACATGGCTTTCATCCCTTGCACAACACTGCAACAGCACTCCTGTCTTTTCTAAACTATGTATCACTGGCTAGAGACAGTAACAAACTAATTTCCTGTCTCTTCATTGACCTCTCTAAAGCCTTTGACTCTCATAAACTTCTTCTCCTTAAACTAACAAACTTACACTTCTCTCCATCCATCATATCTTGGTTTAACAGCTATCTCTATGATAGACTCCAATCAGTCAAATGGCTCTCAACTTTCTCCCCTCTTCTTTCTATTAAAACGGGTGTTCCACAAGGCTCCATCCTTGGGCCACTTCTTTTTAACATCTTTACCAACCTTCCCTACTCTTCCTGTCCTGGATCCTCACTGATACAATACGCAGATTATTCTACAATTATCACTATTGCTAAATCACCAATTCAACTAAAATCAGACACACAGTCCTCTTTTAACTCTGTAGAAAACTGGCTATCTGAAAACCAACTTATCCTTAATCCAAAGAAAACCAAATTACTACTCTTTCTTCCTAAAAACCTTAACCACATAAAGTCTTCCTTCTCCATACTGTCACAGAATAATACTCAAATACAGGTGGACACCAGTACAAAACTCTTAGGTGTTACTATTGACGATAGACTAACCTTTGATTTACAAAAAAATATCTTACCAAAACAGCAAAACTAACCCTTTCAAATGCCTACCTCTTACCCACTTTACTTTATAGCTCCCAAATTCTCACCAGCCTCAACACTGGACTACTAAACAAGTTAGAATCAACTTATAACAGGATTGCCAGATTTGCTGCCCAAAATTCTTACAAGTCCCATCACTGTCTCTCACTAAAAGAACTACATTGGCTAGAATTACCTAACCTGCTTCGGTATAATCAGTTTCAGATTATTCATTCCATTCTCTAGAAACCCTCTTTCTGTCCAACTATTTCATCTCTAATCTCTCATTACCTACCCACTAGATTACTCCACAGTTCTGAACAAGGCCTACTAAAACTCTACAAGCCAAGGACCAAAATGGGTCACCTAGTCTATAACTTTAACCCTTCCAAGGCCTGGAATAGCCTACCACTAGATATAACATCCCTTGAACATCCCAATAAATTCAAAACCGCTACAAAAAATACCTTCATGAAAAATGGACTTGCTAATGTAATTATTCCCCGTAAACACTCCCTTATAACCTTCTACTTCTCTTCTCTCTTCCTTCCCTTCAATAAACAAACTTACTACTTTATCTTCTCCTCTTGGTACATCACTGTATAAATATAACTAGTAAAATATTTCAGCTATGTAACTACTGCACTATTATGTATATAATGTGCAATTATGAATGTATCCTCTGATGAATGTATTTCTATGTATTTCTCTTGCCACAGTTTAATGTATGACACTGTAATGCAATAATGTGTGGTACTGATAAATGCAATGTGTAGCACTGTAATGCAGTAATCTGTGGTACTGATGAATGTATTTCTATATGTATTCAGCATGTAAAATTTCTATTTTCTGTTGGAGCTTTTCTCCTCGGGCCTCCGCTGAAAATGGGCATTTGTAGCCCAGTCGGACAAACCCAGTCAACAAATATAAAATAAATAAAAATAAATAATAAAATAAATAAATATACTTTAGAGCCCCCCGCAGGTCCAACAAATTCTGAAAAAAGTCCAATATTTCCAGATTTTCTTGTTCTGTCATATTTCACAAATATAATTATTGCATTGTAATGTCACATTAAGTTATTGGTTTTATTACTGTTCATATCCATCTCCCAAATCCTGTCTCTACTTCATTTTAAACGTACTCTCGATTCTTCTAGTCAGGTCTTGTACTCCCTTCCTTCTCTCCAACATTTTCCATTGAAACAGTAGAAAATGTTTCACAGGTACAGTCTCTATGCAGTCTTTATTACCAGAAGAACAAGAAGCAGAATCTCCTTATGTTTCACAGCTCAAATTTTGTTGGACAAACTTTTGTATTTCCCTCTTAGCATGTACTTCATCAAAATATGATTTTTGTCCCTCCAGGGAAGCATACCTTGAGGACAGCCAAGTACAGCAGCTTGAATCTCAGACCTGTGCCTCAACATTCTCTGAATAGTGGAATGAATTTACTCCTGTTCTGCCTGGTGTAAAATGAATAACCTCCACAAACACTCTGCTGTCTCCCACTTTTAGTATTTTGTCCTTCTACCACGGTTTTGTCAGAATCAACTCCTTCTGCTGGTAGGATTCCATCTTTACTATTAAAGCTCTAGCTTGCTTTTTCATAGCCTGGTTTGGAGCATACACACAATGTGCCCTTTCACCTAACCCCTGCTGTGGAATACCAGTCCAGTTGCTTATTTGTGCTTTCGTAAAATTAATATAGTCTGTTCCTTCCACCTTCTCTGGTATAGCTAAAAATCTCAGGTTTTCCCTATGTGCTCTGTCCTCTAATTCTATTATTTTTTTGCAACATCTCTTCCTGAACAGTTTCATATTCAGCCAGCCTTTTCTTCATTTCAACCTCTGATTGTTGCAGCTTTATCACCTAATCTAAACATCTTTTTAAAGCGCCTTCCATTTTTTCTAGTCTTTTGTTGTTTGTTTTGATATACTCAGTGTTTTGTTTATTTTAACCAGGTCTGTGTGCAGTTGTCCTATATCTTCCTGTAGATTACTGGAAGTTATGTCTGGACGTTGCATTGCTTTTTGCTAAACAGCTGCAGAACTTTCCCCAGTCAGTGTTTCTTCCTCACTTTTTGTAGCTGATTTTTTCCAGGTGCTCTGTACTCTTACTAGTCAGTTACTGAAATTTACCAATAAACACAAAAGTCTACTGGCCTTCTCTGTTGAGTTTCTGTTTTCACACTGGAGAGCGGGAGTTAAGCTGTTACTCAATGTGCAGCCATCTTGGAAGCTTGATTTGCACTGTTCTGATACCTAGATAGCATAGACTAGATTCAGACCTGCTGAATCTAGCCTGTTATTGATACACTTGTGCACTAAACCAGCCATCTTGCATTAAGAAGGGCTCTCTTGCACCCTTGTGGCAGAAGAGTGTCAATCTAGCCTTGTCTGAGCTGGTGAGTGTTAGAAGAAGGTTCATTGTGTGCTTTCCTATTGGTAGATTAGCTTAAAATATTTTAATTTCACCTGTATTTAAGCCTTGTGTTTGCACATTGCAGTGCATTGTACAACATGGGTTAGTGGTACCCTATATAGATGCAAATGCCTTGAAACTCAATTTTCCCTAGACATCTGTCAGCGGAACCCTCCCAAGCTTCCCTACTGCACTATGGACACAATGAGCAGCATTGCCATACTTATCATCCATAGCCATAAATATAATATGTACCTTTGTTTTTCCTAGCACAGAAAATGGTCAAACTAGCCCACTCCCTTCCCTAATAGTACATATGGTAAAAACCTGCTATAATGGATGGCAGTTTCTCATCATTTCATCAGCATGGGCATTGACATGGGCATTCTGAGGCAGTGTAGTAATTGCTTCATGTATACTGACAGCCACTTACTCCTAAAACAAACAAATACCCTATGTGAGAGATATAATTATACCATGGAATTTGAATCAATTTTCTCATGTAACAACAAATCGGACTCAAACAGGTTGCCAGCACACACATTTCACCTCTCACACAAAATGAGGTCACAACACATAAAATACATGGAGGTACTAGAAGCCTAACAAAAGATCAGAAACCTCCCAAACATAAACCACTTACACATATTGCTATGCAAATGGAAACCACTACACATAATAACACATGCACCAGTGTCTCAGCAAATACACCCTTAAGGCAAAACACCTCAAAACCTAATGTCTTGGTCATAGGTGGCTCCATAGTGAGACACACACACACACACCCTCACTAGGCTGGACAAGGAGAAGGTCATGGTTAGCTGCCTGTCAGATGCCAGGATCCATCAAATCACAGATATACTCAGTCACTCAACAGCAAGTACCGGTAAGACTCTGTCATAGTCCATGTTGTGGTGATTGTCTTGAGACATACCTCTCTGGACTGTATGAAGACAGACATTACTTAACTCTCAGATTATGTGTCCCAAGCAGGTAAGAACTGAGCCCTAATCAGCATTCTACCTTCACCCAGGATGATGCCACAATATTAACAAAAATTATCAACTTCAACAATTGGCTTAGCTTGTGGTGTCAGTTCAGGGGGATCCAGTATCTGTCAGCCTTGGAAGACATGGTCGACAGGCCACGCTGCTTTGCCAGAGATGGTCTGCACATGTCTCCGGTAGTTTTTTGGATACTGGCAAAGGTGCTTGCCTCCCCATAGTGCTTTGTTTAGGCAATGCCAAAACAACAACATTTCTGATGTAACAAAATCCACTTAAGACAAACTCGAGGTTCTGATGCTTATTGCTCGAAGTCTAAACATGAAACTACACTCCCTGGAAGCACTCCTCAACTTGGAAGATGCTGACGTCTGTGCAGTCACTGAGACATGGTTCAAGGCCATGGAGAGCACCCCAGCCATGCAAAGCTACAATGCCTTCCACATGTTTAGACCTCAGAATGAGCATAAAAGAACCAAAGCTGAAGGTGTATCCATCTTTATTAAAGCTATGTACACCTTGAGACTGGTCAAACAGTACAGCTCTCTCAAACTACTGCATGTCCAATTAACTCTAGGCAAAATACCCTGCTGCATCATTGCTAGCTATAGGTCCCCCACCATGAACAAAGAAAACCACACCACCTACCTGAACTTACTGGAATCACTCACCATACAGCCGAACACCGTAGTCATGGGAGATTTCAACAATCCTTCCATTGACTGGGTGACATACATGAGCATGAACATGCTCGTCCAGACTTTCCTGTGCTTTGTCAATACAAGTGCTGTGGAACAGATAGTCTGCACCCCCCATGAGCTCAAATGTCCTAGACATAGTACTCACCAACATGGAGGGTCACTGCACTGCCCCCTGTGTGATGCCCTCCCCTGGTAAGGTTGGACCATAAATCAGTCTCGTTTGAAGTAACTATTGAATCTATAACAACCACAGCAGCAAAAAACTAAAAAAACTTTTCAAAAGCAAACTACAGCCTACTAAGTGATGGTATAAAAAGTTTTATACCCCCGCAATTACAGACAACAATGACCCATATGCAGTGGTGTACACAAATGCCTTGTATAAATACTTAAGCAACTGTATAGACTCTGCTGTACCTGAACAGATTAAAACCAGGCCCTCCCAAAAAAACAAGCCACCCTGGTAGATTTCAAGTATAAACAACCATTTATTAAAAAGGTAAGCACTTTCGTGTTAAAACACAGTTCATCAGACCATAAAAATCCACTAAACCAAACATCTTTAATATACATGCTAACTAGCAATCAATAAAACATTAAACCAATAAAGAAGACTCCATGGCAACTTTGAACACCTTAACGAGCTAATTTACTCAATTTCAAAAAAAGGTTTTAAAGAAACACTCATTTATGCCATAACCGCTATCTGCTTGTAGGGTTATAATTCATTTCAACTCTTCATTTAAAACCTATTAATCAAACTACCCCCTCTAATATTCTCACTGATGAAGCATAACACCATAAATTCAAAGGAGTGTCCTTCAGTTTGCTTAACATGTTTATTCAGAGCATTGGTAGATACATCTCTCCTTATGTCACCTAAGTGTTCAAACACCCTGTCTTTAAGAAGTTAATATTATACTTAACCCCTGTGGTAGGATGGTCAAAGAAATTCATCCACCAATAAAATCAACCAGTTGTGCTTAACTATTTCACACACCAACCTAATATTATTTGAATAAGTTAAGGTGGTGGTGGCGGATGAGAAAATTAGGAATGTGGTTGGACTTACCACCTCTTTTGCATTTAAGAATAGTTTATCTCTAAAACGTAGATTATATTATACTAAAAAGAAGAGAGCACCTATGTTATCAGTTAGGATGGGGACCTATCCTTGTCAGTCCTGTAAAGCCTGTGCTTATATTTCTGGGAAGAATTTCTTTGACCATCCTGCCACAGGGGTTAGGTATAATATTAACTTCTATGCAGATTGTAGAAGTTCCAACTTAGTGTACTTAGCAACCTGTAAAAAATGCCCTTGTTTTTATCTTGGCATGACCAGTCAGAGACTTAAAGACAGGGTGCTTGAACACTTAGGTGATATAATGAGAGATGGACCTACCAATGATAGTGTTTTTTATAACCTTTTTTGAAATTGCATAAATTAGCTCATTATGGTTTCAAAGTTGCCATGGAGTTTTCTTTGTTAATTTATTGTTTTATTGATTGCTAGTTAGTATGTGTATTTAAAGATGTTTGGTTTAGTTGAGTTTTATGGTCTGGTGAAGTGTGTTTTGACACAAAAGTGCCTAAATGTTTAATAAATAGTTGACTCACAGCTTTGGTGGTCATTTTTTGTCACTCAAGTATAAACAGGTTATATAACATAAGGAAGAAACTTATGTCTAGGAACAAGAGGGAACTGATTCAGCAGAGGAAGAATTCTCTCCACAGCTTGAACAAGCAAATCAGGAATCTTGCAAAGTCTTCTGAAGCTAATTATGAAGCTAAAATAGCATCCATAGCAAAGGATAATCATAAGGCACTCTTTAACTATGTCTGAGATCTAAAAGGGAATACCCAGCTATGTGCCCAACTCTTGGTAGACGGTACCACTCTTGCTAAACCAGAGGAAATTTCCATCCTGCTAGCTGACAGATTTGGTGCAAACTTCAGCCAGCTGTCATCTCCAGCCGTACCCCAAAGCATACCTGACACCAATCGTCTGCCTAGTATCTCTAGACATTAGGTCATATTTGCACTCTACAAGGCCAAACACATGGCCTCAATGGGACCAGATAACATCCCAGGTTGCTTATTAAGCAATCTAAAACAGTATCTAGTGGACCCACTTGGAATTTTCTTTAACCATAGCATGAGAACTGACTTTGTTCCAGCAGAGTGGAGAACAACAACAGTAATTCCCTTGCACAAAGGGGGGCATCAACCGACCCTGTGAACTACAGAACCAGACTCATGTGCAAGACCTTTGAAAGAATCATCATGGACCTCATCAATAAGGACATAGACAACCTTCAAACTCTAGATCCAACCTAGTTTGGCTTCAATAAGGGTAGATCATGCTTATTAAATCTAGGAGACTACTTCTTCAAGAAAGTCATCAAAGCCCTGGATAAAGGTAAGACAGTGCATACTGCCTCTCTTGACCTAGCCAAGGGTTTTGACACAATCCCCCACTCAGCCATCACTGAGAAACTCTCCCAGATGGGGATTAACACTTACGTCACTAGATGGGTAGCCAATTGGCTCACCAACAGAACACATACTGTCAAAGTTGGTGACTTCACCTCTACCAGTAGACCCATCACCAGTGGTGTACCACAAAGATCTGTGCTGGCCTTCTACTGTTTGGAATCTATCTCTCAGAAGTCCAGGCTAAAGTAGGTGGCCTTTGGCTTACCACGTTCACTGATGACTGCAAATTGGATGAAATCATTGAGTCCCCCAATGATGTTAACATATTACAGGAAGGGTTAACAAAGATGAATGACTGGTACCAAAGCCACGGTCTAGAACTAAATGCAAAAAAGTACATTATTATCCCCTTGGCAAAGTGGAATTCCCTGCTAATTAAAATATTGACAGCACCCATCCCCCAAGTTCAAACCCAGTGGTGTGAGATCTGGGAACACAGGTAGATAGCAATCTGACCTTCAACCACCAAGTTCCCACAGTGGTAAGGAAAGCCTTCTACGTTGCGCATCTCATAAGGAAGGGCATCGCATCCAGGTCTAAGGATGTTGTAACTCCACTGTATTTGACCCTCATCAGACCATCAATAGAGTACAGTGCTCCTTTCTGTATGTACCTCATCATTCACCTGCAGCAGCTGGAGAAACCACAGAGGTTTCTCACCAACAAAATGCAGGGCCTCCAAACTATGAATTATGTAGACAGACTGAAAGCCCTGTCACTGTACTCTGTATTGTATAATCTGCTAAGAAGCAACTTGTGCATGGCCTACACAGCAGTCTCTAACCCTACCCTGATGGATATGCTGCACATGAGCAAGTCAAATGGCACAAGCATCACTCACTCACTCTAGGGATCTTAACTTAGCCTGTGACCCAGAACATGCTGGAGAAACAGATATATCTCCCAGAGATTGACACTACTCTGGAATAAACTTCCAGTTCACCTGAAGCAGAGTGCCTCACTGAACCTATGGACAAATGGATGGGAGACCACAAATCCACCACTGAGGTGGCACCCATGTCCCTCATAGACAGGGGTATTTTGTGTTTACCATAGACTCGCTCTGCAAATTGTGTCCATCTAACCAAGGACAATTGATGCAACTTTGGATTAACATGGCTAGGGCTGTAAGGGCTCTAGTGCCACTAGCCCGGTAACCTCCTATGCACCTAGAAAACTATAAAAAGATTTAGTTTTCCACAGTCAGTTGTCAGTAGTGTTTTTTTGTTGGAATTATGCATTTTATTATTTTAATTAAATAGTAACTATCCCTGCCAAATGCCATCATCGCTAATAAGTTCACTGAGGGACATGCATGTATTAAAAACATGTCATCAATAGTGATTTAGTAACTGTAGATCAAACTTTATGGTTCCTTCATTCAAAACTTTAAAAAAACAGACATCAGAAATCTAAAGGATGCGTTTTACTGGACTAGGTGCCATCTTTGAAATATATAACTTTTATTTACTGTTTGGAATAAGATAAATACCTGTTTCACTGTCTAAACTGCAATCTGTCTGTACTACTGGCAGTTATCAGTGTAAGACTATCACATTATATTACATGCTTTATTCATGCAACTGAATTGGATGGTGCAGTGGTGCAGTGGTAGCATTGTTGACTCACAACAAGAGGTTCTCCAGTTCAATTCTTATCTGGGGTGCCTTCTGTGAGGAGTCTGCATGTCCTCCCTGCATTTGTGTGGGTTTCCTCTGGGTGCTCCGGTTTTCTTCCATGTTACAAAGACATGTGTCTGGAGTGTTTCTCCCTGGGTCTCTGCTAAAAATTGGCTTGTTCCAAATCAGACTTTCCCGGTTAACAAATGTTAAATAAATAAATTGTTACAATAATTAGGATTTACTGAAGTATGAGTTCTGTACCATTACTGTATATGTCTATTTTTCCCGGAGGCATTTACAGATTAAGTTTCGTCAGCAACACTTCCATGGTTTACTTTTATTTTGAGCAGTATTATCCACCATGTAGGTTCTGTCCCCTTCCTGTGACTACACACACAAAAAGCCACTCTCTGTGTAACTTTTGTCCTGTGTCCACATTCAGATAATGCCTTCCCTATATAATATGCTACTGAGACCTGACATTTATGCTTACTATCACTATACATCCTGTTTTCTTGTAGAACATATGTTATTATGTCTTCAGATTTTTATATATTATCACTGTATTCTCATTCTGTCTGCTGTTATAATTACTCAGGTTTCTTTATTTTATATAGCCTAAAGAGAGCAAAAAAAAAATGTACATACTCGTGCTCTTCTTAAGCTTGCTCAGTATGTAATGCCACATTCCCCATTGACTTTTATCTGCTGTTTTTCAAAAGGCTTGTAGATTCTTGTCTATGTCTACAGAAGCTTCTGTACATGCCCAGGCTGATAGCTACATTCAGAAATCTGGTTCTGTCTTTACGAGATTGTGCTCCCTCCCATTGCTGTAGCAGTCATAAACACTGATTGATGGTTGTAAAGCATGCCTTGTATTCATATTGTAAAGTATGCTTAAGACAGTCCATATATCATTGTGAGGCCACAGCCTCCCTTAGAGATAATATGTAGTTCCTCTGTATTTTCTCAGTCCCTTCCAACAGTATGGATTACTAAGGCAAAACAGTTTTTTTTTTCTAAAAGCAGATACTATCTGTAGCTAAACACTGCTGCATAGTCTAAACAGCATAATTCGTATTTGACTTTCCAGTTTTATCACGGATTTTTTTTTTTACTTGGTTATAAACAAAGATTGAAAACATTACTGAAACATGTGTGTACATGATTTTGTGCTTTGTTAGCTATTACTTCTACATAATTCAGTGAATCAAGTACCCCCGAGCACACCATCTGCTCACTGATTAATGTCTCTGCTTTAGTATCATTGCTGTGGGCAAAATTAAACATTATTGCTGTATAAAATTCTACTCTGTACCTTAAATCCATGTAACAGAGACGAAATGTTAGATTTCATGGTATTAGACAGATACATATTTTTGCATATCTTGTTATAGGTGAATGAACTTCTGTTGTGAGACATTAAAGTACATTATGTATTTGACTCCTACAATAATTAGGCTTTCATAACGTATTATCTGCCACTTATTGCCATATATGACCATACATAGATATGATAGATGTTTATAATTTTGTTTGCAGATATTTAAGCATTAATTTGTGCAGAAATCTTGACCCCATGACCACTACAGGAATGGACAGTATGAAAACACATTCCAATTGTGAAGTGAGTATTGCACACACAAAAAAATCTGTCTAGTTGTGATGCAATTTTCTGATATCAGACTGCTTAGGTGTAACAGTCAAATACTCAGTGTATGTGTTTTATTGAAAGTATTAAACATGATTATTTTCACATCCTTGGCTGGGGTGCCTTCTGTGCGGAGTCTGCATGTCCTCCCTGTGGTCTCGTGGGTTTTCTCCGGGTGATCCGGTTTCCTCCCACATCCCAAAGGCATGCTGTAGGTGGATTGGACACTCTAAATTGGCCCTAGGCGTGGGTGTGTGCATGTGTGCACCTTCTGTGGAAGGTTGGGCACCAGGCTGGCAACTCGACACCGTAAAACTCCACTGCCAATCATGAGCGGACAGGTGATCCGCTGTGGCGACCCCTAACCGGGAAAAGCCGAAAGAAGAAGAAGAAGATTTTCACATTCATTCAGGACTCTAGCAGTCTAGAGTAACTTGACTAAATCTAGACGGATCTAAAATCCCAGAATATACATCTAAACAATGTTTCTGCAAGGGGCACAACCCCTTCATTCACCACAAATTCCTTCTCTAACTATACAACCTTTGTGAATACATAGCAGTGAGGAAAGAATGAATTCCTGATTCCAGCTTAACTGCAGTCTCAAAGCTGGATGAATAAAACATATTTAAACAATGTTTTTGCAGGGGAGCAAGCCCCTTTCCACAGCCCCATACCCTCACATCTCTAACTGTATGATCACACAGCAGTGGAAAATGGACAAATCCTTATCCACTAATTTTGTTGTATTCTGCCTTAGGCTGAACTACAAAATGTTCTATCTCAATAACTGCTGTACCCTGCTTCACAAAAATAAACAAATAAATAAATAATTATAAAATACATTTTCATGTAACTGTGATCTCACTGCATGTTTCAGTCAACAGTGAGCTGATGATATGGGACAACAGATCTCTACTTCAGCAACCTGTGCAATCAACCTCTTTAATGTAACCCATTTTTCTAAACTGGGTATGATCTAAAGAACAGACTATCATTCAGATGAGATGTTAAATCAAGGCCTCATTTGCTGAGTTTGTTGTAGCTCAGGGATATGTAAAGGATCCCATGGCACATTGAAAAGAGAAGGGGCTGCTTTATTATATAAACACTTTTCTATCTTTCATTCATTATATTGATTTGGACATGAACTATGGGAAATATAACGCTGGAAATTAAAAAGGGGATACAACTTTATTCATTGCTATTTGGTGCTTATGGAAAAGAAGATGTGAAGAACAGCTGCATAACAAAAGAAAAGCTGATTAGGAAGTAATATGTGATATAAAGAAATGGTTATGTTGGGAAGGGCTGGGGGATTGTAGATCAATATGTATGTACACCTTTAAGAAGCATTCTAGTGGCTTGCACAAGTCTACAAATACTGAGCACATGTGAGCCTGACTGCCATTTTGTAGTAAGCTGTTGAGATGTAAGCATGCATATCTGTGTAGTCTGTCAGTTAATCAGTTTGTTTATATTTTGTACTGCTGCTATCCATCCTGATATGTTTCTACATAATAAAGAATATAAACAAACAACATCACCTGTTTGTCTTTACCTGTGAAACAAGACGAGCGACAGGGATGAAATGGGTTTTACATGTATTTATGAAGATAAACATATAAAGTGCTTCATTGTGATGTGTAAAGAATGAAATAAAGTGCAAATATAATGAATGATTGAAGAGAGAAGGGCAAGGTCCCTAGTGTCCTGGCCAGATTTCCCCTAGTCAGTATGAATACCACCTCGGGTCTCCCGTGAAAAAAGGCCATTGGTCTAGTGGGGCTAACCTGGTCGACAAAGTGGAAACAAATAAGTAAAATATATTACTTTTAATCAATATTTGGCACAGTTTTAGTGAATATGTAGTGTACTGCTTAAATCATATCCCATTTACATATCACAACAGGACTGTTGCATTATCACGTATTGTATTGTATTTATTGATTTACTTGACTTGAGTTCTTAAAGTAATTTGGCTTTCTTAAAGTATGATCTGGCTGCTGTTTATTGTGTCTCTGTTGCCCAGTGGCATTTACAGAGAAACTTTTATCAAGCTCTCATTGTAGTGCTAAGTCAGGTCAATAGTTTTATTTCATCTAGCATGATTCTGCCATAATCTACTTGCCTAGGTTCTGGCCCTTTCTTGGCCACCCCTCCCCACAAAGACTCCAAAAGATTTTGAAGACTACAGTCTTTGTGACTGTTGTACATTGCCTGCATTTGGATAATGTTTTATAACTTTTGTTAGTGAGGCCTGTGGTACACTATCGCTACATATGCTGTTTGCTGGTATATCTGCTTGTTCAGCAGAGGTACACTCAGTGGCTCTAAGTGCCCTACCTGAATCTACTCGGTATTTAATGCCGCACTCTTCATGCTGACTTCTCTGTGTCCTTTTATCAGCTGGCATGCATCTGCAGGAGCTTCTGTGCCACTGCTTAAGAGCAGCGGTTACAAGTATTAATTAATCATACGAGGGTACGCTTTGTGTTCATGAAACAAAGTGCACTCAGCACATTTTACTGATTTTCAAAAAAGAAACATAGAAAGAGGGAGGGTTAGGTAGGGAATGCCAAAAAAAACTATGCAGGAAGGATTGAAAAGATTAGGGACCCTAGCAGGGCAAACCAAAATCTATCATTTACCTAATAGTTATGCAAAACACAAGACTAGATTAGACTATTTACACTGTCATATATTTACGTGATACATGTCTTGTTAAAAAATAGCTACCTTCAACAGCTAACTACTTGGATGTAAAACTAACAACTAATTATTACAATCACACATACATTCCCAATAAACATCTGTATTTACCCAGCTTTCTAGTGTTATAAGGAAATACAATACAATGCAACATCAGCATTTAAGAGTTCTTATAATATTGCCATCCATTCCTCGTGATATGTGTCATTATAAAATAATTGCTGACTAGCACCCATCAAAACTATTAACCTGCTAAAACTGGGTCAACAACACATCTTACTTGATAATCACCAATGTGTATAAATGAAAGGGACGTATCTTCTCAGGGTACCACCAGTGTATATAAATGAAAGGGACATAACCTTCTCAGGGTATCACCAGTGTGTATAAATGAAAGGGACATAACCTTCTCAGGGTATCACCAATGTGTATAAATGAAAGGGACATATCTTCTCAGGGTACCACCAGTGTGTATAAATGAAAGGGACATAACCTTCTCAGGGTATCATCAATGTGTATAAATGAAAGGGACATATCTTCTCAGGGTATCACCAATGTGTATAAATGAAAGGGACATAAACTTCTCAGGGTATCACCAGTGTGTATAAATGAAAGGGACATGGTGTATAAATGAAAGGGACACAACCTTCTCAGGGTATCACCAGTGTGTATAAATGAAAGGGACATATCTTCTCAGGGTATCACCAATGTGTATAAATGAAAGGGACATATCTTCTCTGGGGTTCAGGTAAAAAAGTTCCCTCCATCCCCACACCTGGGCAGTGCAACCCCTCTCTGTGTAAATTTGTGTAAATGCTGCCTTAACTGCACCCCTGTTTTTGGTTCCTATCATTCCTTCTTAAACAGGGTTACCTGGCATTTATATCAGTAATATGAGGTGCTCCTCGTGTAGCTCCCTGGATTGTAGGAATTACAGGAAATTCAAGGCTACTGAGACTTGTGACTGTTACTCCCTGTCACTTCCCACCTTAGACTTTCTCAGGGAGGGCTATGCCACTCATGTGTGGGGTGAATTTATGAATATCCATCCAATTATCAATGTCCAGTTTGAAATAACGAACACCAAAACCATGTAAAAAATATATGAAGAGGATCACCAAAGGAACACTGCTGCACTAAATCCAGAAAATGTATTGAAAAAAGTTAAGCGCTTTCGTCAAAATCACAAGACTTCATCAGAACAAGAACATACAAAAAAATGCCATATTTAAATACCCTAACCCTTACAGCCATTGGTTGACAAAGCAAACATCACTTCCTGTAAAATAATTAAGCAGTTTAAAAAGACAGTAACTGTAGACTTCCCTTACTATGGAACAGGGTCCCGATCTACATAAGACAGAGCTCCTCACTATCACTCTTCAAGAGGAACCTTGATGAGTGGATGGGTAACAGAAAGTTCACACCGGAGATCACACCAACAGCACTACTAGATAGGGGCCAAGGATACTAGCTGCTAGTACAAGGGTCTAGGGAACTACTAAAGGGGCGGTGAATACCGCACAATGTGGCTGGGCTAATATATGCCTTTGGGCAGATAGCCCAGTACCAACCTATGAACCTATAATCACAGTAACTGCCCACTAAAACACACCAATTGCCACCTACTAACCACATAGACATTAATGTATTATGTATTGAAGTATGATTTAAAACACAGATCTTGAAAAAAAATCATATAAAAAAGCTGATTTTAGTTTTAATACAGAACTAATGGATAACTTGTCATTGAGCCCAGGTGGTTGACATGCATTTAATTTGATCTGCCACTTAAGCTCTAAATATTCAAGGAATTCATTGTCGGGCCCCCTCGTGGACCCAGGTCTACTTGTTTAAGTACAAAAAATTTAAAATAATGTGTTGGGTGTACCTTTATATGCTTAAATAAAGCATTGGTTTCTTTATTTTTTTAGTATATCATAGTTGTGTTGATATATTCTTTGTCTGAGGGCTCTGATTGTCTTCCCCACATAGTGCCCCTCACATACCATACAGATTGCAATATATATGACTCCCTTGGTGTAACAGTAACACTTCCTATTAGTAGTAAATTCACCATAGTTACTGACTCTAATGGAATCAGTGTCCAATATATAGGGGCATTGTCCACACCTCCCACATTTAAAAGTTCCACCTAGGCCTGCCTTTAACTTTTTCCTCTCCACCAGGCCTTTCAAGGAGGTGCCCTTTTTGTAAACCACAAGAGGTTTTTCCCCCAACCTTTTGTTGATCTTCTCATCCAAACAAAAAATGGTCCAAAAATCATAAATGATGCTTCTAATGTTGAAAAAATCCCTAGTGAAGGGCAGGACACATGCCCTAGTAAAACTGTCAGTTTTGACCAAACCAGAGGTTCTATTCAAACCTTCAGGCTTCTCCAAGAGTGTAGAATAAATACCCCCAGCTCTTTTTGATTTGACTTCTTCAGCTATGTCATTGACAAAGTTAAAGGGGTAACCTCTTTTCTGCAACATTCCCATTAAGACATCACATTCTTTAACAAAATCGTCCTGACCAGACACCATTCTGGCAAATCTCACATATTGACCCTTGACAAGGGAATTTTTATGATGCAGTGGGTGGCAACTCTCAAAATGCAACAAAGAGTTAGAATAGGTAGGTTTTCTATAAAGGTATGAAGTAAACCTACCCTTAAAGTGATCTTTCTTAATAGTAACATCCAGATAATTCAAGGTGTCAAGGTCCTTGGTCATGGTAAATTTCAAAAAGATGGTAGTGTTGTTGATGTAAACGAAGAACCTATTCAGGTCATCTTTGCTCCCATGCCAAAATAAGACCATATCATCCAGGTACCGTCCATATAGTACCCACATGCCCTTGAATTCAGAGTTCATTACGTAGAGGTCTTCCCACTGTGCTAATACAATGTTAGCAAATGACGGTGCGCAACATGCATCCATTGCCACCCCCTGCACCTGCTTGAATAAATGCCCCTCAAAAGTGATAAAATTGTTGTCCAGAACCATTTCCATACAGGACCTGATAGTAAGGATAGTGTCATGGTTCAATGTACTGTTTAAGCATAAATAGTCATAGAACCATTCTAGTCCAACATCATGGGGTATTACTGAGAAGAGGTCACAAATGTCAATGGTGACCAAGATCAAGTCCTCGTGGTACATACTGTTTTTAACTTTAGACAGAAAGTCCCAGGAGTCCTTGATCACCAGGTCTCTGTTATTGAGGGTGTGCTTAACAGTGTTGTCAATATATTTAGCCAAATTGAAGGTTTTAGAAGCTTTTGCATCGACAATCGGTCATAAGGGGGGGGGGGTCAGAGATACTCTTATGTATTTTAGGGATTCCAAAAATGGTAGGAATCCTAGGATGCTTAGTTTCCAAAAATCTAGAAGTTTCTACAGTAATTTGCTCATTGAGTAAAAGTTGTTCAATGTCTAAATCTATACGCCTGTAGGATATATTCAACTCATTTTTGGAAACCTCTGTGTATGTGTCGCTGTACAATAAGTCAGTCATTTTACTATTGTAATCACGCACATCCATGATAACAATTCCTCCCCGCTTATCCGGTTTCATAATCTTGATTTCATCATTCTCCAAAATATAACGGAGCAATGTAATTTCTTGCCTAGTTAAATTATTGGCCCCATTATTATCAAGAAGGTTTTTGTTATTATTTTTGGCAACCACTTTTCTGAATTCATTTTCACAAAGGGTCTTATACATTTGTACTGTTGGGTGCATAGGGGGAATGAAAGTACTTGGTCTGTTTAATTGGCCTAGATTCCCCTGCAACATGCATTGTCCAGCCCCCTCCTGTGAAAAAAAGAGTTCCAAATTCAACTTCCAAGTGAATAATTTAAACTCCAAAATAGTATTGACAATGTCACTACCAGTTGTTGGCACAAAGTTGAACCCTTTTGAGAACAGTTCTGCCCAATCAGTACTCACAGTTGTCCTACTATAATTGTAAATGCTGAAATCATGCTCAAAATTCTTCACAATGGTACATTCATACATCCCATCCCTTTCATTGGTATCATTCATCACCTCCAATACTGTTGTTGTTGTCTCCCCCTCCTCCATTGATTCTGATAATTCACTTGTCCATACCCTCCGTTCCCTTGTCTACCCCCCTCTGATTCATCAATCGCTGGGATCTCCTCAAAGGTGGTGGTTCTAAAAGGGCATTGTCATCCACTGAATCTACCACATCATCATCTTCATTAATTACATTTATCTCTTCACATCGTTCAGCCCACCTAGCTTGTTGGCCCAGGGATGGGTCAGGGTATGCCCTCCCCTCATCATAATCAGTTTTATCCCTGAACAGTTTTCTTTCTTTCCTTTTTTGCAATTGCACCAAGTAATTATCAACACTTTTAAATAAATTATTAAATTCAACCAACCTATGTTCAAATAATAAATCACGCTTAATGTTCAGTTTGAAGGAACATAATGTATCACACTGTTTTATTTGCAGGGGTGTCTATTCCAGAGCTGAGGGAGATGATGATTAATGAATCTGTCTTTCCACCTTGTTTTATTAATCTGCTTAAGCCGGTTTAGATATCTTGTTCTAGTATTTGTGGGACTGTTTGATTTATGAAGATGCAAATGATCTCAACTACTGGGTCCCTTATTGCTCAAAAGGCAAGGCAAAGATCTCCTCTGAGGAGTCTATAACACATAGAAAAAAAAGAGTAACAGTGCTTCTAGTTTTTTCTGGCAGCTTAGGGATTTTAAACATATGGTCAGCATTGTTAGGTACCTCTGGGGTCTTTTCAACTGTTTTATATATCTTGTGAGGTACATCCCAAAGGGGGCATTGTATTCTGTTGTATAATTGGTCTTATCAGTCTTGAATACAAGCAGGCAGTAACCTCTTTTTATCTCAGTAATATTTCATTGGTGATCAGATGTACCAAGTCAGAGGATTTCCTGAAAAAGTGCGGTTGTTTCCCACTTACCATAACCATAATTGTAAATGTTTGAGTAGATCTATGTTGTAGTACTGATTGTTGGGTTTTTTTGCCATGCAGAAGCTCGCGACTTTACATCATCCCTAGCTGACAGACATCCAAAGATCGACATCTGGACATCAAGGTATAAGAAAGGAGTCCTTTGGCACTGTCTTCAGGTCTTTCTAAGCAGTGAATGAGCAGTCTGATTCCTGAGAACAGCATGACCTTTCCAATTGTCTGAATTTAAGTGAGAAGGAGGAAAAAAACATAGTAGGCAGAGAGGATGATGGAGATACAAGGGCTATCTGCAGAAAAACTCCTCTAACCCTTGCACCCAGCAAGGGGGAGACAAGTGGTCAGCAGACACAGGGGCTGGAGGATGGGAGTACGTACTGCAGCATTGATCTAGTCAAACATCTACATTTATGGTAATTGGGAAACAACTGTACTATGCTCTTTGTAGTCAATGCTGCAGTACTGATTCTTGAAAGGAATCCCAAAGCTGCAAATTGGGTGGTGGGTCACTGGCATGACCTTAGGAAATACAATTTTGAAAGATAGCAGAGGCAAAACCTGCTCTAGCCCTGGAGACATTACTTTGTAAAGGTGTGCACTGAGTTCCATGTGGTTGCCTCTTAGGATGGTCTGGGTGGGAATTCCTTTGAGGAAAGCAGTGGTAGTCACCCCAAGTGTGGTGGAGTGGACTTTAATATGCCCAGGTAAAGATTTTCCATGGTGTGAGTAAAAGAACTTAATGCAGTTAGTTATCCATTCAGAGATTGTTTGGAGATGCGCTTGCTCTGTTTACTCTCTTGCCACCGGCAATTGCTGTGCTCTATTAGGGCTTTTTGTCCTGTCTAGATAGTACCAGATCTGCCTGTGCACATCCAGGGAGCGAAGAACTTGCTCTGCCCTGTTGTGAAGATTTTGGTAGAAGACTGGTAGGTGGATAGTATGGTTTAGATTATGTTGTGATATCATTTTAGGCATAAAGGATGGGTTTGTTCTGAGGGTGACCCTAACCCTTGGGAAGACATTGAAAGGTTCTTGACACATGAGAGTTTGTAGCTCAGAAACTCTTTTAGCTGATGTAACAGCTATAAAGAAGGTGGTCTTCCAGGTGAATATCTTTAGAGAGGTAGTGGTAACAGGTTCAAAGGGGGGCAAGGTTAGTTTTTCTAACATATAGTTTAGACCCATGCAGGAATGGGTTTCCTTCTGGGTGGTCTCAAGTGAATCACCCCTTTTAAAAAAGTTTCCTATTGGGGTGCAAGAAAACAGGTGGGGCACTGTGCAGCCAAGCTGATATTGTAGATGCATGTACCCTCATGATGGAATAGGAAAGCCCTAGTCTAAATAGGACTGACAGGCACTGCAAGACTGAGTTGACACCTGCTTGAGCAGGGTTACTGTCATTGCTGTGACACCATTTTGCCAGTATGATTTCCTGGTATTGGTCTTTCTTGCTTCCCTTAGAATGGGGAGAACATCCTTGGGATAGGATGTAGTCCTAATTGTCAAAATCCACAAGCAGTTAGCTTGAGGGTGGCTAGTTGGGGGTAAAGACAGACCCCTTGACTTGGCTGAGGAGATCTATCTCCTACGGTAGGGTATGGAATCTCCAATCACTTAAAGTCAAGAAGAGGGAGAATCATTGTAGTCTCTGTCAGAAGGGGCCACTAGGTTCATGCTGTGTCTTTCTGCTCAGATATGAGTTAGTACCCTGGAGATCAGGAGTAAGGGCAGGAATGCATCCAGGAACAAGTCTGTCTACAGAGGAGAATGCATCTATTTTCAGAGCTCCTGTCTGTTGTGTTCTGGAGCACATCTTCTGTAGTTGCTCATTGTGGAGAGAGGCAAACACATTTGTTGAGGGAATCCGTCACTGGATAGTCAGATTGAAGAAGATCTGTCCTTTCAGCATCCATTCTTTGGTGTCTAGAAGGTCCCTGCTTAGAGAATCTGCTAGGTTATTGCTCTGGCCTGAAATATGAGAGGCTATGAGGGTTAATCTATCTCTTGAGCCAGCATCCACATTTTTCTGGCAAGTACTTTCTGTGACTGTCTACTATGGAGACATGGAGATGAGTGTGTTTTAGGTCTATGGTGATCATGGAGGCATCTTGGAAGATCATGGGAAGTAATTTCTGCAAAGTAAGCATTTTGAGTTTTGGAATGTTGGGAAACTTGTTTAGCTTTGAAAGGTCCAAGATGGGCCTTCAAGTGCCTTCTTTTCTTGGGACTTCAAATATCCTTGACTAGAAGCCTTTTTCCTCTTGTCCAGGAGGGACATGCTGGATGGATCTTTGGTGAAGTAGCTCTCTGAGGATAGGTGGTAAGAGGCTTTTTTTGTTCTTTTGAAATGCCTAAGAATGGTGGTATTTCTCTGAACTGGATATAGTACCCTTTCTGTATGATGTTGAGGACTCATTGGTCCCTGATGATGGAGTTCCACTAGTTTAAGGAGAAGTAGCATCTTCCTTTCAGAAGTTTGGTGGGGACAAGAAGGAGTAAGGGAGGGTGGGGTAGAACATATTTGTAGCTGCTCTTTGTGCTGAGCAGGTTCTTTGGTGCCCCCTGGTATTTGTGATTGTTCTTTTTGCTATATCCTAGATTGTCTTGGTCATTTATCATGGGGGTCTCCCCTTGTTTTATGCAGGTGAAAAATGCCAAGGTTTTGAATGGAAATTCCTACTGTACCTTGGAGTTAGAGACAAGTAAAATTCTTTCACAGTTTTTATTTGCTTTCTTTTTTTTTGCCCAGTTTCTCAAGAACTATTTGTTCAACTGGAGGACCAAAAAGGATTTCCTTGTCCAGTGGCGCAACCAGTACTTCAGCCTTTGCCTGATCTGACACGAGCTGGGTCTTGAGTCATGCATGTCTGCTGATGGCAGATCCTGTGGCAGCTTCTCTGCAAGAAGCATCTAAGGCATCATTACCACATTTTAGGGAGTGTCTGAAGACTTGTAAAGCTTCCCTGGCTATCATCTGGATTTCCTTGGATAAGGTTCTAGCCGCAATAGAGTCTTCTTTAGCTAGCATTTTGCCTTGAAGAGATTCGAGCATATGGGACTGACAATTCACAGCTCTCATTGCCAGGGTAGCAGAGGCATAGGCTTTCTTCACAAATCTGTCTGGTAATCTATTTTCCCTGTTGTTAAGCAGGGGGATGTCTTATTGGTCCTTTAGGTACACCTTTTGTGGATTTAGTGGTGACAACAAAAGGATCAGTTTACCGATTTTTGCATTGGTACTTTTGAGATTCAAGCACTCTGTAAAACCTGCCTGCTTTTCTTGGAGCAAGGGGTAGAGAGTCAGGGTGTAGTGATATGTCTTCAAAGACATCATCCAGTACAATGTGTACTGGAGGAATAGCCAGTGGTCTGGGTAAAAGTAAGTTTAGCAGTTGCCTGCAGTGGGTCTGGGCCTGGGAGGACTGCTTACTTTCCTAACTGAAAGTCTCCTTCATTTTATGTAAGGTATCCCTGAAGAAAAGGTCCTGGGTGGGATGGAAGAGAATGTGTCATCTAAGTCTAAGTCTGGGCAAGTCTGAGGTGGTAAGTGTCCAGAGTAAGATAATTCCTCCTCATCCTCTGAGCTAGAAGAATTTTCTACTTCCTGAAAAGCTACCGCCCTGCTCCTTTTAGGGGGGGAGGCCCTGGAAGTGGAAGAATGAGAAGGCTCTCTAGATTTAATGAAGGCTGTAAACTCCTGTGTTGTTTTAAGGAGGTCTTGGGCCTTAGTATGAGAGGAAATGTTTGGAGGTGGTAGTGAAGTAAAGGAAGTGATTTTCTTTGGTTTGGTTGTCTATCTAAAGGGGTTACCGGAGGATGCAGCTGCCCAACCACAACTTCAGTTGTAACCTTGGTAATCGGGAAAGACATGGAGTCTCCCTCAAGAGCAACAGCATGGACATGGGAAGCTGAGGCCATCAGAATGACCTCAGATCCAACCGATGTGTGCGCTGTGGTGACATTCGTAAATAGGCCAGAAACCATGGTGGCCTCCCAAGCTTTTGAGCCTAAGAGTCACTGGACCATGGGGCTGCAAAGGTGCCTCAGCTATGTCATCGGTCAACCTTTGGTAACATCTGGGTCCTTTACCTTTTTGTCTTTCTGCATTTTTGGAGTGACACTAGTGGACACAGGGTCTGTGGGGGCCTGCAGTAGCACTGGATTGTGACAAAACCGAGGAAACTGAAGAGGATTCCAAATGAGCGACAAGTATCTCAAACCTATGTCTGAGAGTTTTTGCATGGAATTTTGTACAGTCAGGACAGTTAAACACATCATGCTGAGACCCCAAGCAGAACACACAAAGCAAGTGAAAATCTTCATGCCGGATTTGCTTCCCATACTTCAACAATTGTTGACTTTTTTAGCATTAAATTAGTAGATAACTTTCCACAATGGGGTACTTATCTGACTGGAAGAAGAAGCAGAAGAAGAAGAAGGTTCTCTGGAAACATGAGCCAACCAACAGACTGTTAGCATACTGAATGCACGTGAAGTGCATCAGAGTGCACGGCTAGAAGGAAATGAAGATGACGTTGACTGACACCTTTCTTACACCCTGACATCCAGACATTGGCCTTTGAATATCCATCAGCTATGGATGATGTAAAGACTCTAGAAATCCGTCCAGCTGTGAGCTTCTGCATGGCCCATGAATCAGTAACTGCAACATTTATTATGAAGAACATCTTTTACTACATGGAGGTCAAAGGAGAGAGAATTATCAACTCTTGTAAAGCTCTTTGTCTTAAAACTAGCTTAACTCTGGACTTCCAGAGGCACTTAATCCATGTTTGCCCTATTATTAATAGAAGCCTTAACAGTACTTATAAATTCATAGGTTGGTACTAGGCTATCGGCCCTAGGGCCTATACAAGTATAGCCATAACAATTCCCTGGCTATTTCTTCCCACAGTATTTACTTCCCTGGACCCTGTCTAGCAGGGCGACTGACGTGATCCCCAGGGTGAATTTCGTATCTCCCATCCAGTCATCAAGGTTCCTTTTGAAGAGGGCCAAAGAGGTGCACTGCTTGACATGTATGGGCAGTCTATTCCAGAGTCTGCGGAGTCTCTGGGTCAGGAACCTATCCCTCCAGCATGTTTTGTTCATTGTGATGACAAGGTTTAGATCCCTGGAGCATGTGTCTCTGAGGGACTGGGATTTCTTTAAGTGTAGCATGTCCAACAGCTCTGGGTTTGACATGGCCTTGTATGTTAAGCAGAGATCCGCTCTAAGTAGACGATATGTGACAGAGTATAGGTGGAGTTTGTTTAGACACTCAGCATAGGGCATCTGCTTTAGGCCTGTGATTCTTTAGCCCCATTTTTTAAATTTATTTGTTAAATGGGTAAGCCCACTGGATGCAAGTGCCCCTTTTTTGGTATGACCCAGGAGCACTGTCTGGTTAAGTGACTTGACTAGAATCACACAGTTTGCAAAGGAAATTATGGGACTCGAGTACAGTACTGCAGGATGAAACTCATTAGCAACTAATAACATTAATCCTCTCAGCTAAACTGCCAGCCATATATCTACAACATTTGGTATACTTACCCTGCACAGTAACAACTGACTGGAAAACATAAACAGCTGCCTTTAAATCTTCTGCAGCACAGTTTTTCTGCATCTTTAGTAGTCCACAGTTTCACATTTACATCTTACATCTTCTTTGTTGCTTCAGCAGGCAGGCTTTGCCATGAAAACTCTCTGAGCCACTCAATCAGGGATTAAGAAATTTGCAGTTAAAGACTGGGGAAGTTTGGCAGTCTCAAGAGCAGTGTTAATCACTGGAAGACATAGGCTGTCACTGTGGAATAAAGATTGCTGTGGGTTGTGAGAGCAAACATCAAAGGGAGCAACAGGAAGGTTTGCCTTGTACATTTGCCTACCTGAATTCTGTCTGAAATATGCTGGCATATTTTCACCACTGTTGTGGAATCTTTATATATTTCCAAACTGAAGATGATTAAGTGCATGGGAAACTGAAATCTCACTAAAATAAAACCAGGCATTCACGCCTTAGCTTATGGGTGATTTTTTTTCTGCATCTAAACTACAGATCAGGGAGGGACCTACCTCCCGCCCTAGAACTAGAGTATCCCAGAAGTAAACACTCCTAATTTGCCGTACATATGTTTACGTTTGATGAATCCATGCAAATCAGTATTAATAGGCCTTTAAATGTGTTTTGGTGCCCATGATTCCAGAACCTACCTCCCCCCAAAAAAGATCCTGTAATCTCTCTTGATTAATAAAACTGGACAGTATGACACCAGTTGTAATGTGTGGTTACTAGACTTTAGAACCATAGCCATTGCAACATACCTAAATGAGAAGGGAACCAACTGTTTTTCCCCAAGTTCCTGTAATATCACGAGCAAGTCTGCCATCATAACATCCCCCATCTTTCTATAGATAGACCTTCTAATTCTGGGGTGTTTCCATTAGATGTGGTTTTGATTACTGCCTGAACTTCCTTAATTGTCACTAAGGCAGCCAGTCCTGCAACTTTCTCCTTCAGAAGACTTCACAAACTGCGCTTTCTTAAAAATGCCCTGACCCAAGGACCAACATCATCAGAAGGTGACTGACATATTTATTACATATGTAACCTGAGCATGTGCTGAGTAGCTTTCCTTCTGTACATATTCTTACCTGCCCCTGATGCTCCACAGGTGCTGCCATATACTTCACTGAGTTAAACTGCAACATGAAACTGACTTTTAATAACTCTTAGAAATAAGATCTATCTAACTTGAACATCTCCCTAGTGCTGCTGTATGGTAATAATCCTTAAGCAAACCAGTAAATACAGAAACTGCTCATCCAATGGTCTGAAGTTTCTGCCCATAACAGAGCATGCAAGTGACCTTTCAGTGCATTCCTATCAACTGTTCCTATTTTTGCCAAATGTTTCCCGCACCTCATAAAATTTTTAATTTTCTGGTAAATCACTGCAGATTACAGTTAGTCAATTACAGCAGGCGGTGGAGTTTCATACTTGGTACAAAAATGCTGGCTAATACAAACCATGTTGTTCTATTACTTTTTTATGTGAATTACGGTAATATTTATAATTTGTCACTGATTTTGGGCCTTTGTCCCTCATTATTGTTAACTTTATCCAAAATTCTTGGGCAAAGAAGTTAAGAGATATATTTCAGTGTATTCTATAACATATTAACAATAGCAGAGTCTCTGTGCTTAACCTCTTTCATCACTGTCCAAATATATGGGATCATTATCTCTGGCTTCAGATATTTGATGAGTGTGACTTAAGTGCCAAACAGCAGAAGGGAGACACTTATGGGAGGGAGGACTTAATTTCAACAAGAGAGATGCATGATCAGAAAGTATAGTTGGGGCCACTTCAAAATAAGAAAATTAGGTTAATAAAGCATACATGCTGTTATACTTGGCCTTGGTCACGAGGAAATAGTGAGTATAGAATAGTAAACTCTAGGCTTAAAAATAATTTCAAGACAATTTGTAAAGGGGCAAAGTAGCTGCCTGCAGTGATGGTGACCAAAGATTGACTAATGACTTCATATGCTGAACTGCCATCTGGAGGGTATAAGCTTTATCAGGGTGGGAGTCTGTGGGGTCTATCATGCCTGCACTGCTGTTAGGTAGAGACCAGGAAACAATAAGGTAGTACACATATGTATGTGTGTGCAGTACAGGAATGAGCAAGCATATATGCACATGACATGCAGAATGAGTGGACTAGTATCACAAGCCATTGCGTGCTCCTCCCCTGTGAGAATCATTATGTCATAAAGCAAAAATCCTCAAGTAGTATCATAACACAGCAATACTACATCCAAGTGTCCTCTCCATTTCTCAACATTGATGGATTGGTGGTCAGTGCCAGGCTGAGCAGCAACTCAGTCTGAAGTGGGAGATCTGGAGATGGAGGAAAGGTGCTTATAGGTGCAGATGGCCAGTTATCATGGGGAACCAAAGAATAAGAATTAAAAAAAAGCGCAACTCCCTATCTATTAATCCTAGCTCTTTTGTTAGTGTTCACAGAAACTTAGCTAATGCAAATAGCTGTGGTATAGTTACTGCATCTGTGTCCCTCAGACCAATTAAACAATTAAAGTCTCCCTTAACCATCTTAAGTGAAGATCCAGAGGAATATCCACTGAAATTGTCCAGGTACCCCTTGAAGGCTGATTGGCTCATGACTTCATCCTTCTAGGATAAATTACCTTCATATCATCAATCCACACTATTATGATATCTGTCTCCTTTTTTACACAGATGAGTGAAAATTTGATGTCATCAGCTTATACACAAGTGTACTCAACCTGGCATGCTTACTAGGCATCAGATGTGTCTAACAATCACATGATGTTAGTTTTCTGCTTCTTAGGTTGTCAGTTTTCTGCTTTTTATATCTGGAAAAGACCTTGCTCTTCTTCATCAGGTTATTAAATCTGTTAATACTACTATTGCTCTTAGTAATATAATAATTAATTTGTTATCCAGGTAAGCTCACTGGACACACAGTTCCTATTCAGGGTTAACCCAGGAACATTGTCTGGTTAAATGACTTGCTGGGACTCAGACAGTAGGCAAATGGAGACTGTAGGAATCAAACCCAGGACTGCTGCAGGATCTAAGTATAGCAGCAACATCTTAAAGCTGTTTGATAAACTGTCAGAACAAATAATCAGATAATCTCAAAGAATGTAACTTATGGCATTGAAAACTAGAAATACAAAGCAAAGGGCAACTATTCCAACATTCCTTTATCATATTGAGGGGGAAGCGTACCTCCCAACCTCTTAGAGCAAGAAATCTGGACAAAGCCTAAAATAATAGGGGACAGAAGACCCAAAAAGGGACAGATTTTAAATCTTGCTCTTATAAGCTTAGAAAGTTGCTAAAATAACATTTGTGTTCACGTGAAGTTTCTGAAGGATATGAAGTCTGAAACTCAAATGTATGTCATTATGTAGTTGCTTCAGTTCCCAGTGATTTGCCAGAAAACCAAGACTTTTATGTGGAACACAGCAAGAACCATGTGAAAATCTGGGCAGTTGAGAGGTATGTGAGCAGACAGTATAACAGGGCAGGAGTTGCTTCTACAAGACCTCCATATCAACATTCTGGAGTGCTTATTAAGCCATAGTGCTTGCGTGCTATAGATGGCCTAGTACTTAATGAGACTAATAAGAAAACCAAACATATGACTGTATACAGATTCACACATCAAACTAGCAATGGAGCTATTTAGAGAGCTTGTAGGTGGTGAGCTAAGTCACCCCTGAAAGTAAGACACCCGGGAAAGAATGAGTGTCATTAATTTGAAGGCAGTACAGTATGTTTCCCAAACTATGAATTACCTGTGTTAAACACTATCCCAGAATAAGAGTTTCAAATCTCCAGTACACCATACCATGTAACAACTGGCTTGACGTTATCATGCCTTTGCTAATGCAGCTCTAATAATTGTATTAGTTTATGCTGGACAGATTTAAGTTGTCACCACTTAGAGATACCAAATTATATAGACCCAAACTAAAACCTCATCTTTAAGAATACATCATCCCTTAGTAAGGTTATTTCTATTTATTCCCAGGATTTTCCAGACCCTCAACTCTGACTTTTTTGCATCTCAATTACATAACAAATCAGAATGTTCTGGTTAGAGGGTGGATCCATACCTCTCAACCTCTCAGAGCAAGAAATATGGACAAAGCCAGAAATAGTGGGGGGACAAAGGCCCCAAAATAGAGTCAGATTTTAAATATACTGCTTCTATAAACTTAGAAAATTGCTAGAATGACAGATTTTGCATTATTATATATTTTCTGAAGGATATGAAGTCTGAAACTCAAATGTCTGTCATTATTTAGTGACTTCATTCCTCAGTGATTTGCCAGAAGACCACAAATTTTATAAGGAACAGACCACAAATAAGAGGCAAAAATCCAGACAATTGAGAGGTATGGGTGGATCTAAAACTTCAACTAAAATAGCTCAGTGTCTTTCATTTATGTCTAAGTGACAGAGACAGTTTTACAAAGTGTCTTATTTACCCATTCTAGCCCTGACAACATAATTCTAAACTAGCATCTTCATAAGTAAAGAACATCAACAGACAGGCAATCACCAGATAATTTCCCTACAACTTGAACAATGTTAAAATGACTGCATTCATTAACTAACACACCTAAAATAACTAAATACTGTATTGTCTACAGCCACCTTTAACAGAGCTTGCAAATCATAGTATAATTTGTGAAAGTGAGGAACCCTCATAATGGTCCCTTTCCACTAATATCTTTCTTCTATCTCATTCATTTCTACATGACAGGAGAGTCATATGCTCATTGTAGCCAGTTACAATCAGCCAGATTTTAGACAGTTCAGAAAACGGTCAGCAGGCTGACTATAAATCGTGACAATTGACATAAGATCATAGGTTCATATTAGGCTGTTGATCATTTAGACCATTTGTAGCTGAGCTTCAAGAACCCATTTCATTGTACCCTACAAAACCAAGTAACTACAACTTAATTTATTTCCCTTTAAATGAAGAGTTGAGGGGTGAGACCAGGGGTGAACATAAAGTTCTCCATCCATTTCTCCAGGTTGCATTTTAGGAGGGTTTGGGGTACTAATTTGCTTAATATTAAAGGGAAGTTTGTTCCATAAAAGATGATCTTTTTTGAGAGAGACAGTGAGAGAGATCTATCCATCCAGCCAGCAGGTCCTGTTTATTGCTGTGGTAGTGGTTTAATTCATTCAAGCAAGTGTTTAAGGTGTTGTCTATTTTACAGATGTATAGGAAGATACATAGAACTGGATCCTTTGAGGCTTTGCTTTGTAGGTGAGGCAATGGTCCCTCCTCAAAAGTCTGTAAGAAACAAAAAAGAGATGAAGTGCTTTAAGGCAATCTGTGAATCACATGGAAAACATGCCCTTGATTTTGTCTATGAGGAAATTCTGTTGTCTTTTAAGTGAAGTTTTATCTTTAGACAAGTACATATGAAAAGAAGTGATATGAGTTATATTATATTATATTATATTATATTATATTATATTATATTATATTATATTATATTATATTATATTATAGGTTCATAGGTAGGTACTAAGCTATCGGCCAAGGGCCTAAGTAAGCCTAGCCAACAAGGTTCCCTGGCTTACTCCACCAAAGAAAGTTATTTTCCTGTGCCCCTGTTGAGCAGAGCCACAGAAGTGATCCCCGGGGTGTATTTCCTATTTCCCATCCATTCATCAAGATTTTTCTTGAAGAGTGCTAATGAGGAACTTTGCTTGACATAGATGGGTAGCTTGTTCCGGAGTATGGGAAGTCTCTGGGACAGGAATCTACCCCTCCAGCATGTCATGTTTATTGTGGTGACTAGGTTTAGGTCCCTAGAGTGTGTAGCTCGGAGGGATTGATATTTCTTTAGGTGTTGCATGTCCAACAGCTCTGGGTTTCACATAGCTTTATATGGTAGGCAGAGATCACCTCAGTATAGGCAATATGCTACAGAGTAAATCTGGAGTTTTTTGAGACGGTCAGTGTAGGGCATCTGTTTGAGGCCAGTAATCCTCTTTGTGAGGTACTTCTGTGGCCTTTCCAGCTGCTACAGATGTCTTGTGAGGTACATTCCAAAAGGGGCATTGTACTCTATAATGGGTCTAATGAGTGTCGAGTAGAGGGGAACAATGACCTTGTTTTTCCTGGATGAGAACCCTTTTGTGATGAGGTGTGGCACATAGAAGGATTTCCTGACTACTGTGGCAATGTGATTATCAAAGGAGAGACTACTGTCCACCTGGGTCCCAAGGTCTCATATCACACATTCAGCATTAAGTAGACTGCCGCCTATGTGGCAATTCATGGTTACAGAGTTTTTACCAATGGGGATGACAATGCATTTTTTGGCATTGAGCTTGAGGCCATGGCTCTGACACCAGGCATCTGTCTCAGTGAAGTCCTTCTGTAGGATGTCCACATCATTTAGGGACTCGACTATGGCTCCTAGTTTGCAGTCATCTGCAAACCTCGTTAGCCAAAGGCCTTCTGTGTTAGCCTGTACTTCAGAGAATATTATACTATATATGTCTAATAAGGGGAAGGGTAGGAAGGGATAATAATTTCCCTTGACCTAAAAGATATACCCCTGGTAGTCAGTCTGGATAGATAAAGGTATTTCCTAAAGTCAGCAGATGCATTGTGGTCAAATGATACTTCATTGTCCAGAAAAGTGGATATCTCCCTAGTAACTGCACTGTTTTTTCAAAGGGGATGTCATCTTTGTTGTAGTTGCATAGGTGCCCATGTTTGTCAAAGGACACTTTACTACAGTTCTTGGCATTTAGCTTATAGTCATGGTTCTAGCACCTTTTATTTATATGCATTAGACAATCCTGGAGAATTTGTGAGTCAGCTGGAGAGTTTATGATAGCTCTGAGTTTGTAGTCATCTGCAAACTTGGTCTGCCACAGGCCCTTATATTGGCCTTGACATCAGAGAAGTAAATATCCAAGAGAAGTGGCCTAAGAATCAACCTCTGAGAGACGTCACTAATAAAAAGATTTTTGATGAGAGCATGCCCCTACACTAATAGATTGGATTGTTTCTGTGGGTGAGTTTGCCATCCAGTGACTTACATAGGGTTTTACATTTGGAAAGCAGGGTTCCACTATGAAGGTGTGAACCGTATTAGGTCAAAATCACATTTTAGCGAATCTTGACCTTAAAGGACCCCGTTTTCTCCCTGAATGAACATGCTGGACCTGGGTGCAGTGGGGTCGGCGTGCATCACCCCCACATTTATCTGCTCTGTAAAAACTATCCCAAGGTTATACCATATTGAAGAAAGTGAGAAAAATGGGTCATATAAGATCAGAGTTCACTAAAATGGAATTGTAATCTAACAGGTTTTCCCAAGCCATAGTATTTCTGAGTGAATTGAAAATAGATCCCATCCCTGGAGGAATGCAGTGGTTGTGAAGTCTTCTACTACAAGTTGATGAGGGAGAGACTGAACAAATGAGAAATGAAGACAACCTTGCCACAAAGATAGGACTCTGTAGGAGACCTTTGACTACCTGAAATTAATGGACAGTTCCTGATATTTCTGTTTATTGTGCACCTTGAAATTCCATTCTAATCCCCAAGGTGATACCATGGCAATCACAAATGCTGCAGAAGTACTTTAGCTGTGATTGTCTGGTCTACAAGGACTGGGTGAATAGGTAGTGTAACATCCTTCAATCTTGCCATGGACGTGGCAAAGGTTGCAGAATCTGGAGTGCATTCAGTGAAGACTCCAGGGATGGAGGACTGCTCAGAAGCCACAGTCCAGATATGGTAATTATTGGCTCCCGTTAGGAAGTACAAGAACTTGGAATTCCTCCTCTTCATTTTTATGTGAAAGCAGAACTCTTGGAAGACCAATGAACTTGTTTAGTCTGCTTTGCTAAGGAGACACATTGATAAGAATAAGGTAATCACTTGAAACTTCATTTTTGCAAAGGCAAGTATTTAGACAGCTGAGATTAAGAACTGCTGTCAGGTTCTATAGTTTCTTTATAACAAAAACAAAAGAATCTGGATTAATTGCTAGATCATCAACCATTTGGTTGTTTGATTTAAAAAAAGGGTTTAAACCTCCTGGCAGATAACTACTTTTGTAATGGAGGGATGTTTTTTTCAAACAAGAAACATCTTTATTGCATTATCACTTATGATATAGGCAATCATACATTTATATAAATGAAAACAAACCACATTGACATATTTTCAGTTACAAACATTATACACCACTTGTAAACTTCTATATAGTCATTGTCTGTCAGACATTACTTAGCACATTCAATTATTGCTTTCCCTTAAACTGCATTCCTCCTCTAAAACATTATACCACATCTATTGTTCCCTCCATTCCATTTTTCTATGTAATTTGCTCCTACCCTTTTCTAAAGATCACACTTCCAATTATTTTATCTCTGTTACTATATTCATTACTTCTGGAATGGTTGATTTAGACTTTGATTTCCATTTTCTAGTAGTTGCTTTTTTTGGCAGCTACCAGAATTAAACTCAGCAAGACCTTACTATGCATCTAGACAATTCCAATTCTGTATAGCAGCTCATAAAAAAAAAACATTTCCTTTGTTACACCAATTTACTCACCTTGTATTTCTAACATAGTAGTCAGAAGGGAATTTTTAAAGTTTACTAACACATTACACTCCCCAAACTATATTCCCAATTACTTATTTTTCCCCATCATACCTCTCCAACATTAGCCTTCTGCCTGAGGAAATATTATTTGGAGTCTGCTTGGGGTATAAAATACCTCTGCAAAGAATTCCAAGGAAAGATCTTAAATCTTATAGATGTTTGCATACTTGGAAGCCATATGTATGTCCTTCCATTGTTTCCTTGTGAATTGCTTATCCAGTCTGTCTTCCCAATTATTTCTAACCTCTTCTGCTTGATTCCTATAGTTATTGTGCAGTATTTATATGCCCTACTAATTATTCCTTTTTAATAGTAGCTTCTCTTCTAGACTCAATTAAAACTCTACCAGAGCAGGTATTTCACTTTGGATTCCCACACCCCTTTCTCTTTGCCTATACTCTGATATTAATTCCAGATAGGGAAGGCAGTCTCTAGCCTGCAGTCCAAATATCATATTGGTCTCTTCCCATTCTATTACCTTTCTCTCTCAAGGTATTTTCATCCAATATGTTGGGCCATTTGCCAGTTTTCTCCAATAAATTTGAGGCCCTCTTGCCTCTCCTCTGCACCCCTAATTGGAGTCATCCCTATGAGCAAAATCACTTTTTCTCTGGTCTTGTGTTGGCTTAGTTCTTAGAATACTTTCTGCCACTTTATGAATGTAATATTTTGTATGGCTCTTGTTATTCTCCCTAAGGATTTGCATAGAAAATTCCACTCTCTTCTTGCATCTTGAAATTCCGCCGACCCCCACTTCATCATCATCCATTTCCACTGTGAATTATAGCTTTCTGCTTGTGTTATGTATATGAGCCTTAACTGTGTAGTTCTGAAATATCCCTTAAAATCAGGTAAGCCTAAACCACCTTGCTCTGTTGGAAGGATCAATGTATCCTCCTTGACCCTTGCCCTCTTCCCATCAGCTCTTTATTAATTATTGTCCATAACTTCTCCTGACCTGTACGTAAGACTAAAGGGAAGAAAAACATTTTCACTGCTTGTATCTTGCTATGCATATCCATAAATAAGAGCTTCCAGTTTCTCAGTTTTTGTATTATCTCTCTTTAGTCTCTTACCACAGATCTTTAGCTGTATAACAGAATCATTTTTAATCCATAATCCTAAATACTTCATTTTATTGTGTCCCGATAAATATTGATGTTGCTGGACAAATTCATATGTGGGTTCATAGCTTACAGTTGTAGCCTTTTTTTTAACAAGAAGCATCTTTATTAAATCTTCACTTATGACATAGACAATTGTACATTTATATAGAAGAAAACATACCATACTAATGCAGTCCTACTTTTAAGCATTTACTAAGTGCTGTCTAGTTTTGTCTTATCTTTATAGCTCTCTCAGCTGGGAAAACCCTTGAATGTTTTCACAGAACATTATCTCCAAGCCATTCCTCTTTATCAGATTGTCCCCTAGAGACATGAGAACCAGACACAAAATTGCCAAGCATACATTTATTTACTAGAAAAAAATGTATAATATTCAATATTCTTTTTCATTTACTTGCTATTTTCTTAAAACGTGTTACTAGATCAAGCTAATGGCCTTAATCCAGTCATTGCCCTCTGCAAAAATGAGAAAAACCTCTCAACCTGGAAACATCAAAAATCTGGACAAGGCCCATGAAAAATAGGTACAAATCTGTACGCTGATTAACACAAAATTTGCATGCATAATTAAGCAACCCCACCCACTCCAATGGAATTGTGGGAAACCAACTTCAAATGCAAACTGAAGAACAGACAACCAAAATGTGGCACCAGAGTCCCCCTGCAGCCATTCCAATGTCCCATTACCTGGCTATGTTGCCCCATTTACCATAAACACTGTGTGAATACTGCTTTACTTCTACAATGATTATTTTGATTTTATTTTTACATTTTATAGCACAATGCACAGCAAACACTAAGATATCTGCTAAACAAAGCAAGTCTATCTCACAATGAAAATATGTAGTAATTCAGAGAAGGACTTCAAGGTCTATAATTTTTCAGAAATAGAGTTGAACAAGACACTCCCCAGGATTCACAAATCCTCCGTGTAAGACTAAATAAGTCCTACTCGGAAACTGCAGTTGAATGGTATGACGTCAGCGTGCCATGCATATTCATGAGGGCATGCTGACTCCACTCAAAGTCTAACATGGACTGTGCAGGAAGGCAGGGGGCGTGTCTGATTGCTGAGCAGTCCAAAGGTCCATGCCCCTGCAAGTGTCTGAATTGTAAAATGTCAACACACATGAGCGAGTCCGCTCAAATGTCTACATACCCAAAACTACACTCCCTCACATTGTAAACCCCCAGTACAGTTATAAAATGTAAAACTTTTAATTTTTTTTAATAATTCCCAGTATAGCTGCCTGTATTTGCGCATGTTTGCACGGGTGTGCCCATTGCTTAGCTGCAGTTAGCAATTTCAACATTGAAGAGCATAATAAGAAATGTTTATGCAAATTAAGCCAAATAGCAATAGCGTAGTGGTAGAGCTTTCACACAAAGAGGAGGCATTCACAGTTCGAGTCCCACTACTCCCCTTTCTATTTTATGTTTTAAATAAGTATATGAAATAATTCCTGACATATATGAATAAAATTTTACTAAAAAGCATTGAAATGGCCTATGTATCAGTGAACAAAATGTATATATATAAATATAAGAAGGATCTTGACATATAATTGCCCGTAGGTGGAAGCGTCGCAGGGGATGGGGCTCATCCCCCCTGTGCAAGCTTGGGCAGAGAAGGGCCACCTGTCACCCTCCGAAGGGTCCAGGCTGTGGTGCATAGGGAGATCCAGTGTTCAGTCGCTGATCCCCTATGCCGAATCGAGGTGAGAATGGCACAACTCACGGGTGAGCCTGCCCCTCCTACGCAGCCCCCAGCACAGCCACCCTTGGGACTGTGAAGGTGCAGTGGTGACTGCCCATGGGTGGGGATTTCAGTTCCACTGTTACCATCTGTGGGCTCATGGGCTTGCGATTTCCAAACATCCATCCCCGTCAATTGAGTTCACCCACCCCATGTGTCATACTCCGCCCCTGTATGCGTCTTGTTTGTCTTGTCTGTTTACCTCCCCAACCTACCTCCCCAAATATACCTACTTCCTCTACCTCACATTCTACTCTCACCTGAAAAAAAAAGGGGCAATCTGTTCCCACAAAACAATTATGCCCATACATAGCTGCCCATTTTGCACACATGTCCGCTGGACATGTAAACTGATAATTATAATTGGCAGTACAACATACTTCGTTGTCCTCACTCCTCTCTCAGGGGTGGAAGGTTTCAAATTTCACTCCAAATATCTAACATATGCACAGCTGTTGCTGGTAAAGAAATGGGCAGCTATGGACCTTCCCTACACACATCCTGCACATCCTGAGCTGGTTTCCCTACTGTCTTTTCCTCTTTGTACCCCTTTTTCACCACTTTCCTATCTCCCCATTTTCTTTTCTTTCAAAGAAATTAGCATGGGGGTTAGCGGCAGTAAGCACTTTTAAGCAATAGTTAGCGGGTTTGAGCAAGTGTGCGCATGTGTGCGCTTAGCTAAGCATCGCTAAGCGTCACGCAAACTCGCGCAAACCCACTTACAACTGCTTAAAAGTGCCTTAGTCACCCTGTATGTCAGGGCCCTTGTTCTGCTCAGCAGCAAAATGAAACAACTCTGTCAGTCTCGAACCCCAGACCTTGGACACACTGGACTGCATGAAGTACCACTAAGCCACAACAGATATACAATAACTTGGTGCTGAAATAAATATATCATGCAATACAATGAGTGAATGTAAAGGAAAAATAGGAAGGCCATAACACAAAGCTTGTTCTGTGGATCTTTACCAGCAGTTGTTGTGGAATTGCATTACATGACTGTGATAAGAGAAGCAGCCATTCTAGCAGCAAATAATGTTATAGAGGCACTTTATAACCCCCACACAGTATCATAGCAGGACAAACACTGGCATATCTGATTAGGGCAGAGGCCATACTTCCTAACTGTGACTACTTTTCAGGGATGCCCCTGATTCTAAAACATATTTTAGCTGTGTCCCTCTGAATCCCTCTGAAAAGTACTGACGTTAGTCAGAAAGGTGGGGTATTAAACAATGAATAATGACAATAATAACAGTAGACACCATTTGTACTTCATAAAAGGTGTACTAATATATGCACTGCTTCACTCAAGTCTACACTTCCTGTCTCTATTATTTGGAAGGTGTACCTCACTTTTAACTACCTATCCCTGACTCCATGCAAATATGTATCTGAGTGTTTCATAGGCCTGGCAGAGGCACAAACACACAGGCATAACAGCTTTTCTGCTGTTACACACTCTGCAAATAGCTTTGGGAGGACTTCCACGAGCATACCTTTATGTAGGAATACAACACAGAAATACCAAAGGATGTAGCCATGTACTGGTAGCAACTGACTGTAACAATGCCATTGTACCAGTGCTGAAAACACCTGTGGGTTGTACAGACAAAGAATAACAGGCTAACATCTGGCTACCATATGGATAGGTTCACAGTTGGGAACTATGCAGACAGACCATCTGCCTTGATAAACTAACAGGTACACACCACTCCTTTAAGTCCAGTAAGATAACATTCATACAATAATACATAATGCTCTCTGTATGTCTGCATCCCCCCCAAATTTTAAATATACGTGTGTGTTTAGGGTCTACCAAGGATGTAGGTAGGCATACTCAGTACTGGAATTGTCCAGTTTTCCTGAGAATCCTGTGCTAATGTCAACAATAAAAAACACAAACCATGCAGAAGTGAGTACATTAATATGCACAGTATAACAGTTCACAAACAGTTCATGTGCCAAAAGAATACTTCTCAATAACTACTTTTGTATGGCAGTTAATTATATAAGTAGAAAAGAAACTACATACTCGCATATATCTTGTGTAAGCATTTGTAGGGGTGAGTTAAACTCTACACTGATAGCTCTGTACTGGAAGTGGCAACAGCCAGGTCTGAGTACAACATGTACATCACTGTCTACACCTCTAGCTTCAGATATAAGAAGTATACCAACCTTCTGACTTAAACAACAGTGTCCACAGCAAACAAGCATGGGCCCCACTCTGGAAATCTGAAAGGGATATGCCTACATAACTTAGCAATTTATAGCATTGGGTTGCTATGACATTGAGTACTGCAATTACCACACAGCAGGCTGTATGCATTTACCAAATGCTGGGCACCAACTGGTGCAGAGGGCATCACATGCACATGTGCAGATATCTATAAAAGCAGACTGTACTTGCTATCCCCACATGCAATCATTACATTGCACGTGTTATAGCATCTGTAAACCTGGAGAAGAGTAAAAAAAAATTATTACTTAATAAAACAAAAATGTAATTAAGTAAAACAAATTTACAGAATTACTAACCAAAAATATTAATTAAGTAAAAAAAAACTTAATTAATAACCAAAAAAATTAAGTAAAAGCAAACTTTACTTAATTAATACAAAAAAAATTGTCAAAACATACACAGATAGACCTGAAAGTGACAAACAGGTATGTAACAGATATGTGGTTACCGGCAAGTAGTAGATGTTTATGAAGAGTACTGTACATACTTTGAAACATGCATATGTGGCAGCAGTAGGTATGTATGCACTGATGCCATGCATAACTACTGCCATGGACAAATTAGTGTGTAGCTGTGTGCAGTGGGTCATAACTGTGACATATGTAGCTCAGCATTAAATGTCAAACATCTGATCATGTTATCTATGTTCTGTACAGTACTGTGTATAATGGCTGTTTGGGGGAGTAGTGCAAACAGCTATATAAACCTGGATGTGACAGAGTAACACATGCATGATAGTCATATAATGTGTAGCTTAGCATTGGCAACTGCTGTACCAGGCTAATATAGTAATGTAGCATTAGCAGCTATAAATACTCCCTGTAATATTACTGTTATACACACATGTGACAAGTGTTCATGTTGTAGCAAGGCCCAACAGGTCATCCATGAGGTCTATGGACTTACAACACTGTGGACCTTGTGTGTGTATGGCACACACATATGGAGAGATATTTATGTGTCAGATATATTAGCATCTTAACATGTGCATAGAGCAAGGGACATACTGCAACTGTTTGTGAAGGGTGGGCATATATATGTTGGTGAAGGTTGTTATGTGCATATTTTTATGTAGATTGTAGTGTGTGGCAAACAAGATAGCATACAGTGCTGGTATATGGCATGTGGTGTTTAAACGCTGTGGGTATGATTTGTTAGGTTTTTAGTCTTCCAGACAGGGAGTCCTGCTAAAGATACATGGGCTGAGAATACCTTCAATGCATTCTGCACAAGACTGTGCAATATTATTATATAACTGTATCCCTCTCAACCTTTGCATAATTGATATTCCCACCATGAAAGGTGGACTGTATATGTGTCTATATGTAAATCTATATGTATACCAATGGATGTTTATATGTACACTCAAGCTCAATGTTGTAAATGTATTGCCATCCCTTTTGTTAAAAACCCTGTACCCATGAACTACCACATAGGTGGTAGTCTACCCAACACCAAAAGTGTGATATGAGACCACGGGTAGTGTCCCATTTGATAATCACAGTGCCACACTAGTCATGTAAACTGTGTACGGTCTACATGTCATCAGAAAAGGTGTGTCATCCATGGAAAAAGAGGTCAGTGTTCCACTCTACTAATCAGTCATAAAATCCATCATAGAATACAATGGCCCTTTTTGTATGCACCTCAGAAGACATCTACAGCAACTGTAGATGCTAGGCACATACCTCACAAAGAGTATTACCAGACTCAAACAGATGCCCTATGCAGACTGTCTTACAAAACCACAGCTACACTGTGTCACATACTGCCTACCCAGAGGCAACCTCTGCCTAACATACAAAGCTATGCCAAACCCACAGGTCTTGGACATGCTCCATGTAAACAGATCAAAATCCCTACAAGCTACACACTGTACTGATCTAAACCTTGTAACGTCAAAAAGCAGAACATGCTGGAGTGGTACATTCTCATCTCAGACACATACCATACCCTGGAACTAACTACCTATCAATAGCAAAGAAATGTCCTCATTAGCAGTCGTCATGAATAATCATGATGAATGGATGTGAGATAGGAAATACAACCTGGGAATCACCTCTGTGGCTCTGCATGACAGGGGCACATGAACTTAAATTACATAGGTGTTGAAGGGCAGGGTACCATATGGCTAGGCTTCTATAGGCCCTATGGCTAATAGTGTATTAGCTACCTAGGCCCTGATACACACACGCATGTACTTGTTGCATTAATTGCTATGTGAGGTTGACTGAGTGTGATGGTGAATGGGTAGGTAAATGTGTCAACGTTGTGTATATGTGTGATAGTCTAGTGGGAAACTGTTTATATCATGGTATGTAGTGTTCTAGCTCTGATCCCCACAAAAGATATGTATGCTATTGCTAGGCAGGAAAAGCAGTATGGCATACGGTGTGAGGTAGTCCCATGGTGTTGAGTGGAGTGCGCCATTGTAGGCTAAAGCAGTACATGTATGCTTATTGATTGTTAATACTAGTGAATACAATTCCCATATGAACTGTAGTACTACCTGAAGCTGTAGGCCTAAACAGCACAGTATGGTGTATATCCACATTGCTTGGAAACACTGTTTTGTTTGTTACCTAATGTGATCACACATTACATACCTCAGGCATAAGGTTTTGTAAGTGCTGATACACAGTACTGTATGGTACACAGGTAAAGCTCATCTGGGTTGCCATACCTTTGTGTCTTGTAGGTATGTCTGATGTGTGTGTGGGTATGCCTATAACATGGCCTCGGTCGTATGTGTGTTACAGGATATAAGTGCATATCTAGCAACATGTATAGTGTAGTACAGCAGTATGCCACCTATATTGATGAATGTGCACACAAGTTACTTAGGGGTTTGCTATCAACAAGTAGTGTGGTGTACTGGTAGTACTGTAACTGTACTTTACAATCATTTCAATGGATGATATATTTCTGTATGCATTAGCTTCGTATATACCGCCTGTGGCTAGGTGGTGTATTGTGTCACATACAGTGTGCCATGTACTGTTGTGTAGTCTTACATACTGGTTTCACTTTGTTGCTGTGCAGAACATGGTTTAATATATAGAACGTGCCAGGCACTGTCAGGCAGTTGTGGGCTGAGCACTGATAAGTGGTATTAAAAGTGTGTATCTACTGACAGCCACTAGGTTGCTATATATGGCATTTCACTGATATCTGTACTTTAGAATGTTAAGTGTGCCACATGACTTTGTCACAATTATTGTTTTATTGTCTTCCAGGGACATGTCTCACCATCGCAAGCCTGAGTATTCCCCTGAAGAGGAGGAAATCATAATATCATCCCTAGTACATCACACCCTGCTGTTCTCCAGAACCAGCCAGGACCAGCATGAGCGCACTGCACTGTGGCAAGATGTGGTCCATCGGGTTAATGACGTAGGCATGCATAACCGGACTTATGAGCAGGTACACCATCACTGCAATGATTTAATTAGACATGTCTGGCAGCATGCCTCTGATGTCCACAGACAACAGCTTGCCACAGGTAGTGGTGCAGCATTACATCTGCCCCTCACCAGAGTGGAAGAGCTGCTCCTCAGTGTGGTGGCTCTTGGCCAACCACTACAACAGACATGTGTCATCATGAAGCCCGGAGTCACCCAACAAGTTGACTCAGAGCGTGCAGATAACATGGCATATCTGTAGACTACTGTTAGCTCGATTGTTAGAACATGCATATGTCAGATGTGTACTGTGTATTTAGAAGATGTGGAGCCTGGTGTTGTGCAATACTGATAATTTGGAACATAATCTGTATGCCTGTGACTGTCAACAGTTGTACTACTGTAAAATTGCAAACTCACAGCAGCAATGCCATAGTTGTTGACACTGACAAACTGTCTCATATCCTTGTAGGTCCCTCTGGTGTGACAGCAAGACAGCAGACCCATGCTGGTGAGTGTTCTACATTTAATATAGCAAATAACATGTGCATGTCATAGGTGAGTTGTAGGCCATATACACACATGTAAAACACCTATACATAATGCATGCTCTGCATGTTTTCTGTGGGATTATGCACATCCCAGTAACATGAGTAGCTGCCTCAAACACATGCAATACACAGAGCATCCCATACAATTGTGGTACACTGTAGTGGACATTGTATAGGCAGAGTCAATACACATGCACACAACATACACCACTTTGTCATACGCAGTACGTGTTAATATGATACACATGGCGTATTTAGACACCTGCTGTAAGATCAGACTCCAGTATCCCAAATGTCATCCACACAGCACACATACTATACCTGAGGGGTAGAGGCCTATCATGGGGTGGTGCGACACTCTTCAACACACAACACATTCATGTTAAGCAATGCTCCCTATTGAACACCTTATATACCCATGTACCAACTGCCTGTGAAATGGTTAATGTAGCCTCAGTCCTGCAGTTCAGGTACAGCAAGATAGTTGCCAGTGTGGTACACATTAGTGACCTTGAGTGACCACATGATGCTGCCTGATGATGACTCATGGTACTACACTACATCCAGTTACATTAACTACAGTACTACACATAGCATTCATTGCTATACACCTGACAGTTGTGTGCATCCAGCCATGGTATGTATACCTGTGAGTGATGGTGCACAGGACATTGAAAAGCATTTAATACTTGCACAGCAATGGTGTGTCCGTGTACACCTTGTGTTCCAGGGTGAGGCCAATCATTGAACAACACACATGCATCAAAGACATGTTTATTGTTATTAACAAGGACTCTCTACACTCGCACTGCATGCTGTAGCAACACACATCCTGCATGCTGACATGTGTGATAGGACTCTTTGGCTTGTGATACTGTACTCCACCATCAACCACTAATGAGTATGTTCTGGATTACTGTTGGTGTGTGTGTGTTCATGTGTTCATGTGTGCATGTGTGCATGTGTTCATGTGTGCATGTGTTCATGTGTTCATGTGTGCATGTGTGCATGTGTGCATGTGTGCATGCGTTCATGTGTTCATGTGTGCATGTGTGCATGTGTGCATGTGTGCTAACATCATGTACAGATTGTAAAGTGTGTTTCCTGTCTTCCTCTCACAGGTGCTGAGGTTGTGTTGGTTGAGTGCAGCATGAAACCTGAAGTCACTGCCACAAATAGTGGAAATGATGATACATGTGTTGTGGCACAGACAGGTTTGACAGGGTCTGTCGTTGGGCCGCCAATCGACAGTACACAGCTTTCCACCCCATCTATGCACACATTCATACTGCCAATACATCCCTTATCACCAATGGCCTTAGCTGAGGGACAGCATACAGTAGGCATTGACTAGGATAGTGTGGTATCTATGACACATGCATCCCTTCACAGCAGCCATACCCAGATTCCTGGAACAGTACCACATAGGTAGATGTCCAGGGGTTCTCATGGGAGCACTGCTGGTCATAATGCCCCTGGCAGACATGCCCCCACAGATCTTACAACCTCAGGTATGTTCCGGGCTGTAATGCAGGCACAGGCACATATAGAACGGTACACCAGACAGGGACTAAGGGCGCAGAGGGCCAATAACACCGCTATCAATGACAGTATCTGTGACCTTGGCGGTGCCATCTGTAATTACACCGAGGTCATTGATAGACGTTGGGGGGAGACATTAGCTGTCCTCTGCAATGTCATGTCCATGTGCCAGGACAGTGCAGGACAGCTGAGACATCAATGTGGACGTATGCCAGCAACATCATTGGCTGGCAGTCATCGTGGATGACACACAAGTCACAGCCGCTCCCGTAGTGGCAGTACCAGCCCCAGCAATGTTAGGGCTGGGCTGTCAATAGACCATCATAGAAGACTACGTTCCCATGGCTCTGGCCAGTCCCAGCAGGGACATGGGTCCAGTCGATATCCCTCTGCCTCTGATGATAGTATCCAGTCTGGCTTAGTACCGGATACTGTCCATGGCACCCCTGCCAGGCACAGGTACTGTGTCCGTGGCCAGAGACGATGATCTGTACAGCCTGGCAGGTACAGTCTGTGGCTGGCCCACAACCTCCCATATATGGCAGCCACATGGTGGAACTGTGTGCATGCAGACACACACACATAAACCAAACACCTAGGGCTAACACATACACACACACATTACACCAACATTGACCCATGCTGTACTGTTGTCCCTCACACACACACACACACACACACACACACACACACACACACACACACACACATACATGTCGATTGGATTGGTCAGTGTCGGGCTCTGGTAAACCAACAACACACCCTGTGCATATGATGAAACTGTGCCATCTCCTGTCATCTGTAACATTGATGCAGGAACAGGTTAACATGGTGCTAATGCACAGGGTGACTTTATAGCAGTGTAGCAATGTTAGCATGTTGTCAACAGTAAAGTGTAATGATATCCTTGTAGGTATATCTGAGCAGGCATGATGCATTAAAGCTATGATTATCAATGTAGTATTGTTTACACCAGTGTTAATTCCAAAAATGTATTGTCTGCCCATGTGCCACTTGGCTGATGTGTGTAGTTTTGGCAGCATGTGTTGGTGAGTGGACAGTACGTGTGTGATGTGTGCAGTACAGATTTGCAGGTGTACATTTGTGAACATGGTGGAGGTGCACTGTCTGCATGTACATGCATAGTGGATGCATGGGAAGGGTGACATGCCCTGTATTACACAGTGTTAACACTTCATAGTTTCTATTGGTGGCCATTATGCATTTTACTGCACATATGTTTTAACTTGGGTACACGTGTGTATGACATGGTTTGACACTATGCTGTGGGTGATACTGTTACTATCTGTTATTGGTTTGCATTCTGGTAGTATACACAACCTTAACAGCCTGACTATAACCAATCGTTAGATAATGTCTTGACAACTGACACACAGATGTAGGAAACTCAGTAGCATTTGGATCCTTCCGGTACTATACTATACCATTAACCAGTGGTATTGACCGCCACCCATTCCTGAGACCACTCCTGTTTGGCATGTAGCCCTCTTAGGTACAAGCAAACACACTTGGGATATGTCCGTCCACATCTGGAAATACATACAGTGGCCTACAATGCATTCTCCGGATGAGACACTTATCCTCCACAAGGGTATCATACAGACAGATACCTGTTGTCCAACCCATACTGTAAAGCTATAAGCCAACTATAGCATAGTCATCCACATTTACTAAACATAGTATCCCGACAGTACCACATAGGTAGTAGCCCCCAACATGTAGAACGGGTACCGATGTGTACATACAGCCAAGTGTTATGTCATCTGTCCTTTGGTATTCAAATTTCCAAAGGTATTCTGAAGTCCCTTGGTTTATCACATAAGCAATAAGGGGTCTGTATGCATATCCACAAAGTTGTTGTACACCTGTAATGAATGTCCATTATTGACAGACTTTGTTGTGTTTGAACATGTCTGAAATATACCCCAGGCATTAACCCTCCCTCACACTATTCTATAGAAACTGTCATGGGTGTGTGTGACACAGATGACCTAGGCCACAGATCACTACAGTGGCTGGCCTTGTCACAAACATACATATGTGACCTAAGGTCTGAGAAGCAGCAGCACAATCTGTCAAAGGTAACAGATGTATTCATGTAGAAAGCAGGCTTCACACCTATGAACTAATTGAGGTCACATGTACATATATGTATTTGCCACACAGATACCTGAAGTGTGCAATGCACATACTGTTGTTATACTGATATGTCATACAGTAGTAAAAGCAAAACCCACAACACATTGACCAACAGTGTCACACACACACACACACACACACACACACACACACACACACACACACACACACACACACACACACACACACTCAGCAATTGCAGGATTCAAACACCTACCGAACTATGTTATGATACTAAGGAAGTACGCATTAACATGACTCACTATATGCTTTACTGGGAGTTTGCATTTCCACTGCTATATTTGTAGGATGCTGACATCATCAGACTTGCCAAAGAAGAATATACCACTTTTAAGGTGTTTTCCTAGTCTCCAAAAAGGGCACTCCTCTCAAGGTAAATCACACATAAACATACCCCCCACACACACACTCAGCAATTGCAGGATTCAAACCCCTACCTAACTATGTTATGATACTAGAGAAATACGCATTAACACGATGCGCTATATGCTTTACTGGGTGTTTTCATTTCTCCTGCTATATATGTAGGATGCTGACATCATCAGACTAGACATGGTAATGTGTGTGCACTTTGTTTTATGCAATCCCAGGACTGAGCCATAGGGGACAGCAGGTGTTACCAGCTTGAACAGGACTCCACAATTCTTACCTTGTGTGATCTATCTGTGGCCCAGTTGCCAGTCCATCAGATGACAATACATATTTATGCACAGGTTGTTGATTTTGTGGATACATGTGTCTGGGATGTTGGAAAAGGGCTGTTCAAAGTCTATGTGGGACGTGTGTAGCTAATTTCATTGATGTATGTCCTGGGTGGCTACCTTGCAAACAGTCTAGCAGGTTTGGGAACCATGATCTGCCCATGACCAAACCAAAGTTGGTAGGGTTGTGTGTTTGTAGGCTTCCAATAGCTCTGTTTATGACTTCAATCATGATGGACTCCATGGCCTTGCAGATCAGACTTCATAGGCTTATACGACGATAGTTCCCATGGTCTGTTGTGCACCAACACTTGTGGAGTGTGCCATATGTTGCTGTAACCCATTCAACAGTTTCATATCCTGTAGAGAGGGTGAGGCTCAACAGACTGTTCAGCTGCAGGGTCTGTTTGTTCTACAGTTCTCTTATGACACATATAGGGAAACAATGTAATCCAACTGATGCCATGTTTTCAGCTTTGGAAGGAGCTGTTTACCCATTCTACATGTGATATCTCCTGGTATGATGATAGGGCCTTTTGTCAGTGGGAGGTGGGTATGTATGTATGGGCCTGTCTGACAGGATGTTGGCATTGTCAGTCATTTACAGTTGGCCCTGACTCAGGACATATATGAGTGTACATTCCTATTTATGACATAGCTGAAGGAAGTGTCATGGTTCTGTATGGACTCCTTTGCAGATAATCTTTCCATAACCTGGATTGGATAATGTTTGGAATGCACATTGCTTATTGATGATACTGATTGCAGGTTTTTTTATCTTCTTTGCTTTTCCACTTTCTATGAACAACCTAAGTATCCGTAGTACATATTTGATTATGACAGGGTTCCAATATATTATATATGTGTCTGTTGTCATATAACTGTGTGCACAAGGCAGGATTGGTGAATAGTGAGAGGTTCCTGGGTTAACACATGCAACTGCCAGATATGTGTGGCCACTGCTGTACTCAGACATGGCCTAAGTGTGTGAGCATGCCCAGTTTGGCCTTTCAGTATGTTGTTGCCTGACATTTGCCTCATTTATTCAAGTGTGTGAGCATGCCCAGTGTGACCTTTCAGTATGTTGCTGCCTGAAGTCCACTACATTTGCTGACATGTGTGAACATGCCCAATATTAACATTTATACTATATGTGTGTTGAAAATCAAGTTGTATTTTTACTGCAGGGCTCACCTTTGTGTCATAACTCTACAGGGATTATGCTGTGCCTGCAGGGTTTCCATGAGACACTTTGCATAGACTTATCAACATTTCTTCATACAGGCTGACCAGTGAAATACTGTCATGGTTTAGTGGATCAGTACTGTGACTATAGTGCACAGTATCCTGGGTTTGAGGACTGTCACTGCTTTATATTTTCATACTGGGCAGACCAGACTGCTTAAGGACCAGTAAAGCAAATATGAGCATGTTTACCTGCTTTTGCTCAACTATGCCCAACTTTGACCGAACTTGCCCAACATTGCTCAACGTTAACCAACATTGCTGAACTTTGCCCAGTATTGCTCAACATTGCCCAAAGTTGTGCTAGTGTGTGCAATTTTGTTTACATATACTAAATAGTGATGAAAGCTGTTTAGCACTGCTTTATATTGCTTAAAACATGGCAATCATGCCTCAGGTGGTGCTGCAGGGTTGCCTATGTCAGATCACATAGTACACTCTCTATACATGTTTGAAAACAGGTAGTGTCAAGTTAGGCATCCCTTTTACTATATGTGTGAGTCAGAGAGAGGTATAATTTCCAGGGTTCCTACTGAGCCAGTGTATGTGTTATGCGTTGCCTCTTTGCCAAGGCCAAAGCATACTGGTCACGCTTCCTTCTGCCTACTGGGGCAGGCTCAGGTTGTACCTCCTCCGAGTCACGCTCTCCCTGTGATGGCCTTGGCAATGGTGGGGGGCTGTTTGGCCTGGCCCTATGCTGCTCCTGCTGCAGCTGTTTTTGCAGGATCATATTATATAGCATAACACATACCATGACAATTTGGGTACATGTAGTTGGTGAGTACTGCAAGGCTCCACCAGATGTGTCCAGGCACTGAAACCATGACTTGAGCAGCCCAAATATATGCTCGATTACATTTCGTGTTTGTGTGTGTGCCTCATTATGGCGTTCCTGTTCAGGTGTGTGTGCATTTCTGATGGGTGTCATCAGACACGGCTCCAGTGCATATCAAGCAACCCCACTAGGTGACCATGAGGGATGTTCCCATTGGCAAATGTCTGGTACAGCTGTGTCAGATGCCAGATATGGGAATCATGGTAGCTTCCAGGGCAGCCAGCACATACATCCAGTATTATGCCCTGGGCATCACACACGACCTGGCAGTTGATGGAGGGGAAGCTCTTGCAGTTAAAGTAGGCCCTACCCTGCTCACCAGCTGGTGCTTTGATGCATATGTGCGTGCAGTCTATTGCACCCACTACCTCGGGGTGTTACACTATTTGCTGGAAAAGATGCATATTGCTGGCCAATACCTCCTGGGAATTGGGGAAATATACATGATCACCGACATGTGCTGACATGGCATTCAGGAACTAGTGCAGTACCCTGGATGCTGATGCCTGTGAAATCTGCATCATATCATCAGTTGGTCTCTGGAAGGTAGCTGTTGCTAGTATTCTTAGGCCAACACATACCTTGGTTTCCAATGGGATGGGTTCCCCTCTGTTGGTTCTGTGTGTGTGCTGCATGAGGTCTCTGTCCACTCTACAGCGCTCCACTATCTCCAGCTCATGTAGCCTCTGGTAGGTTACCCTGGGCCTGTACACTCTTCTCTGTCTCCTCACTGTGGGTTGCTCAGCAGCATTTGCATTGTCACCACCCTCAGCATGTTGCATATGTCGCCTTATAACAGCAATGGCAGCCCCTAACATTTCTTTGTCTCATTAAAGCTTTTTAAGTTTTCACTTCTCTTAGTTAACTGCAGTGTTGCAGTGTCTCTGAGGAAAACACGATGGAAAGTTGTTTGCAGTTTTAAGTGCTGGGCTGGGCTAGTGTACTGCCTTTGTAATTGCCTGATTCTGATTGTTTTCACCTGCTAGCTCTGCTAGTTTTCCTTGGTTAACTTCCTGCTATTTGTTGTGCTTCCTTTTCCCTTTCTGTTTCCACAGGGGGCAATGCCGCGCAAACATGTGCACACCAGCTCACACGCGTGCACACATGCTTACACAGCCTAACACTTGCTGACTCCTGCTTGAATGCGTGCACACAGGCGCAAATGCGCTTACACAGATTTCAACAACCTTACACATGCTTACTCCAGCTTAAACGAGCGCACACAGGCTCACACGCACGCACACAGTCTTACTCGGATTTACAGGTGTGCACCTGCGCACAAACACATTGCAGGCACTTCTACAAGAAACTTTAGTGTTATCCATGGCATACACCTTCAATTTCTTGGCTTTAACTAGGATACCTGTTGACACGTCTCTTCCAATGATGAGTAACTGACAGCAAACACATGCCACTCTGCTCCAATGAGCTTACATTCTTTCATACATACCCCCTTCATGATGTCACCTATCTTCTACTCTGATACTCCCCTTATCCTACTCTTACACTCCACAGACTTTGCTCATATGCCATGTAAAATTAGGATTCACTATCCTTACCCTCATTTGCATAGGATTGCCTACTAATGCTTGGTTACATCTCTTAGACTGAGCTTCCCCAATTAGCAACCTCTGCTCAGTAGCCATGTTGTCTTCAGCCTGCCATTCACTTGCATGGCAGTTGAATATTTTGAATAAAATCCCTATTTGTGGCTTTTATTTTTTTTTCATGGTTTTTAGAGCGCAGCACTTTTGCGCGGTGCTGCGCTACGCTTAAACCTCGGAGATTGAGGTAAAAAAAAATATATATATTTTTATTTTGCAATGGGAAAAATTGACAATGGCCGTATATTTGGCCATTGGCATGCTTCCTCAACTGGATGCATCCTTTATTTGGAGCTGTCACGGCTCCGTTTTGCTATTTGCAGAACAGTACTCAGTTGACAATGGAGTACATTTCTGCAAATAACACTACTCTTACTCGGACAGGTTAGGGTTTCCTGGATCGCAAATTTACCTCATTTGCATAGCTTTCGGCAGCAAATGAGGTAATTTTCATAACCTAACCATGTCCGTGTAAGAGTCGTTTTAGGAGCTCTTTTGCACGCCCCTGCTGGCTGCTCCTGGATCGCTCGGCAGACATGTTGGCTGCATGGAGTCTTACTCTACTCTTAGACTCCATGCAAGCCTTTATTAATCCGGCCCAATATGTGACATTTTCTCAGAAGGTTTTACTTTTGTTCTTCATCAGTCATTTAATTTAGTCCATACATTGATGGACTTGAAACAGTACACTAGGAAACTTAACCTAAATGTAATGTTTAATAAGGAAGAGTCTGTGAAAGATCCATTTAAGATTTCGAGCACGTTTAATCCACCATTACACCCCACCCTAACTGTTTATGAGAGAATTTGTGAACTTGATTTACGTGATTTAAATAAAAACATTAATAGAGATGCTAGAACATCTACTACACAAGCTAATTTAAGTATGAATGAAAATTTTGAACTTAAATTTCTTCTCCATAACAAAGGTACTAGGATCATGAAACCAGATAAGGGCGGGGGTACTGTCATTATGAATACAGTGGATTACAACAATAAAATGTTTGAAATCTTAAATTCAGATACATACACTATGAGTTCCTTGAATGAAATGAATGGGGCCTACAGGAGAATCAAGAGCTTCATTCAGGACATGTTTATTGATGGCCTGATATCCATCACATAATTACACTATCTTTCTATAGAATACCCTATTACTCCTAGTATCTTTGGAGTTCCCAAAATCCATAAGGACATGCATCAACCACCAATGAGACCAATTGTTGATGCAAGGGGCTCTATAACATACCCCCTAGCAAAATATCTTGAGAAGGTGTTAAGTAAACATGTATGGAATGAAACCAGTGTATGTATAGATTCTTGGGATTTTTTAAAAATAATCAATAGCATTGGATACAAAAAGGGCTATCTGTTAGTGACTATAGATGTGGTTAATTTGTATAGTATAATACCACATGACATTGGATTACAATGGTTTTGTGAATTTTTACACTTAAAAGGGTTAAGACAGGACAAAATTAACCTATTTGAACAGCTGTTAGACATTATTTTAAGGAATAATTTTATTTTCTTTGAAGGACAATATTTCCTTCAAAAGGAAGGACTAGCAATGTGCTCCGCATGTGGGGGCCTATATGCAAATATTGTCATGTTGATGTGGGAGAAACAACATCTCAAAACTTCCAACTATTTTCAATATTGTAAACCATATATGCGTTACCTGGATGACTTGTTTATATTATGGGAAGGGCCCAGAGACGTCTTGGATAATTTTCTTGCATTTATCAATGAAACAACCAGTTTCTTGAGGTTTACACATACTGTCAGTGATACACATATAGCATACTTAGATGTTCACTTACTAAAAGATGAAACCGAGAATAAATTTCTAGCTAGAATATTTCGAAAAGAAACCTACTCTAATAGTTTTTTACATTTCAGCAGTTGTCATCCCTTTAAACAAAAGCAAGCTGTACTAAAAGGCCAATTTGATGTGCAGCCCGGATGACGACTTTTTGGGATGACTATGTAGAGGAATGCAACTTGCTGAAATGTATGTTCCTTAGAAGAGGATATCCTATTAGTCTAATTGATAAGATTATGCAAGAAGTTAATGACAAAAGACAATCTGGGCACTTTACTCCCATTCTAGAAGACAGGAGCCAAAATGTTGAATACCAGATAAGTAAAATAAATCAAATAATTAATAGTGGAGATGACAACAGAAATGAAGCCAACACTAATATAACCATGGTCACAACACCAGTGAATGAAAAGATTTATGAAAATAGTTTTTTGACTACTTTTAATAATGAAGCACACTATATTAAGAACTTTTTAATAAAAAATTGGGAAATTATTAGGAGTGACAAAGAAACGAGAGACATTTTGGGGGACACTCCTATTTGCGTATATAAGAAAGGACAGTGTTTTAAAAATATGTTTGAAAGACGACAGGAAGAGTATTTTCAAGGGCACATGTATAAATGTGGAAGATGCAAGTTCTGCCTGAACATTATGGAAATTAATAACAATGTCATAATAAATGGACTTAGAATTTGGCTGAGAGGTAGATTTTCATGTACGACTGAGAGGGTTGTATATTGCGCTGTTTGTAATTTGTGCCCATGTTTTTACGTGGGCAAGACTGAGTGCAAATTTAAAAACAGAATAGGGGAACATCTCAGAAACATACGTGGTCTATGAGAAGGGAACGCCTTAGCAAAACATATTATGGCTTACCCAGACCATGCTTTTACATTTATTATAATAAACACTGTAATGATTAGTGCAAGAGGTGGAGCATGGTCTTACCAGCTTGACAAAATGGAACTAGGATGGTAGATCAAACTGAACGCCATGTATTGGCCAGGGCTTAATGATAATTTGTCTATTAGTAGTCTCTTGAAAATTAAAGCCCTGAATAGATGTTAAAATACACTTTGCAACTACCTTAGTGTAACAAACTTATTCATATATGCACTGTTTGAATGAATATTTATTTACACTTATATATGTTCTCCAATATTTTAGGTATTTATTTATATTTATTACCACATGGATTTATTTATTTACATTTATTTAAATGTTAAATTATTAATATAATTGTAGATAGGTAGTGATTTTAAAATTCATGAAGTATTTTAAAAGTATTTTAATGGTTTTAACAACTTTCATGATGTTGTGGAAGTAATGACAATTTTTAGTATACTATGGCTTTAAATGAAGGTGTGTTGACTGCTCTAGGATGTGATGTAATTTGAATTTCTTCTTTTAAATTCAGGTGATGAAAGTAACTAAGTGTATCTGATGAAGTATCTTCAACATTTAAAAAGGACACAAAAGTGTTTATACATTTGGATATTCTACAATTTTAACCTTGGATTACAATAAAATGTTGGTGTGTTCATATAAACATTTGCCTGCTCCATTCTACTTTGTGATTGACTAGTGACACAATGAAAATAGACCTGGCATTAAAACTTCTCTGCCCTTGAAACTCACATTCATTAAAACAGCATTGAAACCCACACCACATCCAAATAAAATGCATCTGGCCAGTGGTGGATAAAGGTTACCTTTGGGCTATTCAAATCATAGGCCCCTGGCTTGCACACAAAACAAGAAACATACATGTGTTCTTTGATACACCTTCTGACTTTATTATATTCCTTGTATAATACAGCACACTTGTTAGACTTAAGTTAGAGCGTATTTTAAAATTTACTGTTTGAACATTTTTCCAGTAGGCAATGAAACAAAAATGCATGAACTAATAAGGACAAAACTGCCCAATTCAGAACCTTTCCATCATATACGTTTACTTACACACACGCACACACATACACACACACACACACACACACACACACACACACACACACACACACACACACACACACACACACACACATATATATATATATATATATATATATATATATATATATATATATATATATATATAAAATGACTGTAGTGTAAGCCATAGGCATCTTAAACAGCTTCTCGCACTTATTTTCAAATTTCAGTTTTTTTTTGGGGGGGGGGGACAAAAGGCCAAAAACCAGGGATGCATTTTAAACATTGCTTGTATAATTTTGGAAAGTTGCTAGAATAAAAATGTGTTACCACCATGTATTTCACAGCAAATTCTTGAACCCAGGACCCTGTGCACTACAGTCAAAGCAACATACCACTATGCCAAATCAGCAGTTTCCAGAAAGACAGGAAGACTGAAACTTAAATGGCCATCATTTAGTGAATTCATTTCTTACTTCTCACCTTAGCTCTCATTGTCTTAGCACAAAAACCTGGACAAAACTAATAATGGGGGAATACAGCCCCAAAATAGGGACAAATTTCAAATGCTGATCTTCTAAACTTAGAAAATTGCCATTTATTGTCTGAAGAATATGAAGTCTGAAATTCAAATGCCTGTCATTATTTAATTCAATCCTTCAGTGATTTGCCACAAAAATCCTGAAAACCACAGTTTAATGAGGAAAAAACAAAAAAATATAAGGCATAACTTCACAACTATGAACTATGAACCTGTCGTTAAAGCAAACCAGAAGACATAAGCAGTAAAACCAGAAAGCAACATGTCAGACACCCCTTTGCTCAAAACATTAGTGCCAAGCAGTAAAAGCAAAAATGCCAGTTTGCTGTTAGCAAAGAACTTCATGAAGCAAACCAGAACACCTAAGCAATGAAAGCAAAATATTATTTCAGTTTGCCTTCAGAATATCATGAGAGCAGTTCAAAAGCCTTCATGAGCAGTCAGTTTATACAGCGTTTACTGAGTAACCACCTTACCTAGGCAGCAGTAAAAGCAGTTTCCATTTTCAGAACAGCAGCATCGTTTCATTCAAATAGAAAGCTTTCCGTGCTCTTAGCCATGATGCTCCTGACATAGCTGATGTCATCATGCATGTGATGACGTCAGCTCCAAAAGCTCAAAAGCAAAATATTTTAAAAAGAAAATCAGGAATGAAGGGGTGCCACTTGGGAATCATGGCACCCCATTATTTTGACCCCAAAACTCGGTAAAAACCAAGTAATTTGGTTCAGTACTATTTTTTTCTTTTGTCATGCTCTTTTAACCAGATTTTTCTTATTCTTTTTTTTTACATTGCAGCGCATGCATTTCTTATAATTGAACAATCAGAAACAGAGAAGAAGGGAGAAAGAAAAAAGAAAAAGCACGAACACCATTTACATTAGTATCCCCATTGTACTTAAAATAACTAAGAAAACTTTACTTTATGGCATGCAAAGAAAATCATGGACTATTAAAATAGTACCGTTAAGAAGTTTTTCTTTACTTACAGTTAACTTTCTCCCTCCTCTTCCCCTTCCAAAGTATTTTTTACTCAATTTTTTTATTTTTCAAATACAGTTGAATAAATTCCATAGTATTTGTATAAAACATCTTAAAAACTATGTGCACTATTTACATTAACCTCCAAAGTATTTTTCTGAACATTAATTGCATGAGGTAGGGCATATGGTTTAGAGTCCCCTACGAGTATAACAAAGTCCAAGAAAGTCTAATATTTATTTATTTTATTTTATTTTATATTTGTTGACCGGGCTAGTCCAACTGGATACATGTCCATTTTCAGTGGAGGCCCTGGGGGAGAAAAGCTCCAAGATCATGGTTACATATTTCCAGATGGAAAGATTGCATCTTTACTATTAAAGGTCTAGGTTGCTTTCTCATAGCCAGGTTTGGAACATACACATGATGTGCCCTTTCAATTAACAATTCCTGTTGTGAAATACCAGTCCAGTTACTTATTTGTGCTTTCATAAAATTAATATAGTCTGTTCCTTACAACTTCTCTGATACAGCAGAAAATCTCAAGTTATCCCTATGTGTTCTGCCCTCTAATTCCATTATTTTTTTAAACATCTCTTCTTGTGCAGTCTCATGTTCAGCCAGCTTTTTTTTCATTTCGACCTCTGAGTTTTGCAGTTTTATCACCTCATCTAAATATTTGTTTAAGGCTTCTTCCATTTTTTCCAGCCTTTTGTTATTTGAGTTAATGTACTCCATCAGTGTTTCATTTATTTTAATCAGGCCTGTATGCAGTTGTGTTATACTTTCCTCTAGGTTACTAGAATTCATGTCTGGTGGTTGCACTGCTTTTTGCTGAAGAGCTGCAGTACTTTTCCCAGTCATGTTTTTTCATCACTTTTTGTAGCTGATTTGCCTTCAAGTCCTTTTTTTCCTGGCATCCAGGCAGTACACTTACTAGCCAGTTACTGAAACTTACCCAGAGGTTTAGGTCCTCTGGTTTTCTCTGCTAAGTTTCTATTTTCAGACTGGGAGAGATATAATTAAGCTGCTACTCAACGTGCAGGCATCTTGGAAGTCCTTTACAGTTATAACCTTTGTCTTATATTTATTCATTTTATATCTCAAAATGACTTGAAGCCATCTCAAGATGTTCCAGAACACTGAGATGTTCTTTTTCTGGTTTTATCAGGTACAAAATAATATTGTCTGCAAATAAACCCAACTTTTCTTGATTACTATACCAGTTGTGGTACCTTGAATTTCTGGGTCCCCTATTTTCTTTGCCAGTGGTTCTAAATATAAAGCAAATAACAAATGGGAAAGAGGACACCCCTGCCTGGTTACTCTATTCAGACACAACTTGTCAGAGAAGAAAACTCCCACTTTAATTTTTGCCTATGATCCTGCCTATATCCTACTAATTAACTTTATTAATTCATGAGGGAATGCAAATGCTTCCATTGTCCTACTCACAACGTGTAGTTTTATGTATTTGTTCTAAGTCAATAGTGGAGATCAGTATCTTAGCTGCTCTTTGTGGCTTAGCTGTGACTGATTCAATAGACATCTGTACAGAGAAACCCCACAAGTATATTTTTTGGCACTTAATTTGTTATCATAGTCAACAAAACTGTGCTGCATTTATTAATTTGCTTGAGATTACTTTTCTTGGTGTCCACAGGTTTTCCATTCACCCATGCAAATGTTGGTGTGTTCTTAAATTTGGTGGCTTTGGAATCCCCCCCCTGTAAATTTAATCTTGGACACTCCTCACAGTCCATCTCATTTGCTTACTGTTCTGAAAACGGGGTGATCATTTGGGCAGGGCTACCCTTTTGCTTCTTTGACTTTGGACACTTCTCCCAGTCTCATCTCATCAGCTTATTTGACTTTGTACAGAGAGAGCATCTGGGAAGGCCAATCACCTTAGTTTCTTAGTCTGAATCATCTTCTGTTCCTTCCATATCCACAAAAAAAATTACACTGTATTCATTTATTTATTGTGTTTTTACTCCTTACTGTTAAGTGTTGAAGTGGTTTTAATCTGCTGTATTTATTATTGCTTGTTAGTAGCCTGATTAAATTTGTCTGTTATTCTAACCCTCTTAGTTTTGGTTTTCACATTTGGGCTTCAGACCAGTTATTTTACATTTAACAAGGTTTTTGTGGTCTGCACAGTTGTGAACAAACCCTTATCAAAACGCTGTCTCCCCAAGTCCATCCAAGTTTCAGAACGCTATGTCTGGACAATTCCCATCAGTTTCTCCTGCCAACCTGGTCAACATGGGCATACTGAGACAGTGTAGCAACTGCCTCATGTTCACTGACAACCCTCTTCTCCTAGCACATAATTCTTCTACTTGCGAGAGATGCACTTGTATCAGTAAACTGAAATCCATGCTCTCTCGAGCCTCAGTCAGTACCCCTGACAAAGAGGAGATTGCCAGCACAAACACCGCACCACCCATATCACATAGCCAAGCACAGCCCACACCCACAAATAGAGAGGTCCTCAATAAAAACTTACCTAAACAGCAGAGACCTCCAAAACACACTCACAGACATTCCACACACAACACCAAACACATCGCAGACAGCAGACAACACACAAGTATCTCACACACACACAGCCCATAAGGCATAACAATAAACTCATACAGCCCATAAAGCACAACATTAAACCACACATACTAGTCATTGGTGACTCAATTGTGAGACACACCAATGCCCCCCTCACCAGGCTTGACAAGGAGAAAATTACGGTCAGTTGTCTGCCAGCTGCCAGAATCTGCCACATCATGCACGCACTTAAGTCTCTCCACATCAGGGACAAGTATGACTCTGTCATTGTTCAAGTTGGTGTGAATGACTTGAAACACACCTCCCTGAACTATATGAAGAGAGACATGATAAAGCTGTCAGAGTATGTGTCCCAGGCAGGTATGACCCTAGCCCTAAGCAGCATCCTACCTTCACCAAGAATGATACCACAATACCAACAAAAAATAATTTACTTCAACAATTGGCTTAGTTTTTGGTGGCATTCCAAGGGGATCCAGTATCTGTCTGCCTGGGATGACATGGTTGACAGACCTCGATGCTTTGCCAGAGATGGCCTCCACTTGCCTCCCCTGGGATTCAGGAGTCTGGCCAAGGGTCTTGCCTCCCCATTGTGCCTTTTTTTAGGCAATGTCACACAGACAAATCTTCCAACATAATAGATCTGTCAAAAAGCAAATTGAATGTCATGCTGCTTAATGCTAGGAGCCTTAACCTGAAAATGCACTCACTGGTGGCTCTCCTAGCACTGAAAGATGCTGACATCTGTGCAGTCATGAAAACTTGGTTCAAGGCTGCTGAGAGCACCCCTGCCTTACCAGGCTATACCTCATTCCATGCATTACAACCCCAAAATGAGGTCAGGAAGACTAAGATGGTGGAGTTTCTACTTTCATTAAAGACAAGCACACCTCCAGACTGGTTTGTCAGCATGATGCACTAGAACTTCGCCAGATGCAACTGACAATAGGAAAGACACCCATCCAAGTTATAGCCAGCTATAGACCCCCCCCCCTCCATGACTCAGGACACCCACTTCTTCTACCTGGACCTACTTGAGTCCACCAAAGTACCCTCTAACACCCTAATCCTTGGTGACTTCAACTACCCCACCATAAACTTGGTGCACGATTCCTGTTCAATGCACTCATCCAATGATTCCTTGATTTCCTCAATTCTAATGCGCTAGACCAGCTTGTCTCATACCCCACAAGGGGAGATAGCATTCTAGACTTGGTTTTCACCAACATGGGTGACTGCTGCACCACTCTCATAGTAAGTTCTTCGCTGGTCTCATTTGAAGTGTCTATCCCATCCACCTCCCCAGCCATAACCAGGCTAAAACACTTCTCAAAAAATGACTACAACCTTCTAAGGGAGGGTATCAGTAGCTTCACATCACCGCCCGCCTCAGAGGATGCAGACAAATATGCTGAACAGTATGCCAGTGCAGTATACAAGCACCTGTACAACTGTATGGACTCAGCCTTACCCAACAGAACTAAAACCTGCTTCTCAAGGAAACACAAACCTATGTGGTGGACATCCTCTATTAACAGGCTTTACAACAAAAGGAAGAAACTGTTGTTCAAGGGTAAAAAGGCACAAACTCCCAATTGAAAAAAACTCCCTCCTTAGCCTCAACAAGCAAATTAGGTCACCAGTGAAACCTCCAAAGCCAATTATGTATCAAAACTAGCCTTGGAAACAAAGGCTAACCACAAAACTTTTTTCAGTTGCGTCAGAAACCTCCATGGCAAAGTCCGGGTTTGTTCTGAATTAGTTATTAATTGTGCCACTTACACTGATCCTGTTGACTTAGCTAACCTGCTAGCAGATAGGTTCAGTGCAAACTTCACCCCCCCGTCCCCTCTAAAGGCCCATTCAACATCCCTAATACTTACCCTGCACCTTGCATCTCTGTAAGTGTCAAAGGTCCTATCCAAGGCAAAGGACACAGCTTCCATGGGACCTGATAGGGACCCAGGCTGTATTCTGCAACATCTCCATCAAAAACTAGCCTGGCCATTGAGCACCCTATTAGCCTAAGTACAGGCTTCATTCCAACAGAGTGGAGAACTGTTATTGTCATCCCTTTGCACAAAGGTTGTGCCACTACCGACCCTGGTAACTATCGTCCCATTAGCTTGACAAGTCTGATCCGTAAGGCCATGGAGCATATTATTATGAACCTCATAAACAAGGACATAGGCAATCTCCAAGCACATAACCTCACCCAGTTTGGATTCATCAAGGCAGATCTTGCCTGTTGAACCTGGTTGACTTTTTTGAGACTGTCCCAAGGCACTGGATGAGGCAAAGTCAGTACACACAGCTTACCTTGACTTGGCCAAAGCCTTTGACACAATCCCCGACTTGGGCATCATCGAAAAGCTGACACAACTTGGTGTAAATCCCTATCTCATCAGATGGGTGGCCAACTGGCTCACTGATAGGACCCACAAAGTCAAAATAGGTGCCACTACCTCCGATAGCAGACCTGTCGCTAGTGGTGTCCCCCAGGGATCGGCCCTGGGACCCCTATTGTTTGGCATCTACTTCTCAGAGGTCTAGGTAAAGACAAAAGTCCTGTGGCTGACCAAGTTTGTGAATGACTGTAAGTTAGGTGCTGTCATTGACTCCCCCAAATGATGTTAGCATACTTCAAGAGGGTCTCACAGCAACAAATAACTGGTGTCAAAGTCATGGCCTTAAGTTAGATGCAAAAAAATGTATTATCATACCATTCAGCAAAAACATGACCCCTATTGATTACCACATTAGAGGCAACCCCCTAAGCACACAACCTGTGGTGAGAGACCTGGGTACACAAGTTGACAACAATCTCACATTTGACCATTGCATAGTGGCAGTGGTCAGAAAAGCCTTTTACTTGGCTCATCTTGTGATGCCCATGCACTGGCCCAGCAAACAAACAGCCTCAATTCTCACCACTAACACCAGTGAGGGGCGTCCATAAAGGGAAAGGATAATAACTACACACACAGTAAAGTACAATCTCCCTTAAGAGCACACACAGATCATAGTCAGTCTGGGGCTGGTTTCTCCCTTTCTCTCCAAGTTCCCAATAAGACTCTTCACTGGCACAGCTATAGGGTCCAGATTTCAGCCTACTGGGCAAGCTAAAACCTCCAGCACCCTTTCTGTCCAACCAGTGCTTCATGTCCCTGCCCAAGTAGCTGACACACACACACACACACACACACACACACACACACACACACACACACACACACACACACACACACACACACACACACACACACACACTTTGAGATATGAGTTATATACAACCACACAGAGACTCCTGGGGAAGGCTGACACAGGTTCTCCAGCTGTGCCTCTTTTACCCAGACTATACAGTAGTACCACTTGCCACCACTCGCTAATATTTATCAGCTATTAAAAAGGCCCTTAACAAAGGGTGTCCAATTATTACTGTGCAATAATTATCCAAATGGTAAGTGCAACTGAACTGTCAAGGCTTATTGGAATGGCTTGGCCAGTATCACTATATACATGCAATGTACTCTAGAGCTTAAATTATCTCTACACAAAATAGCCACAGTTGAAATGTTTAAAAATATTTACTAATAAATAATAAAAACACAAGACAATACTTCTTATTACACAGTGGTAGTCAAGAGTTCAGAGATCACAGAGAAATACTTAAAATAATAGAGTAGAAAAGTTCTGAAATCGATACAGGAAAAAACTAATCTAATCTTCCTACTTCCTAGCTATACCTAAGAGAAAACAGTTGTAAAACAAACTAACATATAGAGCAAGATAGTGCTGGTGAGTTGGATGTTCTCAAGACAAATGCTTGACTTATAAGCTTTCTTACAGCAGAGTGCACTGTTATTACATTTTTGCAGTTCAACCTCCAATACAGTCTTTTCACATTTAGGAGAACAAGCCTGTGGCTTATATTAATATTTACAAATGACAGAATTATCTACAAAATTATATCTAGCTAGGCTGGCAGCCTTCACCTATCTTTACACATCTCATAGGTAAAGGGATTGCATCCAGAAAAAAGGAGGTTATTACCTCTCTGTACTTCTCCCTCATTAGGTCAATAATTGAGTACAATGCCCCATTTGGTATGTACCTCTCCAAACACCTGCACCAACTGGAAAGGCCACAGAAATACCTCACAAAGAGAATGCATGGCCTCCAACACCTGTCCTATGTGGACAGGCTCAAATCACTATCACTCTACTCTGTGTCATACAGATTGCTCAGAGGTGACCTGTGTCTCACCTACAAGGCAGCCTCAGATTCTACTCTACTAGAGATGCTCCATATCCGTAAGTCTAACTCCACGCGTAGTACCCGATCAAAAGACTTAAATCTAATATGTGACATTAACAAAACCTAATGTTGAGACAGGTTTGTCTTCCAGAGGCTGCCCCATCTCTGGAATAGATTCCCCATACACGTCAAGCAAAGTACGTCGCTGACCCTCTTCAAGCGCAGCCTTGATGAGTGGATGGGCAACCACAAATTTGTCCCAGGGGTTCCACTTGTGTCCCTCATTGACAGGAATGAGGGTACTAATTGTGGTTTCTTTTGTGGGGATAAACTCTTGGCTAGGCTTATATGGGCCCCAGAGCCATTAACCTAGTAATCTCCTATGATCCTATGGGGATATTTTGAAAATGCATTATTGTTTTGTTAAAGCAAAAAGTTTTAAAAATGTAACATAGGTTCAAATGGAGGTGAGAAGAAGCAACTGCATAAGCCTGCCAAACGTTAGTGTGTATATGCTAGAAAAAAGTTGAAAATACACATTTAAAAAAATGCCATGTATAACACATGGAAACAGTATTTTTTTATTACAGTGGCTACTCTGTAAATGGCCTAACAGGTGTAGACAAAAAGGGAAAGTGTGTTGAACTTTATTAAGAAATGCAGAGTGCAGATATCAATGCTGCAAGAGGCAACATTTGGAAAGAAATGGGCATGTGAGTTTTGACAAAGAAAGGATTTCTGGATGGATATTCATTAGAATATCAGGGATGAAGGAAAAGGGGAGTGATAATACTGATTACTAAAGGGGCTCAAATACTGATAGAAGAGGAAGAAAGACAATAATGGCAGTTTTGTGGTAGAAATGTCCTATTGGTAAGGGAGGAGCATTATGCTGGCATGCATTTAAATTTCACTGACAACTGCTATTATAGAGCTTAAGGAAATTTTGGGAGAAGTAATCATCTTTCAGCAGGGAATATTGCTTGTAGGTGGGGACTGGGACTTGATTTGCAGTAATTAAGATGTATCAGAGGGACCTATAATGGAAAATTTAACAAAAGGGAGTGGATTTCAGTAGAAATGTACAAAAATATTTGGTATGGAAGACATGTAGGAACTCAACCAGAATTTATGTATTTTTTCCCAAGGTACAATAACCGGGCTAGACTGAATAGAGATTATATTTCATAGGAACATGTGCATTTAATTGAAAGCTTTGACATACATCCAATATCAGATCATGTACTGAAGTTAAAATGACACACTGGTGCTTTCCTACCTACCTGTTAAAAAAGAAAGGAATTTAAGGAATGGGTAGAGGAAATTATTTTAGAGTTATTGGGGAAGATAGAAATTTCTTTAGAAGGGACAACTAGTAAGTGGGGTAAAATGAAAATGGAGTTTAAAGACAGGGCAGAAATACAGGGACATAATTTTGGGAATATAATGTGTTGGCAGAATAAAAACAAATTCCTACAAAGTATTTTGTCAGAAATACTGGGGGAACAAATGGCTGTAATTAAAATAAATTCCTTTAAGCAGGTGTACAGGATCAGAATTGCCTAGACATAGTAAGACCTTATTAAGTTTAATTATGTATACTGCCAAAAAAGGCAATCACTAGAAAATGGAAATCAAAATCCAAACCAACTATACATGAAGTACTGAATACTATAAAAGAGAAAAGATCTGGAAAAGGGAAGGAGCAAATTACTTAGAAATGCACGGAAATTGTGAGAACAATACATGTACAGTAATATTCGGGAGGAGTAAGGTTTAAGATTAGAGAGGAATTGAGTGATATGTTTAATGTTGGAGTGAAAGGCAGTTGTTATGAAAAATGAAAAATTAGAATGAATAATGTATGTAAATGAAAAAAGTTAGTATCATTTGTTTTCTTTTCTGCTAATGTATGTGTTCCTATGTCTTAAGTGATATTTTAATAAAGTTGTGGAAAAAAGAGAAAGAAATATGATTAAAAAGTAATAGAAATTATTTGGGGGTTGACAAATGGTTAATGCATTGCAGAATAAGGGGAATCTCACAGAAAAAGAAGAGCAACTGCATAATGCTAAATTTGAATAATATGTATGCGTTTATAAAGATTGCAGTTAAGCAACTAATTTTGATAACAACTCCAGAGCATAAAAACATTTAGTACAATGACTTAGGCAATAGAATTTATTGTCCCCAAACGTAAACAGCCTATGACAAGAAAAATAAACAAAGATCCTATTCGCACTATTAGAGATATTCCAGAAATTTTATGAAAATCTGTATAAAAACAGAGTAACATGGAAACCAAGAAAGAGCACAAACAGAATTATTTAAGGAAGATTTAATTATGCCAAGATTAGAGGAAGACAAGGCTCAACAACTAATAACTGTATAATGAGTAGATGAGGAGGAGATGAGATAAAAATGGTGACATATAATCAATCTACAGCGAAGTCTCCAGGAACAGATGTTATTTCTGTGGAAGCTTGGAAGTTAGGAGGGAAAAAAGTGATAAATATCTGTAAGAGTTTTAATTGTATTTAAAAGATGGGGAAACAGCATCTTGAAAGTAAGCTTTCTTGGCTGTATTACCCAAAAAGGGTAAAGACCCATCAGACTCAGGTATATAGTCCTCTCCAATAAGTTGTGTCTGAATACAGTAACCAGGCAGGGGTGTTCTCTTACACTTTTATTTGTTTTATATTTAGAGCCACAGGCAATGAAAATAAGGGACACAGAAGTTCACAGATATAACTGGTATGGTAATCAAGAAAAGCTGGATTTATTTGCAGAGATGATATTTTGTACTTGATAAATCTAGAAAAGGACATCTTAGTGTTGTGGAACATTTTCAGACAGTTTCAAGTCTTTTTGGGATATAAAATTAATGATGCTAAAACAAAGGCCATAGCCATAAATTATGTACCCAATCACGAATTGGTTCAGCCCTACATAAATTTATGGGGACATGGTAAGATGAAATATTTAGGAGTATGGATTTTAAAAGCTTCTGTTATGGTAGCTAAGGGTATGTGGGAAGAGACTAAAAAGATAATATAAAAACTGAGAAACTGGAAGCCCTTGTTTATGGATCTAGATAGTAAGATATAAGCGCTGAAAATGTTTAGTCAAAGATTCATAGATTGTTACTAGGCTAACAACCTTGGAGGCCTTTCTTAGCCTAGGCAAATTTTCCTGAAAGAATAATGATGTCCTGTTTCCAAATAGGACACTGAGAGCCAGGAATTCATAAGCTACCTCTCTTCATAAGGGACATGGGTGCCAGGCCCAGTGTAAATTTCCTATTCCCTATCCACTTGTCTAGGTTGCACTTAAACTGAGTAATATACCAACTCAGCTTCACACGGATGGGAAGTGCGTTCCATAGGAGGGGTGGTGTCTGGGACACATATCTGTCTGTCCAGTTTGTTCTATTTACCTCACAGATAAAATGCAGGTTCCTAGACTTTTTATTTCTGGTGCTCTTTGACTTATGGATATGTAGGAGATTCATAAGTGTGGGGATTACGGATGACTTGTAAGCCAGGCATAGACCACCCTACAGCAATCTATAAGAGACTGAGTAGAAGGCAAAGGCTTTAAGATGCACTGCATAAGGCAGGTTGGTTACACCTTGTATTCTTTTTATAAGGAACCTCTGAGGTCACTCTAGTTGCTGCATTTGCCTAGTCAGGTACATACCAAAGAGATCAGGGCAGAGTACAGTGGGATAATGACCTCTTTGGACCTAGATGCCGTGCCCTTACTTATAAGTTGCACAGCATAGAAGGATTTCCTCACCACTGTGGCCACATGGTGGTCAAAAGTAAGGCTACTGTCTGTATGCATACCCAGATCCCTGACCACTGGGTCAACTCTTAGGGGTGTATTATCAACACGGTCATTAGCCAGGATGGTTGACTTCTTAAAAGGTACAATTATACACTTCTTAGCATTGCGAAGACCATGGCTTTGACACCATTTGTTAGTCAGAAAAAGAGAGACCTTCGTGAAGAATGCTATTGTCTGCAAGGGAGTAAATGATGACCCCCCAGCTTGCAATCATCTGCAAACTTAGTCAGCCATAAACATTTAGTATTTGCTTCCATTTCCCTTTAGTTTTATATATAGGCCAGGCATATTTTTACTAATCAAAGAAGTTTCATACAATAATTAACAAAGAGTTGAAGGAATGTATCTGGGAGAGGAAGAGAGCAAGAGATAATTGGGATAAGATGATCCTCCCAATAGAACAAGGTAGTTTAGAATTACCTGATTTGAAGGGATATTTTAGAGCTATAACGGTATGGCTCATGTACATATAACAAAAGCAGAAGGGTATAATTCAAAGTGGAAAAGGATGTTGATGAATCAAGGGGAGTTCAAAAAATAAGAACAGAGTGAGATTTTGGATGCAGATCCTTAAGGAGAATAGTAACAACCATACAGAATATTGTATTCATAAAGTTTCAGAATGTTTTATAAGAACTAAACCAACAAGGAAATGGAAAAAGCACATTTTGCCAATAGGCATGACTTAATGTAGGGGTACAGAAAATAGGCAAGCGGAGGCTTGAATTTGTTGGCGAAAACTGGCAAAGAAACCATGGTACTGGGAGCAAATAACTGGAGAGAGAAAGGTAATAAAGTGGGGTGAGGCCAAGAAGAAGTTTGGACTGCAGGTTTGAGACTGCGTTCCTTACCATGAATTGGTATCAGAGTGTAGGCAAGGAGAAGGAGATAGAGGAGTCCTAAGGGAAAGACCTGCTCTGGTAGAGATTTTAGTCAAATCTCGAAAAGAAGCTGCTGCTGAAAAGGAGGACATTAGTATGACAGAACAAGTCTTGCATGATAATTATAAGACTCAATCAAAGGATATTAGAAAAGGGTAGGAAAAGAGACTGGAAAAGCAATGTCAAGGAAACAATGGGAAGACATATATATATATATATATATATATATATATATATATATATATATATATATATATATATATAAGCTGCACCACAGTTGCTTTCACACAAATCCTGAAGACACTGCTGAAAGCCAGACACATATTTTGAATAACCCTAGTGCTTGGTTATAATGAAAACTGAAAGAAATTATGGACACATCGAGATATTTCATTCATAAAGCATCATATTCCATTTTCTTTCCTTGCAAATGAAGGGAATTCTATACATATTTAATTTCAGATTATCAATGACCTAACTTCATTAAAACATTGCTAGTCTTATCTCAGCATAACACTTAGATATCCTAAATGTGATGTTACTTAAGACGTACTCAACCTTTTTGGCCTCATCTCTTGCTGTTTATCCCACTAACTACAATATTAACTTTTTCCATTTTCATTTCCTGTTTTAAAATTCCCTGCCTTTTTTCAACTCTGAAATAGGTTCATAGTTTGATAGGTAAATACTAGGATATCAGTCTGTACACTATTACAAGCCTAGCCAAACCAGATGTCAGAATCAAACCCTGTACCTTGTATCTGTGGTTAAAGATCTTAACCATTAGTCCACACCCTCCCACCCTGTAAAACCTTATCTCCACTGCTTCTTTTACACTTCTGTAGCCAACTTTATCATGATATTTTTTCTTAATTGCTACTGTAGGTTTGCTGAATGTTGAGCTTTCTCTCAGTGTAATATAAGCTGTCATGCAGATTTAATGAAATAGTAAACATATTATTATATGACTCATGCCTGTGAACATGCATTTTTGTAATACTACCTTTATGCCACACTGCTTTTCATGCTGTCATATTGTTGTATCATTTCAGAAAGTGTTTATTCTTTCATCCTCCCTAAAAATGGACATTAGCCAGTAGGGCCAACCCAGTCAGCAGAATATAAATACGTAAAATAACTAAATTAGATACAGTGCTGCAACTCACTCACACACACATATCCGCATACACTAACCATTTCTGTTATTGTTATGCATTGTCCAGGCCCTCTGCTTTCACACACACAGCCCTTAAATACATTTCCTATTACCCAGCAGTAAGAGATATATCCTCCCCATCAAGATATGCACTTGCTCTGTAATATTAATTTTTTTCATTCTCCAATTATTTATTTATTTTTATTTTGATCTTTATCTTTTGCAGGGTTATGAGAGAGAAAAAAAACTTTTTCAGTACTTAGTAGGAACAAAACTAAAAATACTCTAGAAATGTGCAACATTGACACCTATCCGTTTCTTTTTGGACTAGCCAGAAATCAAACTGATTGTCCAGTAGGCCAAAAAGCACTGTACAACTCCAGTATTCTATTCCAAAGAAAGATACTATTGGAGTTTGTTAAATCGGCAGATTTACTATGCTTTTTTTTGTAAAAACATAGTAAATCCGCAGAAAAAAGGCATCACAAACAGAAAAAGTGGGCATTCTTCCTCATCTCATGCGACGATGATGTCACAAAATGGGCTGAAAGTGGGCGGGACATGGGTAAGTTTATGAGAGGTGCGAAGTTTGTGGCCTAAGTCTGGTTTTAAACCAGATCTCAACACCAGAAATAAAAAACTTTTATCCAGGCACAAATAGCACACAGTCTGCTGCAGGAGTGTAGTTTCTTGACCATAGATTCAGCAGCTGCTGCAAAGCCAGTCACATTCTTAAGCAAAGGGTTGGAATGAATGGCCAAAACACATCACCAATGAATTCTAGTCAATTTGATAGTAGCTGTGTCTCTGGACAACATCCATAGTGCTGATAAAACTGGTGCTCAGTTCAATGCCAAAGAAAAACAGTCAACTTCAAGGAGTGCAACTGAGTATTGGAGATCAACGGGTTAAATACAACATATAGCAGAACAATAAAAAAATGGATCTCAACATCAGGAATAAAAAAAAACCTCACTTATTTTAATACAAATACAAATAGCACACAACCTGTTGCAGGATTGTAGTTTCTTGACCACCAGGCACAGATTCAGCAGCTGCTGCAAAGCCAGTCATATTCTTAAGTAAAATGTTGGAATGAATGGCCAAAACATCATCCAAACGCCGATGAATTCTAGTCGAATTTGATAGTAGCTGTGTCTCAGGAAAAATGTCCATAGTGCTGATAAAACTGGTGCTTAGTTCAATGCCAAACAAAATCAGTCAACTTCAAGGAGTGCAACTGAGTATTTGAGATCAACGGGTAAAATACAACAATAGCTGCTGAATCTATGTCTGGTGGTCAAGAAACTACAATCCTGCAGCAGATTGTGTGCATACCTCTCAATCATTAAGTTCCTTGATATTTACTGATTTTGAGGGCAAAATAATGCGGTACCTCAAATTCCTGAGTGGCCCCTTTAATTCCCAATTTTTTTAAATTTTTTTGTATTACAACTTTAAATTTATGGCTGATGTAACCACCCATCACCAGCGTGTGTGACGACATCAGCTTTGTTTGACTTGGTCAGATATTTATTTTGAACTGTCTTGGAGGGAATACAGCAGCAATGGCAGCTGTGCAGAATTTAAGTTTTGCAGAGTCTGCCCAGCACCCACCCACATGCCGCAGGTCAGGATGAGAAATGGGCTCAGCCTCCAGGTAAGAAAAAAAAATAAAAAAGTCAGCCACGAGGTAAGAAAAAAAAATTGTATGTTATCTTAATAAGGTCCAGCTTATGAAATCTGCAGACAGTAGTTCATTATTTGTAGGCAACAGTGTGGTTCGTTATGGACAATTTACTAAGGGGAGTTGGGAGTTTGTATTTTATCTGATACGCTCACAAGTTTTGTTATTTATGGAATGTTTGTCTCATACTTTTGGTCTGTTCCTCTTAAAATTTGTGGTTTTCTAGCAAATCAGTGAGAAGTGAATTCACTAAATAATGACAGCCATTTAAGTTTCAGTCTTCCTATCTTTCAGGAAACACATGGTAACAGAAAACATTTTATTCTAGCAACTTTCCAAAATTATACAAGCAGTGTTTAAAATGTGTCCCTGGTTTTTGGGCCTTTGCCCCCCCCCCAATAAGTTTTGGCTTTTTCCAGATTTCTTGTGCTGTAAAGTTGAGAGATATAGTTGAGTGTCGAGTGGATTTTACAAGGAGCTGAGAGCTTCAGGGGAAGAGAAGTTTAGTGATGCTTATGCCAAGTCTCCTTGCATTGTTAGTAGCACAACAGGTGGTATACTTGCTTTTGATACAGAAGGCTGTGGGTTCTACTCCCACGGTATGTAGATGGATTGCTGATACTGTACTGTGTTGTACTTTTAAAGAGGGTGAATGCTACAGCCAAGAGAATGTCCTCCTTTGAAGGAGATAGCTAGTAACTATGAACCTGTTGGCTAACTAGTGCAATGCAAGCTTGACTGGAATTAAATCAGCATCATCAACCCCCCTCTTTTTTTTCTGATTTTCTACATGGGGTTCTGTTGTTGCTTGTCAGCTTTCAACATCTCTCTTGATTAAATGCAGTTAATTTTAATTTTATAAAAGATAACTGTATTTTAGTTTTATACAAGTTCAAAATTTGATATACGTTCAAATATTTAAATAAAACACTATTCTAGTTATATTTTGTGTGCAATATTTTTGTTTGTTCTTCAATTTGCATTTAATGATGGTATCCCACAATTCCATTGGAGTGGGTGGGGTTGCATAATTATATATGCAAATTTTATGTTAACTAGCATACAGATTTTTGGCCAGTTGTACCTACTTTTCTTGGGGCTTTGTCCAGATTTTTGATGTTTCCTGGTTGAGAGGTATAATTGTGTGCTATTTATATGTGGATTAAAATAAGTGAGTTTTTGTTTTATTTCTGGTGCTGAGATCCAGTTTTTATTGCTTTACTATTTGTTGTATTTAAACCATTTATCTCAAATACTTAGTTGCTCTCCTTGAAGTTGACTAACTTTCAGTCCAGCATTATATAAATTGTTCATTTCCTGCCTTCTGTTAAACCTTATTCCTTTCACTGAACATTATTCTGCATTTATTGTTCCCACAAATGTCATTTATTTCTATGTAATTTGCTCCTTCCCTTCTCTAAAGAAGTCACTTCCAGTTCCTTTATCTTTTTTAGAATATTCAATATTTCAAATACAGTTGCTTTAGATTTTTACTTCCATTTTCTAGTAATTCCTTTTCGACAGCCAACAAAATTAAACTTAATAAGGCCTTACTATGTGTAGGCAATTCAGATCCTATGTCCCAACTCAAAATAATAATTTCTTTAGTTATAGACATTTGCTACCACATTATTTTTCAGTACTCAGTAGGGAATTTTCAAAATCTGCTGTCTCATTACAATCTCCCAAAAAAAAAAAAAAAACACACATTCCCAATTATCAATCTTTTTTCCATTACACTTCTAGAATTTGTCATCTACCCGAGAAAAAAATTATCTGATACTTGCATGGGGTATAACAATACTTATGCAAACATTTCCAAGCAAAAATCCTAAACCTTATGGATGTTCTTGCATACTTGAAAGCTATACAAATGTCCTTTTATTCTTCCTTTACAAACTGCCTTTCCAGTCTGTCTTCCCAATCTTTTCCAGCCACCTCAGATTAATTCATATAGTTATCAAGCAATATCTTATATGCCCTATTAATTAACATTTTTTTCATACTTTACAGGCCTTTGTTTATAGGAGAATACTAGGCTAACTGCCCTGAAGGGCCATTTTAAGCCTAGCCAATAACCCTAGTCCAGAACTAAACATTGTACCTTGTGTCTATGAGATGAAGACTTTAACCCTTATACTAAACCCACAGTTTCTGTTCTACACTCAACTAAAATCTCTACCAGAGCTGGGCTTTCACTTGTCACTCTCCAGTTCCTTTCTTTTTCCTTATATTCTGACATCAGTCCCCAGTAGGGAAAGCAGTCTCCAACATGCAATACAAATTTCTGCTTGACCTTATCCTATTGTAGTTGTTGTTGTTGTGTCTTTCCGCTTTTTTCCCGGTTAGGGCTTGCCACAGCGGAACTCTGGTCCACTCATGATTACCAGTAGATTTTTACGTGTCGAGTTGCCAGCCCTGACGCACAACCTTCAATGAAGGTACACCCATTCAGGAATGTCTCCGCACAGAAGACACTCTAGCTGAGAATCGAACGGGACAACATCTTGCTGTGAGGCGACAGAGCTACCGCAGCACCACCACCACACCTTATCCTATTGTAGTTATTTTCATTAAATAACTTGGTTCCTTTACCAGTTTTCATCTGTACAGTCCAGCTTTCTATTGCATATTTTCTATATCCCTAGTTTCAGTTTATCCCTATTAGCAGACTCCCCTTTCTCCATTCCCATGTTGGCTTAGTTCTTAGAATACCTTCTGCTACTTTATGAATGTAATAGTCTGTATGGTTGCTGTTGTTGTCCATAAGGACCTGCATCCAAAGTACTACTCTATGCTTATTTCTTGAACTCCATTTCATCATCATCCATTTCCACTTTGATGTATAACCTTTTGCTTGTATTACATATATGAGACCTAAATGAGTAGCTCTGAAGTTATCCATTCAATCAGGCAATCCTAATCCATCTAGTTCCATGGGGAGGATCAATTTATTCCACTTAACTTTTGCTCTCTTCCGCTGACAAATTCTTTCAACTCTTTACTAATTATCATCCTGTGGTTGATAAAAAATATGCCTGACCTACATATAAAATTAAAGAGGGTAAAAATGATTTTATTGCTTGTATCATACTTTTCCTTTTTTAATACCTTTACTGAATTATCACATAAGATACAAACATACATTTATATAAAAGAAAACAAACCATAATAACATGTTCCCAGTTACATACATTATACATCACATATGTCCTTTTGCATAACTATCAATCCAGCATTACATAAATTGCTCAATTCCTGCCTTCCCTTAAAGCTCATTCTTCCTCCAGAGAATTATTCTGCATGTATTGTTCCAACAATTGCTATTTATTTCAATGTAATTTGCTCCTACCCTTGTCTAAACATACCACTTCCAGTTCTTTCATCTCTGTTACAATATTCAGTACTTCAAATACTGTTGGGTTAGACTATGATTTCCATTTTCTATTAATTGCTTTTTTTTGGCAGCCACCAGAATTAAACTTAACAAGGTCTTACTATGTCTAGATAACGCAGATCCGTGTCCCAGCTCAAAAGAATAATTTCCTTAGTTACACCCATTTTCTCACCCAATATTTCTGACAAAGTGCTCTGTAGTGCATTTTTAAAGTCTGCCAACTAATTGCACCCCCAAAACATACATCCCCAGTTACCCATTTCTTCCCCATTACATCTCCAATATTTGCCATCTACATGAGGAAAAAATATTTGGAGGTTTTTTGGAGTATAAAAATACCTATGCAAACACTTCCAAGAAAAATCCTAAATCGTCTAGATTTTGTTGCTTAATTGGGAGCCATACATATGTCTTTCCATTGTTACCTTGTAATTTGCTCATCCAGTCTCTCTTCCCAATCTTTTCTATCTTCCTCTGATTTACTCCTATAGCTACAATGCAATGTATGCCCTACTAAGTATCCCTTTTTAATAGAGGATTCAACTAAAAACACTACTACAGCAAGTCTTTCACTAAGGATTCCCCTATCTGTTTCTCTTTGCCAATACTCTGAGATCAGTCCCTGATAGGGAAGGTAGTCTCTAGTCTCCAGATCAAATTTCTTCTTCTCATTCTATTACCTTTCCTCTCTAGTTATTTGCTCTTGATACCTTGATTCCTTTGCCAATTTTCTACAGAAAACTGTAGCCCCTTCTTGCCTAATCTCAGTAACCCTAATTGCAGTCATCCTTGCTGGCAAGATCTCCTTTCTCTATTCTCTATTCTCTATTCCTGGAAACTTTTCTGCAGATTGATTATACATCATTGTTTTTACCCCAGCTCTTCCTATCTTAACTGTTAATTGTTGAGCCTCATCTACTTCTAACCTTGGCATATTTAAGACTTCCAAAATATTACCATTTGTGCTCCCTCTTGACTTCCACATTTCTCTGCTTTATACAAATTTTCTTAAAATTTCCAAAACATCTGTAATATCTCTACAGAATCTTTGGTTATTTTTCTTGTTATAAGCTCCCTTTGTTTGGCAAAAACCCTTTCTACTTTCTGTTGTCTAAGTCATTATGCTATACATTTTTGAGCTCTGGAGTTATTATCAAAAAACTGTTGCTTAACAGCAATCTTTTTAAACTCATTCATATTATCCCAATAGTCCTTTTTTTTTTCTTTAGCACTCTGCTAAAGAGAAAAATTCAATTTTGTTGTATTTTCCCTTCATTATCCCTTAGCTACATCATCACTGTTGCAAATGAAATTCTGTTCTCCACCTACAAATAATATTCCCTGCTAAAAGCTAATTATTTCTCCCAATTTTTTTAAGCTCCATAATAGCAGTTTTGGGTGGAATATAAATACACACCAGTGTAATCATCCTCCCTTGCCAGTGGCCCCTTACTACCACAAATCTACCACTATTGTTTTTCTTTTTTCCTGTTCTGTCACTATTGGAGCTCCTCTATCAATTAGTATCAGTACTTCTCTTTTCCTTTATCCCTGAGATTCTGCTGAATATCCATCCTAAACTCCTTTCTTTATTAAATTCACATGTTAATTTCTTTCCAGATGTGTCTCCTGTAGAATTTTGATTTGCACTCTACACTTCTTCGTACTTCCCATTCCTCTCCCCTAGCCACCTTGCCTCACCACCATTTGATTATTGCATTCCTTCCTCTGCAGGCTCTGGCTCACTTTTTACCCTCCCCCATACCTCTCAACCTGGAAACATCAAAAATCCGGACAAGGCTCATGAAAAATAGGTACAAATCTGTATGCTGATTAACATAAAATTTACATACATAATTACATAACCCCATCCACTGCAATGGAATTATAAGATACCAACTTTCAAACACAAACTGAAGAAGAGACAACCAAAATATGGCACCAAAGTCCCCCTGCAGCCATTCCAATGTTCCATTACCTGGCTATTTTGCCCCATTTACCATAAACACTAATGTGTGCATGCTGCTTTACTTCTACAATGATTATTTGGATTTTATTTTTACATTTTATAGCACAATGCACAAACACTAATAGACATCTGCTAAACAAAGCAATACTGTCTCACAATGAAAATAGACTTAGGGCTGTCATGGTGATGCAGCAGTTAGCATTGCCACCTCACAGCAAGAGGTTCTCTGGTTTGATTCTCAGCTAGGGTGCCTTCTTTGTGGAGTCTGCATGTCCCCCCTGTGGTCACGTGGGTTTCCTCCGGGTGCTCCGGTTTCCTCCCACATCCCAAAGACATGCTGTAGGTGGATTGGACACTTTCAATTGGCCCTAGGTGTGAGTGTGTGTGTGTGTGTGTGTGTGTGTGTGTGTGTGTGTGTGTGTGTGTGTGTGTGTTCCTTCTGTGAAAGGTTGGGTACCGGGCTGGCAACTCGGCACTGTAAAACGCCACTGCCAATCGTTCTGCGGACCGTTGTTCCACTGTAGCGACCCCTAACCGGGATAAGCCAAAAGATGATGATGATGATAATGATTAAAACTTCTCTGCCCTTGAAACTCACATTCATTGAAACAGCATTGAAACCCACACCACATCCAAAGAAAATGCATCTGGCCAGTGGTGGATAAAGATTACCTATAGGCTGTTTTCAAATCATAGGCCCCTTGCACACAAAACAAGAAACATATATGCATTCTTTAATACACCTTCCTGACTTTATTAAATTATATTCCTTGTATAATACAGCAGTACATTTGTTAGACCTAGAGTGCACTTCAAATTTATTGTTTGAACATTTTTCCAGTAGGCAATGAAACAAAATGCATGAACCAATAATGACAAAATTGCTCAATTCAGAACATTTCCATCATAAAAGTCTACACACACACACAGACACACACACACACACACACACACAATATATATATATATATATATATATATATATATATATATATAATGACAGTAGTGTAAGCTATAGGCATATTGCACAGCTTCTCAACATTGCTTTTATAATTTTGGAAAGTTGCTAGAATAAAATGTTGTGTTACCACTATGCATTTCAGTGCCAAGCCTTGAACCTGGGACCTTGTGCACTACAGTTGGAGCAACATACCACTATGCCAAATCAGCAGTTTCCTGAAAGATAGGAAGACTGAAACTTAAATGGCTATCATTTAGTGAATTCAGTTTTCACTTTTCACCATAGCTCTCAACCTCTTAGCACAAAAAAACCTGGACAAAGCCAATAATGGAGAAATACAGAATTCAGTTCTCTCTTCTCACCATAGCTCTCAACATCTTAGCACAAAAAACCTGAGCCAATAATGGAGGGCTTTAGGGAATACAGCCCCAAAACAGGGACAAATTTCAAATACTGATCTTATAAACATAGAATAAAAGGTTTTGTGTTACCATTTATTTTCTGAAGAATATGAAGTCAGAAATTCAAATGCCTGTCATTATTTAGTGAATTCAATCCTTCATGATTTGCCTCAAAAAATTCTGAAAACCATAGATTTTATGAGGAACAGAACAAAAATATGAGGCATAAGTTCACAAGTGGTGGTGGGTAGGGACTTCAGGCTCTTGTTACTTGTACCCAAGGTACAGGGTTTGAGCCTGAATACCTCTAGCCACCAGGTGTATTCACCTGGGGTATTATGCACACACATACACACACACACACACACACACACACACACACACACACACACACACACACACACACACACACACACAACTTTCCATTTCAAAAGCAGTCCTTTCCTTACACACTACTACTGCCTCAGAGACAGAGTTAAAGCAGTCCATTCATGAGAAATAAAATACCTCAATTCACTTACCACTCAGTGCGCTCACAGATCAATTCAAAAAGCCATCCTAACTCCTTTCCTTCCCTCTTGCAGATCCAATTATTCAAGCAGTCCTTGGCTGACAGCTGGAAATGCGTGCATGTGAGCCCTTGCTCAATTCCGACAGGCTGGTAGGCTGACGGAGCTGACATCATCACGCATGTGATGACGTCAGCTCAAACAGCCAAAAAAAAAAATTTTAAAAAAAGCTGGGAAAAATAGGAAATTAAGAGGTGCCACTCAGGAATTGTGGCACCCCATTATTTGGACCCCATAACTTGGTAAAAACGAGTAATTCGGTATGGTTGGGAGGTATGCCCTCCCCCTACCTCCTCACTCAATCTCTCAGACATGTTATAACATGCTTAACTACCTCACTTCATCTCAGCTCCAAATACATATCCAACTAACTTACACCTAGCTTCCTCTTACTACCATGTATACTACTCACTCAGTCTCCGCTCTTACTCCTCTATCTTCCCCTTCTATCCCATTAGCCCTTCTAGTGTGTTCTACCATCATGTGGAGCATCTGCTTTATATCTGCTTGAGTTTACTGCAATATTTGAATATAAGATTTAGGTATATGAGTTTAGAACAGTATCCGTTTGAGCTTAGTACTATCTGTATATACATCCTACCTTTATTCCTGGCCTCTAGCTAGACATTGGTATATCTGTTCATTACTATGTTTCATATTGTATGTATAGCTAATGTTTGCTGCAATATGTACTATTTGCTATTGTCTGTATATTCAATTGTTTTTCATGAAGTCTGCTGCTCAATTTTTGTTCTTGCAGCTTTTCTCCCAAGGCTTCCGCTGAAAAAGGACCTGTGTCCAGTTGGAATTTCCCGGTAAACAAATATAACTAAATAAGAAATTAAATAAATAAATAAATTCTTAATATAATTCAATACTCTTACATTTTTGTCTATGCCCGTGAGGCCAGTTATATTCCAAAATAAAATAGATAGCATTGACATTATGATAAGAAGTCATTCTTCCCACCTATTATACTTGACAACTTCCTTAAATGTCTATTTCCAATTTTTGTGTGTTACATGTGCCCACTAATGTTTCACAGGTTGGTCTTTTATACAGCTGATTCTTGTCATCTCCTTTTGAACTTGTGTCACATTTCCAAGACATTTTGTTTTACTGAAAACCCTCAAAAAACATACCCCAGAACACCCCATAACTTGTTAACCTCTCCAATTAATAATGTTTAACCCTCATAATAAGAACAAGTGTCCCAAATTAACAGCTGCACTCACAGGCATTACCTAACCTAAAATTAAATTATCCATGCTAAAACACATGTTGCAACCTGTGCTCCTAATAAAACTAATTGGTGTCTGTTCTAATCTTATTTCTATTTCCCTCCCAGATGTAAAAAAAAGCATATATGCTTTCAGAAAACATTAACTTTTAGAATTAAGAAAAAGTGCACTGTCTGTCTTTAAATAAAACTAAATTATACACTGTTCTATCAAATGTTCTGAGATATTTAGGTACCAGGAAAGCTGCTATCTCTTATTCACTTCCAATAATTTCATTTTTTGTTACTGAGCTGCTTGCCTTGTACCTTTTAAGTTTATATTTCCTCAGCAAGCAATGCCCAAATCTCTCAAGATGTATTGTCTCTACCTGTAGTCAGTTTGTCTGCATGGAAATATAAGAACAGAATGTACAACTGCCCTCAGCTGCAGACTTCTCAACTCACACTGAACATTTATTTGATGAAGGAAAACTTATTGCATTCACAATGTTTTTTTTCAAACTCACAGGCTTACAAAATGTTTTTATATTAAGCTGAGGCATTAATCCAGACATTAACCTATGCAAAACTCTACATATATTATAATTAGTCTACTTTTACATCCTATCCCCACCCCAACAGCCCAAGATTACAGCATATCAACTTAAACATGCTTTTGTCCACCCTTTTTTCTCTTTCTACATTGTAATTCCTACATTTCTTAAAACTAAAAACGTACTTGTTTACTATAGTATCTTTATAACATAAAACAATCACTGAAATGATTCACCCTCACCCCTCATTTTATATACCCCTACCTACGTATTGCACAAATCTGCTTTACTCTACAAATTGTAATTTATATCATGAGATGTTTTATACAAATACTGTAAGAACAGAAATGTTTTATTTACAGTTACTTTTTTTTCTTTTTAGTATCTTTCCAAGCATTAATAATATGAACTGGGGTAAATGCTTTTCAGTCCACCTACACGTTTAACAGTCAGCAAAAGTCCCATCTTTCTCAGCCACTTTTTTTTGTAAAGCCATATTTCACAGATGTGACTGATGCTTTATAATCTCACATTTATTCATTAACTACGGTGTTGCTGGTCTTCTTCCTGTTCATATCCATCTCCCAACATTAGACTCTAGTTCAAGTCCAAGAGGAATTATAATTCTGGTCAACTCCTATACTTTTTTCTGTCTCTCAAGTATTTTCCAGTGGAACATTAGAAAAGGTTTCACTAGCAAAGTCTCTCTATGAGTTTTATTATCAGAAGAATGTGAATCAGAGTCATCTCCTGTTTGATGGTTCACTTTTTGTTAGACAAACGTTTGTATTTCCTTCTTAGCCTGTTGTGCATTAAAAATGTCTTTGATTCTCCAGGAAAAAATATTATAAAGATGGCTGGATTCAGTAGCTTGAATATCATACCTACCTCTCAACATTTCCTAATTGCTAGGATAAATGTGTTTCTGCCTGGTGTAAAGTGGACAATCATTTTCAAAGACTTTACTGCCTCCAATTTTTAATACTTTGCCCTTCTGCCACAGTTTTGTCAGGATCATCTCTTGGTATGATTGTATCTTTACTAATACAGGTCTTGGCTGCTTTCTCATTGCCGGATTTGGAGCACACACTTGATGTGCCTTTTCAGTTAACTCATTACATCCAAGTGACTCCTCCAGGTTCATCTGCAGTTAACTCCTACTGAAGCCTTTAGGCATCAAGTATTGCTTACTCATACTTGCATTAATAATTCCAAACCATGCTACTATGTACAAGGTTTGAAAAGATTTCACATTAAAGGTTACATAATACCAAACTCAACTGCATTAATATTTTACCTCTGTCTAGTACAGATAAATATTTTATTTATTTATTATTTATTTTACATTTGTTAACCGGGCTAGTCTAGCTGGATACATATCCTTTTTCAGTAGAGGCCCGAGGAGAAAAGCTCCAACATAATGGTTAATACAAGTCGAAAATACAAGTTAAAAAAAGAGTACATGTTACAAATACAAGAAGAGAGAGAATTTTCATAGATGTTAAATAAGACAACAGAACAATCAGCAGGTTATACACAGTGGAGATTTCTTATATACTAATAGTATAAAGACTAATACAAGAAATAAACACGTTTACAATTTGGTTGATAGATTTTAAACATTTAGAAGGGTTTGAGATATATATTTAGTCAGGTTCACGACATGGGCATAGCCATTGTGTCTTGAGATATTCTTTCAGGTTGTTTTTGAACTGATTGTGTGCGGTTGTAATTCTAAGGTAGTTTGGCAGGGAGTTCCACGGCTTGCCAATGGAGTTGGCAAAGAGGGCATCGCCACCTGAGTTCTTAGCTTTGATGGTTAGGATCTGAGTGCTGTTGGATGATCGAAGACTATTAAGGTTAGTGTATGGGGTCAAAATGCTAGAAAGTGAGGGAGTTATATCCGGTTGGTTGATTAATTTACAAGCTTCAGTGAGTTGGTTAAGTTTGAGAAGGTTTGGGAGTTCCAACCAGCCAAGTTTCCTCAGGTTAAGACAATGGTGAGTGCAATATGAGGAACCAGCTATAAATCTAGCAATGTGGTGGTAGGCAATAGAGAGCATGTTGAGTTCACGTTTATTGAGGAAAGAAAGGACTGGGGAGGCATAGAGGAGGGTGGAGAGGAGATGTGTGCGGGCAATAGTTAATTTGGCAGTCGGAGTTAGATAGTTTTTTATTCTGTACATGGATCCAAGTTTTTTGTTAACAGATTTTATAGTTTGTGTAATGTGTATATCAAATTTGAGCTTATGGTCAATAGTTACACCTAGTAGTTTGGTACTGGTGACAGGGGTTATGATAGTTCCGTTGTTGGATTTAACATGGAAGGTTGTATTGTTATTGTTTGGGAGTTCTTTTCCTAGGGTTGAGAAGACGTTGGGAAAAAATAGTAGTAATTTGGTTTTAGTTGGATTGAGTAGGAGTTTTCGGTCGGTGAACCATTTTTCTACTAGAGAAAAACAGTGTTGAGTGGTGGTTTGGAGATTCAAGAGGGAGACATCAGAGAAGATCAAGGTGGAATCGTCGGCATATTGGATGCAGGTGGATTTAGGGATGACTGTGTGTAGGTCATTTATGAAGATGGAAAACAGAAGTGGACCCATAATTGAGCCTTGAGGAACGCCTATGGTATTGGGGAGCAGGCCTGATAGTCTGTTTTGCCACCGGACAGCTTGTTGCCTACCAGTGAGGTACGCCTGGAACCAGGTTAGTGCTGGGGTGTCCAGATGTAGGGTAGCAAGATTGTTAAGAAGGAGCTGGTGATTGACCATATCGAATGCTTTCGATAGGTCAAGGAAGAGGGCGGAGGATATTAGTTTGTTATTACGATTGTTATTAATGGAGTCGACAAAGGAAAGGAGGGCAGTGGTTGTACTGTGGTGGGGGCGAAAGCCGTGCTGGGAGTTGGACAGGAGATGATTACAGGTTAGGTAGTGAAGAAGTTGTTTGTGGATGCATCTTTCCATAATTTTCGCTATTGGGGACAGTATAGCTATTGGTCTATAGTTTGATATTTCTGTGGAGTTACCTCCTTTGTGTAGCGGAATGATGTAAGAGATCTTCCAAATAGAGGGGATGCTGGCTTCAGTTATGGTTCTATTGATAAGGATTGATATAGGGTAGGCGATTACATCAGATGCAATTTGTAAGAATTCTGCTGGGAGGTGATCAGCCGCAAGGGTGGTTGGTTTGAGCTTTTTTAGGAGGGTACATATGTAAGAGGAAGAGACTGGCTTTAAAGCGAAAGGGGTAGGGGCATCGTCACGTGGTTTTGTGGTCAATGGGGGATTGGAGGTTAGTTGACTGGCTAGAGTTTGGATTGTCTCGGTGAAGAAGGAGTTAAAGGTATTGGCTACTTCTTCCTGACATTTCTCAATAAGTATCTCGGGGGTTGGGGTAGTAGTTTTACCTGGGTGCAGGAGGTTGTTAAAACCAGCCCAGAATTTTTTTGGGTTGTTCTGGTGTTTGTCCTGGAGGAGGCAGAAGTATTGTTTTTTTGTCTTGGGTAATGGCTGTTTTAGTAGTGTTTCTTAGCTGTTGAAATTTCGTATGATTTTGGGGGGTTTTTGTTGCTCTCCATGTATCCCAGGCTTGGTCATGGAGTTTAATTTTGTTTTTTGTTTCTCTAGTTAGCCAGGGAGCTAAACGTACTTTGGATCTAATTTGTCTATGTGGGGCATGTGAGTCAAGTATCTTAAGGAATGTGTCGTTGAAGTGGGACACACTCTCCTGGAGGGGTAGAGTTTTTAATAGGGTCCAGTTGCAGGATTTTAGGTCATCAAGAAATAGTTGTGGGATAAATTTCTTTTTGTTTCTGATAAGTCTATATAAGGGGGGGTTGGAAGTTGGGCATTTATGTTTAATAATATAAGTTATTAGGTGGTCACTGAGATCACTGGGAAGGGTACCTGTGGTATAGTTGTTTGAGTCTCTGTTAGTAAGGATCCAGTCAATGGTACTTTCTTTTTGGAGAAATAGATATTAACCATTGTTTTTATGATATTAATTTATATAGATATAATTTTCACATTTTTCTAAATATCTCAACAACCATGTAACACGGACTGAACTCCTTAGCTTCATATGAAAGCTCTCAGCTAGATGAATAAAATGCTGCTAACCATATGTGTGTAACTTGAGTGGTTACTGAGATATTGTAAGTTGTTTACAAAACATTACAAATGTAATAGTTACTGTGTTTACTGTGACTTATAAAATTCAGTTTAAGACCTAGAAGCTAAAGAATACTACCACTATAAAAATAGTTTGTGCTGAAGAGCCATTTATACTTCTTTCATAATCCCTATGGTTTCAGAGATATGAATAGTTGTTTGAAATGTGAGGACATAATTTGATTCTATCAAAAGGCTTAGGATCCGCCCATTGGACATCGCAATGCAAACTTCCTGAGCTCCTTTGAAGTGAATGATTTAACAAATCCTGCTATGGAATACCAAACCAATTGCTTATTTATGCTTTCATAAAATTAATAGTCTGTTCCTTCCAGTTTCTCAGGTACAGCAGAAAATATCACGTTTTCTCTGAGAGCTGTGTCCTCTTACTCTACCATTTTTTGAAACAGCTCTTCTTGAGAAGTCTCATACTCAGCCAGCATTTTAAAATCAAAAAGACACTTGCTGTACTGAGACTGAAAGGAATGAATGTGGGCAATTTTAATAGCACAAATGTATTTATCTGCTTTTAGTCCAAAGGGCTTCATCAGAAAAAAGCTTTGCCTCCAAATGCAAATCTTTTTATATTAAAAAACAAAAATTTAAATTGTGATTCTATTATGTTTTTTATATAAAAGGATTTGCATTTGAATGCAAAGCCTTTTTTCTGATCAGGTCCTATAGACAAAAAGCAGGTAAATAAATTTGTGTTACACTTAAAATTGCTCACATTCATTCAAGTAGCTTTTTGCTTTTGTGTTTGATTTGCCACTTATATGCATTTTACTCATTTTGACTTATGCTTTTTGCAGTTTTATTGCTTTATTTGAATAGCTGCCTAAAGCTTTTTCCATTTTCCAGCCTTTCCCTATTTGGGTTGATATTCTCCTTCAGTGTTTCATTTATTTTAATCAGCTCTGAATACATTTGATTTCTATTTTTGTCTAAATTACTGGAAGCCATCTCTTGTACCAAATCTGGATCTTGAACTGCTTTTTGCTAAAGAGGTACAGGAGTCTTCCCAGTCAGTGTTTTCTCTTCACCTTTTCTATTTGATTTCCTTTCAGGTTCTCTGAATTTCTTTTTTTTTTTTGCTGGCATTCAGGCAGTACACTTACTATCCAGTTACTGAAATTTACCCAAAAAGGCAAGATCTCTTCTGAGTTTCTGTTTATATACTGAAAAATCTGAAATTAAGCTACTACTCAGTGTGTAGCCATCATGAAAGCTAGTGTCCTCAGTTTTAATAGTTTTCTGCCTCAGTTGTCAGGAGCAACTCTTTCTGATGGTATGGTTGCATCTTTACTAATAGACTCTCAAAGCTTCTGGGGACCTGGCAGCTCCCAGACCCCTAGATATATAGTGAGAGTTTGACCTAGGCTCGGTAGAGGGCTCAATCCTTCACTGCTGTCCTGGGCTCCCACCTAATCTAAAACTGGCCTTGTGTTCAAGACCTGATGGATGCAGAGGAGAGAATACCATGAGAGGGTCAAAAGGTTTCATTACCACTGTTAGCATTACAGGTCATATGGGAAGAGCTCAGTGAAAAGGGTGTTTCATTATATATGATAGTAAACCAAGCTTCACAGTAGTTGGTTTGCCATTGTCCCCTTCCACAGTGGTGACAAGTCAGCCTTTCTGTCCTGCCATATTGATGGCATGCTAAGGTTTCTTGCAACTACAGCAGGGGCCATCCCTCCATTCTGACTATAGTAGGCCAGATATAATTGGCCCTGAAAGCTTGCAATGGTATAAGGTGAGGACTTGAAAAGTGACTGTATCACCTGTTTACATTGTTGGGAGACCATGGGAACTGCCAAATGGACTGTCTACCTGCAAGTGGAATGTGACTGCCCTGATGATGGTATATTGTAGGGAAGGCATTTCTTCTACTACTGCTTTACTCTTTGTGTGATACTGTTTACTCTGAGCTTGGTAGCACCAGGATATCAGTGTTACCAGCTGTATGAGCTGATCATAGAATGGAAAGTATGATATCACTGGTAGAGTCCATTTGTAATTATTTTCTAGGGAACTATAAGCTCACAGTAATGGGGAGTTCCTGGATATATTTTGTGTTGCTGAAATTGACAATGACCATAGATGATATGTATTGATGCTTGATAAGCAAGATTTGCCATTTATACGAACTTATTGACCAAGATGAACATGACAATGACAGAGAGTATATGGTGGTCCACCTATATACCTCCTTTGCTTTAAACTGCTGCTTGCCTGTGTTCCCTTCTTCATAAATGCCACAACTTCTCATTCTCATCTGCCATACCAGTCTCCTGAATTGCTACATTTTTCATTCCATTCTCTATATCCTTTGACATGATGCACATAAATCCCCCAGCCACATCAGGTGTGAATAATCAATCAAGTGTTACTTTCCTATGTAGCATTTCAGGGCCTTTTTAGTTCTTGCAGTGTTTCACTGTTCGAATGCTACCCCTTATTTCTAACTATGTACTATACTTCTAACTATCCCTGTTTATTGGACTTGTGCTAACATGGTCTCTTCACTTCAGTTATTTTACTTAACTTTGATAAGCACTGGCATTATTAAGTATCTAATTGATGGATTAGGGCCTAACTATACCTGTTTATGCAGTTCTACTTTTTATTCAGATGTTCCCACCCCTACTTTCTTTCGACTTTGTTGATTTTTCAGATCAGCCTGCCTGTGCATAGTTACCCCAAGCATTAAAAAGCTGAAGTAAACCATGCAAATCAAACACACACAACTGGTTAGTGCAGCTGAAGAGGACAATACAGGACAAGCAGAGGGCTTTCTGTTGTTTGGCTGGCCTGAGGGGCAATGATATCATTCAACTTCGGAGCATCTTTTTCTTTCCTGAAATATTTTTATTGTTTTACAAAAACACTACAAGTTGATACAAAGTTGCAAACTGCATAATCAAATGAGAATGCTTTGAAGATCATGTAACAAACAACACTTATACAAAGCATGCACAAAACTAATAGGTGGCCTGCTGGCAGGAACAGTAGGTAATTCAAATAAGTAGAGGTGTGGAAGCAGTTGATGTAGTTTAAATAAACAGTAGCGCAGAAGCTATTTTAATACACTTGTACCAACACATTTGCACTATGTGTGCCACTTATTTAGGAACATAAGATTTTTTTATTTTATATATAAATGTGTGTGTGTGTATGTGTATGTATACATGTGTATATATATATATATATATATATATATATATATATATATATATATATATATATATATATATATATATATATATATATATATATATGTGTGTGTGTGTGTGTGTATGTATGCATATATATATATATATATATATATATATATATATATATATGTGTGTGTGTGTGTTTGTGTGTGTGTGTGTGTGTGCGTGTCTGTCTGTGTGTGTGTGTTCGTGAGTGCATGCATATATATATATATGTGTGTGTGTGTGTGTGTGTGTGTGTGTGTGTGCATATATATATATATATATATATATATATATATATATATATATATATATATATATACAATGTGTGCGTGTGTGTGTGTGTGTATGTATATATATATATATATATATATATATATATATATATATATATATGTGAGTGTGTGTGTGTGTGCGCGTTTGTCTGTCTGACTTATTGACTGACTGTATGTAGGTGGCATAGATGCTCTCAACTGTCCCTGATTTTGCAGCATGTGTCTGAATGTGTCTCAAACAAATTTTCTTAAATTTAGTATTAGTGGATTTGGTGAAAGTCTTAATTTTTTTAGATATACATTAGGCTTTTGATAAGCAGAAAAATACTTTTTGTAGTAGTATTTATAGAAAATCTACTTTTGTCAATTGATATCTACATAGGGACAGCTTACACACAACCCACAAGAAAAAAAACGTGTTATTAAAGGACAGCTTATTCTGTTGAGTCGTTTGACCACAGATGATGATGTATTTGTCCAAGAAATGGCCAGGCTAAGAGTTTTTTTTTAATGCAGAGGTTATGATACCTTGCGGCTTACAGGTATAGAGAATGAAGTTATTAGATTACATAATAACATAGTTGGTCCAATTTTAAGGATAGAAGACAATTCAGTAAATGCTTTTTTTTAAAACAAAGACACAGATACCCTAGCCTTTCCTCTACCCATTGTCAGTGAAATATGGGTTATTAGAAACATTATTGTAGGCAAGTGGAAAATTTTATTGAGTAATCGAGATCTTATTAACATCATAGAGGTGAGACCGAGGTTTACTTATAAGATAATATCTAACCTCAAGTCTATGTTAGAAAATACATCTGTGTTTAGACTAAAAGATGGTTAATCTAGTATTTTAGGTACGTTCCCTTGTGGGAGGTGCAAACAATGCAGATATATTCCAACTCTTCTGTGGTATTTAAACATTATAATAGAATTGTATGGGCCAAAGACAATTATTCTTGTAACAGTGTCAATGTTGTTTATGTTGCATTATGCAACTCCTATCCCAGTTTTTATATCATTATACCATTAGGTGCTGCAAAAAAATAAAAAGGAATCATGAAGACTGTTTAGCAGTTAAAAAGAAAGATTTATCTAATGCTTTAGCTAAGCATGCAACTGTATGGGTTGATTTTAAAAAGTTTTCTTTTTTTTGTTCTGGACAAGGTGCCTAATGATGATTTTGGTGGAGATGATAAAACTTTGTTGGAATGCAGAGAATCTTATTGGCAAATAGACCTGATTGCTGACTGCACATCAGGTCTAAACGAAAGTATTAATAGTAAGTGTTTTTTTACAAATAAAATAATTTATATATTTATATAATCAATTATAACACTTGTTGTTTTCTTACTTTGAAGCATCTAGCGATGCAAGACATTTTTTATTAGTTAAATTCAAAGGAGTATGTCTTAAATTAGATTTAGTTGTTTTTCTAGATTTTCATAGGAGGGACATGTCATGTGATTTTTTTGGTATGCTTTTTAAATAAGATGGAATGTGGCTGATGCAAATGTTTTCTGATGAAGTTCTAGTTAATAAATAGAACAAAAGCGCTAAAGAAATTGGTGTCTGTTTTCTGTTACTTTCCCTAGCAATTTTAGTGTGTCTAAAATTCAAATTTAATAGCATTTAGCAAAGAGCATGCTGATACAAAGCCTGTTATTTTAGCAACTTTATAAGTATGTAATCACAATATCTGTCCCTGATGCTGATCTTTTGTTTCCCATTATGTTTAGCTTTCTCTATAATTTGTGAGCTACTACGTATAAAGTTATGTGGGGAGGGGGTGTTGCAATGGACTGTACACAGTATTCTGACAACTCTGAGCTCTGAAGATAATGGACATAGAGGAATGTATGTATTTATTCGTTTATTTGATCACAGTAAAAGTTCTAGGTTGTACATTCACTATCATACAAGTGGCTGTAATTGATAGCTGTGTGTGTGTTTGTATATCGTGTGTATGTGGGGGGCATAAATGCTTTCAACTGTTTGTGATTTTTCTTCATATTCTGGGGTGTCTCATAAGAATTGTGTTTTTCTTGGCAAATCAGTGAGGACTGCAGTCAGTAAATAATGACAGATGCATGAATTTCAGACTTAATAGCCATCGGATAAAGCATGCTAATGCAAAGCTTGTTGTTCTAACAACTTTCTAAGTTAAGTGCAATGTCTTCCTAATTTTGGTTCTTTATCCACCATTTTGTTTAGCTTTTCCCCTGATTCTTAAGTTAAGAGATTGAGAGGTAAGTTGGGGGCAGTAGAATAGCTAGGGCAAGGAGGATGGGAGAATCGCCATGGGCAATGTCTTGCCCATAGTGCAATTCACCATTCTATGTCAAAAACAAAGAAAAAAAATGTAAAGCATATATATATTACAATTTCCATTTAAGGGAAACTACATGCATACTCCTAAATGGATGCCTGAGATGCTCCTCAGTGCTTCTGCCCCCAACTCACGTAATCTTGCATGGGCACTGCCCGAAAAAGACCTGTGATTGGTTGCACAGGTAGAGGGGGCAGTACCACAGTGCAGTAAAGGCTGTTTGTGAGTTATATCTCTGGTGCCCACAGTGAGCAATTTCTGATAACAAAAAAATATATATATCTCATCTTGCTTTGGATGCATATATTTAAGATATATATATATATATATATATATATATATATATATATATATATATATATATATATATATATATATATATATATATATATATATATATATATATATATATATATATATATATATATATATATATATATATATATATATATATATTACGAGTTGGTTAAATTGAATTCCATGGGGCCAGGGACAGACAGCAGCAGCACAAAGACTGAGCATGCTGACAGGCTGGGCAGAAAAAAACAAAAAATACAAGGCTGTGAATATTGAATAATAAGTCTGAACTGAAGTAAGTAATAGGGTCAAGTTGCATAAAATGGGCAAACTGCTGAAGGGACTGTTGGGGAAATTGTTTCATTCTGGTATTATTGCCATTGGAGTGCTTGTGGGGTGCACACATGGATACATTCAAACTATTGAAGGGGTCATTGGGGGAAATGTTTCATTTTGGTGCTTGTGGGAATATATGCATACATGGGCAGACTATTGAAACGGTTGTTGGGAAGTTCATTTTGGTGCTTGTGTATACATCATGGACAGGCTACTAAAAGGATCTTTCATAAAATGTTTCATTTTGTTGGCATTTGATGCTGGTTTATACTTGAACAGACTGCTGAAGGGGTTCTTGGGGGGTTCATTTTGATGGCATTTGGTGCTTGTGCATACTTATGCAGACTGCAAAAGTGGTTGTTGAAAAGGGATGGTTGATTTTGATAGGATTTAGTGCTCATGCATACTTGGACTGACTGCTGAAGGGGTCATTGGGGGGTATGTTTCATTTTGATGGCATTTGGTGCTTGTGCATACTAGGACAGACTGCTGAAGGGGTTGCTGTTGGGGGATGTTTGATTTTGATGGCATTTGGTGCTTGTGCATACTTGGCTATACTGTTGAAGGGATTGGGGGTTTGGGGTTATTTCATTTTGATGGCATTTGGTACCTGAACATACTTGGACAGACTGTTGAAGAGGTTGCTTGGTGGTGGGGTGTTTAATTTTGATGGCCTTTGGTGTTTGTGCATACTTGGACAAACTACTGAAGGGGTCATTTGGGGGAATACTTCATTCTGATGGTATTTGGTGCTTGTGGATACATGGACAGACTGCTGAAGGGGTTGCTGGAGAAATATTTTATATTGATAGCATTTGGTGCTTGTGCATTATTGGACAGAATGCTGAAGGGGTAGTTGAGGGCAATGTTTCACTGTAGTTACACCTCTTCTTGTTCTGTGAGATGATCCTTATCCTGCAATTCTTTAACCATTGTCAGAACATCTAAACAATTATTGCTACCTCTTAGCCATATCTTTTTTAATTTCTAGCCTATTTTTAAACTCTACTATCGTAGAGTCATAAGTTCATAAGTGATTGCCAGGCTAATGGCACAAGAGCCTATAGAAGCCTAGCTAATAATACCCAGGATGTGACAATATTATATCTTAATTCCCCGGATATGGGATGGGGTAGTATCAGGGTAGTGGGTTTTTGGGTGTTGGAGCCCTGAATCATTTTACAGACTGCCTCTGTCCATAATGGACATGGGCAGTATCCTAGGAGGGAATTTACAGTTTCCCATCCATTTATCCAATTTTTTTTTGAAGAGTGAGGGACAAGCTTTGTTTTAGAGATGGGAAGTTTATTCTATAGATGAGGAAGCTGTTGGGATATGAATCTGTCTCTCCAGCAAGTTCTGTTGGAGTCTCAAATAAGGTTCAGGTCCATGGATTGCGTAACCGTCATATACTTTTTCATGCAAATATTTAACAATTTCAGGACTGGATCAGAGAATGCCTTGTAGGCCAGACATAAGTCACCTCTCAATAAACAATTTGAGATGGAGTACAGTGACAGGAACTTTAGTCGGTCTGCATAAGACATGTGTCTTACACTTTGCATTTTTTTGGTGAGAATCATCTGGGGCCACTCCGATTGGTGTAACTGCCTGGTTAGGTGCATGCAGAAGGGAGCATTGTGCTTGATTATGGGCCTGATGAGGACTGAGTGTAATGGCACTATAACTTCCTTTGATCTTGATGCCATGCCATTACATGTAAGTTGAGCCACACTGTAGGATTTCCTAACTATTGTAATTACCTGGTGGTCAAAGTTTAGGTTACTGTCTATCTGTGTTCTTAGATCCCTTACCACTGCGTCTACTTTAGGTGTGTGCTGTCAATATTAAAATTTGCACAAGTATCTGATTTACTGAAGGGTATGATTAAGCATTTTTTAAAATTTAGTCTCAGACCATGGTTTTCACACCAGTCGAGTGCCATTTTTAGACCTGTTTGTAGGATGTCACCATCCTTTGGGGATTCAGTGATTGCTCCTAGATTACAGTCATCGGCGAAGAGAAATATATACCAAACAGGAGGGGTCCCAACATTGATCCCTGTGGGATACCACTAATAAAAGGTTTCTTATCTGAAGTGGATTCACCTTTCCGAACATCTGTCCTGTCAGTGAGCCAGTTTGCTATCCATCTAATGATGTAGAGATTTATGCCTAACTCAGTAAGTTTATCTATGATCCCTGAATGGTGGAGAATTGTATCAAAAGCTTTGACCAGGTCTAGATACATGGAATGTACCATTTTACCCTATACCGTGGCCCTGGTGGCTTTCTCAAAGAAGTTCACCAGACTGAGCAAACAAGATCTCCCTTTGAAAAAGCCAAATTGGATCAGTTCCAGTGTTTGGAAAGTTCCTATGTCATTATTGATCACGTCCATGATAACTCTCTCCATGGCCTTGCAGATAAGACTGGTCAAGCTTGGATTCAAAAATGACTCCACATCATACCTCCCAACCATGCCAAATTACTTGGTTTTTACTGAGTGTTGGGGTTCAAATGAAGGGGTGCCATGATTCCTGAGTGGCACCCCTTCATTTCCGATTTGAGCTCAAGGAGCTCATGCATTTCCGGCTGGCCTGGCAGCTCAAATGCAAGTGGGAATGGCAACAAATGGTTGCTGTTACAGCACTGGACTAATGGAAACTAACTTTGAGGTATAATTTAACTTTCAGAAGGGTTGGGGAATCGGACTATACAACACAAATGGCAACAGTACTAGGACTAATGGAAACTAAATTTGCGGCATCGGGGAATCAGACTAACTCTGGAGCGGAATGAAGACTCCTCCAAGTAAGGAATTAACTCTGCAGCGAAGGGTGTGTGTGTGTGAGAAAATGTCCCCATTTAATACACCTGGTGGCTAGAGGTACTCAGGCTCAAATCTTGTACCCTGAGTACAGGGTAAAAAGAGCCTAAAATCCCTAGCCACCACCACTTGTGAGCTTTGCCTAGGTTTTTTGTGCTAAGATTTGAGAGCTATAGTGAGAGCTGAATTTGTATTCCCCCATTATTGGCTTTGTTTGTCCAGGTTTTCTGTGCTAAGAGGTTGAGAGCTATGGTGAGAAGTGAGAACTGAATTTGTATTCCCCCATTATTGGCTTTGTTTGTCCAGGTTTTTTGTGCTAAGAGGTTGAGAGCTGTAGTGAGAAGTGAGAAATTAATTTAATAAATGATAACCATTAAGTTTCAGTCTTCCTATGTTTCTGGAAGCTGCTGATTTTGGCATAGCGGTATGTTGCTCTGACTGTTGTGCATAGGGTCCTGGCTTCAAGACTTGCCAGTGAAATGCATGGTGGTAACACATTTTATTCTAGCAACTTTACAAAATTATACAAGCAATGTTTAAAATGTGTCCCTGGTAAGTCCCTAGCCACCACCACTTGTGAGCTTCGTCCAGGTTTTTTTGTGCTAAGAGTTGAGAGCTATGGTAAGAAGTGAGAACTGAATTTGTATTCCCCCATTATTGGCTTTGTCTGTCCAGGTTTATTCTGCTAAGACATTGAGAGCTATGGTGAGAAGTGAGAAATGAATTTGTATTCCTCCATTATTGGCTTTGTTTGTCCAGTTTTTTGTGCTAAGAGGTTGACAGCTATGGTGAGAAGTGAGAAATGAATTCACTGAATGATAGCCATTAAGTTTCAGTCTTCCTATTTTTCAAGAAGCTGCTGATTTGGCATAGTGGTATGTTGCTCTGACTGTAGTGCACAGGGTCCTGGGTTCAAGACTTGCCAGTGAAATGCATGGTGTTAACACATTTTATTCTAGCAACTTTACAAAATTATACAAGCAATGTTTAAAATGTGTCTCTGGTTTTTGACCTTTTGTCCCCCCCAAAAAAACTGAAACTGAAAATAAGTGCGAGAAGCTGTGCAAGATGCCTATGGCTTACACTACTGTCATTCTTTTTATAGTGTGGGTGTGGAAGTAGACTTTTATGATTGAAATGTTCTGAATTGTGCAGTTTTATCATTAATGGTTCATGCTTTTTGTTTCATTGCCTATAGTACAGTCTACTGGAAAAATGTTCAAACAATAAATTTAAAATACCCTCTGTCTAACACGTGTGCTGTATTATACAAGGAATATAATTTAATAAAGTCAGGAAGGTGTATCAAAGAAAAGAACACATGTATGTTTCTTGTTTTGTGTGCAAGGGGCCAATGATTTGAAAACAGCCCAAAGGTAATCTTTATCCACCACTGACCAGATGCATTTCCTTTTGATGTGGTGTGGGTTTCAATGCTGTTTCAATGAATGTGAGTTTCAAGGGCAGAGAAGTTTTACTGCCAAGTCTATTTTCATTGTGAGACAGTATTGTTTTGTTTACCAGATGTCTATTAGTGTTTGTGCATTGTTGTGCTGTAAAATGTAAAAATAAAATCCAAATAATCATTGTAGAAGTAAAGCAGTATGCACACATTAGTGTTTATGGTAAATTGGGCGAAATAGCCAGGTAATGGGACATTGGAATGGCTGCAGGGGGACTCTGGTGCCATATTTTTGTTGTCTGTTCTTCAGTTTGCATTTGAAAACTGGTATCCCACAATTCCATTGGAATGGGTGGGGTTACATAATGATATATGCAAATTAATGTTAATCAGCATACAGATTTGTACCTATTTTTCATGGGCTATGGGTTAGGGAGTGGGATAAAATTAAGATGGAGTTTAAAAATAGGGTGGAAATAAATGAATGGGAAATATGGTTAAGAAGTAATTAGAAGTTATGTACTTACCATAATGTTCCATGTTAGTTGTCTTCTTCTCGCCTTCTTTCTTACTGGATGGGTTCGGAGCCGAACCTCGGCTCCGACTCAGCGGAATACTAAAGCTCGAGAGCTATTTTTACCAGCTCGAGGCTATCCTATGTCCCATAATGCTAGGTGAAATATACCCAGATCTCGTTTGATAGCTAACACTATGGATAGACATTTTCCACCACTAGAAAAGGGACAAAATTGAGAGCTATGTAGAAATATAAACCCTACAGCCTGCCTGTCACCAGGGGTACCAAAGGGGAGGAAGAGCTCTAGCTGAAGGTATAATCCTGGTGACAAGGAAAAAACTCACCCAATACTCTAGGTCTTTCCAGGCTCGGGGGATGGAGGGTGGAACGCAAGAAAGAAGGCGAGAAGAAGACAACTAACATGGAACGTTATGGTAAGTACATAACTTCTAAATGTTAAGTTGTCAATCTCGCCTTCATTCTTGCTGGATGGGACAGCGTCCCTAGCACCTTAGTCCCGGGTGGCTCAATGGAACAGACTCTTGAGTACAGTGGAACCAAAATCAGCCCTATTTCTGGAGGCAATATCCAGTTTGTAATGAGAGATGAAGGTATGAGGAGAGGCCCATGTGGCCGCTGCACAAATAGAGTCCATAGTTAATCTCGCCTGAAAAGCAGCTGAGGAAGCTAATGCTCTAGTTGAATGAGCTCTAGGCTTGGTAGGGAGCTTCTTATGCCTCAATTGATAGGTCAAAGAGATAAGAGAGGTTAACCATCTTGTAAGGTCACTTTAGAAACCGGAAGGCTCTGCTTCCCTTCGGCGTAAGACAAGAAGAGGTGGTCATATTTTCTTGTTGGCTTGGTTCTATCCAGATAGAAACATAGTTGCCTATGGACATCTAAGCAATGTAATTTTCTCTCAGCGTAATTTGGAAAGAAAACTGGAAGATCAATGGTCTGATTCAGATTTTTTTCTGAGAGTACCTTAGGTAAAAAGGATGGATTTGTCCTAAGAGCCACTCTATCTTTGTGAAAAAACAAGATAAGGGGGATGCACAGAAAGTGCTTGTAGTTCAGAAACCCTTCTGGCTGAGGTAATAGCTACCAAGAAAAGTGTTTTCCACGAGAGCAGTTTTAGAAAAAGAAAAAAACAAACACACCAAAACTGTGGAACAGAACCAGTGGCAAACCATTAGATCAAAAAATCCACGAGTGTTGTTGAAAATTTATTGTAAGCGCTTTCATGCACTAAATTCTGTGCACTTCTTCAGACAAATACTCAAAGAACACTAAGGACGTATATACCATCCACACCTAATTGAAAGTAATTATACAAATTAATTAAGATTTAAAGCTAACTACACTTAAAATGTTATCCAAGCTAACTTAACATTCATAAGTCAGATCAAAGACAACACTACCCAGCTACGAACAGATAGATACATCTACTCTTATAAAGAATAATAAATGTAAAATATACATAAAAAATATACATAGAAAATGTGTATACATTTTAATTAATGTTCTAATGCTTTTAATTTAAGCAAACACTTGACAGAACACGACTCATTAATCCCAGGATAAGCATATGCATTGGTTTTAAGTTACCATAGCAACTCTTGTTCCTCCAGTTTCAAATGCCAGGGTCCTCCTCTTAAATTCCTACAAACCTGTTGTACCACTGTAAATTTAAAAACATGGGTACTAAATTCAGTTATTTTGGGTGAATGATGTCTTGAAGGGGTCAGCAAAATTGCAGAGCCGCATCCAGGCATGTCTCCTTAGAGCAACACCCGTACCTGCGGCTCTATTCGCTCCATTGGCTGCATACGAGATGAGCAGCATGGAAGAGTTGACAACAGAGTTCAGGGTCCCTAGCTGGGAGTTGATCTTTTCCTGAGACCCCGCAGCTGTTGGGTCCTGCAATGTTTCACCCAGTTCCTTGAGAAGGTCCCTCTGAAGTCGGGTGAAATGGCATAAGTAATTCAGCGACCGCATAGCAAAGGTCACTGAGGAAAACATCCGCTTGCCGTACCTATCCATCATCCTAAATTCCTTATTAGGAGGATGGACAGGTACTGAAGGGTCAGCCAACTCCTTCTTAGTGGCTGCCGCCACCACCATGGCGTCCACGGGAACACCCTTGGAAAGAAACTACTTATCTGAGGGAGCAGTAATAAATTTAGTGAGCCTCTGGGGAGTTAGTTCCATAGTATCCGGAGCCGTCCACGCCTTCCGAGCCACTACCTCCATAAGTGGGTCAAAAGGTGGGAACACCCAGGAGGTGGAAGGGCAAGAACCGAAGGCATCCAGGTACACCGACTCATCCTCGGATGGGTTAAGGGCAGACGAGTTCCCCCTCTGTTTGAGGATCTCTAAGATGTCAGAAAAGGAGACATCCTCAGAAGGGGACCTTGGGGACCCCTCCGAATCATCCAGGTCGGTGTCAGATGTCATTGACTCAGGAGAGTCAACATGTTTCCTCTTACATGTCCTCTTCCAAGGGGGCTCCCCCGCAGGGTCAGGAGAGGCCTTGGAAGAGGAAGAAAGGCCCAATGGGGCAGCCTGGAGCATCGGTTCTCCTCGCATAGGGTCAGGAGGGTAGGCAGGGGCCGAAGCAGGCACCGTGGAGGGAGGGGCCAAGGAGGCTGACTGTGGTACTGGTATAGGAGCCAGCACACTCCTCATCACCTCAAAGGTGCCCCTGTCAGGCAGAGAAGAAGGACCCAACTCCGAAGAGATGAGAACTCTCCCTGGCACCAAGAGGGACGGCTCCGAGGCCAATGTCAGGGCCGAACTCACCTGCGCCGAAGCTCCGAGAGGGAGAGCAGGGTTAGACAAGGGTCTGATGCCACTCGCCCCCTCGGAGCCGATGAGGGTGTCTCGGCGCCCAGATCCCTCCAAGGACGGAGCCAAGGATGGGATCGGAGCCGACGAATGAACCGACAACAGGGAAATCGGTTCCGATGCCCCCACAGTACTCACCTTGATGACCTCCGGCTCTGAACACAGCAGGGTAGTCGGAGGAGGAACTTGAGTGGGTGTAGGGGTAGCCCCTGTCTGTTGAGATAGGCTATGTAGCAACTGGGCCAGTGCCTGCGACTTTAAAAGCCGGCTGACTATCCTCTCGAGGTCATGGTCCGAAAGCCTGGAAGACCTAGAGGAATGAGATCTATGGCTCCACTCCGACAAGAGTGGAGACTTTGGAGCCGATCTAACTGACTCAAGAGACGGAGACCTAGAGCGCTTTCTGCTCGGGGATGGCTCCTACACTAAAGTCGGAGCCGACTGAGGTCTAGATGCCTCGGTTCCGGCCGGAACCGACGAGGCAGCAAGAGCACTGCTCGGTGCCGGCTCCAAACATGGAGCCGACGATTTGGCGGGCTTTGAAGGTTTCCCAGCCATAGTCTTAGCCGGGGAATCTTCAGGCTTTAACAAGCCTCTAAGTATAAGTTTGTTTCTGCGCTCCTGCAGGACTCTAGGGCTAAAAGCATGGCAGATGGAACACGAGTCCTGCAGGTGCAGAGGGCCCAAACAATACACACAAGAAGTGTGACCGTCTGTCAGAGACATCTTCTGACAGCACGAGCCACACTTCTTGAAACCCGATACCTTAGTATCCTTAGACATACTGTACAAAAAACAACACACAATACCCTAAACTATGGTAACAATTACTATAAAAAAGGGAACTACCACTAAGTAGAAGGACAGAATTCCACACACACACACAGAACAACCAGGGGAAAACTGTACTACAAGGGGAGGGTCAGAGGCCCAACCACCTTAAGGGTGGAGAAAGGGGAAGATTAGCAGCTAAAGGGGGGGGGAAGACTAGTCGCTAACTATACTGATACTAAATGAACAAACAAGGATAAAAAAACTGACTAAAAACTACCTCAAAAGTTATTAATAAAAATATATGACCTGGAGCCGGTGAAAACGCAACCTCGTAGCTAAGCGACAAACGAGATCTGGGTATATTTTGCCTAGCATCATGGGACATAGGATAGCCTATAGCCGGTAAAAATAGCTCTCAAGCTTTAGTATTCGGCCGAGTCGGAGCCGAGGTTCGGCTCCGAACCCATCCAGCAAGAATGAAGGCGAGATTGAAAACTTAACATCAATAATTTAGAGGGACTGACAAGGGTTAAAGTACTGCAAAATAGTGGGAACCTCACAGAACAGTAAGAGGAGCAACTGCAGAGTGATAAACAGAAAATAAGGGATTACCCTATGTTTCCAGGTTGAGGGGTATGCTCCACATTGAGTAACAGCTTAATTCTGGCTCTCCCAGTCTGAATACAGAAACTTAGCAAAGAAGGCCAGTGGATCTAGATTTCTGGGTAAATGTCAGTAACTGGCTAGTAAGTGCACTGACTGGATGCCAGAAAAAAAGAAATATAAAGTACCTGGAGGAAAATTGGCTGCAAAAGGTGATAAAGAAGTACAGACTGAGAGGAGTACTGCAGTGGTTCAGCAAGACGTGTACACAGTTTTGTGTGCTATTATTAAATTATTAGGTTTTACTGGGGTATAGGGGGTGTATTTTTGTTTGAGGGTTTTTGATAAAACAAAAAAATTCTGCAAGATGTCACTTAGGCTCAAATGGAGATGACAAGAAACAACTGTATAAAAGATTAACCTGCCAAATGGTGCATGCATTGAATACAAAAGCAGGAACCATACACAATAAAAAAGCTGTTATACATAAATGGTGGGAATAATAATCAATCAAGAACATGATTCTTTCTATAATGTGTTTAAACACTAATGGTCTCACAGATAAATACAAAAAAGAAAGAGTAGTGAATTGTATTAAAAATGCAGATTGCAAGTAGTTATGCTCCAGGAGACACACTTGGAAAGAAATGAGCATGTGAATTTGTTAAAGGTTTTTCAGGATGGCTATTCTGCAGAATATCTGGGGCAACAGAAGAGAGGAGTACTTATATATTAATTGCAAGAGGAGCTCCAGTACTAATAGAAGAAAATACGAAAGACAATAATGGAAGATTTATAGTATGAAGGGGCAACTGGCAAGGGAGAAGGATTACACTGGCATTTATTGATATTCCACTGAAAACTGATATAATGCAGCTTAAGAAGATTCTGGGAGAAATAATTAACTTTCAGCAAGGAATATTACTTATAGGTGGGGACTGGAATTTGATTTGCAACAGTGAAGATGTGTCTGTGGGGCCCAGAAGGGAAAATATAACAAAGGATGGTAGATTTTTAAAGAAATTTATGAAAACATTTAGTATGGAAGATGTGAATTCAGTACTAGGAGTTTGGAGTGAATTTTCATATTATTCTCCAAGATACAAAAACTAGGCAAAGCTAGACAGAATTTACATTTCACAGGAACATTTAATTGAATTGAAGGTTTTGATACAAACCCAATAACTATTTCAGATCATGTGCCAATAATAATTAAAATAAAAACACAGGGTAACGAAATAAAAATGAGACAATGGCGCTTTCCGAACTATCTGTTGAAAAGAGAGAAATTTAAAGAGTGGGTAGTGGAGATTATTCAGGAGCTATTCAAGAGGACAGAAATTACTTCTGAAAATATATGTTAGGGCAGGAGTGGCCCTAGGTCAATTGGTGCCCTAGGCAAAAGGGCTCCATGGCACCTCCCACCACACTACCTGGTGCCCCCATCCTGGTCTACCTACTCCAAATAAATACTGGAAAAGCACCCCTGCTAGACAGGCGCCCTAGCCATCTGCCTAGTTGGCCTATGCCTAATGCCGGCTATGGGTTAGGGAGTGGGATAAAATTAAGGTGGAGTTTAAAAATAGGGTGGAAATAAATGAACGGGAGATATGTTTAAGAAATAACAATAATGTAGAGGGTCTGACAAGGGTTAAAGTACTGCAAAATAGTGGGAATCTCACAGAACAATAAGAGGAGCAACTGCTGAGTGCTAAAGAGGAAATAGGGGATTACCTCAATAATATGCACGAGTTTAAAAAGATTGCTGTTAAGCTACTGTTTTTTGATAATAACCCTAGAGCACAAAAACTTTTAGCACAACTACTCAGGCAACAGAAAATAGAAAGGGCTGTCACCAAATTTAGGGAGCCTATAGCAAGAGATAACAAGGGATCCTGTAGAAGTACTGGAAATACTTCAACAATTCTATGAAAGTCTGTATAAAGCAGAGAAATATGGAAATCAAGAAAAGATACAAATGGAAATGTTTATGGAAGAATTAAATATGCCCAGGCTAGAGGCAGAGGAGGCTCAATTACTAACAGGATAGTAGGAGATGAGATAAAAATGGTGATGTATAACCAATCTACAGGAAAGTCCCCAGGAATAAATGGTATTCCTGTGGAGGTTTGGAAGCTAGGAGGGAAAAAACTGATAAAGATCTGGAAGGTTTTGTTTAACAGTATTTTGAGAGGAGAAGTACAAACATCCTAGAAGAAAGCGGTAGTTGCTGTAATACCTAAAGAGGGTAAAGATCTATCAGATCCAGCTTCATACAGCCCCATTTCAATACTAAATCATGATTTTAAAGTATTTATGTCTATAATGGCTAAAAGAATGGCAAAAGTGATGCCAAAATTGATAGATATGGATCAATGTGGTTTTGTGGAAGGGGGGCAAATATCTGACAACATTAACAGAACAGTGATGATCCAGAGGGAAGCATAATATAAAAAAATACCACTATTGTTGGTAGGTCTTGATGCAGAGAAAGCATTTGACAGAGTGAGGACATCAAAGTCTAAACCAACTTTACTAGAAGTAACAAAGATAGTAACAGAAATAAAACAACTGGAACTGGGATTTTGTAGAAAAGGGTAGGAGTAAATTACACAGAAAAAATGGGAAATGTGGGACCACTACATGCAGAGCAGGAACGATGTTTAAAAGAAGGCAGGATCTGAATGAGCTATGCAATGGCTGACTGACAATGACTGTATATATTAAAAGTGATATATATAATGTTTGCAGCTACAGTTGTGTTGGCACAGTTTGTAAGGTATAATGTTTTCAATTGAGACTGTGCCACTATGATTTATTTTCATTTATATAAATGTAAGATAGTCTGTGTCATACATGACAATTTAATAAAGATGTTTCTTGTAAAAAAAATAAAAAAAATAAAAATAAAAGCAGAGGACATTGCTGCTCACAAAAAAAGACTAGTCAAGCTTATGGGTCTGTAGTTTTCTGGGTCAGTTGATGGGCCCCCCTTGTACAGAGGAACAACTGTTTCACTCCTGCATTGCTCTGAGACAAAGCCCCTCCAGAGGCTGTGGTTAAAGAGGGTTTATAGTGGCTCTGATAGAGTCTGTTTTAAGCTTTTATGAAGAATCCTAGAATGTTGTCAGGACCCATGTAGGCTATGTTTTTGCTTTAGCAAGTGCAGTAAGGACCTGTTCCTACATAATGACAGGCATTGGGATGGTAGCCAGTATTTCTTTGGGTATGGTAGCAGGTGATGGAGGGGAGAAGTCTGAACTGAACTGTTGGCTAGCAGGTTTGCTATAGTTTCAGGCTGAGTGTAAGTGTTGCCATTCATGAGTGGCTCGGCACATTGCTGAGTGTTTCCTGTGAGGTTATGAACATAATTTAAAAAAAGCCTCATGGTTATCTTTTACCTGGGAAGCTATCTTTGCCTCATTGTTTGCCTTGGCAAATTTGACCAGCTCTCTAATTTATTTGCTTACACTGGTGAATGTCTTTTTGCACTGATATGTCTGTTCCTTCTTGGCTTTGGAGAGGATTTTTTTCCTTTTGTTGAATAGCCTGTTTATGTTAGGGGTCCATGAGGGTGGTTTATTTTTGCCAGTAATCATAGGTTTGACTTGGACAGGTAGGTACTGCCTCCTCTATGCAGCTATGAATGTGGTTGTACAGTGCTTTTGTGTACAGCTCAGAGTAGGCCTAAATGCCTCACCTAACATAATTTCTCTCTCTGAAACTTGGCTAAATCCACACAATAAAACAGTGAATTTCTCACCCCTGTTTATAACATCTTATGTCTCGACAGGACACAAAAAAAGGTGGAGGTGTTGCCATTATGTACTTTGACCTCCTATCCTTATCCCCTCTATCCAACCCTCCCACCTTATTCCTTCCAGCAGAACTAATCATTGCTAAGTGTAAGATCAACAATCACAAAACTATAACTGTTGCTTCCATCTATATACCACCTGGTGGCAACATACCTTTACTTGAACAGATTCTACACTAGATGGCTCACACAAATCCTAATGAAACTATCATACTAGGTGATGTTAATATAAACTGGCTTGCCCTAAACTCTGACTCTTCTTCCTCCAGCATACAACTATAGGGCTACACTCAACTTATCTCCTCTTCCACTTTTCTGCATAAACTTACAAATTCTACATCCATCCTATACTGGATTCTAGTCTCCCATCCTAACCTCTATCATAACCCTGAATCCCTTCCAGATGACATCAGTGATCACTCTGCAATACGTGTCCAAAGATTCTCCACTCACCTCATTAGACCACATAAATTTATACCTTTAAACCTGACATTTTCAATGACTGTCTCTCTGTTATTAACTGGTCCTCCCTCTTTGACCTTTCTCTTGATGAAGCAGTGGAACAATTTAACTCCATCTTTTTAAACACTCTTACATCTCTTCCCCCTCCCAGAATTATCAGAGTCAAATAGCACTACTCACCCTGGCTTACCAAGATAACCCAATCTCTCATTCATAACAGATTCAACATGGAAACTCTGGTTAAAAAACAAATCTCTCATACATTATCAAAAATATAGGGAACTACATAACCTGACCAAAAAACATAAACATAGATAAAATAAACTTTTATCACACACCCCTAACCACACAATCTAGAAATAAAAAAAAATTCTGGCAACAAAACTCCTCTTATTCTTTTCTAAATCTTTTAGTAATCTTAAATCCTCTTTCACTATCTCTTCCTTAAATAACACCAGCATTTCTTCTGAACCTCAAATAAAGTTACTTGGTGTAATTCTCAATGACCAACTAAAATTCAATTTCCATGTACAGAACAGTATAAAGAAAACTCATCAAAAGCTTGGTTTGCTATATAGTAACCAAAGGTTCCTTACCCCTAACTCCAAAATATCACTTGCTCAGGCCTTTCTCCTTCCTAACCTTCTGTACTGCTCTCCAGTTCTTACAGTCTTCTCTTCTATCTAAACTTGAAACCACATATAACAAAGTTGCTAGATTTGCTGCTAACTTGCCTCCGAAATCTCATCACTGTCTTGCACTCCTGAATCTTAAATGGTTAGAATTTCCTAACCAACACATATATTCTCAACTTCTTTTAATCCACTTCATCTTAAATAAACCATCCTTCTGCCCTAGCATATCCTCTCTTGTCTCCCCCTATAACCCATCACACCCCATTAGGGGTTCTGACCAACTTTTCTTACAGATTTACAAACCTAAAACATCACTAGGACAAAACCTATATTCCTATCTTCCTTCTCTCCCATGGAATAAGCTTCCCTTTACTTTAAGAAATATCACTCATGCACAAGAATTCAAGACCGTCTCTCAGGCATTACCTACACAGCTCTAGGAGATGTCTTTGTAACCATCCCACTTAAATTTTCTCCCCTTCCTCCTCGTTGCCTTTCCCTCCTTTCTCCCTTTTTTCTCCCCTACCCTTTCTTTCTACTCTGCCTCCTACCTTCCCTCACATCTTCTAATTATGTATTTATTTATTTATTTACTTGACATTTGTTGATCGGGTTAGTCCAGCTGGGACAGAACCCTTTTTCAGTGGAGACCTGGGGAGAAAAGCTCCATGGTAAATATGTACAATAAAGTAAACATAGTGTACAGATTAATAAGACAAGAAACATACATAGAATAACAAAGCAGGAAAAGCATGCATGGCAATTAGAAACAACATTGTAGCACGCTGAAGTAAAATGCAGTGTACAAGAATACTTATGATTATAATTATTAGGCATACAAGATTGTTAAGAGTGTAATAACAAATAAGTAATAAGGATCTTAAAAGCATAATCATATGACTGATAACAAGTCCAATACCAGAACAGAATAAACTGCCAGTTTATGTAAGAGGAAGAGGTAGAGTAGTAATAAAAATACTAAAAGAGTATAGAGGCACAATGGAATGAAAGATAAATTGCAAAAAAAGATAAAGAGTGTTTTGAAAAAGGCAGAGTTACATGGAAGAAAAAATAAAGGGTAGATATAGTATAGCCCAGAGAGGTAAGTCAGTCAGGGGGGAGATAGCACTGGCATAGTTTATTTTTGCTACAGTGATCTTTTACTGCCTTTCTGAATTGGAGTTTGGATCTAAGGAGACAGATATCTAGTGGTAATTTATTCCAGTTCTTAGCAGGCAGATAGCAATAAAGGTTTTTGCCAAAGTTAATCTTGGGTTTATAAATGAACAGGAGATGTTGTTCAAAGCTCCAGAGTGTTCTTGCAGGGGTGTAGTGGGAGATAATAGAGGTGATGCTTGGGCAAAAAGTGGACTGATATACAATAGAATGAATTATCTGGAGCTGAGAAAGTAAGAGGTTATGGGGGAATACTAACCAGTTCAATTTCCTGAGAGCGAGACAATGATGAGATGAGTATGGCATCTCAGCAGCAAATTTAGCTACCTTGTTGTAAATGGATTCAAGTTTAATCATAAGTGTGACCAGTAGATTGGTAAGAATTTGAGAGCCATAAAGTAGGGTAGGTAATAGGTAGGCCTTGAAAGAGCTATTTTAGTTTTGCTTGTGAGAACGTTTTTATTTCTATAAAGAAGACTGAGTTTTTGGTTGGTTTTCTTAATGTTACTTAGGATATGTAGGTCAAATGTAAGTTGATCATCAATAATGACTCTGAGTAGTTTAGTGTGGCTTTCAACTGAGATAGATGTGTTGTTAAGAGAAATGATGGTGAAAGATGGTTTCAAGTAGGACATTGTTTTTGGTAAAAAAAAGTAATAGCTTGGTCTTATTAGGGTTTAGTATAAGATGGTTTGGGTTGATTTTGTAGCCTGTAATCTTTTCTCATGCCCTGTAACACTTTCATGTAGAATGTCACGGCTGTCTCTAATAATGTCAGCAGAAAAACTAGAAATAATGTTGTTCTGCAAAGCCTTGGCTTCTTCTAACAATGCCTTCTCCTGAGGTTGAAAAAATTCTATTAACAACATAATATAGTCAAAACCAAGATGCATATTACGCACTTGCCAAAGTTTTAAAAGCTCAGGAAACTTCTCACTGTAACTCGGCATCTTCAGTGTCCCTAGACCTTTTGGGATGACTTTGTGTTGCAGGAAGCAAAATTGAGGAAGCTGCAAAGAGATATTGCTGATTTCAAAAGAGGGACAGTGTTCTCTTGGCCTAAATGAGATTTCTCTAGTAGGACAAGGGGTTCCACAGAAGTAGCAGTGACTGAACAAGAGATTGATAGATCAGTTACTGAGGAGCGTGAGCCTATGCAACCTGGTCCTTCTTCTAATATTATTGAAGGATCTGCTGTTTTGAACACACAGGTTACCTCATCCAACTTGCAGCCTGTGGCTAATGATTTAAAATTGCCTCCTTTTTCCCTACAAAGAACCTTTACCAATACATAAAGACCACAAAAAGGATAGATTGAGAAGTGGGGTGATAAGGGGGAATGTCCGGCAACTGCAGGATGGAGGAAGCAGACAAACAGAAAAGAGAACATGGAGCAGACAGTGAATGGTTTAGTTGATAATTTATCTTCCATCACACGTCAGCTCAGCTTTCCCAGCTTAATAAAGGTCTGTCGTTTATTCCAGAAAAGAGGTCAGATATAGTAGATATACTTTTAGATTTGAAACTCTTTGTGAGGAATTTGTCTATGTCTGTTATGTTTCCTGAACAAAGGGCAGAGACTAATGTAGTTAAATGACCCAGTGTGTTTGCACCTAAATTACACCCTTCTGTAGAAGTTTGTTACAATATGTGAAAAGCAAATAAGACACGTATTTGAGCATGAACGTGTCCCTGCCTTTTACAATTTAAGTATGGCTGAACATGAAACAATCTATGAGTTGAAAGTGTTCTTTTCAGCTGAAATTCATCCCGCTGATAAAGGGGGTGGGATAGTTTTGTTGGACAAAGAGTCTTATTATGAACAAATGAAAGATTTATTGAATGATACTGTTACTTATTTGTTAATTTCTAGAAGTATGGTTTGTGGGATTATTGAAAAGGTTTCTTTTTTTAATATTTGATTTATTAATGACTGGTGTAATTACTGAAGACTTATTTAAATTGTTCAGTGTCAAATACCCTGTAGTACCAGTGATGTACGGCCTCCCTAAAGTTCATAAGAGTTGGATTAGCCCACCCATGCATCCGATTGTTTCTGGCAAAGGGTGGGCTACTGAATCTCTTTCCATTTATACAGAGAGAACTTTGCGTCCTGTACTGGATACAGTTAGAACAGTTGTGAAGGACACAAAATCATTTTTAGAAGATTTTTATAGTCATATGTTTGATTTGGATCAGGGTAAGGAATATTATGTTGTGACCATGGATATAGGGTCTCTTTTTACAGTCATTCCCAATAATTGGAATATTGACAACATTAGAGAGTTTTTGTTCAGAGGTAAATATTTTTCAACTGATAAGATAGATTTAATATGTGCTATGCTTGAAATAATTTTAGAGAATAATGTTTTTATATTTAGAGATGATCTTTATTTACACAAGGGTGGTGTGGCTATGGAACAGCTTGTGCCAACAGCTACGCCGTCCTTCATTGGATCATACGAGGTTACTAGGCTATTGGCCCTGAGGTCCTTATAAGCCTAGCCAAGAGTTTACCCCATGTTTAGACAAGTCAGCACCCAAAGCCCCTGTCCAGCAGGGACACAGGTGAATCCCAAGGTGTATTTTCTGTTTCCCATCCAGTTATCCAGGTTGCCCTTAAAAAGCAATAATGAGGTGCTCGGCTTGATGTGGAGAGGGAGTCTATTCCAGATGAAGGAGTCTTTGGGACACAAATCTGTCCTGCCAACAAGTCCTGTTGACATCACAGACCAGGTTGAGGTTGCGCATATGGGTTACACTAATGGAGCTTGACTTGTAGATATGTAGCAGTCCCATCAAGGTGGGGTCTGAGATTGCTTTGTATGCCAGACAGAGGTCACCTCTGAGGAGTCTGTATGAAACTGAGTAGAGGGACAGGGCTTTTAGCCTATCTGTGTAGGGTAGATGTTTGAGGCCCTGAATTCTCCTGGTGAGGAACCTCTGTGGTTTCTCCAGCTGTTGCATGTGCTTTGTGAGGTACATTCTGAAGGGGGCATTGCAGTCAATAACTGGCCTTATAATGGAAGAATACAGGGTTGTTATGACCTCTTTGTCCCTGGACGACATACCCTTAATTATGAGGTGGGCCATGTAGAAAGCTTTCCTTACAATTGAGGCAACATGGTGGTCAAAAGTCAGGTTGCTATCAACCTGGGTACCCACCTCCCTCACTACTGATTGCATGCTTAGGACACTGTTATAAATGTGATAATATGTGGGGACATTACTTTCCCCAAAGGGGATAATTATGCATTTTAGCATTCAGCTTGAGGCCATGTTTCTGCACCAGTCATTTGTTTGGGTGAGACCCTCTTGGAGGACATCCACATCAGTTGGGAAATTGATGACTGTGACCAGCTTGCAGTCATCTGCAAACTTAGTCAGCTATAACTCACTGGTTTTAGCCTGCACCTCAGAGAAATATATCCCGAATAACAGAGACCCCAAGACCAATCCCTGGGGTATGCCACTCGTTATGGGTCTACTGCTTGAGGTGGCTTCCCCTATTTGATTAGGTGGGTTCTGTCAGTGAGTCAGTTTGCTACCCATCTGGTAGCATATGGATTGATGCCTAGTTGAGAGAGTTTATCTATTATGCCTGAGTGGGGAATAGTATTGAAGGCTTTGGCCAGGTCAAGGTAGGTGTTGTGCACTGTCTTCCCTTTGTCCATGACTTTGGTGACTTTCTTAAAGAAGTCAACCAGATTTAACAGACATGACCTCCCCTTGACAAAGCCAAACTGTGTGGGGTTGAGTGTTTGAAGGTTGCCAATGTCCCTATTAATGAGGTCCATGATAATTAATTCCATGGCCTTGCAAATCAGGCTAGGTAGGCTGATGGGTCCTGGATCGGTGGATGCTCCACCTTTGTGTAAAGGGACAAAGCCGGTAGTCAGGCTTTGGTTGAATAGGGTGCCTAATGGTGCTGCAATTCATGCCTGCATTCATGTAGGATGCAGCCTGGGATGTTATCGGGTCCCATGGCAGCTGTATTTTTTGCCTTTGAGACAGCAGTGATGACCTGTTTCCTAGAGATAAGGGATGACAGGCAAGTGCTGGGGATGTCTTAATTTACTGATGGGGTGGACAGAGGGGTGAAGTTTTCACTGAATCTGTCAGCCAGTAGATTGTCTATATCTACAGCATTTGTGTATGTGGTGTCCTTGACCTCCAGTTCTGAACAGATCTGGGTCCTTCCCTTGAGATTGCGGATATTTGTAAAGTAGGCCTTATGATTGTCTTTAGTAGATGTGGCTAATTTGGACTCCAAGTTGGCTTAGAGGATTTCACTAGTGCTCTTATTTGCTTGTTCAGACTAAGGAGAGATTGCTTCCAATTGGAAACCTGCTCCTTCTTGGTCCTGGACAGCAATTTTTTTCCTTTTGTTATATAGTTTATTTATTGCACATGTCCCCCAGACAGGTCTACTCTTCCTTGCGGAGGATCATTGTGTCCTGTCAGGTATTCCTGATTCCATCAAACTATACAAATGCTCTTATAATACTTTGGTGTAGATTTGTACATTGGTGCCAATTCCTATTGGGGGGCTGTGAAGCTGTTTATACCATCCCTAAGGAGGTTGTAATCAGCTTTGGAGAAGTTTTTTTCTTTGACCCTAGCTAGAGAGGGGGTCAGGGGCAATGGTGACTTTGAATTTATGGTCAGATTTTACCAGGGAGGATGATTTACTTCCCCCCCTTTTCAGGAAGTATGTTTCTCACAAACTGGTGTGATTTGATCCAACAACCTCCACCTCCCTGGATGCTAGGATTACAGGTGTATGCCACATACCTGGCAAAGACACCCCTGCCAAGTCTTGAACCCAAGACCCTCTGAACTGCAGTCAGAGCAACACACCACTAGGGCAACTCAGCTCTGCCGTACTGTACTGTACTGTACTGTAGGGTTACTGCAGTGGTTATTCATGTTGGTTAATACCAAGATATTATCACCTCTTGTGGGGGTATCGACTAGCTGTTCCAAGGCATTTGCATTGATAAAATAGAGGAATCCCTGGGCATTTGTGTTCTGGCATGAGTAGTTTTTCCGATCTATGGTTTGGTAATTAAAGTCATCCAGGATTAGGGTAAAGGGTTGAATCTTGATAGATTCAAAGAGGTCTGGATAGGTGGAGTGAGTGTCTTGAGTCAAATTTGGGGGCCTGTAACTAGCTATGATTTGAATAGGGGTCTTGGCAATGGTTAACTGCACCTGGAGTGTCTCCTGTGTGTGTCTTTAATATATATTGAAACACCACCTCCTTTCGCTTTGTTGTCCACTGTTTAGGGTCTGAATGTATGATAGGATGAGTAACCAGGTAAGGCTGAGGTGTTCTCCGCAGCTTTGAACCAGGTTTCTGTGACTGCACAAATATCAGTATCTTCCAAGGTTAAGAATGCTTGCAATGAGTGCAATTTCATGTTTAGACTCTTAACATTTAGCAGCATGACCTTTAATTTGCATTTTGTTGAAATTTTTATGTTGGTAGTATCGACCTCATGACTTTTCCTAATAAAGGCACTATGGGGAAGGCAAGGACATTTGCCAGAAGTCTGAAGCCCAAGTGAGACAGGTGCAAGGCCATCTCTAGCAAAGCATTGTGGTCTGTTGATCATATCTTCCCAGGCTGTCAGGTACTGGATCCCCTTGGAATGACACCAGAAACTAAGCCAATTGTTAAAGTCAATCATTTTCTGTTTGTATTGAGGCATCATTCTGGGTGATGGTAGAATGCTGCTTAAGGCTAAGGACGTACTGCCTGGGACACATACTTAGTGAGCTCAATCATGTCTTTCTTCATATAGTCCAGAGAAGTACATCTCAAGTCGTTCCCACCAACATGGACTATGACAGAGTCATAACAGTACCTGCTGTTGAGAGACTTGAGTGCATGTGTGATATGACAGATTCTGGCACCTGACAAACAACTAACAGCGACTTTCTTCTTATCCAGCCTGGTGAGAGGCACGTCTGTGTGTCTCACAATGGAGTCCCCTATGACTATTATGCTGGGTTTATGGTTAGGCCTTAGTGGTTGTGAGACACTGGTGTGTGGACTATGCATGGTATGTGGTGTGGAGGGTTGTGGAGTTTGCATGTGTTTTTGCCTCTGAGGTCTCCTTTGTTTGGGTTTGTTTTTGCTGAGAACCTCTGCATACATGGGTGTGTGTTGTGTAGTTGTGGGTGGTGTTTGAAATGTAGTGATTGTGCTGACAACCTTCTTAGTGCCAGGTATACTGGCTTATGAGGGAGAGAGGATAGACTCTAGCTTCTTTATGTAATTGCATCTCACAAATTGTGTTCCTAGGTGGTAGTAGTAGATGGTTGTGCATGCACATGAGGCAGTTGCTACACTGTCTCAGGATGGCCATATCACCCAGGCTGGCAGGAGAAACCATAGGAAATTGTCCATCCATATTTGTCATAATCTGAGGGAGAGAGGCCAGGGAGAGCTAAGGGGTAGGCCTGAAGCCCAAGTGCATAAACCAAAGCTAAGAGGCTTAGAATGTTGTTGTTGTCTTTCAGCTTTTCCCAGTTAGGGGTCACCACAGCAGAACTCTGGTCCACTAATGATTGGCAGTAGATTTTGACGAGTGCCGAGGTGCCAGCTCGACGTTCAACCTTCAACGAAGGCACGCACATTTATGCATGTCTTTCGAACGCCCAAGGCTTAGAATAACACTTAACATTTAAACAGGCTAAAAACAAGCAGTAATAAATACAGCAGAAAAGATGCAATTGAACACTTTAGAGAACAAGTAACAGAAAAAACAAGATGAAGTAATAGAGGAGTAGGATTAGGAAACACAAATACTGTAAAAGCAGTTGAATAAAGTTTTTTTTTTTTTTTTAGTAAAGTGGAAAGGGAAAAAGGAGGAACAAAAGATAATTCAAGGTTAAGAAACTAACGGGGTTGGATTGAATAGACACAATGGGAAATGGACACGGTGCTTCATAATAATGATTTTTGTTCATATATGCTTTGGTATAAAGGTTTTGTTGATGACATATTTTTTTTTCTTTGGGGAGGTATCTGCTGAGTTACTATTACAATTTATTGATTTTCTACACACTATAATTTCCTTTTTAAAATTTCCTTTTCATTATTCTACTAACAGATTGACTTCTTAGATGTTACTTTAAAGAGATCGGCTATAGGGCTTATTAAAAGTAGTTTGTATAGGAAAAGTGCAAGAAAAAGTTCTTTGTTACATAAGAACAGCATGCATCCAAGGCATGTTTATAAAAATGTGTTAAAAGAATGTTTTGTTTAGGGTTATGTGGCTCCACAATGATGACACACAATTAACAGCAGCCTTTGAACATCTGAAGAGTGATTTTTTTTGAATAGGGGATATAAAGAAAGAGATTGACTCTTGTATTAATCTAGTTTTAGCTGAGAGAGGAAGAAGGAGTAAACCTTATTTTCAGAACAGTCCCAGGTTGATGGGAATATACAGGGACATCAGTTAGACAGGTGTGTTAGATTTCTGCTAACTTTTTCAAGTGATGTTAGTGTTTTTTGTAATATTATAGAGAGTAACCGAAACATTTTATATGCATCAGGTCATTTAAGTACTGTAATTGGTGAAAGACCACATTTCTCTTTTAAGAATAATGTGTCTCTGAAGAGACAATTATACTATAGATCATAAACGAATATGTAACCTGTGAGTTCACAAAGATTAGTCACCTTTCCATGCAGGGGTTGCAGTGCATGCCGCTTTATTTATTCTGGTATGCGATTTACACATCCTGTACTTAGTTACTCTATAGAATGCTTGTTTTATGCAGACTGTGCATCTAACAATGTAGTATATTATAGTTTTTTTCTTAAATAAATTGTATTCTATTTTGGTAAAACTAATTGTTCTTTGAGAGAACGCATTTTAGAACACATTAGGGACATCAAAAATGCAAAGGAGAGTAGTGCACTTGCACAACATACAAAATCAGTAGGTTCACAGCATGAATTTATATTCTTTGTTCTTGAAATAGAAGATGCAATCATTAAAGGGGGTAATTTAAGGAGCAAGACTGAATAAACTGAACAGAAATGGATATTGCATCTTAATGCCAATACACTCCCAGGCATTAATGATTCTGTAACTTTGAAACCAATCATATGTGCACACACACTTTCCCATTGATTTTTGTAAGTGATTTAATTTCTGTTATTTTTATAGTTTTCTTTATATATTTGGGTATGTACAAATAGTTTTTATTTAGAGGTTTTTAAATACATTCTTTGTATATACGTATGTATTTTTTATTTATTTTATTTATTTTACATTTGTTGACCGGGCTAGTCTGGCTGGATACATGTCCATTTTCAGCAGAGGCCCGAGGAGAAAAGCTCCACTAAATACTAAGTACATTACATAAAAAAAAGAAAAAAAAAATCATTACTCTAAGAAATAGCAAAAATTGGAAGTCATAACAACACACAGAATGAAAGATAATTTCAAAGAGAAACAAGTTTACAATATGCAGTTCATTACATGTTAGCAATTGTACATAAAATGTACATACTTAAATCTGAACAGTAAAAGGAGGAGAAATGAAACAGGTAGATATGAGAAGAGTGAAGGAGACATAGAGTACGAGAAAATGGTTAGTCAGGTGTACTGCAGGAACAAAGCCAATGATTTTGGTAGTACAGTTTAATTTTCTGTTTGAATTGTGGCAGGGATGTAGTCAGAGTTATGTCACTAGATAAGAGATTCCAACTTCTACCTATTGTGTTAGTGAATAGAGAACCACCTGCTGTGTTGTTTACCTTTATTGATTTTGTCATGAGTTTACTAGAGGAGCGAAGTGAGTTAAGATTGTTGTAAGGGATTAGAAGTTGAGAGAGTATTGGGGTGTTGTCAGGTAGGTGTAATATGTTGTGGGCTATAGAGAGTTGAGGAATTATAAGGTAGTTTTGAAATTCGAGCCAGCCAAGTTGTTTTAGGTTTATACAATGGTGGGTCCTAAAGGGGTTACTAGTGGCGAAGCGAGCTATGTTGTTATAGCAAGTTACAAGTTTGTTAAGATTGATTTTCTTAAGGTTTGTATAAATGGGGGAAGCATATAGGAGAGTAGATAAGAGATGAGATTGTGCAATTTTGGTTCTAGTATGTATGTATTTTTACGTTTTCTTGCTTAATAAGGAAAATATATAGCAGGTTTAAATATTGTTTAATTATTTTAATTTACATTTACATAGTGATTATAGTAACCTTGCCTCTGATTGGTTAAATGCTATTTAAATGTTCTGTGTGTTTCTGTGATTGTTAGTTTGAAGAAGCAATTTGTTAATCGTGAAAGTGACTACTTTTGTTAATACAGTCATATCCTGTAGCCGTATTGATTCAGTGCTTGATTTTATTTTTTTCAGTTTATTATTTTGTACAAGTGTACTGAATCACTGCCTGGTTGCCTGTTTGATTTTATATAAATTCTTATTAAACTGACAATAATTTCTGAGTTTTTCTCTAGTTGAAGCTGTTTTGTTTTTTTCTTCAACAAGAAAAGTAAAAGTACTAGATATATTCCCCCTGTGGTATGAAGAAATATAGCAGACTATACTTTTCAGGGTGCCTAGCTAATCTACTCATAGTGAAGAATACATAATTTTTATCCAAAGCTTCGAGTTTTCTGTTTAATTTCCATAATGTGAGAATTCCTCCTGGTTGCATTTGGTGCATATCACAGTAAGCACTCTACCTCTGTAATTTCAAACATAAACTATAGAAAGTAAACAGAGTTCTTCATCTTTGCAACTATATTTCTCTACTCCATGTGACATTTATGATTTTGACAGGGTAGCTGGTAAGAAACATAAAGAGAGAGAGACAGAGAGAGAAAGAGACAGACAGACTATTGACTTTCAGTAAGAGTTCTGCTTAATGAATTTGTCACATAGTGGTTCAACACTGGAACAAATTACCCAGCTATGTTAAAAATATGAGGCAAATAAAAGATTAAAAAGTACACAGATGAATCTTATGGAGAAGGGTATATTTAGACTGTAAATGATAGGCAGTAAAGGAATTTGACTATGTCCATAAATTGATCTTGGTCTTGAAAAAAACACAGAGTATGTGCTGTAAACTCCATGTGGTGTTAACTAGAGTGAACACTTTATCAGAAAGTGTAATACATGACAAGTATTTCCTATTTAGCTAGCTCTTTAACATTTAAAGTAATATACCCCAATATAATGATCAGTCCCCAGGAGATCTGATTTTAAAAACTTACAGGCATACCTCCCAACTGTACCTAACTACTAAAAAAATGAGTTTTGGGGTCCAAATAATGGGGTGCCACGATTCGTGAGTGGTACCCCTTCATTTCCTATTTTTTCCAGCTTTATTTTTGAATTTTCTTTTGTTTGCGCTTTTGAGGTGACATCATCACATGCGCAATGATGTCAGCTCTGTCAGCCTGTCTGAATTGAGCTATGAGCTTATGTCCGGCTGTTTGAATGCGCACAAGGTTCCGGGATCAGCAAGAGAGTTTCTGGAATTGCTGCTGCTTATTATAGAATGAGGAATCTGCAAGGGTTTATTGAGAGAACGGAGAGTTTCTGGAGTTGCTGCTGCTTATTATAGAATGGGAATCTGCAAGAATTTATTGAGAGAACAGGGATGAACCAAGTTGCAATTTTCCTGCCTGCTATCTGCTTGGGAACCAAACAACTTCAGAGCTCAGGTACTGTTTTCACTTGAAGTGTGTGACTCTGTGTCTGTGTGTGTGTATTTGTTTGTTTATGCGTATACGTATGCATGCCCTTGTTCTACAAAAGTATATGCATTTTATACACATATCACCATTACCCCATGAACCAGGTACAAAATAAATAAATAAAGCAAGCAAACTATGCAAAAACAAATGTAAGTTGTGGAGTAAAGCAGTGATGCAGTGTTATAATTTAACAGCACAGACAGGGTGACCATAACACAAATACATTAAAGATAGAAAACCACAAGAGATTTGGTCAAGGAAAAAAATGCATGTACTGGGGACAGCCTGCTGAAGTTAAAAAATGATCCAGTCACCGAGGTACACCATATATGCATAATGCATGTGAAAATATTTTTTTTACCTTGTTTCCATAAATAAATCATTTGTTTAATTAAAAAAAGGCCTGTATTGCAGGATGCTCTCTGAAGATTCAAGATTATTATAAAATCAACACCTGTAGATCTGAAACCATTTGTGTTAATCTATAGTAGAATGCTTTCTAAAGCACCACAACAAATTCTTAAAGCCTACACCAAATGAACCTAGCTTCTTCTGTGACTAAATCTGACCAGCATGTTGGCTCACTGGAAGAGGTCAAACATTTGGAACAAACTGTAAAGTCTCAAAATTGTGGAATATCAGATTTATAAGGTGGAGCTGCTTACAGGACAATTTTCTTTCTGATAAAGAAAAATCTATGAGTGAGGAGGTGACACCTTTATAACTGAGTGCAGTACGGGTGGGCACAATGCAATGGTACAGCAATTGGCTGTGCAGACTCTGCACATTCCTGTATCTGAGTTTGTTTATGTGGGTGGTGCTGTTTCCTCTCATGTCCCAACTGTCAATCCTCCAAAGTGTGTGTGTGTGTGTGTGTGTGTGTGTAAATGCCCCCAACTGAATGCATCTGGTGGCTAGAGGTACTCAGGCTCAAACCCTGTACTTTGGGTACAGGTTAAAAAGAGCCTAAAGTCCCTAGCCACCACCACTTGTGAATTTATGCCTCATATTTTTGTTCTCCTCATATTTTTGTTCTGTTCCTCATTAAATATGTGGTTTTCATGATTTTGGCATTTGAATTTCAGACTTCATTTTCTTCAGAAAATAAATGGTAACACAAAACTTTTTATTTTAGCAATTTTCTAAGTTTATAAGATTATTGTTGGAAATGTGTCACTATTTTGGGGATATATTCCCCCATTATTGGCTTTGTCCAGGTTTTTTGTGCTAAGACATTGACTTCAGAGCTATGGTGAGACGTGATAACTGAATTCTGTATTCCCCCATTATTGGCTTTGTCCAGGTGTTTTGTGCTTAAGAGGTTGAGAGCTATGGTGAGAAGTGAGAACTGAATTCACTAAATGATAGCCATTTAAGTTTCAGTCTTAGTGTCTTTCGGGAAACTGCTAATTTGGCTTAGTGATATGTTGCTCTGACTGTAGTGTACAGTGTCCTGGGTTCAAGACTTGGTAGTGAAATGCATGGTGGTAACACAACATTATATTCAAGCAACTTTCCAAAATTATACAAGCAATGTTTAAAATGTGTCCCTGGTTTTTGGCGTTTTGCCGCCCCAATTGAAAATAAGTCCAAGAAGCTGTGCGCAATGCCTATGGCTTACAGTACTGTCATTCTATATATATATATATATATATATATATATATATATTTATATGTGTGTGTATATATTGTGTGTGTGTGTGTGTGTGTGTGTGTGTGTGTGTAGACATAGACTTTTATCATGGAAATGTACTGAATAGGGCAGTTTTGGCATTATTGGTTCATGCATTTTGTTTCATTGCATACTGGAAAAATGTTCAGACAATAAATTTAAAATGCAATTGTGTGTGGAAGTAGACTTTTATGATGGAAATGTTCTTAATAGGGCAATTTTCTCATTATTGGTTCATGCATTTTGTTTCATTGCCTACTGGAAAAATTTTTATTTAAACAATAAATTTAAAATGTGCTCTAACTTAAGTCTAACATGTGTGCTGTATTATACAAGGAATATAATTTAATAAAGTCAGGAAGGTGTATCAAAGAATGCATGTATGTTTCTTGTTTTGTGTGCAAGGGGCCTCTGATTTGAAAACAGCCCAAAGGTAATCTTTATCCACCACTGGCAAGATGCATTTTCTTTGGGTGTGGTGTGGGTTTGCTGTTTCAATTAATATGAATTTCAAGGGCAGAGAAGTTTTATTGCCAAGTCTATTTTCATTGTGAGATAGTATTGCTTTGTTTAACAGATATCTATTAGTGTTTGTGCATTGTGCAATAAAATGTAAAAATAAAATCTAAATAATAATTGTAGAAGTAAAGCATTATACACACATTAGTGTTTATGGTAAATGGAGTGAAATAGCCAGGTAATGGGACATTGGAATAGCTGCAGGAGGACTCTGGTGCTATATTTTGGTTCTGTTCTTCAGTTTGAGTTTGAAAGTTGGTATCCCACAATTTCATTGGAGTGGGTGGGGTTGTGTAATTATGTATGCAAAATTTACGTTAATCAGCATACAGATCTGTACCTATTTTTCATGGGCCTTGTCCAGATTTTTGATGCTTCCAGGTTGAGAGGTATGCTTACAGGTACTTTTATCATGGAACTTACTCTTTAACAAGTACTTTGTTTCTAGACTAGCTTGCACCTATACATGGAGTTTTAGCTTTGAAAAGTATTTTTATGGCTATTTCAGAATCTAGCTTTATTCACTTTTATGCTAGCTTGTTGTTAACACTGCCACTTTTCCCTTTTCTGTCTTACTTCTGTCCGACCTCCTCACTGCTAATGTTCATTACTTAGCACCCTCTCAGCATGTTTAGCTGATTAGTAAAGCTGAAAATGCCTCAACAAGTCAAGCACAGGAGTGTTTGTGGTCTGACTGGCCTACCTGCCTCTGATATCAGTGGCCTTTGTAGCTCCTGGAAAAAGCTGTAGGACAGACTGGAAATTAGACAAAGTGGAAAAGGTCAGAGTATGGCCAGGAAACTGAACAATGAGGAAAATGGTGTAGGGTAGGTGAGAATCCAAGCCTGCTGCCTTGCGCATAATGGATTGATCCAGTAATAACTATTTATTGATGATAAATGAAGGCTGTAGCTATCTCCTTCACTTGAAATGTGTGTATATGTGCGAGTGTATCTGTATGTGTGTCTCCATGCAGTGGAGAAAAGAAGTGAAGGGAAACAGAATTTGTCTTTGGGTTAGGCATCTTCAGAGAGGCCTGGGCAGTAATGTTAACATTAGGTAATAAAGGGTTAAGTAATTGCCAGTGTTGGTAGTCAGAAATGTAGCTGCCGTAGGATGTTGGTAGGTTACTGGGTGGGACAGGACTTAACAAATGAAGGGCCAGTAATTCCTCAATGGTCAGTTAGTGTATGTCATAATCTTAACAGGGGCAACTAAGTCTTTCCTGTTTCTATGACGAGTAGAAAGGAAAGATAAATAATGTCTTGCTGAGTGTCTGTTAATCTCATTAAGGTTCTAGAATTAGTTTCACATTTTCCTGTAGGCTTTTAGTTACCTATAGGATATCTCAGGTTACTGCCTAATCCAAGCAAATAGTAATCACAGACAATTAAGCCAGGTTTTCACAGCCATACAGAGTGGCATAACTGTGAGGGGTTAAGGAGAGACATGACCTTGTGTTCCTTTGAGCTTGCAGAATGACACCAGATGGTCAGAACCTTAGGCATTATCCTTGACATGACCCATATACTAAGATTCCTCTGAAAAAATGTACACATCCAAAAGTCAGTTATGCAAAGTACAAGGAAACAATAACCATAATTCCAGCGCTCAAAAAAGGTAGCAGATACGGCTCTGTTGATAAAACATCTCTAAATCATTTCTTGAGGAGAAAAAAACAACCACCTTCTTGAGGAGAAAAAAATAACCATGGAGCCATATTTGCTGCCTTTGAGTGCTCTTGTCATGGTTATTGATCTTGGTATTCATCACTTTGTCTTCCTGTGGTTTGAAAGTACAAGGAAACAAACAAAAAAGTAAGAGGATGGACTAGAAACCAGCTTAGTTGGAAAATGTCTGAATACGGATTATTTGGGAAATGTTACATTATAAGTTAGGATCCAAGCCTACTATCTTATGCCCATCTAACTGATCTGCTCCTAACAGATTTATTACTAAAAAATAAATGCATGGCTACGGCACTATCCTTCTTCAGATATGAGTGTCTGTATCTGTCTGTCTGTCTGTCTGATTTAATCCACAGAGGATATAGTTTTTCCTCATAAGCAACAACATTGCCTGGCATACATGCCCCCTCTGAAAATGGGTTCTACACAGTACAGATGACCAGGTCAACAAACGTTAAATAGTAAATAATACTTGATGTACTTAACTAAATACATTTTTTTCTTAGCATCTGTCAGAAATGTCTGGAGCTGTCAAACAGACTTGTACAGATTAACAGCATATGCAACCAGGCTGAGATAGACATACTGTTATAAAAATTATTTTATAAAGTTGTAAGTGGCAACGGCTATACATTACATGTATATTTCATCTCAACATATTGTCAGATCTGCCAGAAAGTTATGACAAGTATAAAGTTCAAGATAGTTGAGTGCAGAGGCACACATAAAAGTTGCTTCTACTTCAGTACAGTACTAAAGACTGACCCAAATCTGAATGTCACATGGTTCACACCCATCCCAGCTGCTTTTTTAAACCTACAGTACACCAAGACACACAGTATGTGGCATCCACGTTTTATTAAAGATCAACTTTCCCTTCAAGAAAGTACTATATATTCAGTAATGCAAATAATTTTAATAGTTAAACTACTATGTATAACTGTTAACTACACGAGTTGTGCACATACACAGAATAATGCTAGCACATTAAACCCTTTTATGACTTACACACTTTATATATCTGCTCAACTCAGTGTTTTATAAGACAGTTATAACAAGAATGCAGTTATTTAACCAGGAAAAGTCCTTGGCCTGGATCCAACTTTTCAGAATAACAGCATTTGTATCTGGAGCTTGAGGTAGTTCTGTTTCTAAACTTGGCCTAATTGGACTGGATGCAGGACTATATATAAGCTGTAGCCAAGGTGCTTCATTAAGTCTCTTTCTGAGACCTGATTTGTTTCAAACAGTTCTTGTCAAGGCACTAAGTCCAGCAGTTTGTTATGATGTTTTCAGCTTCTATAAATATGCATGCTGTTGCTTTGAACAACATGCAGAGCAGGATAATCTGAACAATTACAGTGGTTTGCACAAGTATTTTGTGACTAGTATGAAGAGTCTTAAGTAATCCTTTATTTTCTCACTTTAAAGCAGAAAATGTTAAGGTAGTTTTGTCTTGAAACAGCTTTTGTTTCATTTGTCTAGTCTGCAAGACTTTAAGTGATATCTGCTCACAGGAGCCAACAGAGGAAATTATATAGGCAGTTTAGATCTTGATCTTTTGCTCATGAGGAACAGTGCTTGAGACAGTCCTACAGATTGTTAGGAAGTAGTGTAATATTCAAGTTATGAAACCAATCTGCTTCATCAAATAGTCACATTTTAGTATGCTCTTGACTGTGTGAATCAGCCTTTTTATGTATCCATATGACTGATGGTACAGTAAACTCAATGTAATATGAGTAAATTCCCATTGGTATGCAAAGTCTTGGAGTACCTCACTAGAAAACTCAGTCTATTCTCAGGCACACCTTGCTCTGGTATTCAATATCTTGAAAATACAGACTTTCAGACCATAAGCAATTATGGGGTAGTAAAGTCACTCAATTACCCTCCATCGGGATATTTCAAATAGTGATCCACACAAAGCAAAAAGTGAAGATTCTTATAATGAAGTCAATTTTCAGCTTGAGTGATGGCACTGTAGTTATTTTGTATAGAATGTTTTTTTTTCTTTCGGCTCTAGTTTTTTAAACGGTTTACTATTATAATATCGAAAGTCAAAATAAAAACGGTACTAAACAGCAAACTATAAATCCAAAAGTACACATTACTGAACAGTCCTAATGTCAAAAATCACCTGTTAATGTCGAATACAACATTTTACGGCAATTAACAGCAATGCCACCCTTGCCGTAACTTCCTAAATACTACAGCTAACATCCCATTTATGCAGGGGGGCTGCACCCCCCCAACTATATATTCCAACTCCGAGATCACACTTCAGTGAAGAAAGGGATGTATTTCCCTAACTGCACTGTACCGCGATCCCTGTACATCCCTTGAAAAGTTCATATTTGCGAATGCTCAGTACATTCGCAAATATAATGTTCGATATTGTAGCCTGCACACATATGAAGTATTCAAACATATGTTGTCTGAATACTTCATAGGCGTACAATGGTACATCAAATTTTTAATAGTAACACTTTACAAACATGCCACATGTCACAATTTTGAATCAACTGGTCAGTCTCCACAGACATATGCAGCTAGTACATGACACCATGTGATCTTTAGCTATAGTTTATCATGCATGATTCATGTACTTCAGTCATCATTTGATTATATAACTACAGAGAGATACTGACTTTATAAGCCATAAATATCAGTCCTTTTACACAAGATAACGTATCTCTAAACAGAATGTATACCTTAATAAAAAGATGCGGATGCCTGATTCCATGTAGTCATCCTGTCATGATGACATCTCACGGTAAATAAAGCTCTAAATCATCTGTTATATAAGATTTCATCTCCTGCAACTGTCTGTTGTCAGTGGTAACTGATACAACCCAAAATGCTTCAAGTTCCTTTGCTAACATAACCTCTCTGATTTAATTTAAATATGCTCTTTTAAGAGTGTCAGGGTATTGTGTGACAGAAAAAATCCATAAAAGCTGAAAAGTAAGGTGTACAAAACAGTGGTGCAACCAGTACTACTGTATGGTACAGAAACATGGGCAGTGAAGGCAGAGCAGTTGAGGAAGATAGAAGTGATGGAGAAGAAGTACCTGAGATAAGTGATCGGATGCACACTGTGTGACAGACAAAGAAATTAGCACATCAGAACAGAAGCCCAAGTAGCTCTAATTGCAGAAAAGGTCAAAGAGAAGAAACTACAGTAGTCTGAGCACATGTGTAGGAAATCAGAAGACAATCTGGTGAAGATGATTTGGGACAGACAGAAAGAAGGCAAGAGGAAACAAGGTTGTCCCACAACGAGATTTAGGAATTGCATGACGGACGATCTGTGACAGTCAGGTATTACTGTTGAAAAAAGTAGAACAGTGGCACTGAATTGAGAGATGGTAACAGTTGACTTGACACCCTGACCCCATTTAGAAAATGGGTTCATAGGTTCATAGGTAGGTACTAGGCTATCGGCCCAAGGGCCTGCGTAAGCCTAGCCAACAAGATTCCCTGGCTTACGCTACCCAAGAAAGTTATTTTCCTGTGCCACTGTCGAGCAAAGACACAGAAGTGATCCCCAGGGTGTATTTCCTATTTCCCATCCACTCATTAAGATTTTTCTTGAAGAGTGCTAATGAAGAACTTTGCTTGACATAGATGGGTAGCCTGTTCCAGAGTATGGGAAGTCTCTGGGACAGGAATATATCCCTCCAGCATGTCCTGTTTATTGTGGTGACAAGGTTTATGTCCCTAGAGAATGTAGCTCGGAGGGATTGGGATTTCTTTAGGTGTAGCATGTCCAACAGCTCTGGGTTTGACATAGCTTAGCTATGCTTTGACATAGGGAGTTGATGATACTGCTCAAGAACATCTGCAATGTGCATAAGGTTCTTTGGGTCATGTAGGTCATACTTCTGCAATGACAATAACATTCTCTGCAGACATACAGATGCTTTGTGCAAAGAGAAAAGATAAAAAAATGTAAAAAACTGGCTTAAGAAATCACGAAAAGAGGCAAGCTTTATTTAAAGTAAAATCCTAAAGATGCTTTGAAATAGTTTGTGATCAGATTCCACAGTGACACTTTTACTATAAAATTAATAGTGGAGCTTTTCACATCTGAAGACTGCTGTCAGCATTTGTTTTTCAATTTGTGTATAACAAGTATGAGCATCAGTCATTGCCCTACATGCAAAAGCAGTGACAGCTCTGCTCTCCTGTAACAGAAACGCTCCTAACCCTTCCAGAGTTGCGTCAGCTTGTAGGATTGTGAGCAGTCTTGCATCACTGCATTCCAGAGATGGTGCTGTGGTTAGAATCTTCAGCACATGAAAATTTGTGTTTTGATCTTTTGACAAATACCATATCACACCATGCTCTAGTGACTTTTCATTGGCACGGTGGTCTCTGACAAGTGATCTGTAAACTTAGACAGATACAGTACCATTTCCAAAAATCAAACCAATGATTTGGATTTATAAATATTTACAACAGCATTAATCTTGTCAGGATATGGCTTGTCAGTAAACATCCCACATACTTCAGCAAAAAAATATCATATGCGTCATTTGGCTTTGTTATGTTTCAAACCTCAACATATCAACCTATCCAACAACTTAGTCTGTAAAGTTCACACTTTGCAGTACTTCAAACTAGAACGTGTAGAACATCATCTATTACCTCCACGCTCAGACATCCACGGAAGTACACTTTATTAAATAAAAAACAAAAGACTTAGCGCTTTTGTCTACTTACATTTAGGCATCATCAGAGTCAAATTCACATTTCCATTAGTTCCCTTATATAGCATTGTTTAATTGAATGACAGTTAATTAAACAACAAGTGTCAATCCCCTTCTTAAAGGTATAGCATCAGGCTGCATATATTAAATATGGCTAAAAATGCTTAAATAATGTAAAACCAATAAAAAACTTGTTAAAATACATCACCTATGTAGTATATCAAATTTGCATCGACCTTAATTTCAGTAAGCTAGTAACAGAGCAACTGTCATTTATACCTGGGCCTACTGTGGCATTAAAGTCTCATCTGCCACATAGTCTCCCTGAATTCTAGTAACATTTTAAAATCACCCCACCTCTCATTATACACCACTCTGTCTACAATAAAAAATAAAAACTTTTTAAAACCCTCACACATGTCACTGTGGCAAAAAAGTACATGAGTGGTCTTTTTGTTCTTAATATCCATCAAATGTTCTGCCATCCTGTCATGCAACCTTCGTATGGTTTTCCCTACATAAAATGCAGGACAACTCCCACATAGGGCAATGTATACCACCATTTTAGTATTACAAGTAGTTCGCCCAGGACACTGTATGGTCCTGATGTAACCTTGAATAGTCACATATGGACCTTCATGTATGTATCTACAATATTTACACGTTACATTTACTCGTTAACAAATTATATAGGTTCATAGGTTCATAGGTAGGTACTAGGCTATTGGCCCTAGGGCCTATATAAGCCTAGCCAAAAAGGTACCCTGGCTTTCACCAACCAAGAAAATTATTTTCCTGTGCCCCTGTCGAGCAGAGCCACAGAAGTGATTCCCAGGGTGAATTTACCTATTTCCCATCCAATCATCAAGATTTTTCTTGAAGAGTGCTAATGAGGAGCTCTGTTTGACATAGATAGGTAGTCTGTTCCAGAGTATGGAAAGTCTCTGGGACAGGAATCTATCCCTCCAGCATGTTCTGTTTATTGTGGAGACAAGGTTTAGGTCCCTGCAGTGTGTAGTTCAGAGGGATTGGGATTTCTTTAAGTGGAGCATGTCCAACAGCTCTGGGTTTGACATAGCTTTGTATGTTAGGCAGAGATCGCCTCTGAGTAGGCGATATGCGACAGAATAAAGCTGGAGTTTTTTGAAACAGTCTGCGTAGGGTATCTGTTTGAGGCCAGTAATCCTCTTTGTGAGGTATTTCTGTGGCCTCTCCAGTTGTTGTAGATGTCTTGTGAGGTACATACCAAAAGGGCTGCTGTACTCTATAATGGGTCTAACAAGTGATGAGTAGAGGGGAACAATTACCTCTTTTTTTTCTGGATGAGAAACCTTTTTGTGATGAGATGTGACACGTAGAAGGATTTCCTGACCACTGTGGCAATGTGATTATCAAAGGAGAGACTACTGTCCACCTGTGTCCCAAGGTCTCTTATCACACTTTCGGTGTTAAGTAGACTACCACCTATGTTTTAGTTTATGGGTACAGAGTTTTTTACCAAAGGGGATGACAATGCACTTTTTTGGCATTCAGCTTCAGGCCATGGCTTTGACACCAGGCATCTGTCTCACTGAGGTCCTTTTGTAGAATGTCCACATCGTTAGGAGTTTCAATTATGGACCCCAGTTTGCAGTCTTCTGCAAACTTCATTAGCCAAAGACCTTCTGTGTTAGCCTGTACTTCAGAGACGTATATACCAAACAGGAGAGGACCCAGGACTGAATCCTGTGGTACTCCACTTGTCACTGGTCTGAAGTCGGATTTGGAGTCTGCTACTTTCACAGTGTGGGTTCTGTCCGTGAGACAGTTGGCAACCCATCTTGTGACATAGGGATTTATACCTAATTTAATGAGTTTATCTATAATTCCAGAGTGGGGGGATGGTATCGAAAACCTTGGCGAGATCTAGATAGGCTGTGTGAACCACCTTACCCTCATCTATGGCTTTGGTGACTGTCTATCAGGTTTATGAGACATGATCTACCTTTTACAAACCCAAACTGGGTGGGGTCCAGAGTTTGGAGATTACCAGTGTCTTTGTTTATGAGTTCCATGATGATACATTCCATGGCCTTGCAGACCAGGCTCATCAGGCTAATGGGGCGGTTGTTCCCAGGGTCTGTCATGGCTCCCCCTTTGTGGAGTGGGATAGCCGTCATGGTGTGCCATTCAGTGGGCACAAAGTCTGAAGTGAGGCTATGATTGAACATGGTACTTAGGTGGGGTGCCAGTTCATTCTGTAGTTTGTGTAGAATGCAGCCTGGGATATTGTCAGTTCCAAGGGATGCTGTGTTCATGGCTTTGGAGGGTGTGTTTTTTTACCTGTGCAGCCGTGATTACAGGAACTTTGCATTCTTCCGGTATAGAGATGGGCCCTCTAGGGGGTGAGAGGGGGGTAAAGTTAACACTGAACCTATCTGCCAGGATGTTTTGCAATATCAGTTGGTTCTTTATATTTAGTGCCATTGTGCTGTAACTCAGAGCAGACCTGAGTGTTGCCATTGAGATTCTTGACATAGCTATAGAATGCTTTGTGGTTGTCTTTAGAGTCAGTGGCAATTTTGTTTTCATAATTAGCTTTGGAGGATTTTATGAGGGATCTCAGCTTCTTACTGAGGCTGATCAAGGAGCTCCTCCAGTCATGGGATTTTACTCTTTTTTGCAACAGCTTCTTCCTTCTGTTGTAGAGTTTATTTATGGCAGGGGACCACCAGATTGGCTTCCTTTTTTTTGGAGGATAGCATCTTGGTTCTGTTAGGGATAGCACGACCCATGCACTTGTGTAAGTGCTTATAAAGTGCATTTGTGTAGGATTCAGCAGTCATACCTCTATTGTCTGTCTGCATGGGTGTCATGAAGTTTGCCACTTCTGTCTTAAGAAGTGTGAAGTTCTATGGCTTTATAACATGGTCCTTGCTCTTCTTGAATATTTCATTTAAATTATTTCCTCTACTATAAGTCACTACAGGACATTCACTAAATTTCTTTTTCAACTCACTTGTTATAGTTCAGTCCCAACAGTTTATAATAACCCCCTTCCGTACTGTTATCTCTTAGTTAAAAGGCAATATCAATACTTTATTTTGTGTTGTTGCAGGGTTAGATATTGTTTGGCACCTGTATTCATTAATAAAGTAGGTGTATATAAATCCCTTCATTTTTTTCGTATCTCATTTCTAATTTTAATCAATAAATGGGAGGGGTATCCCCTGTTAAGGAACAAACCAATTAAATCTAACATCTCCATTTCAAATGTGTAATCATCACTAACCAACCTAGAGAGATGAACCATTTGTCCTTTTATAACTCCTCTCTTCTGGTGGGGTGGGTGGCAGCTATCAAAGTGTAACAACATGTTAGAAAACGTTTTCTTTCTAAAAATATTAGAGCACAATTCTTTAGTTTGCAAATGTTTGTAAAGCAGGATGTCCAAAAACTCTATTTTCTGGACCCCCACTTTATATGTAAATTCCAAGAAATTGGTGGTGCTATTTAAATAAGAAACAAATTCAACATGTATTTCCTCAGTACCCCACCACAGGATTAAAATATCATCCAGGAAACGTACCTATAGAATAATGTCATTCTTGAAAGGGGAATCAAAAACAAACCTCTTTTCCATTCAGCTAATACTAAGTTAGCATAAATGTGGGCATATTTTGCCTCCATAGCTACTCCTGACTTCTGCTTAAAATATTCCCCTTAAAAATACAAAAAAAAAATTGTTGTTCAATACTGTTTCCATCATCTCAATTAAAAGATTTATTTTTATATTATGTATGCCTTCCACATTTAACAGACTTTCACTGAAAGTTCCAGTACAATGTTGTATGGAATAACAGTAAAGAAACTGACAATGTCATTAGTAACAAAAATATAATCATCATCTTTGGGTGTAATTCTAGGCAGTGCCAAGAATCTTTCAGAATGTGTGCTTTGCTAGTTAATGCCTTCTTGCAATAAACATCTGCATAAGAAGCCAAAGTTTCAGTCTTTGAATATCTAGCAGCTACAATGGATCTAAATGGAGGATTGTTGGTGTCCTTATGGATTTAAGGAATACCAAATATTGTCAGAATTACTGGAAATTCCACAGTTAAAAAAATCTAATTCACTAGAATCAATAACATCCTGACAAAAAGAATCATATACCCACCAATCAATTTTCATATATGCCCTATTTACTTCATTAATGGACACCCTGTCATAAACTTTGTCATAATTAAGAATATCATACATTTTACTAACATATACACTTTGCAACATTGCTACTGCCCCTCCCCCTTTGTCAGGTTTCATAGCCCTATGATTTGCAAAACTTTTCTAATTTCAACTTCACATGTTTGTTCAAATGTGTTAATAACAGCATTCTGCACTGGTGTAAAGGTGCTTTTCCTTTTAAATTTCATATTGTCACACATATTAGAATCACTTTTAGCATCAAAAAACAGGGTCAGAATTAACTGCCTTGTATACAACTTTAAACTTGTTAAAACCCTAACAATGTCAAGCTGACTTTTAAGAAGGGGATCGACACTTGTTTAATTAACTGTCATTCAATTAAACAAATCTATATAAGGGAACTAATGGAAATGTGAATTTGACTCTGATGATACCTAAATATAAATAAGCAAAAGCGCTAAGTCTTTTGTAGAAAAGTGTACTTCCGTGGATGTCTGGGCATTGTGGTGAATTCTCTGTTTGGAACTTGTGTTTTACTAATCACCTAGTGTGATTTATTTGTTGATCATCTATTACCTGGGCCAATCCATCAAGCCTCTCTACAATGGCTGCTACTGGTTTAACAGATCAGATGCAGATGAGATCACAAATGTAACCTCAGATATCTGTGATGACTTAATGGTGTACTAAGATTCAAAATTTGGAACTGCCTTCATCCACCCTGATCTGCCAAAACCCATAGTTTTGCATCTAGCACTGAAAAGAATCTGGTAATTGGTAAGCAATTATGCCTTACTGATAGTTTCCAGTGTCTAATATTTCAAAATTATGAGGATCAATGCATTTCTAATCTTGTGAGGCTTCACAATACATACATTACAAATCTTTACTACCTGAAAACTTGCATCACACTTACTTGATTATTTGATTTCATAACTTATACTTTAAATGCACAGATTTTTAGAATGCATGTACTGGAGATGCTTAGTTTACACTATATAATTTTTATTTATTTATTTATTATTTATTTGACATTTGTTGACCAGGGTGGTCCAGCTGAGCGAAGCCCTTTTTCAGAGGAGACCTGGGGAGAAAAGCTCCACAAATACATAGACAGTGCAGTGCATAACTACAAAAAACATAAAAATATAGATATATACAACAAGAATGACAATTTAAATCAATCTGTACAGATTAGAGATATGATATGAGATTGTTAATAGATTCTAAGGATCAGTGATGTGCAGGCTGTTACAGTACAGAGTGAATGTTACACAAATAGAAAAAATAAAAGCCATTCTTTATCTTCAGTTCTCCTGCATAGAAGCAGTAGGAAAGAAAAATGTTAGGTACAATTTTATGTATTTATGTGTATAGTAAAATGCAGGTACAAGGTAGAGTAAGATAGAAGAAGTAGGAGTAATACAGTGAGTTTGGGTGGGAGAGAAAGGAAATAGGGCGATAATGGTGAGGGAGGGAGAGGGAGACAGGTTAGACAGAGCAAGATCAATCTGGGAGATGTTTACACTGACATAGTCTTATATTGCTTAGGTGTTTTTTTAAGCATTTATGAACTGATATTTGGACTTAATGATTTGAATGTCAAGTGGAAGTTTATTCCAGTTTTCAGCTGGTGAATAGCTGTAGAGGTTTTTACTGAATTTGATCTTTGGCTTGTGTATAGTAAGGAGATGTTGTTCAGAGCTTTTAAGTGTTCTAGGTGGGGAGTTTTAGGAGATAATAGAGGTAATGCTGGGACAGAAACATGGCTGGTACAGTATTGAGTGAACTATCTGAAGTTAAGAGAGAAGAAGATTATGGGGAAGCTCTAACCACTTACGTTTCCTGAGAGTTAAGCAGTGATGAGAAAAGTATGGGAGTTCAGCAGCAAATTTAGCAATCTTGTTGTAGGTGGTTTCTAATTTAGAGAGAAGTGAGGTTTGTAAGTTGGTGAGTATTTGAGACACATAAAGAAGGGTTGGTAGTAGGCAGGCATGAGATAGAGCAGTCTTGACATTACTAAACAAAATGTTTTTATTCCTGTAGAGCGGTCCTAGTTTTTGGTGTTTTTTTTATATTACTGAGTACATGTTGGTCAAATTTTAGCTGGTCATCAATAATAATGCCAAGTAATTTGGTGTAAGTATTGACCGTGATAGGTATGTTACTGTGGGGAAGAGTTAGAGAAAGAGGGTTTTAGATGATACACTGTTTTGGGGACAAAAATCAAGAGTTTAGTCTTCTTAGGGTTTAAAATTAGTTGGCTTTGGTTGAGCCATTTTTCAACAGACAAAAAGAAATTCTGAGCTGTGATATGTACATCGGAAAGGGTATCAGCAATGGTGATGACTGTGGAGTAATCAGCATACTGTACCAGAGAAGACTGAGGAGTGGAGATAAATAATTGATTAGTAAAAATACTAAATAGTAATGGGCCTTGTATTGAGCCTTCAGGAACTCCCACGTTTATAGGGAGTTCTGGAAAGATAGCAGAAAGCCATTTTACAGACTGGAAGTGATTGCTAAGGCAGCTAGAGAACCAAGAGATTATAGAGATAGATACTTTGAGTTCAGAGAGTTTATTTAAGAGGAGAGGTTGAGAGATGGTGTCAGAAGCTTTTGAGAGGTTAAGAAAGAGGCAGGAAACTAGTCTGTTCTGGTCTCTGGCATTAGAGATGGTGTTGATAAAGGAGATGAGGGCAGTAGAGGTACTGTGACTAGGGCGAAATCCATGCTGGGTAGGAGTGATTAGGTTCTCTTGTATGAGGTATTGTAAAACTTGTTTGTGAACACATTTTTCTAGGATCTTTGAGAGGGGTGATAGAATTGCAATGGGCCTAAAGTTGGATATTCTGTGGAACTGCTACCTATGGATGGGTAGGGTGAAGAATTATTTCCAGATTGCTTGTACTTTAGCCTCAGTAATAGATCGGTTAATGAGAATGAAGATGGGTAGGGCTATGGAGTTGGCTGCTTTCTGGAGAAAGAGTGGAGGAAGATCATCTGCTGAGGAGGAGCATGACTTAAGTTTAAGAAGTAGGGATTTAATATAGTTGGTAGATACAGTTTTCAGGATGAAGGCTGGGGAGATGGAGGCATTTGGTGGGTTGGTGGGTGAAGTAGAGTAAGAGTTAGAGATAAGATGGTTGGTTAGTTTACTGATGGAGTCTATAAAATAGGAGTTAAAATTAATAGCAGTTTGGATAGGAGTATTTTCAGAGCTAGATTGGGGAGAGGCGGGGTTTCCAGGATGAAGAATATGGTGAATTGCATGCCAGAATTTCTTTGGGTTGTTTATGTGTGCGTCAGGAGGGTTGGTGTAGTAATTTCTTTTATCATTGGTGACAGATTTTTTAGCAATGTTCGCAGGTGTCTATACTGTTGGAGGTGGGAGTGGTTTTAGTCCAGAGCTTCCAGGATTTATCCCTCCAAGACATTACGGTATGGGTGGAGTTTGTGAGCCAAGGGGATGCAACTGATTTTATTCTAATATTACATATGGGGGCTAGGGAGTTAAGTATGTTAAGGAATATTTTGTTAAATTCCAATACTGCATCATCATCAAGGGGTAAGTGTCTAAGGAATGACCAGATGATAGCTGAGAGCAGGCTGTTTAGTTTGTTTGAGTCAAAGTTGTTTAATTTTCGACATGCTTTGAACTTGTGAGGTTTATACATGTGAGAAGAAAAATGGAGGATTTTAATAGGGCAGTGGTCACTAAGGGTATCAGGTAGGGTTTCAGGGAAATTATACTTACGGGGGTGTGATACTAGAATCCAGTCAAGAAGAGATGAATGATTAGTGGATTTACAGGTATAAGCAGGGGTGGATATTAGTTGTGTAAAACCATGTAAATTAACAGAGGCAGATGGGGATTCAGAGGAGAGAGTTAACCAGTTAATGTTGACATCTCCAAGGGTATAGTTTTGTTGGGGAGGTCAGTGGAGAGTGAGAAAAGTGTACCTTTCAGTACTGCAATGTTATCACCAGGTGGAATGTAGATTACAGCTATATTTAGTGAGGTGTGAGTATTCAATTTACAATTAGCTTCAATAATTTCTACAGGTGAGGCTGGGGAAGAGGGGATAGTTAGTGGGGTAAGGGTAAGTTTGTCAGAGAATATGACAGCAATGCCACCACCTTTTTTATGGATTCTATCTAGTCTTAAAATGTTGTAGCCAGGGATGAGGATGTATTTGTCTGGAATATGGGGCTTTAACTGAGTTTCACAGAGAGCTGTTATGTCTAGGGAGTGTACAGATATCCATGAGTGGCATTCAGTGTTTTTGTTTATTATACCTCTCATGTTAATAGAATATATAGAGATGTGGTTAGCTGGGGTATAGGAGTGGAGAGGGGTATACTGTGTGGAGGTTTTAAAATGTGGGGAGTGCTGGGCCTGGGTTAGGGTGTATGTCATCTGCAAGTAACAGGGACAAGGGATTAGGGATTGGATATGGAGAAGGGGTGTATAGTAGATAGTGTTTAGGTTTTCCTTTTTGGAAGTTGACTTAGGAGTGCTTAGCTTTGAGTTAACAGGGAAGGTTTTTACCAGAGTGGTTGGTAATGTGTTTATATGTGAGTGGGGGAGTTGTGTGAAAACTGGGGGATTGGTAGAGGTAGGTGACTGGTAGTTATGTTTAAGGGGAAATCTATATGTGGTGAGGTTATATAAGATTGTAAGGGTAGAAGCAGTTAGAAGTGCTTGGAGGAGGGTGATATTTGTCATTGTGGAGTGTTGAATAGATAAAGGGAGTTGTATGAGTAGAGGAGATGTAAATAGGATAAGTAATAAGAGCAGGGAGAGTTATAGTGTGATAGCTAGAGGAGGTGATGTCTAAAGAGGAGTATTGAGGAAGGCAGGTTGAGGTAGAGGTACAAAAAATGGAGGGGGCTATGTGGTTGGAGATTAGGGGTTGGAGGGAGGGATTAGCAGGGGTGTGGCTTACAAGAGGTAAGAATAAAAGAAATTATGTCAGGGGTGGGTGAGAACAGGGGGTAGGGTAGGGGAGTGTAGTGAGCCTGACCATAGGGGGTTGGCCTGACTGAACAAGGTAAGTGGATGGTTTATAAAAACAATCTGGGAGTTTATACAGGAGAGTCAGAAATCAAGGGGGTTAGTGTAGGAGTGAAATAGGGAGAGTGATACTAGAAAGGCCTGGCACCTGGATCCTATGTCCCTAGTCAGTACAGGCACTAATAGGCAAGTGTAGTATTCACATATGAGGAAAAATCAAAAATATTCTACTTGTAACTGTATAAAGGAGTGTCGGGAAACCTGCTAAGGTGGGCTAGTTAAGTGAACCGCTTTATCTGGTGGAACAGTGTCATCTAGTGAGGGGAGAGAAGAAAAGAAAAAAAATTTAAAAATAACTAGCCTAAGGAGGAGGGTCAGGACCTAAGAAAGGAGGAGAAATCAGGTGGGGGAATGAATGCTCTCGAGAGCCCTTTATGTGATTGTGCAAGCCCAAGCTAAAGCAGAAGCCTTAAGTCCAAGTTAGCTAAATGAATGAAGTCCAAACAAGTAACGTCAGGACTGGGACCACAGAGGTCACAAAAAACATAAGCAGCATGTACATTGTTAATTACAGAAAAGATATCATCCTGAAAAATATATGATGATATGGAGCTTGGCAATGGTCCAGCAATTATTCAGTGTAGTGCCATCCAAACAACCAGGCTGGTGAGGGGTAGACCAGCAGTTATTCTATTTAAGGGGTGGCTGAAAAGAAGTGAGAGAAATAAAATAAAAACACAATACCAATAAAAAGCACTTAATACAGGGAGGAAGCAAAGCAGACTGTATTATAATGAAATATACAGAAACTACAGGTTAATAGGTAAAATGAAGTAGAAGAAAGAAACAAAAAGAATGTATGTGCAGGACTATAAGCAGCAGATATAGGTGGAAGAAAAATAAGGAGAGAAAATATAAGATTAAGCCACAAGAGAGCAGCTTATGCACAATTAAGAAAAAGCACAATGCTTGGAGTGGAAACACAGGTCATGAAGAAGCAGGGCAGGGGGAGTTTTGGAGGTAGAATACAGCATATACAGCGTGGAAAGGGAGAGGATTAGATGGAAAGTATAGCTAAAAAGGAAAACAGAGTGGAGAATGAAACCAGAGTAAAAAAACAACCAACAAAGAGCAGATGCAGTAAGAAGCATTGCAATCCATTGGTTCAGAAAGATGTAGTAAAAGGAATGAAATTGGAGAAAATAATAAGGCTAGAACATTTTACAGCAGTAATATGATGTTAAACACAGTAAAATAAAATAGTAATTTGTTGATTAAACACAGTAACCCAAACCCTGCATCAAAATGTGTGCATCTACACTTTTAAGCCAGTTTAACCATGGGTTGTATTAATGAAGCAGTTAGGACATTAACTTTAAACTGCAGCAATGCACACACAAACCAGAATATCTGACTCTTGCTCCCCATGTATGAGGGGGAAACCTACCACATCATAGACTTCATTATTCTTAGCCTGACAGCATTTTACCCTAGAGAAGGGGTGACTAGTGAGAGGAGTTGTAACATCTTTTTCCCACTTTCTGAAAGGTTCATTAACCTTAGATCACATCCATTAACAAATGCATACATATGCCACAGCAATAATAGTGCTTTTACCTGATTTTGGCAAATGTATTGTTTGACAATACTAGTACAATGCCAGATTACTGACTACTGTGTAACAGTGATCAAATAAGAGGATGGTAAGTCACTTATATCCACAGATGGCATCCATACCCATCAATTATATTCAATTTGTCATGCGTACCTCATATGTCAGATTATGGCAAACAAATCGTCAAAATAATAAATTGTTCTATCTTACTTTACACAAATGCACAATAGGCTTGTAAAGCCAAATCATTGTTTAAATTTAGCAAATGACAACAAAATCAAGTTACTTTCATCCACAAATAGCTCCAACTATACCCAACAATTAAAACACTTATTTTTACATATTAGACATTTGACTGTGATAAAAATGATGGGGATATAATGAATTTTAACTTTGCTCTACACAAACAGTAGCCATAAATTAAAGTATTCAAGGTTACTTTGCATAAATCAGTTAAGCCTGCCAGGCCAGAATAATGAATAAACAACAATTATATCTAATTTGTATGTGTACATTTCAGATGTCCAGCCCTATCAAAATGTAATTTCTGGGAAACAATGGCCCAGATTCAAGAAGAGATTTAAATATTGCTCTCACACATTTGGAGAGTTTCTAAAACAATAGATTTGCATTGCACTCATTTTTTTTAACTATATAATGTCAAAACTCAGATGACTGTTATAGTAAACCTCTTCAGTCGATCAGAAAACCACACATTTTCAATGAAAAAAAATTGAGACAAACTCAGGGACATTCACAGCTCTAAACTTATTTGCTTAAAGACCAGAGACAAAGACAATATAATGGAGGATAAATGTACATAAAATGGACAGATTTTTCAATTATGACCAAAAAGAAGTACAAAACTTCAATGTCTAACATTACTGGCTACTGACAGTTCTTATAAAATATAGAAGAATAACAGGCTGTGCATCTAAATGCATTTTCTGAACCATAAGAATCACAAAGGTTTAATGTCTGCCATTACTGATTGTCTGCATTTCATTTCAAGTGAAAAGAACAACAGGCTTTGCATCAGGTTGCATTTTCTAAACAGTAAAAAGTATGAAACTGTCATGTCTGGCATTACTGACTAAAGCTCACTTAAATATTAATAGAACAATTGACCTTGCATCAACACATATTTTGTTTCTTCACATTTTTTTCAACACATAACATAAACAAACTATTACGGAATCATATAAAACAAAGAATTTAACTCACACTATAAAGTTCATCTATATATTTAGAAAACTTTAGCTGATTATTAATTATACTTTTAAAGCAGAGATTTAAGTTATATCCAACATTTACATTTTAATTTAAAGTCAGATGTTCTTGATTATATAGAATTTATTTCATTATGTTAGACAACAGTGCCAGTTTTAATACAATCTGAGAAATTTGGACAAATATAATTTTTCCAGTTTAAGTTAATTACCTTTCTAGCTATAGCTAGAAGTGCCCAGATAAAAGGATATTTAGAAAATTAATGCATGTATAGATTGGAGTGTTAGAAATCAGAAGAAAATCTGATATTATATATTTATTCATCCAAAGAGCCTTAAGACTTCAGTCTTTTCCCAATATTTTTTACATGCATAGAAAATATGAATACAGTCTGCTAACAAAGTATATTTTCACATTTCCAACAAATACCTTTAGTTTTATAAAGTTTAGGATGTGAGAGAGAAAACTTATCCCAGGATTCATGAAGCTTGCTCCAGGCGCAGGCGTAGCATAGGCGGAATAACGCCAAATATGGCCGTCGAGCGATTCAGGTACGATCCAATTCCACGTACACTACCGGCATACGCCAGAACTGCGCAGCCCTCAGCATAGGTATGCTAATCACCCCATGCGCAGTGTCGCACCATGCAAATGAAGGCATATAGCAATTCATGAAGTGGTGCAGGCGTAGCGTAAGCCCACGGAAATGTAAACCAAAAAACACGGTTTACATTTTCCCAAACAGAACATTGGAGCTATGGAAGCGGACCAGACTCATGTATTACAAAGTTAACATATGCCAATGGCTAAATTCACAGCCAATGGCATAAGAAAAGATGCACAACACCTAAAAAACAACATTTAATGTCATGTCCACAGTAACACACAGTACAACCGCAGGGTATGTGTGCGCAAACAGGAACACAAAGAAAATATATACAAATGTCATAAAATCGCAATGTAATACAAATCAGGTTCTCACCATAATACGCAATGGTAAGCATGGTACACCACAACCAAGGTGCAAGGGTTGCTAAGGGCCTGCGACAGTGTTCAGCGCGGTAACTATGAATTAGTAGTCAATGCCATGCAAATGAGGCAGGTAATACTGAATCACAAATGTCCCACCGAATGAATGATGTACCATACGGTGCAGTGCTATAACACCTGGCTCAGAGGAGATGCATGACATCAGCAGGGGGGTGTGCCACCGTAGCAGTAAGCACATTGGAGCAATGCAAATCTGACCTGGCCGTTTCTAAGCAAAGCTGAAGGACAGGGGTGGCGAGGAAGGTAGAGAATCATTTAGCTGAGAGCACATATGGTGCCCGAAAGCGCATGTATACGGGGATGAAAATGTGCCCAAAACCCAGTAAGTGGATGCACGCACAGCAAACAATAGCACAAATAGGAAGGACAGGGGAAGAAAAGAAGGAAATGCCGAAGTAGGGTAAATGGAGTACTACTGAGCAATCAACACCAATCAACTCACGGCGGCCAATCGACGGCAGCTGACAAGTCTGCTTGCAGAAACCTGCAAAACAGGATAGGGGAGGCATTGGATTGCAAAGAAAGGAGGGGAGGCATTGGATTGCAAAGATAGGAGATCTGTTATAGCAGAGCAAAGCAAACTGACAGTAGACCAGCAATAGAACACATTACGCAAGATAAGCCAGGTCTAGGAAAGTATACATGAAAGCAGGCTGCTGGATGCATGCCAGAAAATGGTAGGTGGAACGTGCAGAAATGTAAAGGGAAGGTCAAGAGGTAATCCATGGCAGCCAAATGTAATTCAACACCAAAGGCACCACAATAGTATTTTCGGTAGTAAAACACATAAGGTACACTGTAGCTACGATCGTACATACACACCCTATGACATCATCGGTGTTCACAGCACAATAGTATAAAGCGTGAAAGCACCCTACACACACCTGTGTATTCCCAAACACTGCACCATAGGTGTAAACACACAGGGAACTTTTAAAATGTACATGTTGGGAGCTGCCATAGCTGTGATTCATCAGCATGTGTTAGAGACTGACGGTGTTGTGGAGGATGATACCGACAACCACCGCAGGCCCCGGAGGAGGAGAAGAGTGTTCAGACCAAGGGTAACTTACCAGGGGCTACATGATCTGCAGATAGTAGAGTGTTACAGGGTGGACAGGGACATCTTACAGCAAATAGTGGAGCTGTGCCAGCCACGCCTGAGAACCAGAAACAACAGAGGGGAACCCATCCCAGTGGATACAAAGGTATGTGTAAGCTTGCGAATACTAGCCACAGGTACCTTTCAAAGGCCAACTGGAGATATAATTGGGATCTCACAGGCATCAGCATCCAGGGTACTACACCAGTTCCTGGATGCCATGTTACCACATGCCAATGAGCATATATACTTCCCCCGAACTCAGGAGGAGTTGGCCAGCAATATGCGTCACTTCCACCATGTGGTACACTACCCGGAGGTAATGGGTGTGATAGACTGCACGCACATACATATCAAGTCACCACCCGGTGAGCATGGTAGGCGCTACATAAACTGCAAGGTATTCCACTACATCAACTGCCAGGTCGTATGCAATGCCCAGGGCATTATCATGGATGTGTGTGCTGGCAGCCCTGGAAGCTACCATGACTCCCATATCTGGCATGCCTCACAGCTGTATCAGGTATTTGTCAGGGGGGATATCCCACATGGCCACCTTGTGGGGGATGCTGGCTATGCACTGGAGCCGTGGATGATGACTTCCATCAGAAATGCACACACACCCATGCAAGAGCGCCATAATGAGGCAAACGCACAAACCAGAATCATCATAGAGCATGTGTTCTGGATGCTGAAATCACAGTTCCGGTGCTTGGACACATCTGGTGGAGCCTTGCAGTACTCTCCAGGCACGTGTGCCCACATCTTCATAGTATGTGCCATGCTACATAATATGATCCTGCGGAAACAGCTGCAGCAGGGACAAAATGGTGAAGGCCCTCATAGCCCACTGCAATTGCCAAGGCCATCACAGGCACAGAGGGATTCAGACCACAAACACACTGTAGCAGCCCCAGTAGGCAGACGGAGGCGTGCCCAATATGCCTACGCCTTGGCAAAGAGGGAACGTATAGCACATACTCTGGCAGTGTAGGCCCTTACGGACTGACACACCTCTCCACCTGCACACACAGTAAAATGGATGGCACACAAACACGACCACCTGTAAATTGTAATGTATAGGTGGCCCACTGTGTGAATCCTACATAGGCAGCCCTCAAACATTGTACACACAACAGCTATTGGAACACGGAATGTCAACACCTGAACAGTACATGTGCCTATCAGCATATGTTGGTACTGTGTGTATAGGTTCCCAGGTACATTGGTAGGTACATGCCCAATTGTCAGAGGCCATACACCAAATGGGGCAAACAGTGTCCGCTGTCGCCACAACATCGAGAGTAACCAACTGTCGCTTAGAGGAGCAGAGGCAATCGTGGGAGCACATGTGTGTAAGCACTGTTCTGCACACACTCAGCACGGATTCCCTGCTGCGTTAATGAGGGGCTTCACATAATGTAATCATGGATGTTGTGTCAAGGCATGGGGTGTACCCATGACAGGTATTTGTCACCCCAGCATGCTCCACCTACGGTCGCTTGAAGGTGTAGCACAGTATCATGTGTGGCTCACTGTGATATACATACACAATGCCGGAGCACATCCAGTAAGCATCACATGAACATACCATTAACTGGACTCATCAATATGTAAACTAACTGAGTTACCCATGTGAGTGCAGTATGGAGTAACAGCCATAGTATACTCCACATACAAAATGACATAACACGTGTACAAATCCCAGATGTCCAAGTGTTAAATGCAGTGACCGTCGTGCATGTTCCCGGTCCCACATCCTGCAAGGGATGTAACGTAATCCCGAAGGCACGAGTAATGCATGTTGGATGCAGGTCATCAGATCATGTTTAGCACACGTTAGCGGGAATTTGCGTTGCCCACTGCTGGTAAGCGACGTTTAAATATGACTATACGGATATGCGTGAAACATGGCTAAACTTCTCCCAATATCACGCAGATCATGGTCAGTGATGTCCAGAACAGGTGAAACCAGCATTATTCACCCCTGTACTAATAGCGCCTGCTCTGCAGGGTAAAACGACCACTGCCAGGAGTAGAACACACAATCATGTATACAATCACCTAACACTATTGCTAGCCAAGATGTACCTACGGTAGGGTTGCCACCTCTTCAAATGACCAATGTGGGACATACATCAGATGTCTGCAGGCCAACACATACATCTGGCCAGCACAAAAATCAGAACTTCACTGTTTTGCCTAGATAAAAGCTTATTCTTGTAATGTTTACTTACTTATTCTGTTTCTATAACATATAGGTGGCTCAGATACAGAATAACTGTTTTATGCAACTATTACATAAACTATAGGAAATAAGTATGTCCTAAAATCTCAGGACATTTGCCATGTTTAAAAATATTTTGCAGGACACAACTGCCCAAAGAGAGACTGTCCCTCGCAAAGCGGGACAGCTGGTAACCCTAACCTATGGCAGGTATGTAATGTGACAGGTACAGACACAAACGTGCGGAGTCCAGGAAACGGTATACACCGACAAGTACACAATGAAAGGTGTAGCTTGCCTGTCACTTTCCCTGTCAGATATATATATATATATATATATATATATATATATATATATATATATATATACACATATATTTAATACAGATAGAAAGAGCGATAGAGTGATATATGTTGATATATATGGATTCGCCGATATCTGCAAATATATAGATAGGTCAACAACATTTATAACACCTTGGAGGTACAAATAAATAGGATACCGCCAACTATGGAATGTGTAACATACCGATACGTGTAAACACGAGGCTGAAAGACCGAAAGAACACAGTACTGGAACAGTAGAACCGCAAGTACTACTATGACAATATGAAGGGACATTTAGTTACCGCTGCCGGTGTTGCGGTCCACATAGGTACTGTGTTCAACTGTGTTTGTGAGTGCCGTAGTCTGTGTATGTGTGTGTTGAGGATGCCGTGTGCGTTTCTGTGCGACTGTAATGTGTGTGTGTCTGCATCGTGTGTCTGTTAGTGCCAACTCGGAGGTAGATCATTACGGTAGGTGTGGGTATAGCTAGCCATAGGCATACGGTTACCACCTGTCCCACAGTAGGAGGGACAGCCCCTCCCTGGGCAGGTGTGTCCTGACATAAAACATTACAAAGGGCAAATGTCCGAGATTGTAGGACATTATTATGCCCCATATATTATGTAATAGTTGCATGAAATAGTTATGCCTGTATGTAAGAAACGTAAATGTTACATGCACTATGATAAGTAGCCAAAGTCCCACAACAATAGGTATGTATTGAGGATAAAAGTATGTGCTATTCTGTGTACTGACCGTGGCTATGTGTCGGCCTGTAATCACCGCTGTGTGTCCCGCAAGAGTCCAACAATGGCCATATGAAAAGGTGGCAACCCATGGCAAAGAGGTTCTGTCACCAACACAACTGCAATGACTGCAAATATCTGGGACAGAAATACACGGGATAGCTGTTATTTAGAAATATCCCTTTACATATCGCTGCAATTCCTGAGGTATGGAAGTATCAACCTCACCTGCATACTATATAGAAACCAATTAACAATGGCCCAATGTAAAATCCTGTAACATAAGTCTACTAACTGATAGCTCTTTAATTAGGGAAGGGGCCCACACACATATATATCTGTAATATGTAGAAATGCAAGCCCCACAAACCTGTATATGCTACGTACACCCACCGACATCCCCCACACTAGAAACTATAGCAATACAGACTGTAATTACAGCACAAACATCCATTCAGTCAATTACATCTGCAGAACGTCAACATACCTTGTGAGAGACACAATTAAAGGCGCCATGCAAAATTGTAGCCATTGTAACATGGAACAAATGGCGATGTTACAGGTTTTGTTTGCAATAGTCCGTTATCAGACAGTTGGGATGACAGGTACACCCACATGTTGAACCACATACTCTAGCCATCACACACAATCCACGGGGGACATGAATCCAAAGTATACTTGTCTCTACACATACAGTTGCAATTACACACAACAAAACACAATACAGGCCGTCTCCCCAAAGGTAGGGCAAATGGGCAACGCCCAAGTGAAGAATTCAATTATACCCCACTGTTGCCGCGTAATTGGTGAATGGAGTAGCTGCACAGCTGATGTGCAAGTAATTAGTCACTCAGGAACACCAATTGGCAGCAGGAAACCACATGTTACAGGTATCGACATATATAAGGATGACTTGCCAGACATTCAAACCGTATGCTCATACCATATAACTGTTTAAACAGTGTAAGAGAGATAGAGACGAAAGTCCGGAACGATAACAAGGTATGTAGAACACTCGGTATGTAAGTGTATGTATAGCATGTTTTGTATTAATTATTTAGTGTATGTATAGTCTGGTTTGCATTAATTAAAAGTGTCCGCAATGCATAAAGTGAGAAAAGGTATTTATGTAGTGATGTCTTGCTGAGCATACTAACGCTTGTAGAAACTGTGCGTCCAGCAGTGGGCCACAAGGTAAACATCACAGACACCACAAGGGATGCTACATGAGGGCTTTAAACAGAACAATTCCATACAACCCGCTGTCAGTGGTAGAGTATGTCCAACAAGTACGTGCCATAGCAAGGGATAATATATGTTGATATACTGTCACAGTAGGCATGTGTATGGGCATATAACGACAATGACATGTCTATTGTGGTCCCGCTGTGCAAGTATGCTTTGCATTATGGGATACTATGTAAAATATGTGTAATGTATAGTATTGTAGGTAGATATGTCAGATATTCTACACAGCATAACAGGCATATCATGCATACCAAAGGTATCGTCTATTGGCATGTACAATAACAGGATACATATGGCTTGCAGTCATGGGACATTGTAATAGCATGATAGCTAATCTAAATGGAAGGGCTACAAAGTAACCATGCACAAAGGACATGTAATAGCTTCACAGGTTCATAGTGGGGTAGTATGCAGTCTGGCAAGTCTATGTGTAAGCGCAACTACAGTGTTCACACCAGTGGCACCTCTCTAGGGTAGTGTCCTGTGAACAGCAGAGCCATGTGTTACCTGCACGTCTGCACAGTACAGCCACTGCAGTGATCCATGGTGTGCATGTGTCTCCCATCCACCAAGTGAGGTATCACATGAACAGTGCTACTGAGTGTCCCTGCGTGATGTACATAGGAATCATGTTCCAAAGCATGGTGTGTGTCCGGTTTGGGAATGTAACCCTCGAGCACATCCCACTCATCATTGCGTGTGTGCACATATCCATGAGCATGTTGCTCACAGTGGCTTTTGCTTATGTCGCGTATGTGGAGTATATCCATTAATACTGTTGTGGACATGGGCCCTGTCTGTTCAGCAGAGGTCACCCCTGAGTATATAGTATGCAAATGTGTACAGACGTGGTGTCCATAGTTCAGCCGCATACTTTAACTGTCGGAGCTCAATAAACGTCATGGCGTGTTAATGTTGTGGTATGTAAAGCTGTAGCTGTTGTGTAAGGTACACCCTAAACAGGGTGCTGTACCCTTGAATGTGTGTAGAAGTCTGGAGTTCAGAGGTACAATGGGTGCCTATGTACCAGCTACACACCCAGTACAGATAAGTGTGGCCACGTAGAAGGATATCCACGCCACAGTGGCGATATGGTAATCACAGGAGTGGGTGCGACATACATGTGTACTATGAACACGTACAATGTGACATGTATGTAGGGGACTACCACCTATGTGACAGTCAGTGGGTGAATGGTGTAATGCAAAGGTGATGTTCATGCACCTTGTGTCATGCAGCTTGAGGCCATGATATTCATATCAGGTATCGGTCACAGTGACACCCATATGGATGGAGTCAGTATCAGCTGGTGGATCAATCATGGTGCTTTGTATGCAGGGCTTTGTAAAGCTAGGCAGGGAAAGTCCCTCTGTGCTAGCCTGTACCTCAGGGAAGCATATACTGAACATGAGGGGTCCTATGACTGAGGACTGTGGTATGTCAAGTGTAACTGAAATGCAGTAGGTGCTATGGCATGCTACCCTCATTGTGTGTGTCCTGTCCATGAACCACGTTGCATAACATCCTGAGACATAGGGTACGATGTGCAGGTGGATGTGTATTTTGTCAATACCAGAATGGAGAACGGTGCTGAAAGGCAATGAGAGGACAATGTAGGCTGTGTGGACCCCCGTACCATCATCAACTACCCTAGTAACTGTATGAAAGGAGTCCATCAGGTGTAGGAGCCATGCTCTGGCCCTAACAAGTCCAACCCGGGTGGCATCAAAGGACCAGAGCCCAACAATGTCTCTGTGAATGACGTCCATGATGATGTACCCCATAGCCATTCAAAACAGTCCAGTCAGGTGTGTAGGACAATAGTCCCACTCGTGCATTGTGGCGCCACCTGTGTGGAGTGTGATAACTGTTGCTGTGTGCCATTCAGGGGCCACAATGTCTGATACAAGGCTATTACTGAATATGGTGGCCTAGTGGGGAGACATGTCGTTCAGAGGTTTGTGGACATCACAGCCTGGGATTTTGGAAGGTGACATGGGGCCAGTGTCCCAGGACATGTAGAGTGCAGGTTAGTACTGTGTAGGTGTGACCGCAGGGACATCGCAATGTTCCTGCATGGATTGTGGCCCTGTAGTGAGTGAGAGGGTGTAATGTTAGCATTGAATCCATCCGCCAGCATGTTGCCAACATCACCTGGTTCTGTAATGTTCCTGAGTGACTTTTGTATGTGAGAGCAGATGTGGGTATTGCCATTGACTACTGATATACCATCATAATGCCTTGTGGTACACCCCGGAATGTGTCACAGTAATGTTGATGTAGCTAGTCTTGGAGTATGTGATGAGGGATCCCGTGGCCCTACCGAGGCTGACCAGTGAGCTACCCCACCCATGTGATTGTACACCACTGTGCAACAGCCTCCACCCATTGTTGTAAATTATGTCCATGGAACTTGACCACCAGAGTGGCGTCTGTTATCTGGTGGGTACCATCATGGCTCTGTGCGGAATAGCATGATCCATGCAGTTGTGTACGTGCTAATGAAGTGCACTGGGGTATGTTTCAGCATTTGTATGTGCATTGCCCATCTGCACGGGTGTCAAGACGTTAACTACCACTGTCATAAGACGTCTGTAGTAGGTGTTGTAGTACTCATGTACTGTGTATGCGGTGAAGGGTGTAGTGTCGGGATGTGGCTAACAAGGGTGATTAGCATATGTTTGGAATCCACCAATGAGGGGATAACTCCAGGTGTGGAACACCAGTCACATGTTGGTAGTGTTCATGTCAAGGATAATGTTGGTCTTGGAGGTGGTGTGTATGGGTTGATCCAGCCGAGTGGAGGTTATGACTCACGGATGTGTCGGAACATGAGTGGCTATCCCAGTTAAGTGTGGGGTAGTGTCAGTCTCACATCAGCAGTAGCTGTCTGAGCCCTACTGTCCAGTACACCAACAAATGAGATCTGGTAACTGTGGGGTATGTTGTTGAATCCGTAGCTTGTTACAATGTGTTTAGTGGTTCCGGACACACTTAGTTGCATGTGGAGCACCTCTGATGCATTGTGCTAAGTAACTAGCCAGGATGTGTGTACAACATAGTGGAATATGGGAACACCTCAGCCGTGGGTGTGCCGATCCAGGTACGTGCCTGAAAGGTATGGTCTGTCTATAACCTGTCATTGCAGGTGTGCTCTGCAGAGCCTAGAGGTAGGTCCCAGTCACTGCAGAGATATTGAAGTGGTGCATTATAAGGTGTGCCTTGCCGGTGTGCGTCACAGAGGAAGATGTCAAGCAGTGTGTCACATGACCCCATGTTTTGCATGCCAGTTCCCATTCTGCCGGTGACTGTTATTGGAAACTGTACAAGACAGGCAGTATAGAAACAGCAAGAGCCTTACATGTGATCTGTACTCCCAGGGCTGACAGGTGCAGGTCATCTGTGCCAAAGCATTGTGTTGTTTGACCAGGTCAGTCAAAGCGGACAGATACCAGATGCCTGTGGAATGACAGCAGAAGCATAGGTAACTGTTGAAGTGACACAGTCAGTTGTCGTACAGTGGTATCAGGTCCAGATGAATGCATAATGCTCCTCAGGGCTTGGCCCACACCTTCAGGGCTACAAGACTGGTGAGCTATTGCATGTCCCTGCACACGTAGTCTGTGAAGTGGCATCTCAGGGCAGTCACACTAACATGGAGAATGACAGTCACATTGTACCTGGTGAGGTCTGGCATGGGTGCATAGGTTATGTTGCAGAACCAGTTACCCGACAGCAAGATGTAAGCGACTATTGCCTTGTGTAGCCTGCTGAGTGGAACAGCAGTGTGACCGCCTACAGAGTCACCTATGGCTGGTGTGTTGTGTATGTTATAACACCCTATTGGCTGTATGTGATGGGCACACATGAGTCTGTGGGCTATAAGTTGGTGATGTTGTGTTCGGTGATGGGGGCTGCCTTTGGTGCCTACACAGAGTATGGAGAGGTACTGCACAAGTTGCCCTCGTATGTGTGGCCTGTGGTGCAGATCATGTGAGACTATGTGATGAGTGGGGTGTGTTGCGAATGTTACACATCCCACATGACTGTCAGGTGCAGTCAGGGTTGGTGACAGCATTACCCCCAGCAGGGCTGCATATGTGCATCCCCCACAGGCTGTAGTGTCGTATGTTGGGAGGTGAGCATTGAATGTGTACATGAGACAATTGCTCTATTGCCACATGTACAACATATCCATCTTATAGACAGGCAATAGCACTGGTACGTGAAATTGGACATGCCTGTATATACAACCATGTCTCACAGGATATGTGAGTTACGTGTGTACAACAGCTGTTGTACTGTAAGCAATCTGGAAATGTGAGGACAGACAGTGTACCTGTGGGAAATGGTGTGGAATGGGTGCTATATTAATCAGTAGCTCATGACATGCTCACAAATTCTGAACAAGTGCTGAGCATGAACATACAATACAGATAGGGTGTTGGATAATATCAACCCACAAGTGGTGACGACAGTCATAATGGGTGGCACTGCACTATAACCCTGCTGAGTATGGTCTGCATGTTCATGAACCATTATCAATGTAGATGTTAGCAGTACAGATGTACAAGACAGTACGGATGTTTGATTACAAATACCTTTGTATGTCACAGGAGTGCTCTACCAGTGGCCTGTTGACAGACTCACAACTACAAAAGGTGCCAGAGTGACATGTGCATATCACACCAGTGCCAGCTACAGTAAAACAGGGTTAATATGTTGTACTCCACCCTCATTGTAGCCCATACCACACAGACAAATGTCAGGCATCTGTGTATGTAAGGATGTGAATGGCCATGACCTATGAGCAATAGCTGCGTCAGTGTTGTGAACAACATACAGAATGGGCTATGTGGGTGAGGTGTGTGACATATGTGCACATTCTGATGGATGATATCAGCATTGTCACCGCTAGGTGAACATCCCTGTACCCATTAACTATCACCTAGGCTGTGGTCAACATTATGGACACTGTGTAAGGGATGGTGCTGTGCAGTACACCTCCCTGACTTGGTGACATCTCCAGGTCCCTTAGGTAGTCATACGAGGTACCCATGTCATGACAGGGTGCCATCCATGAGCACAGAGATCATTGGACAGGCATACACACCACTTGGGTGACCAATATTGGATCACATATCACCTTTAAGGGGTAATGGTCATGCGTGGATGGGTGATACCAGCCTTCACAATCCTCACCTCCACTATGCAGCATGCTGTCTACCTTGCATAAAGACATGTGCTACACTATGATGATGGACATGCTACATGTCTATATGCTGATCTGAAAGACATATGTCATGGACAGTCACCGTCCTAATACTAGGATCGCCACATGCTGGACAGATCCCTGTGCCATACATGTGACATACTCCCACCATACCAAGCAACCCTGTCCATCAAAGCTGCACATGTCATCCCTGTCATACATGGTGTGATGGCCGCATGGTAGATGTAGTATCAACTGTCTGGATGAGTAATGTGGCACTGATGCACCTCGCGGTGGCATAATAGCTGTTGGATACAGCTAGGAAACCTTGCCCGTACATGCTATAGTTGATAACCATCCCTGCAAATGACGTCCGACTAGCCATTGTCCCATGTCTATCACATGTGCAACACAAGCGATCCGTGGCAGGATGTTGAACAGCTGTACAGTGCTGTGTAGATGTATATGGCAAAACACATGCATGTACAGGTTTCCATGCGTATGTGTGCATTGTCACTGCTCAAGTCCATTAAGGCTGTGTCTGTGTTGATATGTGACATATACACAGCATCAAAATCAACAGCATTACCGTGGACACATCCAGGCATGTGCAGATAGGTAAGAACACCAGTGCAGGCAAACAGACATGCCCACATCAAGACAGCATTCACATGGAGTATGAACACTGTAATGAGGTGACACACATATATGGTGATGATATCCAATGCATAACGGGTGTTACATGTGTGTGACACAAACATGTCAGTCGTGTCAGTGTCATAATGATTTGCAAAGATAACTGTGCAGATGTACTAGATGTCATAGAAATGTATGTGCAGCAGTATCTCTGTACATCTCTGAAACTGTGACCTGTCACCATCATTATGTCTTACAGATAATTCCGCGTACATGCCTACATGGCGTATAGCCGCCAGGAGGATGATGTCCTCATCCCGTACCTCCATGAGAACTACGAGGTGTTGTTCAGCCATGTGCCACAGCATGCCCAGCACCAGGATGAACTTTGGCAGGATCTTCTCAGGAGGGTGAACGATGTGGGTGACCATAACCGCACCTACCAGCAGATGCGCAGACACTGCACTGACTTGATACAACATGCAAAATAGCGTGCCACTGCAATCGCCAGGGAACAAGGTGGAACAGGTGGTGGGCCACCAACCCAGCCCCCACTCACACACACTGAGGAGCTACTGGCCAGTCTGGGGACACCCTCAGAACAGCATCCACAAACACTAGCTGCCATTGTGGAGGTGGGTGTCTCCCAACCAATGAGCCTGGAGTTTCCTGGTAAGTCAGTACTGCACATATGGCTACTATATCCCATTTACGTGCATGTGTCACTGTACATTATGTAATGTAACAACATATGCATGGTATGTGGACACACATGCTGCATACTACAGTATGCTACCCTGTGTATGCACACATGTGCATACTATATGCTATTGTACAGGCGAATGTGTTAACATGCACAGTGCACCCTGTGGCTGTCATACAGTCATGGATAATGTTCATACTGCTGTGTCACCCCTATACAGTTACCTCTGACGTGCCGCACAGACATGAGTCCGTTGCAGGTGAGACTGTCATCAGTATCAGGCATGTTAAAGCATAGATCTATTCGCCATGTGGCCAGTTAACACTTGCACACTTGATGTTCGTTCCATTCACAATATACAGGTCGCATCACCCATCATTCACACAGGCCACCCATGTGCAATATATACAAACAAAATGATACACCAACATTAAACCAGAGTATTTGTCATTGCTACATGTGTGGTCAGCTGTGCATACAATAGTGGAGGTGTTCTACAATGGAGGCATATGTACTATACATTGGAACAACACTTGTGGTACGCAAACAGTACCACACAGTGAGCTGTGATATGGGCAGCCCACAGGAGTCACCATTGTGTTTTATGCCCCTGCAATGGGTGCACACATTGTGATGTGCCATCTGACATGTCCCAGACACGTAGTGTATTGGCTGCAATAATGTTACACTATCCCATAACCCATACCCCACATATAACCTGTTGTCTGCATAGCCCTGTGGATGGTGACATATCTGACATCTATGGGTGTATGTCATATGGGACAATACAAACATGTGTGATAGATGGCCATCACACACATTTGTCCAACACATGCACACATGGCCATGGGGGATGGCCAGAGATACGTAGCCACACAGTAGATGTGATGTGTATACACCCTGTTTCACATTGTCCACACATGGTCCAATTATAGCCTTAGTTGACCGATTATACAATTGATGTGGTACACTGGACATCCTAAAAGCCTGTACACAGCCAGTGGAGGTGTCACTGACATCTACCATATAAGATGTGTTGAACATCACGCCTGTGTCATAGCATGATAGTAGTCCAGACCTCCCAACTGTACCGAATTGCTCGGTTTTTACCGAGTTTTGGGGTTCAAATGATGGGGTGCCACGATTCCCGAGTGGCACCCCTTGAGTTCCGATTTTTTGCTGTTTGAAATATTATTTCTCGCGCTTTTGAGCTGATGTCATCACGCGCACAATGACGTCAGCTCCACAAGCCCCACCAGCCTGTCGGAATTGAGCTCAGGTGCTCATTCTGTTTGAATGCAAGCGCGGACTCAGCACTTATTTCCTGCCTGGTGTAAACGGAACGGCACTTGCAGTCTTCAATAGCAGCACTTGTTGCCATGGACCGACTGTTAGTTTACTTTCCTGATGGGATCATGGAGTAAGTTATTTATTGGGACTTTACCAGGTGAATGGCACTTGCAGTTGGAATTTTTGAACAGCAGTGAGCACTTAAGTTGCGACGGACAGTTTACTTGAACATTGGCAGTTTACTTATTTCTTTCCTGCAGTCTGAGTCGCAGTTGCGGACAGCAGTCACAGGTAAGTTACTTACATTTACTTATTGAACAGAAGCAGAACAGTGTAGGGACTTTGAACAAACTTTCCTGAACGAACATAGTTGCTGGTTGTCTTTGTTTAGAGTGCAGTTAGGGACTTTTGAAGTTGAGTTGCTGCCGGTCTTTATGTTTTAAATGGGATAGAGTTGCTTGCAGTGCAGTTAGGACTTTTGAAGCTAGTCGTCTTAGAAAATAACTTTGTCTTTATTTAGATTTACTTATTTCGTTCCTGAATGGAACAGAGGGAGTACAGTTAGGGACTTTTGAAGTTGAGCTGCAGTTTTACAAAGTAAGGTGTGTGTATGACTCCTGAGCGGAAGAGTTGCTGGTCTTTTATTATGTTTAAAATGGAATAGAGTTGCTTGCAGTGCAGTTAGGGACTTTTGAAGCTCGTCTTGGAAAATAAGGTGTGTGTGTGAATGAACATAGACTTTCCGTTGAAGAGTTGTTGATTTTTATTTACATTTACCTGAACTGTGTTTTAAGTCTACATATTTCGTTTAGTTTACGTTGCTGCTCGTAAAGTGTGTGTGTGGTTAGTTTATGTTGCTGCCTGGTCTTCATTTACGTTTACCCTGAACTGTTAGTCTACATATTTAACTCGTAAAGTCTTTGCGACTGTGTGTGTGTGTGTGTGTGTGTGTGTGTGTGTGTGTATGTGTGTTCCCGACAGAAACACCTGGTGGCTAGAGGAACTCAAGCTTAAGCTCTGTACCTTGGGTACAGGTAAAAAGAGTCTAAAGTCCCTAGCCACCCCTTGAGTTTATACCTCATTTTTGTTCTGTTCCTCATTAAAAAAAAAAAAAAAAAACACTGAAGGACAGACTTTACTAAATACTGGCAGGCATTTCAATTTCAGACTTGGTTTTGTGTTAACATTTATTTTATGAAGAATCTAAAGTCTGAAATTTAAATGCCTGTCAGTGTTTAGTGAATTCAGTCTTTCAGTGTTTTTTTAATGAGGAACAGAACAAAAATGAGGCATAAACTCACAAGTGATGGTGGCTAGGGACTTTATGAAATGTTTTCTTATATTTATGAAGAATATAAAGTCCCTAACCACCACTTGTGAGTTTATGCCTTTTTTTTTCTGTTCCTCATTAAAAAACAGACTGAATTCACTAAATACTAACACAGGCATTTGAATTTCAGACTTTTTTATATTCTTCATAAAATAAATGGTAACACAAGCTATTTTCTAAGTTTGTAAAATCAGTATTTGAAATTTCTCCCCTTTTGGGGCTGTATTTCCTGATTATTGGCTTTTCCATTTTTTTTTTTTGTGCTAAGGTTGAGAGCTATGGTGAGAAATGAGAAATGAATTCACTGAATGATAAGCCATTTAAGTTTCAGTCTTCCTATCTCTCGGGAGACTGCTGATTTGGCTTAGTGGTGTGTTCTGACTATAGTGCACAGGCCTGGGTTCAGGACTTGGCAGTGAAATGCGAGGTGGTTACGCAACATTTTATTCAAGCAACTTTCCAAATTTATATAAGCAATGATTAAAATGTGTCCCTGGTTTTTGGTCTTGTCCCCCCTCAAAAAAAACTGAAATTGAAAATAAGTGCGAGAAGCTGTGCAAGATGTGTGTGTGTCTGTGTGTGTGTGTGTATATATACACACATACATAGTGTGTGTGGAAGTAGACTTTTATCATGGAAATGTTCTGAATAGGGCAGATGTCGTTATTGGTTCATGCAGTTTGTTTCATTGCCTACTGGAAAAATGTTTATAAATTTAAAATGCACTCCAACTTTGTTTCTTGTTTTGTGTGCAAGGCCAATGATTTGAAAGTAGCCCAAAGTTATCTTTATCCACCGCTGGTCAGAATGATGCATTTTCTTTGGATGTGGTTTGGCTGTGGGTTTCAATGCTGTTTCTATGCATGTGAGTTTCAAGGGCAGGTAAGTTTTTAATGCCAAGTCAATTTTCATTGTGAGACAGTGCTTTGTTTAGCAGATATTTATTGGTGTTTGTGCATTGTAATATAAAATGTAAAAATAAAATCCAAGTCATTGTAGAAATAAAGCGGTGCACTGCGGACAGTGTTTATGGTAAATGGGGTGAAATAGCTAGGTAATGGGACACTGGAATGGTTATGGCTGCAGGGGGACTCCGGTGCTATATATTTGGTGCTGTTCTTCAGTTTACATTTGAAAGTTGGTATCCCACAATTCCACTGGAGTGGGTGGGGTTATGTAATTATTTATGCAAATTTTATGTTAATCACCGTACAGATTTGTACCTATTTTTCATGGGCCTTGTCCAGATTTTTGATGTTTCAAGGTTGAGAGGTATGTAGTAGTCACCTCTACAGCTTCCACAGACATTGACACCACATCAGGCCACAGATATTGTACATTTCCCTTGCTGCTGTAGCACATCACCATTAGCTATTCACCTCGTGTGTGTGTGTGGTACATCAATGTCATGTGGGACATGGTGAATTGACAAGTCCGCTATGTGTGGACATGGTTGCCAGGCAGCTAAGACTCTGTAGTTGTTGAGCAGGGGTGTCATCTGTAGGTCCTCCAGTGGCCTGTCACATGACACAGCATGGTTTGGTGTGTATACACCTCAGCATCCTGGGTCACAATCCACAGTTATGTCATGGGTATGCATGCAGTTATGGCTATACAATGTGTACATATTATGCACTGTATAGCAATATAGACGCCTCATGATGCCATGCAATGGCACAGTGTCTGTACTTCACACTGTAGAGCAATGTAGACAGCTCACACTACCCTTCCATGCGCATGAACAGTTGCTAAACATGCATTCAATTTGTAGAGCATACAGACAACACCGCAATGTGATGCCCATTACAATGCTGTACATGTGTCAGGACACCATTGTGTCAGACATATATGCATGTTAATGCACATGTCAGCAGATTACATGTCAAGGTCACGTCAGCCATGTGTACTGTTATCCTGTTCTGGTCCACATGGTGTATCACAGGGATGCATGCATACTACCATGATTGTGTGAACGGCATGGCTACTGATATGACACCTGCTTGCTGTAGTGTGCACCCCAGGGGGTATGCTTACTAACACTATTAATGTCTGTGCTGCATGCCGTCTGCTGTATCACAGGCATGCTGCATGCCGTCTGTCAAATCACATGCATGGTATGTGTCTCTGTGTGTGTCTATTGTAATTTAGAGTCTTTCTTTGCATTCACAGGCAATGTAGGTACGTTACCCTCCTGCGGTCCATCTGATGTTAGTGTCCCCACAGATACTAGTAGTGATGAACATATGCATGAGGTACAGGCAGGGTTGTCAGGGGCTGAATTTGTGCCAATGGTTGCCATCCCAGCTATGTCCCCCTCTTCCCTGCACACAGTTCTGCTGCCAACACATACCGCATCACCAGTGGCCATAGAGAAAGGACAGTCAGCATCTGTTAGCATCGAACAGGAATGTGTGGTGGCTACAGAAGGTGTGTCGCCACACCATGGTGTCAGTGTAATGTCTGCAGATGTGCCACACAGGCATGTGGCTGGTGCTGCTCGTAGGAGGACCTCTGGCAGACATGCACCTACAGGACAGAGCGCAGCAGCTGGTATCACCAGACACATGTTCCAGACTGTAATGGCGGCACAGGCATGTGCTGAATGGCAGAACAGAGAAGGGCAGAGGCTGCAGAGAGCTGCTATCCGTACCCTAAATGACAACATCCAGGCATTGGCAAATGCTCAACAGCAGATTGCTGGTGTTTTGGACAGGTGATTGGGGGACATGGTCGGAATCCTTGACTGCGGCATGGCAATCTGAGAGAGTGAGCTGTCTGTGCTGGAACATCTGGTAGGAGTGAGGCATAGGCCACGTGGATGTAGGCCAGCTACACCACCTAGTGCAGGTTGACGTGAGCATGCCACCTCACATGCCCGCTCCCATAGTGCCGGTAGCAGTAGCAGTGCAGCTGCTGCTGTGCTGTCCACACCAGGACACAGCAGACCATGTGGACGTGACCCTGGATGTTCCCAGTGGGGACATGGTTACAGTGGACATGTGTCGTCGGACAGTAGCCAATCTGTACTTCTGCCTGGTAGTGCCTGTGCAACCCCTGGCAGGCACAGGTCACGTGGCCGTGGCTGGACACAGTGAGCTGTACAACCTGGTCTGTACAATCTGGAGCTGTCAATAATACCCCTGTGTAGGCCTCACAAAAGGTAGAACTGTGTGCACACATACACGCACACAGCAAACACATCTGTAGGGCACCACAACACCCACATGCATACTGAACAAACATGTCCAATCATATCACCGACCCTTACCCACACACATGATGTCACCCATTGGTGCAGCCTATGCCCCTGGCAAACATTTTCACCCTGTGCATATGATGAAGCCTGTGCCGCATCCCTGTCATCCACTCCATTGGTGCAGGGACATGCTCAAATGGTCTGATGCACAGGGTGAACAGAATAGTGAGAAGTTTATATTACATTAGTTGTGTACGACTAGTGAGGGAAGTGTATATTACATTAGTTGTGTAAGAATAGTGAGGGACGTGTATATTACATTAGTTGTGTACTGTTGACACACACCAGACATACCATGTAGTACAGGTATAGCATGCATTGTTATATGTTCACAGTATGTGTCTCGGTAACAACAGTAACAGCATGTTGGTAATGATGCCCTGGTTCCCTCCTTATGGTCTACTTGCACGTGCCTACAGGTAGCAGTGTTTGCAGTCTCCCATGTGTAACTGTGGAGTACTCACAGGCACGTGTGGCAATCTCAGCATGCTATACATAGCCTCAACCAGACAGCTGGAAAGTCTAACATACCACAGATGTCCACACATATACTGATCCAGCAGCATGTGTGCAGTTTAATAGGCTACGGTGGCTAGAGACGTGACATCCATACCAGGTCACATCACAGGTATGTTGACATGGTGCAGGGGTTGTACACAGCGGTATGGCCAATGATAATGTTAGAGGCCACTTGATAGCATGAGGCCTCACTGTGTAGCAGTAATACCCTGTCACATTACAGGAACATGCCCACACACACGGGGTCAACAACACTATAATGCACACTCCATAGTGTTGAGGTGAGGACACTTGCCTATGTGGTCATCACCCTCACAGTACTGTGCACCCACATGACGTGACACAGAGAAAGGACATATACAGGTAGCCAGTACGGCTGAGACCGATGGCATCAACAGGGTAGTAGACTGCATCACCATGAGGGGTTAGGAATCCTGTGTGTTCTGTATGGTAGCATACACCCTCACTCCATGCACCAGACAGCCATACATACACACACACACACACACACACACACACACACACACACACACACACACACACTGTGGAGACCACAACTGTCATACACATACTGATAGCTGATGTGTGTGATACACACACCACACCTGCCTACATCATGCTTTCCACACTGCAGTATGTACAGATGTCTACAACAGTGTACAGGGGTGTGTAACAATTGGGATGTATTCCCCACCATATGTGGCATATATGGTCACACATGCAAACACACATGGCAGTACTGTGAATGATACACCTGCTATATGATGATACGTCTGACAGACATGCAGCAGTATTGGCCGCATTATGTGTACCAACGCTATGTCCGGCAATTGTGTTGCTATATGCACACAGGAGAATGTAAGTGTTACAGGTGTCAAGTAACGTACAGTCGGTAACACCCGAATGCTGTGTCGGTTTTATGTCTTCACTGTCAAGTAACAGTAACATAGCATACTGTTTGCACATGTAATGGTAGGATGGCATGTGACACACCTGTGAGCCGTCCCCAGTGAACATCCATCTACACTGGTGGATCACCACTTTATGTACACACATCCATCCATACCTGATGTATATCCTACCATACTGTCAGTATGTCACCATATACAGGTGTCAATGATGGGGCTGCATTGCAACTGCATGTTGTAGTTAGGTACAGATGAGTTACTTACATCAGCTACTGCACATGCATGGTAGCTGCATGCACACTACAGTTTGTACATATGTGTTGGTCATACATGCCTGTCATGTAGCCATGTTTGTATGCATTGCAATTGGTGGACATGTGTGTTGACATACATAACACATGGACTGTTGTATGATGGGATTGGTGCCATGGGTAACTAGTACAGAGGGAATGTGTACTCGGTCAAAATTGCTACCTCATGTACTGTTGGCATTCAACAGCCATGGACCCACCTTCCATTTGCATGCGTATGATTGCTGTAGCCACTTGTCTGCACGGAGGACAGCAAAAGCTATGCTATGTACATATGTGTTGTGTGTGTGGTCCATGCACATATCCACTGCAATTACATGTATGACATATCCAAACATGTGTGTTCGTTGGTGTACAGCGACAGTCATCTGTCACAGCTATGTAAGACCCAGGGCCCCTGGTATGTGTAGAGCTGACCTGGTTATGTACAGTGGTATCATTGCAATGCATAACACATGATGGAACCCTGTCGGTACATGTGTAGTCTGCACAGTTGCTGTACACCTATGTACAGTCCACTGGTCATGAGTCACACGGTGTTGTGTTGATGTATGACTGTGTATTGCTGGTCCAATGACATGGTGATGTCTGAGGGCTACATTGTAGATTGCGGTGTGTACCTCTGTGATCTGCACCTGAGACATCTGTGATGGCTCCTGAGTGTGTACTGGTCAATACATGTGTGTGGCCTTCATGTACATGGGGACAGTAATACCATACTGTGCCCTTCCGTGTTTAGTATCCGTGTGCATGCAAGACGGCCCTTTGCAACTGCTAAGTGTGTGAGCATGCCCAGTACGCTGTTGTGTAGTTGGACACACAGTACATTCCGAACTGCGCCCTTATGTGTTTAGAATCCGTGTGCATTCAAGACGGCCCTTTGCAACTGCCAAGTGTGTAAGCATGCCCAGTACGCCGTTGTGTCGTTGGACACACAGTACATTCCAAACTGCGCCCTTACGTGTTTAGAATCTGTGTGCATGCAAGACAGCCTTTTGCAACTGCTAAGTCTGTGAGCATGCCCAGTACGCCATTGTGTAGATGGACACACACAGTACATTCCAAATGGACATGTGATACTAAGCGTGTGGGCATGGCCAGTGACACCTTGTGTCGGTGATGTGCCTCTGTGTATGGGCATGGCCATTGACATCCTGTATAGTGATGGTGGACATCCTGGCAGCAGATGTCCATTTTCAACGTCATGATGGATGCCTACATTGAACACAATGGTTGAATGTCTTGCAGGGTGTACTGTCTGTGGCACATCCCATATCCATGTAGTGGTGTTGTAGTGCTCTGTAGATATTTAGTTGCCCCGATCACACCACTGCCATGTGTTTGTCTATGTCTACCTTGGGACAGTAATATGCTTTCAGACTGCTCACTCTCTATACATTCCCTTGCCTTTGTGGATTATGTCACCCACCTAAAAGTATGCCTCTGGGAGTGCTGTGTTGAGTAATCTCAGTAGCGTGTTCTATAAATGCGTATTGCTGTAGTGTGATAAGGTAGTTAGGTGTATGTTCGACTCCCAGCCCTGCCAAGTGTGTGCCTCTGTGTGTATGTGTGTGCGGTAATGCTTTTAGATGCCTCAGACCACATACATTCCCTATCGGCGTCTTTGCCTTTGCGGATGATGTCACCCACCTAGAAGTATGCCTCTGGGAGTGCTGTGTTGAGTAATCTCGGTAGCGCATTCTGTAAATGCGTATTGCTGTAGTGTGATAAGGTAGTTAGGTGTATGTTCGACTCCCAGCCCTGCCAAGAGTGTGTCTCTCTGTGTGTGTGTGTGTGTGTGTGTGTGTGTGTGTGTGTGTGTGTGTGTGTGTGTGTGTGTGTGTGTGTGTGTGTGTGTGTGTGTGTGTGTGTGTGTGTGTGTGTGTGTGTGTGTGTGTGTTTCCAGTTGCCTGGGGACTCGGTAATGCTTTTAGATGCCTCACACCATATACATTTACTATTGGCGTCTTTGCCTTTGCGGACGATGTCACCCACCTAGAAGTATGCCTCTGGGAGCGCTGTGTTCAGTAATCTCAGTAGCGCGTTCTATAAATGCGTAATGCTGTAGTGTGATAAGGTAGTTAGGTCTGTGTTCTAATCCCAATCCCGCCACGTGTGTGTATGTGTGTGTGTGAGTTTCCCGCTGCATGACAACAGTACATTGCTTTTACACTATTCACTCTCCATAGAATCCGTACAGCATCTTTGCCTTTGATGCTGATGCCAGCAAGCTAGACGTATGCCTGTGTGAATGCTGTGATCTAATAATCACGGTAGTGTGTTCTGTACATGCGTAATGCTGTAGTGTGATAAGGTAGTTAGGTCTGTGTGTGTTCTGATCCCAACCCTGCCAAGTGTGTGTGTGTGTGTGTGTATATATATATATATATATATATATATATATATATATATGTAATATAGATATGTATGTGGATATTAGCACTATTGAATGTGCTGCATTATCTGTACGTGATCACCTTTGATGTATGTAAATCTGCTATGGCTCTGTGATAGTGCACATACTGTGTGCTGTAGTGATCCTGGGTTATAGTTGTGTAGTGACCAGTTATTTTGTTGCTGGGTATTACAAGGGACATTGAAAACAATGATAGTACAGCACCTTTAAACGGTCGTGTGCACATCTCAGCAACAGTCAGCAGTGGTTATTACTTTGAAGGATGAGTATGGCTCATATAACTATGTATTAACTGACAATACTATGCAAATCAGGTTAACATTACTGACTCCCATTTATCCACAGGTTGTGATACAGATCCCAAGAATGTATGTGTATACATTGACAGGTGCAGGACTGGAATATTGTTGAATGCATGGAGGGGTGTCCATGGCCAATAATGGTGATCTGTACAGCCTGGCAGGTACGGTTTGTGACTGTCCCACAACCTCCTGTATATGGCTGACACATGCTGAAACTGTGTACATGCAGACACACACACACATGAAACAAACACCTAGGGCTAACACATACACACACACATTGCATCAACATTGGGCCATGCAAACACTGTTGTCCTTCACACACACACACACACACACATACTTACATGTTGATTGGATGTCTCAATGACAGGCTCTGGAAAAGAAACACCATACCCTGTGCATATGATGACACCTGTGCCACCACCTGTAATGTGTAACAGTGATGCAGGAACAGACTAACATGGTGCTGATGCACAGGGTGGCTTTATAGCACTGTATTAATGTTAAAATTTTAACACAAAGTGTGATATCCTTCTAGGTGTATGTAAGCAGGCATGATGCAGTGCAGCTATGACCATCAATGTAGTATAGTTTACAGCACTGTTAATTCTGCAGATTTATTATCCATCCATGTGCCATTTGACTGACATGTGTAGTATTGGCAGCATGTGTTTCAGAGTGTGCAGTACGTGTGTGATGTGTGTAGTACAGATTTATACATGCTTACAAATGTGTGCACTGGCTTACACGACATTACACGGGCTTCAACATTCTTACACTAGCTTACTCGTTCAACGCGCGCACACGGGCTGACACGCACACACGCACACATGCTTACTCGGGCTTACAGGCATGCACAGGCACGAACACACTGTAAGCAGGTTTGCAAGAAACATCAGTGATATCCATGGCATACACCATCAGTTTCCTGACTTTACCTAGGATAAATCATAACACGCCTCTTCCACTGATGAGTAACTGACAGCAAACATGTGACACACTGCTCCGATAGGATTACAGTGTTTTATACATACACACTCATGATGTCACCTATCTTCTATTCTGATAGTCCCCTTAACCTACTCTTACACTGTAGTGGTTTGGCCCATATGGCATAACAAATTGGGATTCACTATCCTCAGCCTCAATTGCATCGGATTACCTACTAATTCTTGGTTACATCTCTGACAGAGCACTTCCACACATAGCAACCAGTACTCAGTAGCCATGTTGTCTTCAGCTTGCCATTCACCTGCATGGCGAACTAACTTTTAACTAAAATTACAATTTCTATGTATATTTTAATTATTTTTCTTGTTTTAAAAGCGCAGCGTGTTTTCGCGCTGCTGCGCTATGCTTACACACCGGAGATCAGGTGAGGACAAATAGAGTTTTATTAATTTCCAATGGAAAAATATGCCACTGTTTGGCCATTGGCATGCTTCTTCGACTAAATGCATCCTTTATTTGCAGCTGACATTGCTCCATTTAGCTACTTGCAGAACGTAACTCGGTTAACATCCGAGTACATTTCTGCACATAACTCTAATCTTGCACGGACAGCTTACTGTTTCATGTATCGCAGATTTGCATCATTTGCATAGCTTTCACCTACAAATAGGGTAATTTGCATATCCTAACATTCTCCGTGCAACATTCGTTTTAGGGGCTGTCTTACACACCCCTACAGGATATTGCTGAATAGCTCGGCAGACATCTTGCCTTGCTCTACTCTTACTCTACTCGTACATGCCGGCCAAGGCTCCATGACTCCTGGCCTAAGCTTTGCTGTGTGCTAATATATCTATTTGTGGAGTATGCATGGCTGTAGGTATGTTTTGACCTGCTACGTCTGACATTTCTACAGAGCAGCTCCCACTTTCATCATTTGTAAAGGTGAAAGCCCTATAGGTACTATATATACAGCTGTGACATTTGACAAGTCAACACATACCTGCAGTCAATACTAAACTGACTATTTCAGCGCTTTTCATACCTTCAGATTTTTCTTGTAGTAGTATAGTCGATAATACTGTTTCCTATAACATGTATCTGTTTCTGATACAAGATATATCATTGTATTACACCACTACACACAAGAAGAAATCACAGGCCAGATGCCATTACATTCCTTTTGCAGGACACACCCGCCCAGAGTGTTGTGTTCCTCACAAAAGCCAACAGGTGCTAATCAAAACATATTATGCTATTATCTACCTTATGTGTTCGCCGGTATTTGCGCTTTCCGTCAGTGGCAGAACTCACATGCGAGTGTGGGAGACTGAACACTGTATCGGGGACACTGCATAACACCCTGAGGGGACACATTTAATTTGTTTCTATTAACCTTCCACATTGACTATCACAGGGCATAAGTATTCATTCACATTTATTGAGGTACATGCTTTTGACTTATACATGTTTTGTCATTTGTCATCACGTCTTTCTTCACACCTGTCCACCTGATATCACTAGTTCTGTACATTTATTTAGGACAGGGTTACCTTCATACCTCTCAACTGTACACATTTTGGGTAAATGTCCCGAACTTAGACTTATAATGTTGTTCCTTTTTTCATAATATTGTGCCTTTCTGGTAAATTAGTGGCAAGTCATTAAGGACTGTGAGGTTAGATAATAATGACAGACATTAGTATTTTATAATGAATAACCCTCAAAACATTCATACTAAAGAATTATCCATTATTCTATCAATGTTATAACTTTGTCAGAGGAATATTTAAAATAGTCCCTATTTGTACTTTTTAATACGCCTTTGTCCAGATGTCTTATTCTGAAAGGTTGAGAGGTATGGTTACCATCTTATTCGTACGCATGTACGTCCATGATAATTGCTTACATGACACTGATATAAGTCCCTACATCTTCCCCCAATGGTTTACACAATATCCAGTAGATGGGATCTTCATTTTTGGAAGGTATAGGCGTGTGCTATACCCACATAGGAATATTAATCACTCACATGGGGCGGACCTACTAAATCTGTGCCAACCAACACCTGGGAACCTAGGCCATATTATTGCATACCCATGATTCCCATTCCTGACACCCCTCCACAGTAGTCATAAGACATATTTAATGTGAGCGATAATAAAGTATGAAGACACTTCTAAGCACTATCCTCTCTCCGTATATCGGGACATATGTCATACATTCTGTCAACCCATGTGTTATTACCCTTGCACAAGCTACTGTTGCATGTACAGCTATATTGTAGCTGCGGATGTGAATTTCTTTGCTTCGATCATTACAGGACGGTGCCTGTAGTGGACCAATTTTTGGGGTCCTGCAAAGGACACCTATATCCATGTTTAAAGAGTAGAACTTGCAGATTTGGCACACTGGTACTTTTCAGGCAATGGTTTTGAAAGCAGCAGTGTATTTACCTTTCTTGCATGTCTGTATGTCTATCCATAATAGCTATGACGTAACCTATTTATGTACATGTGTTATATCTACAAGGACATATGTTTATATGTTTTTTATGTATATATCAATTAATGTATTGTGTGTATATATATATATATATATATATATATATATATATATATATCTGTACATTCTTTATTTCATATATTTATTTAGTTTAAGTCTGTGGATATATATCTCTACACACACACACACACATATATATATATATATATATATATATATAGATATCCATATATAGATATATAAATAAACGTGTAGAAAACAGCATTCATTTGCTATGCTGTGAGCGGATTACACATGTGCAGGCACACTTGCATATCCTTATTGTGGGTTACATATGTTTACTAAGACTTTGTGCTTACATGGGCTTTATTAATTGTGACGGTACCAGTAAAATATCTGTAAGGTTAACGGACATATGCGAAACACACGTTCACCTTTACATATTTAAATGTCTTTACAGCACAGATGCATTCATTACACTTTAAACTTATATGTGCTGTAGTCGTAGTTGACCCGGGACTGCATTCATGTTGGCCGGATGCTGTAACCACTATACTATTGGTGTTCTGACTCATTTATATGCATACCCATAGTACATAGCTACATTAACATACGCATCACCGCTTCACTTACAACACGGGCATTCATTCTCCTGCTGGGAAAAACATGGTACTACATATTACACATTCCCTATTCCCTACTGCTCTGGACCCAAGCTGCATATTTAATCACTCCAAGGATATGCAGAACTCCAAGTCTTATAGTCCTGGCACATACAAGTCTTTGATTGTCAGGGTGTTCATGTGGTGATCTGGCTTTAGGCTTGTCCGCCTGATGAACGGAACTGCCCTGACCGAGTTCAAATGGCAGACAAAGCACATGGACAGAATTTGTCCATTTTATAGATTTTTACCTGTGTTTACAGACACAGGTGTTTCGGCACCTGTCAGCAGCTTTTTATGTTGGCAATACATAATCCATGGTGAGGGGTGTTCCTATTCACATTTGAATATTTCCTGTATGCATTCATACGAGGATTATTATTTTGGACATGAATTAACTACAGGTATGCAGCAGTACAGTAAACAAATGTGAAGGTTTGTTACTGTAAATATGTATGGACCTCTGTAATACACTGTTGTTTTCTGGCAAATCAGTAGCTAATCATTAAAGACTGAAGTCAGAACATAATGACAGACAGTTAAGTTTCAGACTTCATACTATTCAGGTAATTAATGCCAATGTACAAACTGTTATTCTATCAACTTTCTAAGTTTCTAAGAGCAATCTTTACAAATTGTCCCTACTTTTGGGCCTTTGTCCCACTTTTCTTCACGGCTTTGTCCAGATATCTTGCTCTCAGAGGTTGACAGATATGGTCGGTCACACCTACACACACATTAAGTGTCCCTCACACAGTAGATCAGGGTTATCCTGTTTATGTCAGTGCCTTCATCACCCTTATACCATTTGCCACTATGCGAATGTAAGCAATATATTCTCCCGCTTATTCGTGTCGGGACACGTGCGTCATGGGTAAGTGTTTGATCCTGGGCAGTAGGTTATGCATGACCACTTAGGGCTGGACAGTGTCGTGCACCTCTAATGCACATTCCAACTTCTGTCCAGATATCTACAGGACTGGACTTCGTGTCTTCCGTTCTAATGTTTACACAGGTTACGTATCCCATGAGGGATATCCAAAAATTGGACCGATCCACAACAAGAGGAATACTGAACATCTTTTTGGAATTACGAAAATGTGATGAGGTCATGTGCAATCCTGCAACTGCTTAGGGTGACACTACCTACTACATATGCGTAGCGGTCACTATGTGTAGCTGTGGCTGCACCAAACCAGTAGGCCAAGTATGGCTGGATTTGGTGGATGTTCAGGTACGGGAGCGGGTTGTGTGATGTGGAGGGGATGCTGGGTAGTCCATTATGCATCTAGGTGTGTTGCATTTCTTATGGCCAGTTCCATCCAGGTGTGTTGCATTTGTTATGGCCAGTTCCATCAGGACCAATCTGTGGGTATGTACCGGTGACATATCTATACATTTGTATCGCACATTTCAATATTCATCTGTTTGTGGGATTGTGTTCTACAGTATGGCCTGTCTGCTTGTATTGCAGCTGTTTATACATGTGTTTGTGTTACTTTCAGCTTCACCTGCTGCTCCCTCATACACCTCTGGTTCACCTTGTCTGCATACGACACAGTATCGCCTTGGAGGATTGTACCATTAGCCATCCACCCCACACACAGATTCCTCACACCCCATACATCACTGCTTTGGTTGTTGGCCCATGACTCGGCCAGAGTAACACATGGAATACCCTACATGTGTCTGGTACCTGTATGGTTGTGTGGACTACCCTGCCATATTTGCTTTCCACATGCTATACCTCACGCACACAGCTACACGCCCTTACTTAACTTTCATTACATGGTTGGTATACCCGGGTACTACCCGTTCGACTGTGACACATCCTGACAAGTTTGGCTTGTACTGCTGACTTCCGGATTTTGGCAGCCTGTTGTACTCATTGGTAGGATGCCACCTTTTCCTATGTCCAGGATGGGATATATTCCGTACACATATCCCACTGTAGTGGACAACACCTCCCCACAGTCGACGGTAGGGTTGCCACCTTTTCAATTGGCCAAAGTGGGACATTTTTGGTACAAACATCACATTTTACAGGCTGACACATACCCACGGTCAGTACACAGGATAGAACTTAGAATTCTTGCCTATATAAAAGCGTATTCTTGTAGCAGTTTAGTTGCTTATTCTGTTTCTTATAACATTTATGTAATTTAGATACAGAAAAACTGTTTAATGAAACTATTACATAACATATAGGGAATAATTTTGTCCTTTAATCTCAGGACATTTGCCATTTTTACAGGTTTTTGTCAGAACACAACTGCCCAAAGAGGAACTGTCGCTCGCAAAGTGGGACAGGTGGTAATCCTAGTCGACGGTACGGATAATACTGTTCCTTTTAGCCTACATGTGTCTTTATTGTTGTAGCTGTTTATATGCTCCTTCTGTTTCGTTTACATGCTTATTCTATTTCCTATCACATTTGGTATGTGAAATATGGACATACCTTTTGTATGTGACTATTACATGCCTTGTGGGATATGATTCGGACATACAGTCGCTAGATATCTACATTTCTCATGTATTTTGTTATGGACACATCTGCCCAGCTGTGTACCCTCCCTCACATTATGGGTCAGATGGTGACCCTCACCATTGGGCTGGACGTACCTACTGGCGGCTCGCTAACATATGATGCATTTCACTTCCACTTGGTATGGCTATCTAACTGTGTTGGACTACGGCCACACAGTCTTCCATGTCATTTGTTCGCGGGATAGGGACCTGTTATTCCCTACCATGCATTTGTGTTTGCTTCTTCACTTTGTGTTCGCGGGTACTTTCTTGCATGCTTTGCATACTTTTCAGTATCCATGGACACTGACATGATTGCTATCTTGCAACTTGTTATATGCAAGCATTTTAGGTTGCACATCGACAGCTGCCATTTCCACACCTCCGTGCGGCACTTCGACACACCCTATGCACTCGCACTCCTTTCCTGTGCACGTGGCTGTGTCGGCAGCGCACCTTCATTAATATGCATTTGGCACTACGGCACCCTCTTCACACCGAATGGTCGGTGCAAGCCTTAAGCCGGCCTTGTGCCGAGCTTCATGGATCCTGGGGTTAATGTTAGTACTTCCATGCAAAGATTTTCCAAATAATGCTAGTTGTAGCTGATCCATTTGATTTTAAAATCAACTGTCTGCAATAATCATTACTGCCATCAACCAGATTATATATTAATCAATAAAGGGACAAAAAAAAATCTATCATTTGTAAGATCTACCTCTAGAATTACATTGAAGAGTTTTGATAAAGAAGGGTTTATTTCTCCATTACAGTTAAAGACCAGAGAAAAATAATACCATAATTTTGGGTACTGTGACTTTTCTGAGGAAGACATCAGGTTTACTTTTCCTCTAAAGTTAACTTAATGTTATACATTAAAATCTAGCTTTCCAAAGCCTCACTGATCAACAACTTAACTTCAGTTCTCCCAATGTGAAAAAATAAACTGATAGATAAGGGCTAGTAATTCTGCTTGTTTTAATAAAATTCATTTACTGGCTAGTAAGTACACTGCTGGGATGCCAGCAAAGAAGAAACATTGAAAGTCTGAAAGAAAATCAGCTAGAAGGGGTAGAGAGAATCCTGCAACTCTTCAGGAAAAAGCAGTTAAGCTCCAGCTTTGGTACAATAGATAGTTTCTAGTAATTAGAGAGGAAAAATAAGTCAAATGTGCTCAGAGCTGATTCAACTCAAATAACAAGAGGATAGAAAATGGAAGCTTTAAACAACTATTCAGATGCACTGATAAAACTACAAAAAAAAAAAATTTATCATGGCAATCAGGGAATGTCAAGAACCAGGTGTGAGATTCAAGCTGCTGTATTCAGCTATCTTCAAAATATTTTTTCATGGAGGATAAATTTTTTTTTTTTGTGCAGATCAGGCTAAGGAGGAAATACAAAAGTTTGTTCAACAAAAAGTGAGCCATAAAACAGAAGGGGACTCTGATTCTCATTCTTCTGATAATAAAGATCATAAACACACTTTGTCAGTGAAACCTTTTCCAATGTTCCAAATGAAAATGCTTGAGAGACATGCATAGGACTTTAGTAGAAAATTCAGGAGTACCTTGGACTTGAACTAGAGTCTAGGTTTGGGAGATGGAGATGAACAGTAAGAAGAACTTGCAATGCTGAAATTAGTGAATAAATGTGAGACTATAAAACATCAGTCATATTTGTGAAATATGGCTTTACAAGAAAAACAGGCTGAGAAAGATTGGATTTTCGTTTACTTTGTTAAACTTGTGGGAGGACTGTTAGGCATATATCCTCTGCATGTCATTAATGTTTGGAAAGACAGTAAAAGGAAAAAAGAGAGAGTAACTGTAAGTAAAATAATTTTTGCTCTTAACAGTATTACTATAAACATTTCATGATATAAATCACATAAGCTGTATGTGCGAAAGATACTAAAGTAAACAAATACTTTCTTAATTTTTAGTTTTAAGAAACATAGGCATTACAATGCAAAAACAGAAGAACAACTAGACAAAAGCACTTTTAAGTTAAAAGGCTGTCGTGGGTGGGGGTTGGGGTGCAAAAGTGCAATGATTACAATATATGCAGAGCTGAAATGTTTTATTTTACTTGGCTTAATCCAATGACATTTTTTTTGTTTAAGCAACTGGGTTTTCTTTTAAAAATGAGAGACCACACTGTAAAGAATAGTTTTCCTTTAACTAATAATGTTCAATGTTAGATGAAAAGTACATTCTGTTTTTATGTTTCCATGGAAACAAGTTGACTAAAGGTGAAGGAAATAAATTGAGAGGTCTGTAAATTGTTTACTGACAAAAATGTAAAATTAAAAGATACAATGACAAGCAGCTCAGTAATAAACAACATTTGAAATTATTGGAAGTGGATAAGAGATAGCTTTTCTGGTAACTAAATACTTTAATACATTTAATAGAACAAAGTATAATTTAGTTTTATTTAAGGATAGCCAGTGCGCTTTTTCTTAAGGTTAAACGTTAATATTTTCTGAAACCATATAAGCTGTTTTTCACATCTGGGAGGGGAAAAGATAAGACAAGAACAGACAGCAATTAGTGCAAGTAGTAGCACAGGCTGTAACATGTGCTTTAGCACAGATAACCTTAATTTTAGGTTAGTTAATGCCTGTGGATGCAGCTGTCAATTTGGGACAGTTGTTCATATCTGGAGGGTTAAACTTCATTATCTGAAGATGTACTTAGTTTTTTGTGATTGTCTTAAGTTAAAAGATTATGGGTGGGTATTCTGGGGTGCGTTTGTTTTTTGCTTCACAGTTTTCATCAAAACAAAAAATCTTGTAAAATGTGACATAGCAAATAATAAGAATGTATAAAGGATCAATCTCCCAAATATTAGTGGAAGCATGTAACACAAAAGTTGGAAATATATATTTAAAAAAGCTGCCATATATAATATGTGGGAATAATAACTTCTTATCATAATGGTACAATAAACATATTATTTTGTAATGCAAATGGCCTTACAGCTATAGACAAAAATGAAAGAGTACTAATTTATATTAAGAAATGCAGAGTACAAACAGCGATACCAAAGGAGACAGATTTGGAAAAAGTGAGCATGTGAATTTGTTAAAGAAACCCTTTCAGAATAGATATTCAGCACAATATCAGAGACAAAGGAAAAGGGGAGTATTTATATAAATTGCTAGAAGAGCTCCAATAGTGACAGAAGATGAAAAAAGATGATAATGGCAGATTTGTGGTAGTAAGAGGACACTGGCAAGTAAGGGGGATTACACTGGCTTGTATTTATATTCCACCTAAAACTGCTATTATTTAGCTTAAGAAATTTTTGGAAGAGATAATCAGCTTTTAGCAGGGAATATTACTTATAGGTGGGGACTGGAACTTGATTTGCAACAGTGAGGATATTTCTGGGGGACCTAGAAGGGAAAACATAACAACAGAAAGTAGATTTCAGAAGAAATGTATTAAAATATTTGGTATGGAAGACATGAAGTCAGTAGTAGGAACATGGTGAGAATTTACATATTATTCTCCATGGTACAATAACTGGACTAGATCAGACAGAAATTATATTTCCCGGGAAAACCTGCATTTAATTGAAAGCTTCAACACACATCCAATAAATATTTCAGATCAAGCGCCAATAACAACTAAGATAAAAATACAGGATAATGAACTACAATTGAGACATTAGTCATTTCCCACCTACCTGTTAGAAAGAGAGGAATTTAAGGAATGGGTAGTGGAAATAATTTGAGTTATTATGAATGACTGAAATTTCTTCAGAAGTTATAATTAGTGAGTGGGCTCATTTATTCAGAGCTTCCCTGTGTCTGTCTTTGACACCTGTGGGATGAAAAGCAGGTGGAGTTGAAAAATAGGGTAGAACTCAAAGAAAAAAAGAGATATAGTTAAGAAGTAAGAAGAATTATTCATAGGGAGTGACAAATGTTAAAGTACTGTGGAATAAAGGGGATCTCTCAAAACAATAAGAGATGCAAATGCAGAGTGCTAAGGAGGAAATAAGGGAGTGTTTGGATAATATGCATGAGTTTAGAAAGATTACTGTTAAGCAGCTGTTTTTGATAATAACTCCAGAGCACAAAAAAACTTTTAGCACAATGACTTAGGCAACAGAAAGTAGAAAAGGTTGTTGCTAAACTTAGGGAGTGTATAACAACAGAAATAATCAGAGATCTTGTAGAGATAGTAGAGATATTTTGGACATTTTATGAAAATTTATATAAAACAGAGGAATGTGGAAATCAAGAGAAAGAACACATGGAGATATTTATGGAAGACTTAGGTATGCCAAGGTTAGAGGTAGATGCAGCTCAACAATTAACAGTCAAGATAGGAAGAAATGAGACAAAAACAGTGGTGTATAATCAATCTGCAGAAAAGTCTCCAGGAATAGATGGAATTCATGTGGAAGTTTGGAAGCTATGAGGGAAGAAAGTGATAAAACATAGAAGTTTTTTAACAGTATTTTAAAAAGATGGGAAGCAGCAGCATACTGGAAGAAAACTGTATTGTCTGTAATACCTAAAGATGGCAAAGACCTATAGGCCCTTTTAAATTTCAAATTATGATCACAAAGTATTTGTCTATAATAGCTAAAAGAATGGCGCATATGTTGCCAAAATTGATAGATATCGATACATATTGTTTCATAGAGGGTAGGCAAACATTTGATAATATCACTACAATAAAGATGTTCCTGAGGCAGTACTCTCAACTGTCCAGAATTTTGCAGCATGTTCAAATTTTTGCCTCATACTTTTGGTCTATTCCTCATAAAATTTGTGGTTTTCTGGCAAATCACTGGGATAATCTGAGGATTAAAGCCACTAACTAATGACATACATTTGAATTTCAGACTTCAAATCATTCAGAAAATGTATGTTAACACAAACCCCTTTATTTTGGCAACTTTCTAAGTTGTTAACAGCAATATTTAAACTCTATCCTTATTTTTGGGTCTTTATCCCCCCCCCCCCCATTTTGTCAGACTTTGTCCAGATTTCTTGGACTAACAGGTTGAGAGGTATGTCCAAAGGGAAGACGAATATAAGAAAATACTGTTGTTGTTGTTGGGTCTTGATGCACAGAAAACACGGGACAGAATAAGCTGGGTATTTGTGATAGGGAAATGGAATCATTTGCATTCCCTGATATAACATTAAGGTTAATTAGGAGAATATGTGAAGGATCAGAGGCAAAAATTAAAGTGGGATGGTCCCTCTCTGACAAGTTGTGTCTGAACAGAGGAACCAGGCAGGGGTGAACTCTTTCCCCTTTGTTGTTTACATTATATTTAGAGCCATTGGCAAAGAAAATAAGGGAATCAGAAATTTAAGGATATAATTAATATGGTAATCAAGAAAATGTGGCTTTATTTGAAGATGATATTAATTTTGTACATGATAAAAACAGAAAAGGGCATTTCAGTGTTGTGAAACATTCTGACAGAGTTTCAAGTCTTTTTGAGATATAGAATTAGTGAAGAAAAAACAAAGGCTATAGTTGTAAACTGTACCCACACATGAATTGGTTCAGCAATATCCATATTTATGGGGACATGATAAAATGAAGTATTTAAGAGTATGGGTTAAAAAGGATTGTATTATGGCAGCAAAGGATATGTGGGAAGGGAATAAACAGAAGATCATACAAAAATGGAGAAACTAGAAGCTCCTGTTTATGGATATGGATAACAAGATGCAAGCAGTGAAAATGGTTTAGTCCCTTTAATTTTACATACAGGCCAGGCATACTTTTATCAACCAGAGGAGAAGTTGTGGACAGTAATTAATAAAGAGTTAAAGGATTTCACCTGGGAGGGGAAAAGGACAAGGGTTGAGTGTGATAAGTTGATCCTTATAATAGAAAGGTGGTTTAGGATGATCTGATTTGATGGAATATTTTAGAGCTACACGGTTAAGGTTCATATATGTAACATAAGCAGTAAGCTATAATCCAAAGTGGAATGGGATGATGATGATGAAGCAGGCAAAAATTCAAGAATAAACAAAGAGAGAGTGGGATTTTGGATGCAACTCCTTATGGAGAATAACAACAACCATACAGAATATTATATTCATAAAGTAGCAGAAAATATTCTGAGAACTAAGCCAACACAAGAATGGAGAAAGGAGATTCTATTGATAGGGATGACTATAAATAGGGGTACAGAGAACAGGCAAGAAGGGGCTAGAATATACTGCAGAAAAGTGGCAAAGGAACCAAGGTATTGTGAGTAAATTACTAGAGAGGGAAAGATAACAGAATGGGAAGAGGTCAAGAAGTCATTCTGACTGCCTTACTTATCAGGGATTGATATCAGAGTATTGGCAGAGAGAAAAGGATAGGGAAATCCTAAGTGAAATGTCTGCTTTGGTAGAGTTTTAGTTGAATTTAGAATAGAAACTACTGTTTAAAAAGGAATAATTAGTAGGGTATTTAAAATATTGCACAATAACTATAAGAATGGATCACAGGAGGCTAGAAAAGATTGACAAGAGAGACTGGATAAGCAATTCACAAAGAAACAATGGGAGGACATATGTATGACTCCCAAATATGCAACAAAGTCTAAATGATTTAGGACTTTTGCTTGGAACTGTTTGCATAAATATTTTTAAAACCCAAGCAGACACCAAAGATTTTTTCCTCAGGTAGATGGCAAATGTTGGAGGTGTGATGGTGAAGAAAGAGGTAACTGGGATCATATGTTTTGGGAGTGTAATGAGTTGGCAGACTTTAAACATTCCTTACAGAGTACTCTGTCAAAAATATTGGATGAGCAAATGGGTGTAACTAAGGTAATTATTTATTTATTTATTAGCTGGGATACAGTATTTGAATTGCCTACACTTAGTAAGGCCTTGTTAAGTTTAATTCTGGTGTCTGACAAAAAAGCAATTACTAGAAAATGGAAATCAAACACTAAACCAACTATATTTGAAGTAATGAATATTGTAACAGATATAAAAGAACTGGAAGTATGATCTTTAGAAAAATGGTTGGAGCAAATTACATCGAAAATGGAAATTCTGGGAACAATACATGCATAATAATGTTTTTGAGGATAAGTGAGATTTAAGGAAAGGCAGGAATTTATGTAATGTTGGACTGATGATAACTGTATAAAAGAATATATATGATGTATAACGTTTGTAACTGTGAACATGTTAATATGGTTTGTCTTCTTTTATATTAATGCATGTTTGCCTGTGTCTTAAGTGATAATTCAATTTGTTTGTTTCTTTCGGCTTTTCCCGGTTAGGGGTCGCCACAGCGGAACTCCGGTCCGCTAATGATTGGCAGTAGATTTTTACATACTGGCTTGCCGGGCCTAACGCACAACCTTCAACGAAGGAACGCCCATTCACACATGTCACCACACAGAAGACGCTCTAACTGAGAATCGAATGGGCAACATCTAACTGTGAGGCGACAACGCTACTGCAGCACCACCACCACGGGTTAAGATTTGATTTTGACAAATCAAACTGGATTTTACTTTGTAATATTTTTAACACCTTTAAGTGATAATTCAATATAGGTGTTATAAATATTACAAAGTAAAATCCAGTTTGATTTGTCAAAATCAAATCTTGATATAATATCTGCTGACATTATATTATTGTTTTTCAAATAATGTGACCAAAACAATAAATTATTTTTTAGCAGTAACATTTAGTATGCATATTTGCATAAAGCAATCTGGTGTATAAGCGATAGGAAGTATGGAGAAGAGCTATTAACATTTTCTGAAGAGTAAGAGCTGCAAAACTCAAATGTCTGACATTATTTTGCCTGACTGAGGCTTTGTACCAACATGCATTTTCTGAACAGTAAAAAGTATGAAACTGTAATTTCTGACATTAGTGACTGATTATAATCCTTAGTGATTTAAGAGAAATAGTAAAGACTTTACAAGTAAAAGGATAAAAATATAGAGCAAAACCTGGGGCATTTTGCAAAATCACAGACTGGTCTATAATTGCCCACATCAGTAGTAGATGTCCCTTTTTGGAGTAGGATGTCTACAGCATTTCTCCATTCCTTTGGCACAAATTCAGTGGAAAGGCTAAAACTGAACAGACTTAATAACAAGGTTGCCAGACAGTGTTTGGCACTAACAAGAAGACTGCCTGGCACATTATCAGAGCCCATGGAGTTAGTGTTATTAGCCTTGGAAGGAGCATTTTGGACTTGCTTGGAATTAATTGAGGTGGGGTAGGCCTGCTAATGTGCTGTGTATAATTAAGGGGAGAGATATAAGGGACTAAAGTTTGAGCTGAATTTGTCTGCTAATACATTTACAGTGTCATTGGGATGACTGGAGTGTCATTTTGTATTAAGTCAAGAGTATTTCTGGGTATTACTTCCTGATATAACTTAAGGCTGCGGTGGTGCAGTGGTTAGCATTGTCACCTCACAACCAGAGGTTCTCCCATTTGATTCTCGGCTGGAGCGCCTTCTGTGTGGAGTCTGCATGTCCTCCCATGGTCAAGTGATGTTAAAGACATGCAGGTAGGTGCAAGTGTGAATGGGTGTGCCTTCTTTGAAGGTTGGGTGTCGGACTGGCAACTCAGCACCATAAAAATCCACTGCCAATCATTAGCAGACCGGAGTTCCGCTGTGGCAACCCCTAACCAGGAAAAGCCAAAAGACAAACAACTTCCTGACATAACTTAAGAAAGCTTTGTGGTTATGCTTGGCTTGGGTAAAAATTCTTGGTTCATACTTGTCTTGGAGGATTTGATTTTGTTTCTAAATTCCTTGTTGATCTTCTTGAGTTCTTCTCTAACTGACAGGATGTTACATTTGCTTTTACAGGGTATGAGTTTCTTCCTCTTATTGTGTAGTTTGTTAATACTGCGATTTCACCAAATAGGTTTGTTCTTGAATTTAATACTGTATTTATGCCTTATAGAGACAATACAATCTTGAAGAGGAACACAGAATTCATCAGTGAATATGTCAGCATGTATTGTGCGGTCACTGAGGTGAGGAGGACATATCCATTTCATCAGGCTGTTTGGTCACTGGAGAAGATTTGTCTTGGAGTTAGTCTCTGAAGAAGGAGAGGTTTTGAGGTAACTCAGGTCTAACACTTAGAATAAGTGTTACTGCACTGTGGTCAGATTTGACCAGTGGTTTAGTAACTATGGGCGCTGAGCATACAGGAGTTGTATTGATAAGGACCAGGTCCAATATTTTTGAGATCCCCATTCAGATTTGGACTAGTTAGTCCAATGAGTTGACATTAAATAAATTCAGGAATTTCTGTGTATACTTATTTGTGGTGAAGTATGTTCCTCAGCTAATGTGGAAATAATTGATGTCACTTACAAGGATAATGTTTAGTTCTATTGTGAGGAATGTGAATTTGTTTATATACACCTCACGGCTGGGGTACGGTAGTTTGCTGTGATGCGGTACTTAATTTTGTTTAGTGTGAGAAGGATGTGGAGCAATTCAAGGTCATTGTCCTGTGTTGTGAGGCTAGAGGTGAAACTGTTTCTTAGGAACAGTGATACAATCCCTTCAGCTACATCTTCCAAATCAGCATTGGTTCTGAAGGAACCCAGCAGTGCAAGTGTGCTTTTGCTCTTCTGAAACCATATTTCAGTAACTATACAGTATCTACACTTTCAAGAGTCAGGAATTCTGTAAGGACTGCAACTTTTTAATAAGGCTTCTGTCATTGTGCAGTGCTACCATTATATAATTTTAATTGTGCTTGGATATGTAGATCATTTCAGGAGACTGATATTGCCCAAAAATGTCATTATGGGGAAATAAGATGTCTCATCCGATACATGGAAGTCATGAGGAGAGAGACCGGCAAGCCATCCCTAGGAAAGCACCATCGTTTGTCACTCATCTCCCTTTTATATATATATATATATATATATATATATATATATATATAAAATTAAATTGAATTATTCTTGGTGATAGTAGCATACTGTTCAATACTGGTTTCACACCCATTTCAGATGCATATTGTGAGCGCAACATTATGTCCCTCTTCATATAATCCAAGAAGGTGTGTCTCAAATCATTCACTCCCACATGAGCAATGATTATGTCATATGTGTACCTGGGTTGAAAGGACTTGAGGGCTGTTTGATACTGTGGATCCTGACACCTGAGTGTCAGCTGTCACTCTGTCTTTACTCAGCCTGGTCTAACTATGGAGTCACCTATAATCAGAATGTTGCCAGATGAACTAATTTGGTGTTGCTGCCTTAAGGACAATTACAAATCCTTCTTTAGTTATCTTAGAAAATTAAGAAAAAGCACTCACTGATATACAAAACTGATTCTAAATGAGAAAGCCAGCTCAAAACTGGTGGCATTGCCAATATCCTAGCAAAGAAATTTAGTGTAAATTTCACCCCTGAGATGACTATCCAAAGCCCTGTGATCCCTGCAGCTCTCATCACTAAAGAACAAGAAAGTGCTGTCCAAGGCTCAGAACACTTCTCCATGGGACCAGATAACGCACCCAGTTGTTTGATAAATAGTACCAAACATGCCCTGGAGGAACCTGTACATAAGCCATTTAACCTAAGCCAGGCTACAGGCTCAGTATGGTGTGCAGTACTGGTGATGCCACTCCATACATGTGGCCCTACTAATGACCCTGGAAACTATAGGCCCATTGGCCTGACAAGTCTCAGTTGTAAGGCCATGGACACGTTATAATATTCTTGATTAATAATGACACTAAAAATTTTATCAGGATAGAGCCACAGCAGTTTGGTTTTGCAAACGGTAGATCCTGTCTAATGAACCTGGTTAAATCTTTGAGAAGGTAACACAAGCTGTTGACAGCATTAACACTGTACACATAGTTTGCCATGATTTGGTCAAGGCATCTGACACTATCCTCCATGCAAGTATAATTTATAAATTAAATGTGTTACAAATAGACCCTTATACGTTAACATAGATAGAAAATCAGATAAGAGAACCCAGAAGGTATGGGTGGCAAGGGTAGCATCAGAGAATATGAAAGTGACCAGTGGTGTCCCACAGGGCTCAGTGCTGGGACTGCTTTTGTTTACTATGTACGTCTCTAACCTACAGACTAAAAAACAAGACCTACGGAAGTCACTGTCAAATCCCCCTTTGACACAATTCCTCCAGTAGGAACTCACTCTTAAAAATGACCAGTGTATTGAAAATGAGCTTAAATTAAATGCTTAAAAAATATGAAACATTGCTATATTTGTCAGGCAGACCATCTTCCCAGCATACAGTATTGAGAATATCCTTCCAAAATGAAAATGCAGTTAAGATACCTGAGAACCTGGGTTGACAATTCCTTCTCCTTTGACCACCATGTAGCAACAGCTGTCATGAAATTCTTCCTCTTTGATGCAACTGATCACCAAGGGAACATCATCCAGATCAAAAGTGGTTATTGTCCCCTTGTATTTAGCACTGATCAGACCAGTTATACAATACAGTGCCACATTTAGGATGTCCCTCACCAGACATAGCGAATGGTTGTAAATGACCCCAGAGGTTTCTAACAAAGAGGATCACAGGTTTAAAATCCTTAAGCTACCGGAAAAGACTAGAATCACTATCCCTCTTTTCAGTGTCGTATAGGCTCCACACTGAAGACCTGTGCCTTGCCTTCTGAGTAATTTTATTTATTTATTTATTTACTTACATTTAACTGGGTAGTGTCCCACTGATCAAGTAGCCCATTTTCAGTGGAGACTCGGGGAGAAAAGCTCCATCATAGAAACAATTTAGTTATGAAAAACAAAACACTCATAACACAAATATTAACAACAATGCAAATAAAATTACTAAAGAAACAAATAGTTATGAAAACATGTAGTATAACATAAATCAGAGATATAGATAGCTGGAATAATCAAACAAAACTATCAGAAATTAGCAAAATCTGATCAAAAACATGGGATATAAGCACTAGCTGCTTAAAGGTGCAGACAAGAGGTGCACTAGAAGAGAGTTGTGAAGAATAAGAGAAAGAAATTAGCCAGGTGAAATACAGGAGCAGAGCCAGTTTCTACTGAGATAGTCTTTTTAGGTTTTTTTAAATTAAGAGATGTTGGGATTGTTTTGGATGTGCTGAGGAAGAGCATAAATCAGGGACCCAGTAGTCTGGGATCTCTTGTACTTTCACAAATCAAACAAAACCACAAATACCAAAACAAGAGATCCAAACTTGCTTCAGCAGATCAATAAAACAAAGAGGGGAGTGAGATTCATTACTCAGTGTCTCCCTCATCTCTGGAATAGACCCCGCCCCTGCAGATAAAGCAGTGTGATACACTATTTTCCTTTGAACTGGACATGGATAACTGCATGGGTATTCATAGATTAATCCAAGGAATGACTGTCATAGCCCTTCTAGAGAAGGAAAGTACAGTTTCGGCTGGGAATTAGCAAGGTGTAATGGATACAAGATTCAGGAGCCTTGAACCTCCTAGGTTTCCACTGAAGTGCTTCTGCATGCTAGTTGTGTGACCCTTTTTGTGGCTGCATTTTCTGTTGTGCCAGAGCTTGCAGTATGAGTGTTACATGCTGTTAACATTTTGGCAGAATGCAGGAGGTAGATTTGAGGGTTTAGGATGATGCTTAGAGTTAGGAGTTCTAGGAGGCTTAGGTAGATATTTTTTTGTATGGCATCAGCATAAGCATAAGACATTTTTGTGTCTACGGTTTGTAGATGCTGCATAGATGTAGATGAGATGGTGTTAAGTTCACTGCATATAACTATTTGAGAGAGGGATGCTTCCAAAGGGTCCTTTGGGGTAAATAGAAGTTCATTTTCAATGAGCACAAGGCAGTTCTTACGTCAATGCCGCGGTGGTACGGCGGTAGCGCTGTTACCTCACAGCAAGAGGTTCTCCTGTTCGATTCTCAGCTGGGCTTGGGAGTGCCTTCTGTGTGGAGTCTGCAGGTCCTCCCCGCGGTTGGGTGGCATTTGAAAGATATGCGTGCGTGCCTTCGTTGAAGGTTGAGCGTCGAGCTGGCACCTCGGCGTTTCATAAAAATCTACTGCCAATCATTAGCGGACTGGAGTTCCGCTGTGGCGACCCCTTACTGGGAAAAGCCGAAAGACGAATGAAAAAGGCAGTTCTTACACTGCCTTAGGACTCCATGTGTTGTAACACTGGCAATAGAGGGGGGGGGGGCGGGGTTAGTCTGTTGTCTCTCCATGATGACCTGTGCTGTTAAGTGATAAAGCTGTGTGAGGAACTAAACAGGGTCTGGGGAAGTATTTCAGAAGGTAAGTTTGTTAGACTACAGATATGTTCAGCACAGCTGGTACCCAGGCTTTATAGATAAGATTGCTTGCACAACGCAACACAAAACAGTTAAACAGAGCAAACATGGATAAGTACCTTACAGGAGTTAGAAGATGGTGCTGCTATGTGCAGCTCTGCACAGCAAATACTAAACAAGAAAACAAAAGAACTGATGAAAAATGGGTGAAATCTGAAGCCGAAATGCTCTAAGTTACCCAGGACCTGCAGGAATTAGTCCGTCTCTAACAGATCAATCAGCACTTAATCCAAGATGGCCCCAAGACATGGTCAAATAGATTTACTCACAGTTAAATAAAACAGCAACTCCTTCTGCTGGTATGATTGCTTCTTTACTAATACACGTCTTGTCTACTATCTCATGTCCAGGTTTGGAGCATACATGCAATGTGCTTTTCAATTAACAAATCTTACTGTGGCACACCAGTCCAGTTGCTTATTTGTAGTTTCATAAATTAATGCAGTCTGTTCCTTCAGTTTTTTTCTGGTACAGCAGAAAAGAAAATCTCACCCTTTGTGTACTCTACTATTTTGTGAAAGAGCTCTCAAGAAGCCTCATTTTCAGCCAGCCCTTGTTTTTCATTTCAGCTTCTGATCTTTGTAGCTGTATGTTTGTCTGAGTATCTAGCTAAAGTTTGTATTTTTTTCCAGTCTTTTTTTATTTGACTTTATACATTCCTTTGTGTTTCACTTATTTTAAACACCTCTGAATGTATATATGTTTTTTCCTCTAAATTACTAGAAGCCATCTCCTGTACCAAAGCAGAAACTTGAACTGCTTTTTTGTTGAATAGCTGTAAGATTCTTACCAGCCATAGTTATTATTCTCCTTTTCTGGTTGAATTTCTCTCACTTTCTCTAAATGTCTTCTTTGCAAGCACACCAGCAGCATAATTACTATCAAGTAACTGACTTTCATGCAGATAGATAGCTTTTACTGACTTTTTTCAGTTTCTGTTTCACACTGAGAGAGCTCTGGTTTTCTTAATGGTGTGTGTGTGTGTGTGTGTGTGTGTGTGTGTGTGTGTGTGTGTGTGTGTGTGTGTGTGTGTGTGTGTGTGTGTATATATATATATATTTTTTTTTTGTTCCCTTGGACCTCATCCTATTGGCCAGGGACCTTGATACCCCATGTCCACACTGGGTCTACCTTCCTGGACTACTTCAATATTGCTGGGGCTGGTCTTGGATCCTGAGGGCATCCTGGGGGCTCAACCTTCTGTGCTTCCATTCGGGGAGGGTTTCTTTTATATGCCCTACTCACTCCCATTCCTTGTCCCTATGCCAGTCGACTACTGCTGTGGGCAACTTCCCTTCTTGAACCACGCCATCCCTTAGGAAGTGTTATCAATAAACATCATCCCACCCAGGACAGGAACACCCATCTTACTTTCCATTCTTTCAATTGCTAGAGCCACTAGTCAATCCCAGGTCTCCTAGGATGTAGTCAGGCTTTTGTCTCTCTAGACTACTGGAGTGACCACTGGCAGAACTCTGTTGATCACTGTATGCATTGTAAGGACTGTTCTCTCAAATTTTCTGTTACTGAAGAAGCTAGTTGACCCTGTAGTAAAGAAGCCACTGAGAAACTGCCGGCCTGGCATGAATGTGTCTAGCAGGTTAAGCTAAATGCCTGTATTAAACCTTGCTTGAATGATATGGAGAACTTTAAAAGGGTCTAGCTCACTAATACTGTGATCACCTGATATAATGTGACCTTTTAACCATGGTTTCATTAATACTGTGATCACATGATGTACCATATGACTTTCTAACCTTTTAAGTACATGTAACTTTGGTTTATACTCAGTCTGATGAAGTCCCGTGAGTGGAATGAATGCTCATATTATGTTTTTTCATAATTATTATAATAAAGTTTGAATAATTTTATAATTTTTTTGTTTATCCTTATGGTGATTCTATAACAATTGAGCTTTTATTGTTCTTGGACTAGTTTGTTACTAATGGTTTTGGAAATATTAATGTACATATGGAAACATTGCATATTTTCATAATTACTAGCAATATCTTCAACAAACTGCATTACACAGGAACAGCAAAGGTGAATGTTTATGTCTCCAATCCTATCATTTTGTGATGTAACTCAATAACATGCAATTCAATTTGTTAAGAAAATATAATTGTAAATATGAAAATAAGAATAACAAGTGACAAACACTATTTACTAAATTTGCCACAGTGCATCCATGATTAGCAGTCTTAGTGTATTTTTTTCTAACAACTTGGCCTTTCATTTGCTGCTCATTATTAATTGGTAAGTTACTTAGCTAAAGGATAGTGCCCCTCCCCCAGAAAATGTCACAATACCATAAATAGCTATGGATGTTACAAGGAATTATACAAAAAGGAGCTATGGGTGTTTTGGCTAATAATCGTTTTTGTAGTGGGTGGAGTACTGTAATTACGTTCCAAAATCAGAAAAAAAGACAAACCTGTAAAGTACTTCTGTACTATGAGATCCAACCATAACAATGCTTTCAGAGGTGTTTAACAATCGTTACATACCCCCTTATCACAGTTATGGTCGGGTCTCATGAAAGGGACGTTATTTCACTCTCAACTGTTCCTAAACATCTTGTCTCATATTTTCATTCTGGGAAGTTTACAGATGTCACTCTATAAGTAACTTATTTAACTAAATAAACTATTCCTGACTTTTTCTTCTGTTTTTATTTACTTGCTGTCTGTGACATCACTAGCCAAGTACTATACTGGCTTTCAAAGCCAGTAAAACACATTTTTTTTCTTTTGTAAATGATAGTACATAGAGCAGATCATAACTCATTGTAGTACATGGAGTTTATCAGGTCTCAGTTATTATGTGTTCTCAAGATGGATGCAAAGGTTCACCTCTCAATCTTCATTCTCAAGGTGAATTTTTTGGTATCCATGCCTTGAACACATAATAACATGGTTAAAATTGGAAACCTGATCATAATCCTCTATGTTACAACCCACTGGGGATTTTTAGTTGCAGGATAGCCAGAGGGATATTAACTTCTTTTTTTACAGGATGAGATGCCTTTTAGAAATCAATTGGGTTAAACAGTAAGATTTCCTAGCTACTGTTGCTACATGGCGATCAAAGAAATGGGAGTGGTTGACCAGATGTCAAGATATCTGACAACCATATCTATTTGGAGTGGGGTACTTGTAATACTATAAGTTGTACATGAAGGGGCATTTGCCAAACGTGAAAATAATGTACTTTTTTGCATGTACTTCAAGGACTTTCTCTGGGCACCACCCATTTTTATAGACTATTTCTTATAGCTATTTTGTACTTGGGAATATCTGATGATAATAGCCAACTTATAATCATCAGAAAATTTGCTTAGCCATAATTCAGGTTTTATGGTGTTGAGGTCCAAAAATATATGTTAAATAGGAGGGATCCCAGTACTGTGAACTGATGTAATCTACTAATTACTTTCTGAAATGACACCTTCCACCTTAATTATATGAGTTCTACCTTGCAGCCAATTTACAGTACATGTAAGGGTTTACCTTTATGTCTTTTAACTTATTTACAATGCTAGTATGGTGGATATTATCAAAGGCCTTGGCCATATACAGAAATGCTGTGCGGACCAAATCACCACTACCAGTCTCTGTAACTCTTCTGAAGAAATATTGTAAAGCAGACATGACCTACCTTAGGCTAGTTAGGCTGATGGGCAGCACAGTGGTGCAGCGGATAATGTTGTTGCCTCACAGCAACAGGTTCCCCAGTTTGATTCTTGACTGGGGTGCTGTCTGTGCGGAGTTTGCATATCCTCCCTGTGTTTGTGTGGGTTTCCTCTGGGTATACCACATTCCAAAGACATGCAGTATGTGAAGAGGGCACTCTAAATTGGCCACAGGTGAGAGTGTGTGGTGTGGAAGGACTACTGTGGCAGGGCTAGCCACCCAGTGGTGTAAACCTTGGCTCTAGATGATTGTCACTGTCGAAGTGACACCCCGACCCCATGTGCAAAAATGGGAAAAAGGGGTTGTGGATGGATGGATGGATTGCAACAGCTGTTTTCCAAACCCTTGGGACATAACCTGTGGCTAGCCTTAAGCTGAAGAAGTGTAGGACAGGTTCAGCTAGGGCACATTTGGTACTGTTAATTAAACATCCACATAAATATTCTTAGCCCATGGAAGTGATATTTTTGTTTAGAGATCACAACTAAGATTTGTTCCATAATGATGTTTGGAGATGCATGGGACTGAGAAACTTCCAGAATTTCAATGACTGTTTCTGAAGTAACGTTAGCAGCAAATCTGTCTGTGACTTATGCTGGCTATGTCTTTAGGTTCAGAGTGGGTAATGTAATTTTGGAATAGTTTAGAGCATTACTGGGTGCTATTTCTCCATTTCTGTATGTAATTAAACAATTAGTTGTAGTTATCCTTTGCTTCTAGCTTAGCTTTGATCTTCTCGAGTGTTATTTTTAGTTCCTTGCTCACCTTTTTGACAAAATGTTTAAAATGAATAGTTCTTGATTTAATGTATGACTTCAGATTTTTTTTTCACTCATCTTGTTTGCTATAGAGTTTACACGGGTGAACCACCAAGTTGACTTATTTTTAAATTTTTCATTATCTTTGGTTCTGATGGGGACTGCTACATCTACATATTTCCTTATACAGAAGTAAAACACTGATGTTAAAGTAATAGCTGAAATTACATGAAGAATGGTGAAACTGCAGGTACATTAGAGTGTCACATTTAAGTAATGTCACACATTTAAAAGTCAGTTCGCAAGTAATGTGCATGTTAAATTTTTTTTTAAAACGGATGGTGATTTCATAAAGTGTGTGTGTGTTTTTTATATATATATATATATATATATATATATATATATATATATATATATATGTAGATAGATATAGATACTATGTATTTATAAATGTATAATTTATATGTGAAAATAGCAACAATATGGTTGTCTGTATATCAAATTTGAAATGTAGTTCTCCCTTTTTTGAAAAATGTTGCAAAGTCTATTGTATATTATTGCTTTTGAAATGTTAGTTTCACTCTGTTACTGTTGTTTATACATTGCAGCCTTCTCTGAAAATGGGACCTATACCCAGTTGGACTTTCTCGGTAAACAAAAGTTATATATATATATATATATATATATATATATATATATATATATATATATATATATATATATATGTGTGTGTGTGTGTGTGTTATATATATATATATATATATATATATATATATATGTGTGTGTGTGTGTGTATGCGTGTTTTATATATATATATATATATATATATATATATATATATGTACACACACTTACATACACGAGTGTACCTGATTTTAACAAAACTACCCAAAGCAAAAACATAAAGGGTATTTGTGTTAATAAAGTCCAGGGGATGCCTGCAAGTTGAATGTGATGTATGTTTCCCAGTCTATAGAGATGTAGTTGAATTCTCCCATGAACACGGTATTTGTTGGATGGTGAGTGGCTCCATTAGGTCAAGGTACAGGTTATGGGATGCTTGGGGCATAGATGGTGGCTCATAGCTGGCTAGGATATGGCAAGAGACTTTTTCTATGATGATTTGTATGTGGATGAACTTCAGGGAATCATCCTATTTAACCAACTGAGTTATACTTGTTGCTAATGTAGATTGAAGCACCTCCACCTTTAGTACCTGTCTGTGTGGCTGATGGTCTAAATGTGTGGAAAGCTTTAAACCATGTCTTGTTTGCTGTATAGAAGTCTACATTCTCCAGAGTGTGGCATTTCTTGTTAAGTCTCCTAGAATTGAGCAGTAACACCTTTGGATTCCTTTGGGTTTTGTTTACAAAGCTGATAGTTTTGTCAATTGGGCATTGCCTAAAAAGGCTCTATGGGGGTGGATAAAGTTTTAGCCAACATCTAGAAGTCCATGAGGACAGGTGCAGACCATCTTTGGTAAAACAACATGGTCTGTTAACCATGTCCTCTCATGCTGACAAATATTGAATCCCCCTTGAATGACACCAGAAACTAAGTCAAATGTTAAAGTCAATCATTTTTTGCTCATATTATGACATCATCCTTGGTGAAGGCAGAGTGCTGCTCAATGCACAGCACACACCTGTCTTAGACACATATTCAGAGAGATCCATAATGTCTTTTTTTTTCATATAGTCAAGTAATGTACGTCTCAGGTCACTTACACCCGCATAGACTAAGACAGAATCATACTGGTACCTGTGGTGTACTGACTTGAGTGTGTGCGTGCATGCGTAACCTGGTGGATCCTGGCTCCAGATAAGCATCTGTTATCTTTTCCCTGTCCAGTCTGGGGACAGGGCATCTGTGTGTCATACAATGGTGTCTCCTATGACAAGAGTCCTGGATAGTTTTTGCTTGCCTTGTGGCCTTGATTTTTGGGAGTCCATCGGGTGTAGGCATATGTGTGGTGTTTGATCATAGGAAGTTACTAGGCTAATGACCCTAGAGCCCTTACAAGCCAAGCCAAGTTCTACCCTTATTTCAATGATCACACGAACTGTCCCTGTACAAGAGGGACACACATGGAACCCCTAGGGTGAATTTATGGTTACCCATCCAATCATCCAGATTGTTTTAAAGAGGGCCAATGAGGTGCTCTGACATGAAGTGGAAGTCCATTCCAAAGGTGTGGTAACCTCTGGGAGACAAATCTGTCCCTCCAGCAGGTTCTATTAATGTACTGTATTAATGAACTTAGATTAGAAGAATTAGAATTAACATGGCAAATTAGATTAAATGCCTATACCCAACCAGGGCTTAATGAAGGGTGTACTATTAGTAGCATACTTAAACTTAAGTTTAGTCCGGTAGAATTTTGTTTAGAACTAGTTTTTAAATAAAAGGTTGCCAAACAGTGAGTATAAGTTTACCACACAGTGTACAATATAATCATAATTACAGATTTTGTACAACTATTAATTATTTATATACATATTTTCGTAGTCAATATAAACTAGTAAAATTGTTTATTGATTTAATGTTCATGATTTTTTAAGTTTTGTGTTTTTAAAAATGGGTGTCTTTTTTGTTCCGACAAGTCTTTTGATTGGTTAATTGATGGTATCTACTTGTATTTAACTTGATTATTTTAACTGGTGTATTGTCTGATGAAGTTTGTGTTACACATAAACGAAAAGCGCTTAACCATTTTATCGAGTTCGTGTCTTCCTTACTTCGTTGCTCAGAATTCTGTTTTAGTAGGTTCTATTAATGTCACATACCAGGTTAAGGTCTTTACAGCGAGTATCCCATGTACCATTTGACTTGTGGATATGCAGCATTTCCAAAAAAGTTTGATGTTGCTTTTGGTGTAAACTTTAGAGACTGCTGAGGATAGGCATTTCCATTTGTATGCTTGTTAAGTCTTTGATGTTTTGGGAGATTGCTTTTTAGTGCCTCAGCATAAGATGGTCTATGTGTGTGTGGTGGAAGCAGCATGTGTGTGTGTGTGTGTGTGTGTGTGTGTGTGTGTATGTGTGTTCATACATACATACATACATACAAATATTTCAAGCATGGGGTTAATACCCTTTAGCCTACCAGTATACCAAAACAGTTGTTCCCATAATAAGTGTTCAGGCTGTTCTTAAGAATATCTACACTAGTGCTTGCTTTAATGTAATTTGGTAGTCTGTTCCATGCATCAGCTGCTGTCTCAGAGAACCAATTACTGCACTTCTCATTCCTATAGACTCTTCTACATAGATTTTCCACTAATTTTTGATAATCCCAAACATTCCCAGAAGTAGATGTCTCTAAATTCCCTATATACCTGAATAAGATCTCCTCTTAAATATTTATAAAAGACAGTGTACAAGATAAGATATTTTAGTCTTTCATAATAACTTACATTTTCACATCTGTGGATGCCCTTGGTATATTTCCGCTGTACTCTTTCCAGTTTACTCATGCTTTTTTTTTTTGCTATAAGTTTTTCATATTGTTTTTCTATACTCATGTCTAGGTCTAATGTAATTAACAAACAATTACATAATTTCTGATTTCCTAGACTTTAATAATTCTTTTTATATGACCTATAGTTCTACAACTATCATTAACCAATTGGTTGATATGATTAGAAAAATTCAAAGCTGGATCTACCCATATACCTAGGTCCTTAAATGAATCTACAGTTTCAATCACTGTGTGCTGTGTTAAATATTCACCTTTCAATGTATGTCTGTCTCCCAACACTCATGTGCTTAGTTTTTTATGTATTTGTGAGCATATTATTCTCCTGTGCTTAAATGGTCAATTTAGTCAAGTTCCTTTTCAGACATGCCCTATCTGTAACACATGTAATCAACATACCCAACTTCAGGTCATCTGCATACAGACTGTAGAACACCTCAGATGAAATAAAATAGGTCTGAAAGATACAATCTAACCAAGTAAGGGCCTAGAACATAGTCCTATCGGTCTCCTTGACTGTAACCAAGAATTTCACCTGTCCAGTTGCTGTATGATACTTGCCACGGCTTATTTGTAAGACATGCAAACCTTGGTTGTAAGCAAGAGTTTGCCTCCAAGGAAACTGTATATGTACATCTCTCATATACTGTGTTAATTTTTTTGAAAATTAAAAGGTTGTCTGTGAACATTTGACAATTGTTACGTTGTCTCAGCATGCCCATATCTATCAAGCTAGCTATAGAAACATATGGAAACTACATATCCATGTTGTCCGTACCTGGGGCAGGCTAATATAGTTTGACGACTGGGTTATACAGCAGTCTCCTAGGATGGTCTCCAGAGTTAGGGACTAGAATTAGATAGTACTAAGATATGGCATTGGTTCAGTTAAATGTACAAGCTAACTGCTCTAAGCTTAACTCTCTACAATGTGCTACTAAGTTACAGGTTTCAGTCCTAATACTAGTTACATAGGTAAACATTATTGTCCAAGTATTTGCATATGTACAGAGCATTGTCTACCGCTACTGCACAATCAGCAGCTCTGCGCAAACATGCCTAATTTACACCAACAAAAAAAGAACTGAAATCTAGCTGCTAAGCCCTCTGGTCAATAAATGACTACACTTAGGTTCATAGGTTCATACTAGGCTATCTGCCCTAGGGCATTTATAAGCCTAGCCAGAGTGCGTTTGGCTTTCGCCACCCATTTTAAAATAATTTTGCTATGCCCTTTTTTGAGGTTAGTATACTGTGCCTCTGTCTAACAGTGACACAGAAGTGATACCCGGGGTAAACCTACAATCTCCCATCCACTCACCAAGATTCCTCTTGAAGAGAGTCATTGAGGGACTCTGCCTAACCTGGACTGGGATTTTATTCCAGAGTGAAGGGAGCCTCTGGGTTATGAATCTGTCCCTCCAGCATGTCCTATTTATTTCAGTGCTGAGGTTCAAGTCTCTCGAGCGCGTAGCTCGATGGGATTTGGAATTTCTGAGGTGCAGCATGTCCATTAATTCCAGGTTGGACATGGCTTTATACATCAGGCAGAGATCGCCTCTGAGCAGGCGGTATGCCACTGAGTAGAGCTGGAGTTTCTTTAACCGGGCAGCATATGGCATCTGTTTGAGCCCTTTGATCCCCTTGGTGAGGTACTTTTGGGGTCTTTCCAGTTGCTGCAGGTGTCTGATAAGGTACATCCCAAAAGGGGCATTGTACTCAATTATGGGCCTGATGAGGGATGAGTAAAGAGGCACGATGACCTCCCCTGATCTAGATGTGAATCCCTTCATGATTAGGTGGGCTATATAAAATGTTTTTCTAACCACTTTGGCCACGTGGTTGTCAAATGAGAGATTGCTATCAACTTGGGTCCCCAGGCCCCTAATTACTTCTTCTGTACTTAATGGATTACCACCTATGTGGTAATTTGTGGGCACTTTGTTTTTGCCAAAGGGGATGACTATACACTTTTTGGCATTTAGCTTGAGGCCATGGCTCTGGCACCAGTTGTCTGTTTCTAAGAAGCCCTTTTGGAGGATGCTTGTGTCAGCTGGAGCGTCGATTATGGCGCCCAGTTTGCAGTCATCTGCAAACTTGGTCAGCCACAGTCCTTCCGTGTTGGCCTGTACCTCCGAGAAATATATACCGAACAAGAGAGGTCCCGGGACTGAGCCTTGTGGGACGCCACTTGTAACTGGTTTGGAGTCTGACATGGCTCCAGCAATTCTAACCATGTGGGTTCTCTCCTTGAGCCAGTTTGCAACCCATCTAGTGACATAGGGGTTTATATTTAAGCTGGTGAGTTTATCTATAATGCCCGAGTGGGGTATTGTATCAAAAGCTTTTGCGATGTCCAGGTAGGCTGTGTGGACCACCTTCCCCTCGTCAATGGCCTTAGTGACTGTTTCAAAGAAATCAACCAGGTTTAAGAGGCAGGATCTGCCCTTAACAAAGCCAAATTGGGTAGGATCCAGTTTATGTAGGTCCCCAATATCTTTATTTATGAGGTCCATGATGATCCTTTCCATAGCTTTGCAGACCAAGCTAGTCAGGCTTATGGGGCGATAGTTTCCAGGATCCGTTGAGGCACCACCTTTGTGGAGAGGGACCACTGTTGCTGTACGCCACTCTTTGGGTACATATCCTGTAGTAAGGCTGAGATTGAACAGTAGTTTTATATTTGGGTTTAGCTCTTCTTGGAGTTCATGTAGGACGCAGCCCGGGACACCGTCTGGTCCCATTGATGCTGTGTTTTTTGCTTTGGAGAGGGCAGCTCTTACCTGAGCATCTGAGATGTCAGGGGACAGCACTCTGCTGGGATAGATATTTGCCCTTTTGGTGGGGAGTTTGCGCTGAACCTGTCAGCTAGGATGTTGGCAATGTCTGTGGGTTCGTGTATTTTTTGTTATTTTGGACTAATTCTGAGCATATCTGGGAATTCCCACCTAGGTTCCTAACATAACTAAAGAAAGCCTTGTGATTATCCTTAGTGTCCTGTGCAATTTTTCTCTCGAAGCTGGCCTTAGACGATTTTATGAGTGCCCGTAGTTTTTTGCTAATACTGATCAGAGATGCCTTCCCTTTTTGGGATTTTGCTCTATCATGTAGTAGCTTCCTCCTTCTATTGTATAGTTTGTTTATGGCTGGGGTCCACCAGGCAGGATGTCTGCCTTTGGAGGATTGGGACTTGGTTTTATATGGGATTGCATGATCCATGCATTCCTGAAGGTGTTCATAGAATGCGTTTATAAAGGATTCTGCGGTCTGGGCCGTATTTTCCACAGGCCCGGGGGCTTTGAAGGATTCCACCTCGGTTTTGAGGAGTGTGAAATTTGCATTAGAGAAGTTTTTCACTGTGGTTTTCAGGGCAGGGGGTGGAGTCGGGAAGTGAATATCCAGTGAGATTAGTTTATGGTCTGATCTTACCAATGAGGGATATACTTCTGGTCTGGAGCATAGAGTCCCCATGTTGGTGATGATAAGGTCCAGTATGTTTTCCCCTCTTGTGGGAGTGGTAACAAGTTGTTCCATAGCATTTGAGTTTATAAATTCTAGGAACCTTTGGGCTAGGGTGTTGGAGCTAGAGTAATGTTCCCAGTCTATGTTTGGGTAGTTGAAGTCGCCCAATATAATGGTGTTTGGAGAGACCTTCTTATTTTCCAGTGTTCTCAGGAAGGCCGAGTGGGGTTCCTGGGTTTGGGAGGGTGGTCTGTAGCAGGCTATAAACTGGAAGGCAGTTTTACCCACTGTTAGTTGCACATGGATAGTCTCTGATGCTTCGTGCTGTGCCACCAACCTGGAGGTGTGGGTATCTTTGACGAATATTGATACTCCCCCTCCTTTTGTGGTTCGGTCCAAGTTTTGGGGCCGAAAAACATGGTATGAGGTATAACCTGGTAGTGCTAGGGTGCTCTTGGGAGCCTTGAACCAGGTTTCTGTTACTGCACAGATTTCGATGTTCTCCATGCTAAGGAGAGTTTCGAGTGCGTGCATCTTGAGGTTTAGACTTCTGGCATGGAGTAGCATTACTCTTAGTTTCTTATCCCTTGTGATACCTATGGAGGTGGGTTTGTCTTTTGAGCCTTGCCTAAAAAAGGCACTATGGGGGTAGCAAGAGCCTTTGCCAATATCCGAAAGCCCAGGGGTGACAGGTGCAAGCCATCCCTAGCGAAGCATCGTGGCTTGTCGAGCATGTCATCCCAGACTGACAGGCATTGGATCTCCTTTGAATGACACCAATACTTAAGCCAATTGTTGAAATTGATCATCTTGTCTTTATATTGTGGCATTATTCTTGGTGAGGGTAAGATGTTACTCAAGGTCAGGGTCATACCGGCCTGGGCTACATGCTCAGAGAGCTCCTCTATGTCTCTTTTCATGTAGTCCAGGGAGGTACGTCTCAGGTCATTCACACCAGCAAGGACAATGACTGAGTCATATTTGTACTTGCCTTGGAGTGACCTGAGTGCTTGTGTTATGTGGCGGTAAGCTCTTCCGGAGTGCTTCCCAACTCAGAAGGACAAGGCGAATACTTTTTGCCACAAGATAGATGACCTGGTTCTCTTAACGTAAAAAAAAAAAAAAAAGGCAATTTAAACACAAACAGTTTAGAAAGCAATGCTTAAACAAGGCAGGTGATTTTCACACTAAAAGTTCTTTAAATGCTCTTTAAACAGTAGCAATCAGTTCAGTAACGATGTGCAAGTGCAGCAAATCAAATACAATAAAGTTGATTTAAAAGCAAACTAGCAACAACTAGGGCAATGAAAATCAAATACACTTTGTACTGATAGAATGCAATAAATAATTTAAAAATATGGCACCAGTTTTCAGAAATAATATAATGGTTCTTTGCTTTTTCTCTCATCAGGAATAAAACAGATGACCCAATCACAAGCTGATTCCCAAAATGCAGTTCCCAAACTCTACAGTAATATATAGAGCAGGATTCACGAAGGCTTGCACGGAGTCTAAGAGTAGTGTAAGACTCCATGCAGCCCTCGCGATCCAGGAACAGCCCGAAATTCCGTGTAAGAGACCAGCTAAAACGTCTCTTACACGGACTGGGCGTGGATATGCAAATCACCTCACTTGCAGCCAAAAGGCATGCAAATGAGGTAGATTAGCGATCCACAAAGCCCAAACCAGCCTGTGTAAGAGCCGTTTTAGCTGCAGAAATGTACTCAGTTGACAACTGAGTACGTTTCTGCAAATAACACAATGGAGCCATGTCAGCTCCAAATAAAGGGTGCATATGTGTCAGGCAGCATGCCAATGGCCAAATATGTGGCCATTGGCATGGTACCCCGATGCAAATATGAGAAATAAATTTTTTTTTCCGGTGATCGCCGATGTTTAAACGCAGCGCAGCCCCTCACAAACGGGCTGCGCTATATAAAACATAAAAATGAAGGTTATAAACCCACAAATGTGGGTTTTATGCAATACATGGATTTACAATGCAGGGACCAGCAGACCAAAAACAACATGGCCACCGTTAGGATACTGAATCCCACTGCCACATAGCAAATGAGCACATTCTGAGTAGTATAAGAGTTACATAAGGGGGAGGAACAGAGTAGGAGATAGGTGACATCACAGGGGGGAATGGCAGAAAGAAATGCAGTTCATTGGAGGTCAGTGTTACTTGACAGATATCAGACACATATCATGGAAAGAGGAGTGCCACAAGATAAGCATGGGAAAGTCAAGAAATGGAAGGTGTACACTGTTGCTTACACCAAAGTTTCTTGCTGGGCATCTTGCGATGTGCATGCCATGAGGTGCAGTAGGGCAGTGTCTTGGCGTGTAAGGCAGACTGAGCATGTGGGAGCCTGTTGGCAGACTTGTAAGACTGTTTGCGCTGGTGTGCATGCGTTTTAACCCGAATAAGAAGATTCTAAACCGTGTAAGCATGTGTGTGTGCGTGTAAGCCACTGTGAGCGTGTTTCTGCTGGTATGCGCGTTGCTCCCCCCTGAGGAAACAGAAAGGAAACAGGAAGCAACCGAATTAGTAGGAAGCTAGCAGGGAATACTGCTGGAGCTAGCAGGTGAAAACAATTAGAAGCAGGCAATTACACAGGCAGAATAGTAGCCCAGCCAAGCACTTAAAACTCTGCAAACAGCAGTGCAGGATGTTTCTCTCAAGAGACACTGCAAGACAGGAGTAAGCTATTAGAAGTGAAAACTGAAAAAGCTGAACTCAGAGCAGAAATGCTAGGGGCTGCCATAGCTGTCATAAGGAGACATAGGCGACTTGCTGAGGGTGGTGACAATGCAAATGGTGCCAGACAACCCACAGTGAGGAGATGGAGAAGAGTGTACAGGCCCAAGGTCACCTACCACGGGTTACATGAGCTGGAGATAGTGGAGCGCTATAGAGTGGACAGAGACCTCCTGCAGCAAATTGTCGAGCTGTGCAGGCCACGCCTCACACACAGAACCAACAGAGGGGAACTCATCCCAGTGGAAACCAAGGTATGTGTTGGCCTAAGAATACTAGCAACAGGTACCTTCCAGAGACCAACTGGTGATATGATGGGGATATCACAGGCATCAGCCTCCAGGGTACTGCACCAGTTCCTGGATGCCATGTCAGCACATGTCGGTGATCATGTATATTTCCCCAATGCCCGTGAGGTATTGTCCAGCAATATGCGTCTCTTCCAGCAAATAGCGGAATACCCTGAGGTAGTGGGTGCAATAGACTGCACGCACATATGCATCAAAGCACCAACCGGTGAGCGGGGTAGGGCCTACATAAACCGCAAGGGCTTCCCCTCCATCAACTGCCAGGTCATGTGTGATACCCAGAGCATAATAATGAATGTGTGTGCTGGCTGCCCTGGGAGCTACCATGATTTCCATATCTGGCATTTGATGCAGCTGTACCAGACATTTGCCAATGGGGACATCCCACATGGACACCGAGTGGGGGATGCAGGTTATGCACTGGAGCCGTGGCTGATGACACCCATCAGAAACGCACACACACCTGAACAGGAATGCCATAATGAGGCACACGCACAAACACGTAATGTAATAGAGTGTGTGTTTGGGCTGCTCAAGTCACGGTTCCGGTGTCTGGACAAATGTGGTGGAGCCTTGCAGTACTCACCAACTACATGTACCCAAATTGTCATGGTATGTGCTATGCTAGATAATATGATCTTGCGAAAACAACTGCAGCAGGACCAGCATAGGGCCGGGCCAATCAGCCCCCCACCATTGCCAAGGCCATCACAGGCAGAGCGTGACTCGGAGGAGGAACAACCTGAGCCTGCCCCAGTAGGCAGAAGGAGGAGTGCCCAGTATGCCCTTGCCTTGGCAAAGAGGCAATGCATAGCACATACACTGGCTCAGTAGGAACCCTGGGAATGATACCCCTCTCTGACTCACTCATATAATAACAGGGATGCCTAAAATGACATAACCTGCTCTCAAACTTGTACAGGGAGTGTAGTATGTGCATCCGACAGAGGCAGCCCTGCAGCACCACCTGAGGCATGAATGCCATGTGTTAAGCAATGTAACACCATGTAGTATATGCAAACTTGATGACCCTGACTAACATCCTACCCTCACCAAGCAAGATGCCACAATATGATGATGAGATGATCAATTGCAATAATTGGCTGAAGTATTGCTGTTAGTCAAAGGGGATCCAATGTGTGCCAGCCTGGGATGACATTCTGAGCATGACATGATGCTCCACCTGCTAGGGGTGGCATGCACCTATCAGTCCTGGCCTTATGGATACTGGCAAAGGCTATTGTTACCCACAGCGTGCCTTGAATAGGTAAGGCTCAAAACACAAACCCACCTACATAGATATCACAAGGGATAAGAACCTAGATGTAATGCTACCCAATGCCAGAAGTCTAAACAGCAAGATGCATGCAGTCTAAACTCCCCCAGTATGGAGAATGTTGATATCTGTCCTGTAACAGAAAACTGGGTCAAGGCTCACAACAGCACCCTAACACAACCAGGTTACACCTCATACTGTGCTGTACGGCCTCAAAACATGGAATAAGCTACAAAAGGAGGGTGACTAGCAATAATTGTCAAGGATAACCACACCCCCATGTTGGTACCACAACAAGAAGCAGCATGGACTAGCCATGGTCAAGTAACAGTGGCTAAAACTGCCTCCCAGTTTATAGCCTGCTACAGACTACCGTCCTAACACCAGGAACCGCACTTGGCCTATGTTGGAATACATGAATATATCAAGCCCTCCAAACCACATTATATTGGGTGACTGAAAATACGCAAACATAGACTGGGAGCATTATTCTAGCTCCAACACTCTAGGACAAAAGTACCTAGAATCCATAAACCAAAATGCCCAGGAACAATGTACCACTCCCACAAGAGGGGTAAGCATACTGGATGTGATAATCAGCAACATGGGTACTGGATGGCAAGATGAGAAGTGTATCCCTCACTGGTAAGACCAGACCATAGAGTAATCACACCGGATATACCCATCCTGAACACAGTCCCTGGCCAGAAAACCACAGTGAAAAACATGTGTAAAGCAAAAGTTGCACTCCTCCAAACTGATGTGGAATCCATTAAAGGCCCTGTGCAGGTGCAAAATATGGGCCACACCTCAGAACCTGTTATACAGGCATTCCATGAACACTGCCAGGAATGCATGGATTATGCAATCCCAAATAAAACCAAGACACAATGCCATACACGCAGGCATCTGGCATGGTGGACTCCAGCCATTACCAAACCATGCAAGAGAATGAGGAAGCTACTACATGATAGAGCAAACATAAAAAGGGAAGTAATCTCTGATCAGTAGTATGGCAATAAAATATGTCCACTCATACAATCCACTAAGGCCAGCTACAACAAGTTGAAACTGTGAATCTTGAGGCAATGTTACACCTGCCCCATGTACACAGACAACCCTCACCTCCCCCCAAGAAATACAAATATATGTGAGAGATGCAACCATGTATCCAAACCGGAGGCTGAGCTCTCTCAACTCAGTACTGTCAAAACTAGTCAGGAGGAGATGGTAACCACACACACCACAAACCCAGTCTCACATAGACCTATCACAACTGCAAACCAAAGACATAAACATAGAAAAACATTCCCGGAGGCTCTAATTACAAACACACCACATCAACAGAGGCCTCCAAAGCAGACAGCCAAGCAACCACTACCTCCAAACATAGCACATGCAACACATAGTACACAAATCTGGTGTGCCAAACAGTCACAGGCTAGAAGGAGAAACAACATGCCTGATACAGTTATAATAGGTGACTCCATAGTCAGACACACTGCTGTCTCGCTCACCAGACGGAACAAGGGAAAGGGTACAGTAAGCTGCCTGTAGGCTGCTACAATACGCCACATAACACAAGTACGCAGGTCACCCCAAAGCAAGTAGAAATATGATGCAGTCATTGTCCATGCTGGCGTTAATGACCTGAGATGTACCTCCCCGGACTACATGAAAAGAGACATAGATGAGCTCTCCGATTATGTAGTCCAGGCCGGTATGACACTGACCGTGTGCAGCATCCTACCTCACCAAGAATGATGCCACAGTACAAACACAGAATGATCAGCTTTAACAAGTGGCACAATTACTGGTGTCATTCCAAGGGGATCCAATGTCTGTCTGCTTGGGATGTCATGCTTGACAAGCCACACTGCTGTGCCAGGGATGGCTTGCACCTGTTACCCCTGGGCGTCTGGATATTGGATAAGGCTCTTGCCACCTCCATAGAGCCTTTCGTAGGCAAGGCTGAAAAGACTAACCCACCTCCCTAGAAAACATAAGTGGAAAGAAACATAAGGGTAATGCTGCCCAATGCCAGATGTGTAAACCTCAACATGCATGCTCCCGAGGCCCTCCCCAGTATGGAGAACATCGATGTCCGTGCAGTGACAGAAACCTGCAGCAAGGCTCCTGACAGCACACCAGCACTACCAGGTTATACCTCATATCATGCATTATGGCACCAAAACCTGGACCAAAACATAAAAGGAGGGGGAGTATCCATATTCAGCACAGACACCCACATGTCCAGGTAACTGACAACTCATGAAGCATCGGAGACCACCCATGTGCAACTAACCGTAGGCAAAACTGCTGTACAGTCTGTAGCATGCTACGGACCACACTCTCACACACAGGAACCCCACTCAGCTGTCCTGAAGACACTGGACAGTATGAATGTCTCACCAAATACCAAACAAGGTACTCACAAATTACCACATAGGTGGTAATCCATTATGTATGGAAGAAGTAATCAGGGACCTAGGGACACAAGTGGACAGTAACCTGTCATGTGACACTCATATTGCCAACGTGGCTAGGAACACCGTATCATGAAAGGATTCACATCTACGTCAACGGAGGTCATTGTGCCCCTATACTGTTCTCTTATCAGACCCATAATCTAGTACAATGCCACATTTGGGATGTACCTTACCCGACTCCTGCAGCAGTTAGAAAGACCTCAAAGGTACCTCACCAAGAGGATAAAGGGTCTCAAATACATGTCATATGCTGCCTGGCTGTAGACACACCAGCTGTATGCAGTCACATGCTGCCTACACAGAGGCGTTGTATGCCTGTTGTACAAGGCCATGTCCAACACAGGAGTAATGGACATGCTCCACCCCAGAAAACCCAAATCCATTGGAGCTGTGAGAGTGAGAGATGTCAACCTCAACACATAATGAAATAGGATGCGCTGGAGGGACAGATACATAACCCAGAGGCTCCCTACACCCTGGAACGGAATCCCACTCCATGTTAGGCAGAGCCCCTCACTGACTCTCTTCAACAGGAATCTTGCCAAGTGGATGGATGATCATAGATGTACACTGGGGGTCTTCACTGTGTCACGTCCAGACAGAGGCACAGTAAAGTAAATCATAAATGGCCATAATATTCACATAGCAAGGGGTGGCAAAGGCCACATACACTCTGGCTAGGCTTATAAATGCCCTAGGGTGGATAGCCTAGTATGAACCTATGAACCTATGAAGATACAAATTGTACAGGACACTAAGGATAATCACGAGGCTTTCTTAACTGATGGTAGGAACCTTGTTGGGAATTCACAGATATGCTCTGAATCACTCAAATATTACAAACAACATACCAAACACACACACATATTGCCAACATCCAACCTGACAGGTGCAGTGCAACCCCCCCCCCCAAAAATGCAAAATATCTATCCCAGCAGAGTGATGGCCCCCTGACATTGCAGATGCTGAGGTAACAGCCAGCATCTACAAAGCAAAACACACAGCATCAATGGTATGAGATGGTGCCCTGGGCTGAGTACAACATGGACTCCAAGAAGAATGGAATGCCAAATAACACTACTGCTCAATGTCAGCCTTACCACAGGATATGTACCCAAAGAGCAGTGTACAACAACAGTGGTCCTTCTCCACAAAGGTGTTGCCTGAATGGATACTGCAAACTACCACCCCAGAATCCTGACAAGCTTGGTCTGCAAAGCTATGGAAAGGATCAGCATGTACCTCAGACATAAAGATATTGGGGACCTACTGACACTGGACCCTACCCAGTGTGGCTTTCGTAAGTGCAGATCCTGCCCCTTAAACATGTTTGACTCATTTGAAACAGTCATTAAGGTCATTGATGAGGGGAATGTGGTCCACACAGCCTAGCTGGACCTTGCAAAAGGCTTCCATACAATACCCCACGTGTTCATTATAGATAAGCTCACCAGCTTAAATATAAACCCCTATGTTAGTAGAGGGGGTTGCAAACCAGACCAAGGACAGAACTGACATGGTCAGAAATGCTGCAGCCATGTCAGACTACAAACCAGATATAACTGGCATCCCACAAGGCTCGGTCCTGGGACCTCCCTTGTTTGGTATATATGTCCCATAGGTACAGGCCAACATGGAAGGACTGTGTCTGAACAAGTTTGCAGAGGACTACAAACTGGCCACCATATCTGACCCTCCAGCTGACACAAGCATCCCACAAAAGGGCCACATAGAAACAGACAACTGGTGCCATAGCCATGTCAGCAAGCTAATTGCAGAAAAGTGAATAGTCAACCCCTGTGGATATACAGTAAGTGCCCACCAATTACCACATAGGTGTTAACCCATTAAGTACTTAAGATGTAATAAGAGACCTGGGGACACAAGTTGATAGATATCTTGCATTGGACAAGCATGTGGCTGTAGTGGTTACAGAAACATACCATATACCCACCCAATCATGAAGGTAGTCAGATCTAGATCAGGGGAGGTCATTGTGGCTCTGCAGCCATCCTTCATCAGCGTCACAATTGACTACAATGGCCCCTGTGGGATGTACCTCAGCAGACACCTCCATCAACTGGAAAGTCCCCAAAAGTACCTCACCAGGAGTATCAAAGAGCTTGAACAGATGCCATGTGTTGCTTGATTAAACAAACTGCAGCTCCACACACTGCCATACTGCCCTCCCAGAGGTAAGCTGTGCCTGATGTATAAAGCCATGTCCAAGCTGGAATCAATGAACATGCTGCACCTTGCACGATCTGAATGGCAGTGAGCTATGCACATGAGAGACCTGAACCCCAGCACTGACAGACATAGGACAAGCTGTACTGAATGATCCATAACACAGAAGCCACCCCCACTCTTGAGTAAACTCCCAGTACAGGTTAGCCAGAGAGTCACTCATCGACTCTCCTCAACAGGAATCTTGATGAGTGGATGGGAGATGGTAGGTTTACCCTGGGTATCACTGTTATGTCACGGGTAGATGGAGGCACAGTATACTAACCATGACATATGTCATGGCAAACTCCAGTTACAATGTGTGTCGAAGGACAAACACACTCTCTGACTAGCATTAGAAATGGCCTAGGGCACATCGCTACTGTTTGCCAATGTACACCTATGTTGTGGAATACACTACCAATGTTGGACAAGTCTGGTTTAAGTAGTCCATATCTGAACATAATGCAGCATGGTTATATGTGCACAACTGGCCCCTAAAAAGTCTGCTGTGCTCACTATGAATATTTAAAGCAGTGATAGGACTAAAGCCCAGGATACTGTCCACCACAGTGAAAGTACTGAACCAGTACACTATATGGTACTACAGTGTTAGGTCAGTATGAAAGGATGTTGACAACTGTATACAAAGTATCCCATGCAAACCCTGCAGGCACAGTATAATCTCTGTTGTGTTCAGACACGAAGCAGTTGGCCAGTAAGTACACAACATGACACCCAACACACAACCATAAACGTGAGATATTGTTGAAATTCACACTCATCCACAAATGTGATGGACTGCAGAGTTCAACATATGGAAAGCTCACACTGGGCATGCTCGCACACTTTGATAAATGAGACATATGTCAGACAACATGCCATGGAAAGGCTGAACTGGGCATGTTCACACACTTAGGCCATATCTCAGTTTAGCAGTTGGCCACACATATCTGGTATTTGTGCGTGTTATTCCAGGAACCAACCACATTACAGCAATCTGCCCAGTGCACACAGTTAAATGACTACACAGACATAAGTGATATAGTGGATCCCTCTCATATTCAAACATCTTCCACAGATACACAAGTTGTTCATAGAAACAGGGAATGCTATGGCAATAAAGACCTGCACACAGTCTATCAGCAGCAAATATTGTGCATCTGACAATTAAACATATGGGTGTAGAGGTCAATACTAAGCTGTTTGCCCTAGGGAATGAAAGCTTAGCCAGAGTGTGCTTGGCGTCTGCATCCCCAGTACAGTAGGCTACTGTGCCACTGTAAAGTAGGTCACATAAGGCACCGTTTGAGGCTAGTGTGCTGTGTCTCCGTCAAGCAGGGACACAGTGGAGATCCCAGGGGTTGAATTTGCTATGCCACATCCATGTTGTTGCTGTGTGCTGGAAGAGGGTTGGTGAGGACCTCTAACAGTAAGTGGGCGTCAATAACAGACTGAGGGGAGCCTTATCTGCAGTGTCTGGACAATTTCACTGGCAACAATTTGTCGTGATGATTATGAGGGTTTGAAGTGTCGTGCCAGTACTGTTCAGAGATGTCCTCCCTCTGTGGGCTACTGCTCTGCAATGTATTAGCTCACTCCATCTGTTGGACAGCTCATATATGGCTGGTGTACACCTGACAGGGTGTCTTGTTGTGGAGGAGTCATGGGTATATTTGGGATAGCATGATCAATGCAAACCTTCCACATGCTCATAGAATGCAATTGTCAAGGATTATGCAGAGTGGCCTGTATATTCCCCCAGCATGGGTCCTTTGAAGTCTTCCACCCAAGTCTTCCCAAGTGCAAAGTCTGCTTTTGATAAATACACTTTGTTTGCAGTGACAACCTTGCCTGGGGGTGGGGATGGGATATGGATGTCCAGGGAAAGGTGGGTATGGTCAGATATCAACAATGGTGGTCTACCTCTGGTGTGGAACAGTGAGTACCCATGTTGCAGATGGTCAGGTGCAATATGTACTCCCCCTTGTGGCTGTGGTGAATGGTCCTGCCATAGCACATGGACTCACAAATTGTAGTGGCTGTAGGGTAATGTTGTAGAGGCCTGAGTAGTTCCCACACACAATATACCTGTACCTGACGTTAACAACTGGAATGGTGTATGTGAACACCTTCATATCTTGGCACTGTTCCCAGGGAAGCAAAGTGTGTGTCCCGGATGTGGGAGGGGTGGTTTGAACTGGTTGTGTTGTGTGTTACAGGTCATGTGGTCACGAAGCATGGTATAAAACATAACCTGCCAGTGTTGATGTGCATATCTGACCCTGAAGTAGGTGGCTGCAAATGCATATATATGCTATCCCCCACCTGACAGGTAGTAATAGATGTACATACCTCTGTATAAATAATGATGTCAGCACCCTATAAATACTGCAGGTGCAGAACAGATGCCCAGTAATTCAGATAGTGCACTCTGCTAATGTGTCTCCCTCAAGTGTCATAATATATTTAGGTAGGGGTTTGAATCCTGCAAATGCTCAGTGTGTGTGTGTGTGTGTGTGTGTGTGTGTGTGTGTGTGTGTGTGTATGTGGGTGAGCAAGGTTGGTGTGTGTGCAATTCTGTGTGAGAGAAATGTCCCTTTAGGCAACTAGGAGAACACACTACAGGATGCACATTCCGCTTTCTAAACACTGATGATGTCAGCACCCTATAAGTACAGCAGGAGAAGGGAAACCTCCCAAGTAATGTGAATAGCGCGCTCCACTAATGCGTCCATCTAGAGTGTCATAACATAGTTAGGTAGGGGGTTGAATCCTGCAAATGCTCAGTTTGGGTGAGGGGGGTTAGTGTGTGTGCAATTCCGTGTGAGGGAAATGTCCCTTTAGTCTCCTGGGGCGGTCTGATGACAGCACAGACCCAGCATTGCTGGGGCTACTGCTGGCACTATGGGGGCATCCGGGGCCCTGTTGTCGTCCGCGACGACTGCCAGCTGCTGCTGTTGCTGGCATACGCCCACGTCGACGCCTCAACCATCCACCATTGCCCTGGCTCATGGACATGTAGTTGTGGAACTGATCTAATATGTCCCCACAACGTCTGTCTATGACATCAGTGAAATTACAGATGGCAGCCGCAATGTCACGCATACTGTCAGTCATGGCTGTGCGACATGCTGTCAGCTCCCTCAGACCCTGTATGGTGTACCGTTCCATACATGACTGTGCCTGCATGACAGCCCGAAACATAGCTGAGGTTGTAAGTCTGACAGGGGCAGTACGCCCACGGATGCTCCCACGAGAACCCCTGGACATCTGTCTGTGTGGTACCATCTCAGGGCCATGCCCATGGTTGCTGTGTGGGGAAGCATGTGCCACAGATACCACATTACCCTGGTCAATGCCCACTGTATCCTGTCCATCACCTAGGGACATTGGTGACAAAGGATGTATTGGCAGGATGACTGTGCACATTGATGGGGTTGACAGCTGTGTACTGTCAATTGGCTGACCAATGACGGACCATGGCACACCTTCCTGTGCCATTACACAGATGTCATCATTATCACTACCCGTGGCACCTGATTCAGGTTCCCTGCTGCATGACACCAGAGCAGCACCAGAACCTGTGGGAGGGAAACAGGAAACACAGTTTACAATGTCTACACAATGTTACCAGTGATGCACATGAGCACACATGCACAGGTGCACATGTGCACACGTGCACACATGCACACAGTTGCACACTTGCACACAGTTGCACACTTGCACACTACTCAGTATGCGAGATATCAACACACAGACACAGACACACCTGTATGCATACACACAGCACTACTAAGTGAGCCTAATATTACTATTACTATCAAGACTATTAAAGGTATTGTTAATACACACTCACCAGCATGGATAGGCTGCATTGCTGTTACACCGGAGGGACCTGCAGAAGTGAGGAAATTAACGTCAGTGGGCACAACTGTGCCATTGTTACTGAGTATGATACAGGTCAGTAGTACAACAGTTGCCTTTCACAGGTCAGCTGCTGATATTGAGAATATCACACTTGCACATTAAATACTATGATGACAGCTACAAACCAAGGACACACCTCACACATGCATTAACTACCAGTGTACACAAGTCAACTATACATATGGCATATTACCTGCACGCTCGTAGTCTTGGTGCTGTGTGGCTCCAGCCTCCATCATAATGCAGGTCTGCTGCTGCTGTTGTTGTTGTTGGTGGGCTGGTGCCACAACACTTATGAGTAGTCCCTCCAGTCTGGTGAGTGGGGGATGTGTAGCCACCCCACCACCTGTGGCAACCTGTTGCCTGTGGATATCCAACGCACGCTGACGGACATTTCTGATTAATTCACTGCAGTGATGTCGTACCTGCTCATATGTCCTATTATGCGTGCCTATGTCATTTACCCGACGGACCAGGTCTTGCCACAGTGTAGCTCTCTCCTTCTGATTCTGGCTGATGCGGGAAAAGAGTATTGCGTAATCCCGCACCAGGCTCTGGTGTATTTCCTCATCCTCAGCCGCAGAGTATGCTGGATTGCGCTGGTGAGCCATGGTTCTGAAAAAGGAAATAAAATGATATCAGCAAAATATGTCAGCAGAATTTGGCACACATACTACTCGACTGTTGTGATACAACATATCTCACATATATAGCATCTGTCTGTCTATTGGTGGATACACATGTAAATGGCCAGGTATCAGTGCTCAGCCAACAACTGTGCAACAGTACCTGGCACACTCCATATGACATACTACCAAACCCCAGCAGTCAGAACACTGATTCAGGTCCAAAACACCTCTTCACTCTGGGGGTTTGTATCGAGGTACTGTATGGGGTACATCATCAACTACTGTGATCGGACCACAAACTAATTGCCCTGGATATACATATCCCACCTCCACCACCAGCACAAATGACTACAGTGAATAACATTTCAAATGCAAACTTTACACTTTGTAAGACTGAGATGGTATCCTTTAAGCCCACTGGGCCAGTGGAAGCCACAACCCACAATGCTGACTCCTTCACAAATGATTTCTAGGGACATCTCTGAGAATGCATGGATCATGCAATCCCATATAAGACCAAGACACTCTCCACAAAGGGAAAGCATCCTGTCTGGTGGACCCCAGCCATAGACATATTGTATAACAAAAGATGGAAGCTACTGCAAGACAGAGCATAATTCCATAAAGGGAAGGCATGTCTGATCAGCACTAGTAAAGAGCTATGTTCTCTCATACAAACATCCATGGGCAACTTTGAGAGGGAAATCACCGGGGACACTACAGATAACCACAAGGCCTTCTTCAGTTATGTTAGAAACCTGGTCAGAAACCCTCCAATATGCTCATAGTTAGTACACAACAACAAATAATTCACTGAACCCACAGATATTGGCAACACTGTGGCAGGCAGGTTCAGTGCAAGTTTCCCCCTCCCTCTCCCCCAAACGAAGACATACTTATCCCAGCTGAATGTAACCTCCCTGTCATCACAGATGTCCAGGTGAGAGCTAACCTCAGAAAAGCAAAAAACACAGCATCAATGGGACCTGATGGTATCCCCGGTTGCATGCTACATGAACTCCAAGAGGAGCTAAACACACATATAGAAGTGCTATGTAACACTAGCCTGACTACAGGATATGTACCTGTACACTGGCGTACAGCAGCAGTGGTTCCACTCCACAAAGGAGGCACCTCTACATACCAATACAATACAACACAATACAATACATTACAATACAATACAATACAATATGCTATTGCTCCTGGGACTACAGCAGCATACTGTTCTGCTACCCTGACCATTGTGACACATGTGATGTGATGGTACCTGCTCCTGTCAAACAGTTACACAGGGTGACTCATATGGCATATTACCTATCTGACTAACATTCAGCAGGGGTATGTGTGACATGTACTCATGGGGAGTCTTGCTTCTTAATGCTGTGTGGTTTATTGCAGGGTATGTCTTATCTGTGGGTAGGAACATGTACCTCCACCATGTGCTCTCTACTGCGGTGTCAAGGACGACACACATCGGTCATTTAGGTTGTGGATGGTGTGAGGTGTTACTATGGTTGTTGGACATCTGTCATGGGTGTGAGTTAAGTATGTAAATCCAGGAGTGGTAACCTCAATGTGGGTAGTATGTGTGTACTCTGTGGTGTTGTCAGTCACTGTGCATTGGTAATGTGTTTGAGTGCATTGTCACAGTGTTGTACATCTCACTGTGTCCTTCTCCATATCTGTAGCTGTCATGTGAGGTACATACTGTGGCAGTCATTGTGTGGTGTGGAGGGGTACACTGATCTACATGTCCATAGCTGACACACCATGTCTGCTGACACATACCATGTGCAGGTATTCCAGGAATAGTGTGCCACTGTGACTATCATTGGGGGGACTATTGTACACATTTATGACCCTGACACATGCAGTGGTGGGCAGCCAATCACATATCTGGTGGTTACTGGTGTAGGTGATTTGAAATGGGGTATGGTACTCCAGTTTTGACACTGGTGTTCACTCCATGCCTTTGTCACCAGGCACCTGTTGCAATACATCTGTACACATGTGCCTCACTCAGAATATATCTACATCTCTCTCTCTATATATATATATATGTATATATATATATATATATATATATATCTATATATATATATATATATATATGTATATATATATATATATATATGTTTATATATATATATATATATATATATATATATATATATATATATATATATATATATATATATATATATATATATATATATATATATATATATATATATATATATATATATGTCTGTATACATATACACATATATATATATCGATGTACATATATTGCTATAGATATGGAGAGAGGGGAGTGTGACAGAAAGGGGTGAGAGTGACAGAGGGGTGGGACAGGGGAGTGTGAGATGTCATATACAGTCATATCTGTAGATAGTCAGATCTGTCTGTCTATGTATATGTATCTACATATATCTATATCTGTATGTGTGTATTACATATATATGTTTCTACATATTCTATCTATCTACATCTGTCTATGTATTCCTACATCCCTCTCTATCTATGTATACATATATGCATATTATATATATATATATATATATATATATATATATATATATATATATACATACATACATACATATATTGACATACATACGTATCCATATGATAGATAGGTATATCAACATGTTTGTTTACAAAACTGTATGCACACACTAACATACTGCTAAACATACATAACTGTGAAACCTACTTTGTACATTGCACTACAAACTACATTCAACCTACATTGATATGTGCACATAGATACCCTCACATACATATGTATGTACAGCCTTCACTGATAGTTGCTGTATGTCCCCTGCCCTATGCACATCTTCATATACATATGGATACAGACCAATGACACATATGGAGGGTTCATAGTATGTAGACTTTTAAAGTATTACTTTACATTACCTGTGTTTGTCACAGCTGCTTGCGTTGCCTTTTGGTTTGGTGTCCTGCTGCTGCTCCAGTTGACAGATGTCAGCTTTCTAGTAGGTTTTGTTGAGTGTTTTTGTTTGTGTATGTTTTTTTTTCTCTCTCTGTCTCTCTCTCCCTACCTCCAGAGGGTGCAATGAAAGTATTGCATGTGTGGACTGGGAGTACAGCATGCTTTTATAGTCAGTTTTTAAGGGCAGGGACCATGCTGGTATGCTGTGGACACTGTTCTGTGAGTGTAAAGGTTAGTATCTCTCTCATAGTTCTGGCTGTGTTGTAGATTAACATTTCTCCATTCATTTCTCCAGTTTCCTGTACTAAGTGTGTATGTACACTGACACCTAAGACTACTACTACTGTTAATGTGGTGTGTGTGTGCTTTCCTGTGGGACATGTGGTGTAATTGGTATATAGCAGTGGCTCTTGCACTTTGTTGCTATGGCTTCAATATTTGCCCTTTACATTCACTACTTGTATGCCTGCTAGGTGTCTTGACTGTAGTGTGTTGCTGTGGCTTTCCCATTTTCCATGTACATTCACACCTTGGAATGCTTGCTATATCTGCTAGGGTGTTACTGCATGCAGTGTGGTCTGGCCATGGTGTGGGCCTTGACATCTATTAGGGTATTTGAGTATGCTGCTGAGCAGGCCCCAGAGACTCTCAGGTGCATCTTTTATCTGCCTCATGGAATGGTACATAGTGGGGTACACCCATTAAATTGTCTGGTATTCTGCAGTTGTGACTGTGGGTTAGCATGAGCATATGTATTACTACACTATTTCTGACGTGCAAGTGGTGCATACTTTCAGTACTTCATAGTTACCATTGCATGTGTTGTAACACCTTTCTGCCTACTGTTTGTACATTTCACAGGGAGTCTGTGGGGCATCCCTGTAACTCAGTCACTGTTGCTATGTCTAGGCTCTTAACTATTCAAATATGGCAGTGTCAGACCTCTCAAGTGTACAGATATTTGCAGGATGTCCACATTTTGCCTCATATTTTGGTCCATATCTCATAAACAGCTTTTTCTGGCAAATCACTCAGGGCTCAAGTCAGACTATAGTGACAAACATTTCAGTTTCAGACTTCATACCCTTCCAACCATCCAACATAATGCAAAACCTGTTACTCTCTCAACTGTCTAAGTTTGCTGGAGCAATATTTGGAATGTGTCCCTGTTTTTGGGCCTTTGCTCCACATTTTTTATTACTTTGTCCGGATGTGTTGCTGTAAGAGGTTGTGGGGTATGGGCAGTGATTATTCTGCTGTGAGTATGTGTGTGGCTTGCAAGGTGCTACAGTGACATTATTACCTAATAGCTACCAACTAGCATGGCTGTTTCTGTTCACACACTACTATTATAGAAATCCACTACATTTGACAGTAAATATACATGACATGCTTTATGTACTACACATCCTATATTCCCTTTACATTCATTCCTACTATTGCATGATATATTTATTGTAGCACAATGGTCTTATATAACAGTCATTGCTTAGTGGTAAGTCATGCAGACTACTGTTTCCAAGGTCCTGGGTTCGGGACTGACAGTGGGATTTTATTTTGCTTTTGAGCAGACTACAGGCCTTGTCATTCAGAGTGACTAAGGCACTTTTAAGCAGTTGTAACCGGGTTAGCGCTGGTTTGCGCGGAGCTCACACATGCGCACTGGCGTTCAGCTCCGCGCACACCCGCTTACAACTGCTTAAAAGTGCTTACTCTTGCGCACACCCGCGCTAATTTCTTTGAAAGAAATTAAAATGGGGAGACAGGAAAGTGGTGAAAAAGGGGTCACAAAGAGAGTAAGACAGTAGGGAAACAAGCTCGGGTTTTGCAGGAGGGATGTAGGTAAGGCACATAGCTGCCCATTTCTTCATCAGCAACAGCTGTGCATATGCTTGTAATTTGGTGTGACATTTGAAACCTTCCACCCCTGAGAGAGGTGTAAGGACAACAATAATACTTGTTGTACAGCCAATTGTAATTGACAGTTTCCATGTCCAGCAGACGTGTGCAAAATGGGCAGCTATGTATGGGACGTAATTTTTTTGTGGGTACAGAGTGCCCTTTTTTTTTTTTTCAGGTGAGAGTGGTATGTCAGGTACAGGAAGTCGGTATAGCTGGGGAGGTAGGTTGGGTAGGTTAACAGACAAGACAAACAAGACGCATACAGGGGCGGTGTATGACACATGTGGGGGGGTTACACAATTGACGGGGACAGATGTTTGGATATCTAGAGCCCATGAGCACACAGATGGCAACAGTGTAACTGATATCCCCACCCATGGGCAGTTGCCACTGTGCCTTCACTGCCCAGGACGGGGCTGTGCTGGGGGCTGTGTAGGCCGGGCAGCAGGCACGCCCGTTAGTTGTGCCACCTGTGCCTCAAGCTGGCGTAGGGGCCCAAGAACAGTGTCCCGGATCTCCCTATGCACCACAGTCCGGACATTACGGAGGGTGAGTGGATGTTCTCCTCCGGCCACACTTGCAGAGGTGGGACAAGCCCCATCCCCTTCAGCGCTTCCACCCGCAGGTGGCACACGGCCACCGGAGGAGGGTCCGGCCTGGGCACTACTGCCAGGTGCACTCGCCAGCTGAGGAGGGAGAGGTGGGTCCGCTGGAACCTGCCTTCCCTGTCGTCCTATGTTTTGCATTATGTTATGACAGTTTAGGTTAGTAACGTACAATACCATTCACAATTAGTTGTAACAGCATGCATTAGTATTCCCATTAACCAAACACCCATATATTCAAACCACTGAACAGCAAGCATAACACATGCATAATTTGAACAGCAACACACAGTCCAACAACATGCAGGGTTGATTGATGGCAACAGGCCATCAGGTTTGGATGTATGAACAGGGCAGATGCATCAACGTACATGCAAATATGTATGAACCAACAGGACAAATGTCCAGGGGTGTTAATTGTGATTGCACATACCAATTTCACGTGGAATGGATTATATGTGGTTATAGGGTAGGGTGAAGAAAATTTAATTAACAACTTCAAATACCAATACATATGCTGTACATTTCTAATAGCTGCAGATATATACACACTACAGTTCTGCCTACAGTTTCCTATGTGATAACTACTTCAGGTTGGTGATAGGAATGTTACTGCTACATCAATATACATTTTCATTTTTATTCATACACATTTATATCTGGCTCTGTTCAGCTACATCATCCTGTTACATTTGCTTTATATAGCTATAGACAACTGTGGATGTTTGGTATTTCAGACAATCATACTATCTGCATATTGCAGACTGACAGCAACATATCCAGATTTTGGGACACACATTCCAGCTGCAGTACCGTTTTCAACACGTTACTTTTTGGTTCTGCCTGTCGCATTCATTTCATTCTGTACTGACTGCAGTATACTTTATTCAGGAGTTATTACTACTTTATTGGTGGATTCATATATCTTTCTCACACTCTCTCACTTGTTTTATTTTTACAATTCAGGATGGTACTTAATTCTAGGCTTTATTGACATGTTTTACCTGTAGTTATAACAATCCTTTCCAACAGTCTCACTTCTGTCATGTTTCTGTATTTCAACAGGGATATATTTCACACGTGTTTTACTCAGCTTCTGCAGCTGTACTTTTCAGCCGGCTGCAGGTTATGTACTATTATATTACAGGTGAGACATCTTTATTTCAGACTTGTTTAATTTTTATGTTTGGATTACAAGCTGCATCACACTTTTGTAATCAAGCAATACTTGCAAACCCTCTTACACTGTTACTTGCACATTTTATTAATTAGTGACTACACTGCACTCTTTTGCTAACTGTTATACTTATATATTTATTTACAGTTACAGGGAGAGAATTACTGACCTGCCTGGTGGCGCAACCGTGCCAGCCTATCGCCATAGGCTCTACAGTTCGCAGAACGGACACCTGCAGCTGTAATATAAATACAGTAATATTGGAATACACATCTCCATAATATCAGCTAGGTTAATTTCTTACATAAATAATTACATGTAACTTACTCAGTAGTGGGGTGTTGGGCATTTGCCGGGCCTCCTGGATGCAACGGTTCAGTTGGTCCTGCTTCCGTCTCTTCAGGTCCGCATGGTGGTGACGGACCTGCTCACCAGTCCTTGGTATCCCTGTGGCACTGGTGAGATCATGAGCCAACCGGTCCCACGCCTCAGCCCTATATGCTCCCCACAGGACCTGTCCCTGCATGAGTTGGGCCTCATGATTGTGGACAAGGAGCCAAACCATATATTTGGACTCCTCAATGCCCCACCTCTGTGCTCGAAAGCAACTACCCTCACCTACACCTGACATTCTGGCTGCAAGTCGGTTCTACCATCAGTTATGCTGTGTATTCCCGCCTATGGGGCTTATATATGCCATTTTTCCTGCACTTATCTGTGATTGGCCATTTTGGAATTGTATCAGCTTCACAAAACCTGCTTTGTCATGCTCCTTTTTCTATTCATTCCTATATATATGTTATTACTGCATTTCTAAGTGCAACTGTCATGGCTTATTGGTTCAGTACCTTGACTATGGTGCATGGTATCCTGGGTTTGAACCTGGCCATTGCTTTTTATATTTTATGACGGTCTACACAGGCTAGGAGGTGTGTCTGTGTAAAGGCAGTTTTGATACAGCTTGCTCAACGTTGCCCGTCGGTTAGCTTGTTGGCGTGGTGCGCAGCTCCGCGCAAATGGGTTACGCTGGTTTACGCGTCATTTGGCTGTCAGCACGCATATTACGCTCAGCTCAGCTATGGGCACACAGTTTCAGCGTGTTAAAACGCTGCTCAACCCTGGGCACTCATTTTACACCTGTTAAACCACTGCTCACCTACGGGCACTCATTTTATACCTGTTAAAACACTGCTCACCTACAGGCAGATGTACTCAACTTGTTAGACTGTAGCTCAGCTATAGGCACATCTGACATTTTTTTTTTTTATTATCTCACATTTCTTCAAAATACATGGCCCATTTCATTACATTTTACATAAAATATAATTTTATATGTGTACATATATGTCAGGGACTTGTTTCGTGCTTATTTCACTAAAAATAAAAATTGATGTCGTAGGGGCTCAAACCATGACTGCCTGCTCTTCAGCCAATGTCTCTACTGCTACGCTATTGCTTCTTGGCTTACTTTGCATATTTAGTTCTTATATGCTTTTCCACTGACTGCTAACTGTGGCTGAGCTACGGGCTTTTTAAATTTACAATTTAAAAAAAAATGATAAGATGTTCATTTCTACATTTTATGTTCGTAGTCTGTGGGGGCATGTGTTGTGTTGTGTTTATTCACATTTGCACGGGCTCTGTCGTGGGGGTTTACTTTCAGGACTTTTACTCTTCTGGGGGCGTGTCCGTTTGCAGGGCTCGGCCTACGGACACGCCCATTACTGTCTTCCATGGACCGTGTTAGCCTTAGGTGTGATTCAGCATGCCCTCATGCATATGCATGACATGCTGACGTCACACCGTTTAACTGCAGCCTCCGTGTAAGCCTTGTAACTCTTACAAGGAGGCTTCGTGAATCCTGCCCATAGTCTATCTGCAGATGTAACAGATTTCAAAAGTAAACTGGAAAAGAGCGGCAAAACTCTGAATATTGCACTGTGCACTAACAGAGTGGGGTGATATGAAAGAGAGGCTAATATAGGCTTCAAGAGCCTAAGGGGTAGCGTTTACGTTTTGATCTTTCAGTGTCTAGTAGAATGAGTAGATGAGATATGATGGGAAGGGGCTTCTGAGGCTAAATTTTGAGTATGGGTGGGTAACTCAAAAGACGCCAAGTCTAAAAAGCACAACAGAGAAAAGGTGTGTGGCAAAAACATCAGGAATACAGATTTTTCAAAACAGGAAAACAAAGCAGTAAATAAACTGCAAAAACAGACACTGCAGTAGGCAGATTTAAATGACTGAAAAAGTAAGTATAGATACAAAGAAAGAAAATAAAAATTATTCTCTTGCTTATTTTCCATTTTAAAAACTCCAGCAGGGAGTCCAACAATTGTTCGCTTTCAAATCTAGCCCAAGCCTTAATGAAAGACCAGACCTGGCTACACAGATGTGTATTAAAAGCCAGGAAAGCAAAATTACTAATGACACAGAAGTGAAATCTGAATCATAGGCGGTTACTAGGCTAATGGCATTGGGGCCCTTACAAGCCTAGCCAAGAGTTTATCCCCAAAATAGAAACCCCAGTCAGCACCTGTCTCCCCTGTCAATGAGGGACAAATTTGGAACCCATGGGACAAATTTATGGTTTCCCATCCACTCATCAAGAATGCATTTGAAGAGGGCCAGTGAGGTACTCTGTTTGACATGCATAGGAAGTCTATTCCAGAGATGGGGCAGCCTCTGGGAGACAAGCCTGTCTCTCCAGCAAGTTTTGTTGATGTCGCATATTAGATTTAGGCCTATCAAGCGGGTAATGCACAAGGAGTTAGAATTATGGGTATGGAGCATCTCTAGTAGGGCAGGGTCCGATATTGCCTTGTAGGCAAGACACAGATCACCTCTGAGCAATTTGTATGATACCGAGTAGAGTGATAGTGATTTAAGCCTGTCCACATAGGGTAGGTGTTGGAGGCCATGGATGCTATTTCTGTGGCCTTTCCAGTTTGTGCAGGTATTTGGAGAGGTACATACCAAATGGGGCATTATACTCAATCATAGGTCTAATAAGTGAGGAGTACAGAGAGGTAATAACCTCTTTTTTTCCAGGATGCAATCCCTTTACTTAAAAGATGAACCAAATAAAAGGCTTGTCTGACCACAGCCTTCACATGATGTTTGAATGTGAGATTGTTGTCAACCTGAGTACCCAGGTCTCTCACCACAGGTTGTGTGCTTAGAGGGTTACCGTTGATGTGGTAATTAGTAGGGGCCATGTTTTTGCCAAATGGTATGATAATACACTTTTTGTGTTTAACTTAAGGCCATGACTTTGGTACCAGTTATTTGTAGCTGTGAGACACTCTTGCAGTATGTTAACATCAACTGGGGAGTCAATGACAGTACCCAACTTACAGTCATCCACAAACTTGGTCAGCCACAGGACCTTTGTCTTTTCCTGGACCTCTGAGACATATATGCCAAACAGTAAGGGTCCCAGGACAGATCCCTGGGGAACACCACTAGTGACAGGTCTGCTGTTGGAGGTGGCAGCACCTATTTTGACCTTGTGGGTCCTATCTGTGAGCCAGTTGGCCACCTATCTGACTAGATAGGGATTAACACCAAGTTGTGTTAGCTTTTCAATGATGCCCGAGTGGGAGATTGTGTCAAAGCCTTGGCCAGGTCAAGGTAAGCTGTATGTAGTGACTTTTCCTCATCCAGGCCCTTGGGTGGGGTTGAGTGCTTGGAGCTTGCCTATGTCCTTGTTTATGAGATCCATAATAATAATAATACGCTCCATTAGCTGTGTTCTTTGCCTTGGATAGGGCCTTTAACACTTAATCTACAGAGATGTGAGGTGTGAGACAAGTATCAGAGTTGTCGACTGGGCCTTTGGGGGTGCGATAAGGGGGTGAAATTTATGCTGAACCTGTCAACCAGCCGGTTGGCTAAGTCAGCAGGATCAGTGTAAGTGGTATCATTAAGTACTAGTTGGGAACAAACTTGGGCTTTGCCATGGAGGTTTCCAACGTAACTGAAGAAGTTACTAAGTAACTGAAGAAGCCCAAGTGTTAAGGTTTTTCATTGGCTCAATGGTATATCAAACTCTCACTTAGATACACAGAATCTTAAGCAGCCACAAAACTTCAGGCCTACAAATTTCAGTTTGGATGGTATGGTGTGGTGGGTGCTATGGATGTGCTCCCCTTAAAAAAAAAAAGTGTTACATATTCACCGTTCTCCTGTATTTTCTTTATTTTATTTTTTTAATTCCAGGTCTTGCACATAAAAGTCCTGGAGAGACATCCAAGTAAGGGGATAATGGTATGGTGGTGGGGGGCTCTGGTCCATTACCCTGCCTAGGGTCTCATTTGATCATAAATACATATGCATGCATACTTGCATTTGCATTCTAGAAATTAGGATACACCTCCACCAACAGATTGTAAGTAACAAACGTCAAGTAACCTTTGAGTACAAACTAAAACAATGTTTTGAATCTAAAACTTATCTCAGTTTGATTATGTTTTACCAGTGTGAACCATGTAAACTATACTTCCAGCTGATAATGGTTCAAACCATTTCCCTCAATTGTGTCATACTGTTTTATTAAATATAGCTTTGTACTTATATTATAGATCAATAGGCAAGTACTAGGCTAACTGTCCTTGTGGGCCATTATAAGCCTAGCCAATTTCCTTTTTTGTGCTCAAATTAACCCATCCCATTGTGAGTAATTATAATTACCCTTAAGAATTGCAGGGATCATACCATAGATAATTTGAGGGGACCTATGCATAAGATAAAGCATTTACGAGCTGCCCCAGTCTATTAATAGTACAGGGGACAGCCCTGAGGTACATTTTCTGTTTTCCCATCCATAGATCCAATACCCGTCCCTCCAAACCGTTCTGTTGATGTTGCAGAAGAGGTTTTTTTTATCCCTAGCCTAAGTATTTCTGATGGCATTGAACTTGTTGAGATGCAGTAATCCATCAACATTGGGTCGGAGGCTGCCTGGTGTGCCAGACACAAGTAATTTCTTGCAGTCTATAGGACATAGTGATAGGGCTTTGAATTGGTTCATTTAAGACATGGTGTTCAGACCTTGTATCCTTTTAATAGTAAGATATCCTGTGGGCATTCCAGTTGTTGCATTTGTCTGGACAGATACCTGCCAAAGAGGGCATTATACTCAAATGACTGGCCTAATAAGGGTTGAGTAAAGGGAGACAATAACATCCCTAGATCTAGACACAATCCCTTTCTTTATAAGCTATGCATGCAACATAGAAGGATTTTCTTACACTAATGGACACGTGGTCAAAAGATAGATCACTAACAGTAGTAGACAACAAATTTTACTTTTTAAAAAGGCATATGAATACATGTCATGTTTACTATGGAGTTACTACTATTTATAGAAGATTTCCAATTGTGTTCCTTATCTCCACCTATTTCCAGCTTCGTATCAAATTGTTGCTCGTATGTCGACAGTTTAATAGTATCCTCACCAGCTCTTAGATCAACTGTCGCACAAAACATCCAAGCAGCAAGCTTTTATCGATGAAATATTTAAACATAATTAAATAGGCACACTTCTTTCTCCATGCTCCTAGTCAGCAACTAACGGACAGTGCTTTAAAGGTTGATGCCGTGGTGTACTACTCTCTTTAACCAGAGCAAAATATGTACAATATTTTAAAACCCTAAATACACAGTAAACGCAGGCATGAGTAAAATATTATTACACTGTGAAGCTCTTATGAATCCACAGCTTGTCAGATGTTAAAGAAGAAGCGTAAACTTTCCTATTTACACTGAAGTCTTAGCACAGTCTAGCGTTGTTAACAATCGCCGCCAACTGGCGTCATTCTGGAGTCGCATAATTATGAAAAGCACACGTTCCTTTAGTGCTGGTTCTGTGGTATTTACACGATTCTTCCGGTTTTTAGTTTAGGGACGCTGACAATCCTGCTGATACATGGCTCAAAGCCAAGGAAGAGTTGTAATTGATTCAAAACTGCGAAGATAATGGTAAGTAGTGGGAATGTTGCTACAGTGGTTGCATTTTGTTATTTATGCAGAACTCCAGTTCCACTTTTTGTAAGTACGCTATAGCTTTAAGACATGAACTGTCATGAGGCATGTATCTTGTGTGGTGTTTGGTAAAGGAGGCTAATGCCCTCCTTAACCCTCTCCGTATACCCACTATACTATAGTATACTATATTTACTTTTGTGGTTTGCATGAGGTTCACCAAGTATATCTGAGAAATCATAGAGTATACTTTCAAACTGGCTCCTTACGAGATCGATCGAGATGCACGACTTTTGTGTTGTGTTGATAGGGGAGTCTGGTATTCACTAACTCTTCCAAGGGTGTGCTTGGTAGACCATACACGTTCCAGTGACATTCGCAAACGGCCTTTTATATCTGTATCATACTTCTAAAAAACTGGGAATGCAGTTGCGTATAATTGACTTTTGTAGTCGTGACTGTTGACAGTTTATCCTGTACAGTGCATGACTTTCTAGCACCGACGGGAGCCCTTTATGACATGTTTACTTTCTGGTTGTATATTGCAAAAAAATCAAGAGGAAAATGGTTTTATATATCGGGCATTAAAGGCGAGTCTGGGTTAGATGGCTGTGAGCAGATGATATTTATTTTTACTTTATTGTGCTTAGTAGTCCAATACAATGTAGGATAGATATGCTCATTTTTCATAGGACACGTTAGGAAAGTTTGTTGCATAGTGATTTATTTATTTGCATCATTTTTTTAACTTCGCCTCACTGAGATTCCTATTTCCAAGCTGTACAGATTTTCGCAAAATGCCCAGATTTTCGTCTCATATTTTTTGTCTTTATCTCAAAGATTGTGGTTTCCTGGCGGTTGAAATCGCCAAATAGAAGTAGATATTAGATAAAAAATGAGATCTTCAGAAAATGCATGCTAATGCAAAACCTGTTATTTTATTGACTTTTCAAATAAAATTTTTAAAATTTTATTTTTTATATATGCATTGCCGCCCCCTCCTACGTCCCCTTTATTTTTGGCGTTGCCTAGAATTCTTGTGTGTTTTGACGTACTGTGCACCTCCACCATATTTTGCCATCACTGTGTTTGTCACACTTGTATTATTTGTTGTGGCATGAATTATTTATTATGTTTTACATTGCCTGCGTTGCTTTGACCTTTTTAAATTACTTGTTGTTGTGGGTTCATTTTTCCCTTTACTGCATACCTGCTTGTGCAAGTAATAATAGCATCAATGATAGTAATAATTTGCAGTCCAAACACACCCTTCTCTTAAACTGTGTTGATCCATGGACCATTTTCAGCCATGCCTTGTGTGGAAGCATACAAAAAAAATCTGAAAACTGTAGTGTAGTGCAAATTATGTAGAAGTGGTTTATGGTGTGTTTTGCAGAGTGTATTTATTAACTTGGTAAATGAGCAGGTCTTTGGACCAAAAATGCATTAACAAATACATCCAGTGCTTGCAGCTTAAAAGTAAAAGCCATCAAAGTTAGAATTCATATTCGTACTAGAAGGCTGGCATAAGGCAGTTAAAGTTTCTACTCCAATTGATTGCCACTACCACATGATCACACCTTCATAGTTACAAACACTCACTGATAGATACATACATGCATATATTTCAAGCATGGACATTATTGCCCTTCTAACTTGCCAGCATAACAAATCAGTTTTTCCCATAGTAAGGGTCCATTCTGTTGTTGGCTTAATGTAATTTGGTAGTCTGTTCTATGCATCAGCTGCTCTCTCAGAAAAAACAGTCCGTACACTTCTTATTTCTGTAGCATCTTTTACATAGTTTTCTGATGATTCTCTACTACTTTTTGATAACCCCAAACATTCTCAGTGGTTGTTATCTCTAAATGTCCAATATACCTGAATAAGGTGTCCTCTTAAATATATGAGACATTGTACAAGTTCAGATGTTTTAGTCTTTCATAATATCTTAAATTTGCGTATCCATGGATGCCCTTGGTATATTTGCATTGTACTTTTTCCAGGTTACTCATGCTTGTTTTCTTAGGAGGTTTCCATATTTTTATTCCATACTCAAGTTTGGATGTGCTGCGCTAGCATTGTCGCCTCACAGTAAGACGCTGTCCGGTTCGATTCTCAGCTAGAGCGTCTTCTGCGTGGAGATATGCGTGAATGGGCATACCTTCGTTGAAGGTTGTGCGTCAGGGCTGGTAACTCGGCACGTAAAAATCGACTACCAATCATTAGCGGACCGGAGTTCCTCTGTGGTGACCCCTAACCGGGAAAAGCCTAAAGACACAACAACTCAACGTTGGATGTAATGTAACTAACAAACAATTACTTCATCATTTCTGATTTCCCAGACTTTATAAATCTTTTACTACAACCTATTGTTCTATAACTGCAATTAACCAATTGGTTGATATTAGAAAAACTCAAATTGGAACTACCTATGTATTCAGGTCCTTAAATTAATCTGCAGTTTCAATCACTTTGTGTTGTATTAAGTATTCACCTTTCAGTTTGTCTCCCAGATCTCATATGCTTAGTTTTTTTAACAAGAAACATCTTTATTAAATAATCATATGTGACGCAGGTGATCATACATTTTATGTAAATGAAGAAAAAAAAAAACATTGACATAATTTTAGGTGTAAACATTATACATCACAAACCATGTTGACATAACATTATACATCACTTATAATCTATCCAGTTATTGTCAGTCAGACATTACATAGCTCATTCAAATCTTGCCTTCTTTTAAACTGTGTTCCTTCTCTGCATGTGTTCCTACAATTCCCATTTTTTCCTGTGTAATTTGCTCCTACCCTTTTCTAAAAATCCCAGTTCCAGTTGTTTTGTCTCTGTTACTATAGTCACTTCTTCTAGTAAAGTTGGTCTTGACTTTGATTTCCATTTTCTAGTAATTGCTTTTTTTTTTGGCAGCCACCATATTCTGTATCACAGCTCAAAATAATAATGTCCTTAGTTATACTAATTTGTTCATCCAGTATGTCTGACAGAGCAACCTGCAGGGAATCTTAAGTCTGCCAATTCATTACACTCCCAGAAAATCCCAGTTACTTCATTTTTCCCCATCACATCTCCAACATTTGCTACCTACCTGAGGAAAAACTTCTTTGGAGTCTACTTGTGGTATAAAAATACCTGTGTAAATGCTTCCAAGCAAAGATCTTAAATCTTCTAGACTCTGTTGCATATTTGGGAGACACGCATATATCCTTCATTGTTTCTTTGTGAATTCACAATCCTTTCCAACCTTCGCTGATTGATTCTTATAGTTATGAAATATTTTGTATGCTGTAGTAATTATTCCGTTTTTAACAGCAGTTTCCATTCTAAGTCTACTAAAAACTGTAGCAGTTCTGGTATTTTGCTTAGGATCCTCCCATTTCTTTCTTTGTCTATACTCTGATATCAGTTCTTCATAGGGAAGGTAATATCTATCCTGCCATTCAAATAAATGTTTGGCCTCTTCCTATCCTTTCACCTTTCCCTCTCTAATTATTTGTCCCCAATACTTTGGTTGTTTTACCAGTTTTTTTCCAATAAATTCCAGCCCTATTGTCCACATCCCTAATTGCAGTCATCTCTATCGGCAGAATTTCCTTTTTCCATTCCTGTGTTGGTTAGTTCTTGGGATATTTTGTGCTGTTTTATAAATATAATACTCTGCATCTTTATTGTTATTCTCCTTAAGGATCTATATCCAAAACCCCAGTCTCTCCTTGTTTCTTGAGCTTCACCCTTGTTTCATCATCCCTTTCCACTTTGAATTATAGGTTTCCGTTTGTGTTATGTATAGGAGCCTTACCTGTGTAGTTCAGAAATATCCCTTCCAATTGGGTAATCCCAAACCACCTTGTTCATTTGGAAGAATTAGCTTATTCCACTTGACTGTTGCCGTCTTCCCATTCCAGATAAAATCCTTCAGCTCTTTATTAATGGATATCCACAACTTCTCCTCTGGTTGATAAAAATATGCCTGACCTTTTTATAAAACTAAAGGAACTAAAAGCATTTCAAATACTTGTGTGTTGCCATCCATATCCACATAACATTGTATGCTTTACATTTTGATGTATTTATCTGCATATTATTCTCCTGTGCTCAAATGGTCAATTTAGTCAAGTTCTTTTTGCAGACATGTCCTAACACTTGTAATTAGTTTATTTCAAGTCATCTGCATACAGAGTGTAGAACTCTTCAGATGAAAAATATGGAGCTGAAAGATACAATCTGAACAAGTATGGGCCTGCGACAGATCACTGTGGGACACCCTGACTGTAGCCTTGAATTTCACCTGTCCAGTTGCTGTATGAAACTTGCCATGCAGCTATCCATCTTATCAAGAGTACATCAATATCTGGTTGTTCTAATTTATTGATTGGTGTTTTGTGTATGACCCTATTAAGATGCTTTTACCCTGCAAGTATAAATGTACATGTGTAACTTGGATGTGGAGCTTTTCTCCCCTTGTCTTTGCTGAAAATGAGATTTCTTGGTCAACAAAGACAAATAAAAATAAAATAAATAAACACTGAACTTTAAATCTGTATAAATTGTATCACAGTTCAGTTTTTTTTATTCATAGCCATTATTATGTTGATATAGAACATCTTGTTGCAGGTGGTAATAGATCTATTGTCAACATATACATGCTGATATATGGTTTCAAGTCCCAACCTTTCCAATTATGTCAATAATTTATCGGACATTACATTCTCCATTTTTTTCCACAACATGAAAGTTAACTTAATGGTCTACTTGTCCTGCTCCCTTTTCCCTTGAAGACGGATTTAACAAGTGCATGACTCCAGTCTTGAGAAATCTACCCATGTTTATATGACCTAGTAAATAATAGATATAATGGTATCTCTTTCTTTAATTTCTCCACATCTTTTTGGTTTCTAATACCATGATGGGAATGAACCCCGTTCCTAAGTTGAAGTATGATTTAAGTTCATGAAATTAGTATTGTTTCACTCTTTGATGTCAGCCAGAAGTGCTCTTCGCAGCACCCGCAGTGTGTCCAATAATGACTCCTCTTGCAATTCATTTGGAGTTACATATATTGCTAGACTCTTTATAAGACTCGTTGCTCCTACTACTGTTGGAACTATCTATGTATCTGTCTTCCACATGCTTTTTTTCTGCTTGTAAATCCTGATATTTTATGGCTTTGTGTCTCTCTGTCCGCAGGACACTGGAGTCCCTGGGTGTGGCGAGATCAATGCTACTCTTGTCTTCTTTTCTTGGACCACTGTATCCAGTTTTATAGCAACTGTCTTTTGAGCTCTTGGCAATGGATGATCCCATGTGATGTAGACTTCATTATTTTCTATGATGCTTTGTGGCTTACGTTTCCAGTGTTTTTCAGCCACTTCAATACTGTAATATTTGCACAATCCCCAGTGCAGCAGTCTCACCACATTATTATGCCTTTCGGTATACAGTCCTTCTGCCATTAGTATGTCACAATCAGCAATGAGGTGTGCAACTATTTCCAGTTCTGTTTTACATACCTACATTTGTCTGTTTCTCCCACATGTTCAATGGACTTCATAAACCAATGTGTACTTGGCCCACTGTCGTGTGTGCTGCCAGTATTAACCTTTCATCTCTTGGTTTAAATACATCTATCCTTAACCATTCCTGGGTTCGTTCCTGATAAACATGAGGTTCTTCCAGAAGGTTTCTATACTTGCAACTATATTTATCCATTTTCCACATTTCTTGCCTTCTCATCTGATCACTCGCCTTATACTCTTTCTTTTGTTTTTTGGCACATTCAGTTGCTGCCTGGTTTTTATCCACTTGTGGTTTGATTTCCATTCCTGCTTGACACTGATATGCTTCTGCTAGCCTAAGCAGGGAAGTAATCTTAGATTTATTCTCCAGATGTTTCAAAACTTTTACTACATTTGGGACTTGTGAGGTAGCAGATATGTGTGAAGTCCCACAATCCCAGATCTGTACATGTAATGAATTTCAAGGAGTCCCATCCCTCCTTCGGAACGGGGAATATGTAATCTTGGTATGCACTGATTTTTTATAAATCATTTGGTGAGCATGAATCCAACACGTTTTGGGGCCAGTCATTTACTCCAAAATGGTAAGTTAGGACACGAAAAGCAAATTGGTTTATAGGTTGGTTTTTGTTCCTAGATGTCCACACTGTTTTCAAGATTAATTTAAGTCTTCTGAAGTATTTCTTACTAAGTTCTATTCGCATTTGTTCATGTTTTATTGTTGTTCCTTCATCAATGCCCACATATTTATACACTCCCTCTTGCTCAAGTTCTTTTATATCCCATTCATGTTCCAAGCTGCTGATTTCTTGGTGCTGCAGGTTTTCTGCTTTAAAGGTTGCTTTTGCAAATTTATCAATTCCAAATGACACTTTTATCATTTGAAAACGTTTTGACAACTTGCAGTTGTACTTTCAGGTCCACATCTGATGAGCTATATAGTTTCACATCATTGACAAAGAGAAGATGAGAAGTCTTTACACTTTGTTGCTTTCTAGGAGCCAAATTTATAGCCATGGCCTAAGCTGTTAAGTATGTCATACTTTTTAAAAGATTTATTGAGTTCATTGGTGGAAATTAATTAAAAAAAGTGTGATGACATCTGATGAGCTATATAGTTTCACATAATTGACAAAGAGAAGATGAGAAGTCTTTACACTTTGTTGCTTTCTAGGAGCCAAATTTATAGCCATGGCCTAAGCTGTTAAGTATGTCATACTTTTTAAAAGATTTATTGAGTTCATTGGTGGAAATTAATTAAAAAAAGTGTGATGTAATAATATAAAAACTATCTGTTTGATGTAAAAGTTTATTCCTTTTGAAGGCGAAAGCCGAGGTATTGGAATGCATCAGTAAAAAGCAATTTCAAATATTTTCCCTGGTGTGCTATTTGTTTTTTGGAGTTCTAAGCTGTTAAGTAGACAGCTTAATGGGTTAAGGGCAAGGCAGAATAGCAGTGGTGACATAGTCACCCTGGAATATCCCCTTTTGAATTTTTATCCCTGGAATAATAATTAGTCCTTCGTCATGGTTTAATTGCAAAGTGGTTTGCCACTGTTTCATGGTCACTGTAATGTAGTTGATCAGTGTAGGGTATGTATTAACAGTTTTAAGCACTCTTATGGATAAAAAAAAAAAAAAAATTGTGGGATACTATCAAATTATTTTTTTGCCGTCAGTCCATGCCATACTTAAATTCTTCCCCTTTTTACAGTTCTCCACTATGACTTTAACAGCAAATGATCTTGTTTCATATGACTTTCTTTTATTGCCCTTTTGTTCTATTGCCATACTTGAGTTTTCTTCAAAATAACTATAAACTCTGTCAGCATCAATTCCAGTGAATAGTTTATATGTTGTCGGAAGGCAAGTTACTGGCCTATAATTTTTAGGATAGCTTGCAGGTTCACTCTTAAGTAGCAGCTTTGTTTTTCCTGTTAGCCAGGTTGGTGTCTGGGGTGCGCATATAAAAATCCTTACTCATGGCTAAATCTTCATGCAAAGATGTTAATACTTTTAACCAGAAGTTAGGTACTGCATCTGGGCCTGGGGTTTTCCAATTTGAGGCTTTTCTTAACTTTGTTTCAATCTGCCTGCCTGTTACTTCATCTCATTTCATATCCTGTACTTTTAAATTTCTTATTCTTTCTTTTACGTCTTCTGTCCATTTAGCATCTTTATGTCCACAGGATCTTCATATATACTTAGTTTATCTATTTCTTCCTTTTTAGTGGTCTTTCAATTCCTTTTACCTCGTTTTCCAATTATCTATGAAGCTTTTTTGGATCATCAATAAATTGCTTATTCTGTACTTTTCCTTCATATTTGTCTGTGTATCTTCCAAGTTTTTCTGCCTGTGCTGAGATTTTTAGTTTGTGATTAGTGCATGATAGATCCTGATCTGTTCTTATAGTGCTCATTGCTTTTATCACATCTATCTTTCAAAGTATTTTCGTTGATCTGTTCCCTCTTCTGTATTCTTCTAACAGTGACACTTCTTATCTTAGTTGCTTTATAGTTTTCTGCATTTGATGCTTATATGAAGGTGTTCAATGTCTCCCCTTTCTCTCCCTCACTATTTCTCTCCCTCACTACACTGTGATCTTGTGGTAGAACTTTATCAGTTATTAATTTAGCTGCACAGTAATATATCCTGTTTACTTCTGTTATATTGCATGCTTTATCAGAGGTCTGACTTTTTGGATTTTATTGACCTTCTGCAGTGTACTTCTTTCACTGATATTAATATGTTTATTAATATGTCTATCCATATCTATTAAGTCAAGCAACTCTTCTCTTGGCTCGTTTTCTTCTAAACTGAGGGCACATTTTATTTGTTTTCCATTTCCTGTGGGCATTCTATAGAAAGTTGTATTGCATCTACTGGTGACACATTCTCTTCAGTTTCATTCTGTGCCATCCGTTGCTCTGTCGTATGAGAACTTACTGGCCTGTCACTCCTCAAGATTAACTTATGTCAGAGTTTCCACAATTTCCTGTTCCTTCTCTGGCCGTCCAGGTTCAAGTGAATGTTTATACTCATTTCCTGTGGAATGTTCCAAAATATCTTCATGTGGCACCTAACCAATTGCTTCCCCTTAATTTGGAGTTCTGTTGCTGTGTCCTGTCGTGGTGCTTTCTGAATTAGATTTTCTACACTGAATTCTTCACTTTGGAGGTAGTCCATAACTTCAGTTTATATTTCTTTAGCTCCTCCATTACTGATCTCCTTTTCTACTTTGTCTTCTTATTTTTTTTTTTGTATTATAAAAGTTTTCCATGTCTGGATTCTTTTGCCTGTCTTTCTCTTCAAATATCTTTGGTGCTGCTCTTTTTGTATCTGTTAGTTTTGCTTTCTCCTTTGTATAGATATTACACCACATTAACTCTCTCTCTCTCTTTCCCATGTCCATATTTCTTCTTCAGCAGTCTCCTGATCTTCCTGTTTCTCCTTACTTTGGAGACGTGTTCCATCATGCTGTAATGTAACCTGTGTTACACCTTTTACATCAAATCCTTCACTTCACAGGCACTCCATAACTTCAACTTCTATTTTTTTAACTTCTACTTTACTAATCTGCTTTTCTACATTGTGATGTTATTTTTTTGTTGTGAAATTTTCCATATCTTGATGCCTTTGCCTGTATTTCTGTTTGACTAGCTTTGGGGCTGCCTTTTATATGTTGATTAATCTGCCTTTCGCCTTTGCATAAATATTGCACCATATCAGATCTCTTTTTCTTTCTCATGTCCATATTTCTTTTTTTTATGTTTTTCAAAAATATCTAGGTTGTGTTTTTATATTTTTGCACTTCCTGAGATGCTTCTTTTTCCAAACAGATCAAAGTTTCTTGGTCTGTATACTGTTTTTCAACAATCTGTTGTGTTAATGGTCACACATTTTTATTTGAAGCTTCTGACAGTTTTTCTTGTGGAAGCATTTTTTTTCTAATTTATCTCTTAATCTTTTTGTATATCATGTGTCTGGAAATCCTGGGCTTTTTGCATAATAGTAACAATACATAATTTCTTTCTTATCCTCAGTAGTTCACTCCATCTTCTGTATGGCTCTTCATTGGCCTGTCAATTTTTGTGATTTTTGTGGACTGCTGTCTTCTTCTACAATAGGGGAGCCACCCCCCCCCCCCCGGGCCTGGCCTGGCCCCATTGTAAGAATGTTTCTGTATTTTGAGGATTCTACACTGTCATTATTTTGAGGATTCTACATTGTCATTTTTTCCAGTCCTGGCACCAGTGCACCTACCAGGATTGGGCACTTTTTTATCTTGGGTCTTGTGCACCCAGCTATCTTTTTTAATTTTTGATCTACTTCTGTCAATGATATATGTAATACAGTGTGTTGCCTTGGTGAGATTTTGTAGAAAACAGGGTCTACCTCATGAAGGTACTCACCAAGACTTGAAGATTAATTCATTTTCAACACTACTACTCTCCTTTGCTTGATGACTTTTCATGTCTCCATTCGGACCCCTAATGGTACTTTTAAGTTCTTGCTGAAATGCTCTCAGGTCATTATTATTATTCTGTCTTCCCCCTGTGTTTTGTTTGGATCCTGTTTGCAAATTTTTCCAATGTAATGTAATTTGATTTCAGTGTCTGAGGCTACCTGGATGTCTCTAGGATAATTTATTACCCACTTTGTGGAGCTAGACTGCTTTGCATACAATTTTTTTAAATATATCTGTCATCTGCCTAGATCCTGACGTTAAACTTTTTTTTTTTTTTTTGCATTCAAATTTCTCTTTCAAAACTTTCATATTCCTTCTCCATTTTTTCCACTGTACATCTCGCTCCAATTACTTTTACATAGTGATTGTTTGTTTTCCTCCCATATAATCTATTAATCTTTTGTGCGTTAGTTTAGATTTTTGTTTTGCAGAATTATCTAGCAACAGATTAACTTTTATAACCCCATGATCACTGCACTTCAAAGGTAGTAACCATTAACATTAAGTAACGGTGATTTTTTCAGAAATGCAAACCCTATCTAGTATGTTCTGTTTCCTGGTAGGCTTTTTATAAAAAAATCCAGAGCAATTGTTGTTCCTGAACAAATGTTGTAAATAATTTAATTACTAATGTTGAATCAATATCCTTCCAGTCTTTCTGTAACATTTAAGTCCCCATACACTATTATTCTTCCATCCTGTATTTCATGCAAGAAATGTATGAATTCCTCTAGGTCATCAGAACTTGACTTTGGTGGCCTATACACTCCAGCAATTGCTGTGCATTCCAGGATTTTCTTTATTGTCACAGTTACACAGTCTTTAATGGTGTTATCACAAAACGTAATAATCTCTGATCATATAACTATCTTTAGCCATGTTTTACAAACAATAACGATATTAGTCTTGTGGGAAGGTAGCAATTTTTCCAGAATAAAAAAAACAAACTTTTATTATCATTATACATGAAATGTTGCTATAAGTTGTTGTGTCTTTTGGCTTTTTTCTGGTTGGGGGTCGCCACAGCGGAACTCCAGTCTGCTAATGATTGGCAGTAGATTTTTACGTGCCGAGTTGCCGGCATTGACGCACAACCTTCAACGAAGGTGCGCCCATTCACGCATGTCTCCACACAGAAGACTGTCTAGCTGAGAATCGAACAGAACAACATCTTACTGTGAGGCGACAACGCTACTGCAGCACCACCACCGCAGAAATGTTGCTATCTGTGAACTGTTAAATTTTCAACCTGGCAAAAATCCTGCCTTGTGTTTGTCAAATACTGCAAAATACCTGCAGCAGAGTTCTCATCCCTCATCTTGACAAGTGCATGCCATCATGTCTGAACACGTGTGACCAAACTCAAGCCCAGATGTTCTCCACATTTCCATTTTTTTTAACACTGGATATTTTTTCATGCAGGTATTCACCCAAAAAATCTTTTCTTTCTTGGAGACTTCGCTCTTTTTTTTTTTCTATATGCGATACTTGAAAATTGTGTCCTAACACCTGTACAAGCTGTGCTACCTAATGTGTTTCTGTGTACTTTACTAACAGAGTCCACGTGAATGAGATTATTTATTTATTCATTTATTTATTTAACATTTGTTATCTGGGAAAGTCCAACTTGGAACAAAGCCAGTTTTCAGCGGAAGCCTGGGGAGAAACACTCCAGCTGCATGTCTTTGTAATGTAGAAGGAAATATGAGCACCTGGAGGAAACACACACGGATGCACGGAGCACATGCAGACTCTGTACAGAAGGCACCCCAGCTGAGAATTGAACCGGAGAACCTCTTGCTGGGAGGCGACAACATAACCACTGCACCATCATTTGTACTGATGTGCATTGCGCCATCATTTGTACTGATGTGCACAAAAACAGATACATACCTTACCTTAAGGTGTTCTAAAGTCTGTCTCTTATCCTCTGTTTATGCTCCTGGTAAGTATAACACTATTAAGTGCTCATTATGTTCTCTGCAAATGTAAGTGTCAGTTCCTCTAATCATTGGATCTCCAATTACAGCAATCTTTTCTGACTAGATCTGAAGAATCTTCAACTTCTAATTCAAGTAATATCTGTTATATTAATTGTTTTAGTCTTGTTAATCTTACTGTTTTCACTGCATATTACATTTGCAAGCATACAGTTCTCATCCAGCTGGCTTTGTATATCCGCAGCTTGAGCCATGTTGTCAATGTCTGTCTTCTCCTTTTTTCTTGTAGTAATGTTCTTCAATCCTTCCACATTCTGTTTTGATTTCTTCCTTTTCATCTATCCCAATAGATTGCCTTGTTAACGAACCACATAGGTTTCTCCTCGAGTAATAAAGACTTGGCTCTTGTGCAACTTTAATCCAGTCACTTATTTTATTTTTTTATTGACCAGGTTAGTCCCACTAGGCCAGTGGCCCATTTTAGGGAGACCTGAGATGGTATTCATACTAACAAAGAAAAATTTGGCCAGGGCACCAGGGAACTTCCCCTGCTCTTTTTGATAAGTGCGGTGGGTTCTCTGCATCTACCTTAGCTGCCACCAACATAGGCATATGGGGCCTTGGTTAATGTCTCATCGTCTTACTTCTGCTAATATGCTGAACTGCAGTCTTCAAAACAATTTCTGCTTATAGAATGTTTGAAAATATAATCATCTAATCACCTTATTGATTGGATTAACCCATAGTAACTGGATATGCATTACCATCAAACCAGCCATGACACAACTGAATACAACTTTTCAGCATTTCTTGCGTGTACTTGATATGTATTTTCCACTAATTACAAAGCACATTAAACAGAACATTGTCACATGGCTAAATCTTGTTATGAAAAAAAACATGCATCAAACAGCACTGAGTCTTTTGAAAACTACTTAATAAATTGTCAGGAAGAGCTAACACTCCGTTCCAACCTAAAACAGACCACAAAGATAACCTGGTATTTGAACTCTCCTGTACAACAGAGTCACAGTTTTATTCTGTACCTCATTAAAAATAAGGTTTGCGATGGGGAATTGTAGTAACCAGTAAAGATTTCACCCACAGTTTCTCTTTTTGAAAAGCAACCATAAAAGAAATAAAAAGACTGGCTAAGAAAATTACCCAGTTAAGGATCTGCAGGCTTAGATGCTGGATCCCGCAAATTCATAAGAACTGGAAGTACTTTTTAAGTGGGGGCCATTCAGCATATCACTTTCCCTCCACTTTTGAAGAGATTAACATTTAATGCCTTTGAGCAAACAAGGGGACCCCTACCTTTTCATCTCTTATTGGCCCATATTTTTATTTTGTTTGTTTCACAGCATGAAGTTATGGGAAAGCGTAGTGGAAGCTAGGTTAAGAAGGGAGGTGATGATTAGTGATCAGCAGTATGGTTTCATGCCGGGAAAGAGCACTGCAAATGCGATGTTTGCTCTGAGTGTGTTGATGGAGAAGTACAGAGAAGGTCAAAAGGAGTTGCATTGTGTCTTTGTGGACTTTGAGAAAGCATATGACAGGGTGTCTAGAGAGGGGTTGTGGTATTGTATGAGGAAGTCGGGAGTGGCAGAGAAGTGTGTAAGAGTGGTACAGGATATGTACGGGGGTAGTGTGACAACGGTGCAGTCTGAGGTGGGAGTGATGGATGCATTTAAGGTGGAGGTGGGATTACATCAAGGATCAGCTCTGAGCCCTTTCTTATTTGCAGTGGTGATGCACAGGTTGACAGACGAAATCAGGCAGGAGTCCCCGTGGACTATGATGTTTGCAGATGACATTGTGATCTGTAGTGAGAGTAGGGAACAGGTTGAGGAGACCCTGGAGAGGTGGAGGTATGCTCTAGCGAGGAGAGGAATGAAGGTCAGTAGGACTAAGACAGAATATATGTGTGTGAATGAGAGCGAGGATAGAGGAATGGTGAGGATGCAGGGAGTAGAGTTGGCGAAGGTGGATGAGTTTAAATACTTGGGATCAACAGTTCAGAGTAATGGTGAATGTGGAAGAGAAGTGCAGAAGAGAGTACAGGCAGGGGTGGATTGGGTAGAGAAGAGTGTCAATAGTGATTTGTGACAGACAAGTACCAGTAAGAGTGAAAGGGAAGGTCTACAAGAGGGTAGTGAAACCAGCTATGTTATATGGTTTGGAGACAGTGGCACTGACAAAAAGGCAGGAGTTAGAGCTGGACGTGGCAGAGTTAAAGATGTTAAGATTTGCACTGGGTGTGACAAGGATGGACAGGATTAGGAATAAGTATATTAGAGGGTCAGCCCAGGTTGGACGGTTTAGAGACAAAGCCAGAGAGGCAAGATTGCGGTGGTTTGGACATGTGCTGAGGAGGGATGGTGGGTATATTTGGAAAATGATGCTAAGGATGGAGCTGCCAGGTAAGAGGAAAAGAGAAAGTCCTATGATAAGGTGTATGGACGTGGTGAGAGGGGACATGGAGGTGGTTGGTGTGACCGAGCAAGATGCAGAGGACAGGAAGAAATGGAAACGGAAGATCCACTGTGGCGACCCCTAACGGGAACAGCAGAAAAAAAGAAGATGACAACTGGGGTAGTACACTGATCACAATAAACCGTTTGCAGGGCAACCCAGAAATTCACAAAAAAATAAAACGGATCAAAATGCACAAATTGAGTAATCAAATCCCATTGGCAATCAGAACTATGTAAATATTATCAACAGAATAAAAAAAAATGTGAATTAGTTTTAGTAGTAAATATGCAGGGGAAACGGCAGGTGAGAACAGAGGGTTGAAGCAGAAATAATGCAGGTGAGGAAGGAGCTATATAATGTGCCCACTGGAAAAAGCACTTGCAGTCAAATTTTTGGTGAAGGTGTCTTTTGAGTTATGTTTCCAAAGTGGGGCAAGAGGAGACTTTTAGGTGTGGGGAGAGCATTTGCCAGAGTTTGGGTGTAAGACTGGAGAATGAATGCTGTACACTGCAGTTTGGTATGGGCTGTCTAGAGTAAAAGAGTTATTATGAGAGGTTGTTTTAGGTTTTAGGGGGTGGTTGTGTTATGAAGTTTGGCTGCAAGAAGTGCGAAGGGACCTGGATAAAGTAGATTGGAAAAGAGACCCTTGGAGTAGCTCAACTGTGTAGGAGCTGGTAGCCTTTTGGCTTTGGAGAGGGGTGGTTCAGTGGTGTTCCTGAGGGGGTAATTGGAAACAAATTGGCAGATTTGTTTTCAATGTATTCCCTCGTCTTCCCCATTTTCATAAACCCTATAAAGAAGTGCATCTTCCCAACTTTATCTTGGCTCCTCTGATGTTTTACAGCTTTACAGTGGTGTTTGGGGGGAGGGCTCATCTAATCTAATGAAACTTTTTTTAATGTCATAGTTAAGTTAGTTACAGTATGGTCCATAGCTTTACATATGAGACTTTTCAGGCTGATGGGCTTTGATTCCTGGAGTCAGTGGTAGTGCAGCCGCTTTACCAGAAAGGCTCATCCAGACTCTGCTACACTTTGCTGTGAAGGAAAGGTTAGTTTGCTGTTATTTTTTGTATTTCTGTATTGCCTTTCTATATTTTGAATACTGTAGTTTGTTTTCTTTACCTTGTGTTTTGCTTCAAAAGAGACCACAACTCTCTCTGTTCTGAGTCCGGCAGAATTTTTTCCCTCCCTCCCACCCATTTAAGTTGTCTTGTTAAATACCACTGTCTTTCTAGTTGCCCGCCTCTTATGTTAATCTGACCATATATCTCATTTCTCTCTACTTTCACTGGCTTATGTGAGTAATCACAAAACCATCACTTTTGAAATCCCACCCCTTCAATTATTTAAATTTATTGGCCATCCTACAGTATTTCATAGTACCAAAATACAAAAGTAACCACCCCTTTCAGTCCATCTTGCTGTTTTAAAAATAGTAATTCTCCACTAAACCTTAACTTTTTAAACAGGTAAAACTCAAGTTACCTACTTTCATATCTAACTTCTCTAGTGCACACTGCAGAGTGCATTCTTTTCAATCTTACCTGTAAGTATCCCTGTTACTAGCACTTTCTCTAATACCTAAAAAGATCATCTCTACTTGACTCCAAGTAGACTTTTCTCTATCTGTTAAACCTAGCACTTGCTCCTACAGTACTTATTACCTTGATACGGCATTCTTATAGATAGCACCCCAAAAAGGCAAACCCCCATTTCTCGGTCACCCACGTCCCCCGGAATCTCTTTTAAAGTTTTTTGTCTAGTCCTTCTAGCATGTCGAGGGATCAGTTGCTAGTGTCCTCTCCTGCTCAGCTGGTGAACCTGGGAATATTGAGGCAATGTTACAATTGCCTCATGTACACAGACAACCCTCTCCTCCTCCCACAAAACACAAATACATGCGAGAGATGCAACTATACGGCCAAACTGGAGGCTGAGCTCTCTCAACATAGGACTGGCAAGACCAGTCAGGAGGAGAAGGTTACCACACACACTATAGACCCAGTCTCACATAGTACCATCACAACCTCAAATCATACACATAAACACACAAAGACATACTCGGCTCTGATCAAAATCTACCAAAACAGCAGAGGCCACCAAAGCAGACACCCAAACAACCACCACCTCAGAACACAACACCTGCAACACATAGACCTCACAGTCAGAGTGTCAAACAGTCACAGCCCTTAAGGCCAAACACAATGCCAGACACACTAGTCATTGGTGACTCCATAGTCAGACACACTGACGTCCCGCTCACCAGACTGAGTAAGGAGAAGGTCACAGTAAGCTGCCTGTCGGGCGCTAGAATCCGCCACATAACGCAAGCACTCGGGTCTCTCAACAGCAGGTACAAATACGACTCAGTCATTGTCCACGCTGGTGTAAACGACCTGAGGCGTACCTCCTTGGACTACATGAAAAGAGACATTGAGGAGCTCTCTGATTATGTAGCCCAGGCAGGTATGACCCTGACCTTGAGCAGTATCCTACCTTCACCAAGAATGATGCCACAATACAGAGATAAGATGATCAGCTTTAACAATTGGCTTAAACTCTGGTGTCATTCAAAGGGGATCAATGTCTGTCTGCCTGGGATGACATGCTGGACAAGCCACGCTGCTTCAAGGGACGGCTTGCACCTGTCACCCTGGGATTCGGATATTGGCAAAGGCTCCTGCCACCCCAATAGTGCCTTTTTAGGCAAGGCTCAAATTCTAAACCTACCACCCTAGAACACAAAAAGGAAAAAACTAAGGGTAATGCTGCTCAATGCCAGAAGTCTAAATCTCAAAATGCACTTTTCGAGGCCCTTCTCAGTATGGAGAACATCGATGTCTGTGCAGTGACAGAAACCTGGTTCAAGGCTCCTGAGAGCACCCCAGCACTATCAGGTTTTACCTCTTATCATGCGTTCCGGCCCCAAAATCTGGACAATACCAAGAAAGGAGGGGGGGTACCCATATTCATCAAGGACACCCACACCTCAAGACTGGTGGCAACGCACGATGCATCGGAGACCATCCAGGTGCAATTAACCATAGGCAAGACTGCTCTGCAAATTGTAGCATGTTACAGGCCACCCTCACAAACTCAGGAACCTCACATGGCCTTCCTGAAAATACTAGAGGGGATAAATGTATCACCAAACACCATCATACTAGGTGACTTCAATTACCCCAATATAGACTGGGAACACTACTCAAGCCCAAACACCCTAGCCCAAAAGTTCCTGGAATTCATAAACTCAAATGCCATGGAACAACTAGTCACCATCCCCACAAGAGGAGAAAACATACTTGATCTCATCATCACGAACATGGGAGCACAATGTTCAACACCGGAAGTATACCCTCACTGGTGAGATCAGATCACAAACTAATCTCGCTGGAGGTCCTCATCCCACCCCACCTGAAATAAAAGACCACAGTAAAGAACTTCTCAAAGCCGACTTCACACTTCTAAAGACTAGTGTGGTCTCCTTTAAGGCCCCGAGCGGCGGAAAACAGTACTCAAGCCGCTGAATCACTTACAAATGCCTTCTACCAGCACCTGCAGGACTGCATGGATAAGGCAATCCCAAGCAAAACAAAGACTCTTTGTACCAAAGGCAAGCGTCCAGTCTGGTGGACCCCAGCCATAAACAAACTCTACAACAAAAGGAGGAAGCTACTACAAGATAGAGCAAAATCCTTAAAAGGTAAGACACCCTTGATCACTATAAGTAAAAAACTAAGAGCTCTCATAAAATCATCCAAAGCAAATTTTGAGAGAAAAATAGCTAAAGACTCAAAAGACAATCGTAAGGCCTTCTTTAGCTATGTTAGAAACCTGGGAGGAAACTCCCAGATATGCTCAGAACTAGTTCAAAATGATGTGAAGATTAATGATCCTACAGACATTGCCAACATACTGGCTGACAGGTTCAGTGCAAACTTCTCCCCCCCCCCCAAAAAGGAGAGATATCTATACCAAGCGATTGCAGCCCCCCAAACATCTCCAACGCCCAAGTGAGAACTGCTCTCTCCAAAGCAAAAAACACAGCATCCATGGGACCTGATGGTGTCCCCGGCTGTGTGCTCCACGAACTCAACGAGGAATTAAACCCACAGCTAGGACAGCTGTTTAATCATAGTCTTACCTCTGGATACGTACCCAGGAGTGGCGCACTGCAACTGTGGTCCCACTTCACAAAGGCGGTGCCTCCACCGACCCTGGAAATTACCGCCCATTAGCTTGACAAGCCTTATCTGCAAAGCCATGGAGAGGATCATAATGGACCTCATAAATAAAGACATAGGGAATTTGCAGACTTTGGATCCATCCCAGTTTGGCTTTGTCAAAGGCAGATCATGCCTTCTAAACTTGGTTGACGTTTTTGAAACAGTCACCAAAGCCATTGATGAGGGAAAGGCAGTCCATACAGCCTACCTCGATCTGGCGAAGGCCTTCGATACAATACCCCACTCGGGTATCATTGAAAAACTCATCAGCTTAAATGTTAACCCATACATCACAAGATGGGTTGCAAACTGGCTGAGTGACAGAACCCACAGGGTCAGAGTTGCTGGCGCCATGTCAGACTCAAAGCCTGTCACAAGTGGTGTACCACAGGGCTCAGTCCTGGGCCCACTCTTGTTTGGCATCTACTTTTTCCAAGTACAAGCAAACACAGGAGGGTTATGGCTGACAAAGTTTGCAGATTACTGCAAACTGGGCGCCATAGTAGAAAACACATCTGACACAGATATCCTTCAGAAGGGTCTCACAGAAATGGATAACTGGTGCCAGAGCCATGGCCTAAAGTTAAATGCCAAAAAATGCATAGTCATACCCTTCGGGAAAAACAAGGTTACCCCTAGCTACCAAATAGGTGGCAATCCACTGAGCACAGAAGAAGTTATCAGGGACCTGGGGACCCAGGTTGATAGTAGTCTGTCATTCGACACCCATGTATCTAAAGTAGTTAGGAAGACCTTCTACATTGCCCACCTTATCATGAAGGGATTCTCGTCTAGATCAAGGGAGGTCATAGTCTCCCTATACTCATCACTCATCAGACCAATGATTGAGTACAATGCCCCATTCAGAATGTATCTGACCCGACACTTGCAGCAGCTGGAGAGGCCACAAAAGTTCCTCACCAAAAGGATAAAGGGTCTCAAACATCTGTCCTATGCTGCCCGACTGAAAGAACTCCAGCTCTATTCAGTCGCCACCGCTTGCTCAGAGGTGACCTTTGCCTGACATACAAGGCCATGTCAAACCCAGATTTGATGAATATGCTTCACCTCAAAAAATCCAGATCCGTCAGAGCCACAAGGGCGGGAGACTTAAACCTCGACATGGCTATTAATAGGACGTGCTGGAGGGATAGATTCATCACCCAAAGACTCCCTATGCTGTGGAATAAAATCCCGGTATATGTGAGGCAGAGCACCTCGCTGGCCTTGTTCAAGAGAAATCTTGACCAATGGATGGGAGATCGCAGATATACCCCAGGGATTACCTCAGTGTCACTGCTCGACAGAGGCACAGCAAAATAATGGGTATAGTTCCCCATACTAAAGGGGTGGCGTAAGCCACAAAACTATAGGCTAGGCTTGTAAATGCCCTCGGGCAGATAGCCTAGTATGAACCTATGAACCTATGAACCTTGTGGAGAAGCATCACCTCTGCTATGCACCAAACTTCAGGGATGAAGCCAGTAGGTAAACTTGGGTTAAATGGTTTGAGTGGCCATACCAGGGCTTGCTTGATGCTGTATTTTTTTTTAAGCAAATAGTTATGTTATTAGTCTTTGAAAGCACCTTCAGTAAATGATCTTTGGTGATGATGATGGTGGGGGGGGGTCTGAGAATTTGTGGATAAGTATGCTTTGAATAGTCATTCCAGGATGAAGTTGGCACTGAATTTGTTAGCTAGTATGCTGGCAGCATCTATTCTGACCAGCTAGATACTCCCATTCTGAATAAGTTCTGAGCAGTGGTGGGCATTTATTCCTTGGTTTTAAGGAACTTTTAAAGAAGGATTTGTAATTGTCCTTAACTTCAGGTACTCACCTTAGTTCATGTGCCTCATTAGTGTTCCTAATCATTTTTTAAAAGATTTAGTTAATTTTTAAATATTATCTTTGATTTGAGGGTCTTTAGATCTACTAGGTACTTTCAGGAGTTTCTTTTATTGTAGAAAACCATGTTAATTTGAAGTTCATCCTGTGAATTTAGGAAACTAACTGGAGTTCCATTATCATATGAGATTTTAATTACACAACAATAAACTGGAATAACTTTATCTCAGCTGTAGGGTACACTGCCAAGTTTCTTGATTTCATAAACTAATACTCACTGGAGCAAATTGTCAAGAAACCCATGAGGACAAAATAATCTTGAGCTGGTCCTTACCATTATGACATTGATATGTACTATTCCCCAGGTACTGCACTCTCCAGTTAAATCTAATCACAAACTGGTAACTTTAGCTTTTCAGAATCCCTACACTGTCTGATGCAAAGATCACAACATTCAAAGACTTCAAATGTACCAAGTTTTTACAGTTATATGAAGAATTCATGTTTAACTGTATTACCCATGATACTGACACAGCAAGTAGTTGTGTAAACACATTTTATTCTCACTTGGATAAAAGCATTGACCTGGCAGTTCCCACCAGATCCAAACAAAATGAGAAGTTTGAGTAAACCAGCTGAGATGATCCATATGTTTAAATAAAAGAAAAAAGACCCTTGAGTCAAGGGTAATATTAAGAAGTTATTGAATCAACTGAAAAATGCCACCAGGAAAGTGAAATTGCCCCATGAACTTAGACTAGCATCAGAAGCTAAATTAAATTACAAAGCCTTCTTTAGTTTGTTTGTTTGTGTCTTTCGGCTTTTCCCGGTTAGGGGTCGCCACAGCGGAACTCCTGTCCGCTAATGATTGGCAGTTGATTTTTATGTACCGGCTTGCCAGGCCTGACGCACAACCTTCAACGAAGGTACGCCCATTCATGCATGTCTGCACGCAGAAGACGCTCTTACATTAGAAAAATAAGGAATAATGCCCAACGTTGCTGAGAACTTATTCAAAATGGCAGTGCACACTGTGATCTAGTAGATATCACCAATATACTAGATGATAAATTCAGCAACAGTTTCACTTCTGAAACAACTAATAGAAAACCTACATGTTCTGCAGGGTCTATATCATATATTCGAAATTCCAAAATGTCGAACACCATATTTTCGAACTTGGAATTTCAAATATTGAAAACATCGAACACTCAGAATACCGAATTTTTTCCTAGGGAAAAAAAATTGCTGTTCCGAGAAACATATACCCAACACAAGCACACCAAAATAAATAAACCACACTCATACATTTAACAAAACTAAACCACACATGCATTACTAACTATCCACTTACCTTAACCCGCTCCATAACCTTAAGGTCCATAACTCTCTCACCACAGTGGAGGACATAGCGAAGCCACGGAACGGCCCACCGAAATCTTGCCCTAGGTAAGATTTCTATGTTCCGGGGCTTTGCTATTTTCACCATTAGATATTTTGGGTTCAGTGTTTTCACATTCGGCGTTGTACCTCTTCAGAATTTTGATATAGACCTATACCCACCTGCATGTTAAACAGTATATATATATATATATATATATATATATATATATATATATGCACTGAGGACTCCTACAGCTGTTCAGCCTGAGCTTGAGCACTGGTTTTGTCATAGAGGTATGACACACATCTCTTGTGATGCCACTCCACAAGGGTTGACTACCACTGAAATTTTAAACTGCAGGCTTCTCAGCCTGATGAGTCTTATCTGCAAAGCCATGGAAGTGTCATAACTGACCTAATTAACTGTGATATCAAAAATCTTATGAAACTTTACCTCCAGGTATTTGGGTTTAATAGTAGATCCTGTCTAATATAGTTGGTATATTTCTTTGAGAGGGAAACACAAGCCTTGCAGTGGACATGCTGTCCATACACCATACCTGTACCTCACTAAAGCATTTAACACCATAACACATGTTAACATAATAAACGAGCTAAATGAGCCTCAAACTGACTTCTGTTTAGTTAGGTGGATTACAGATTGACTGAGGGATAGAACCAACGTAGTGAGAGTGGCAGTTGCAGTCTTAGCAAACATGAAGGTTACTGGTAGTGTTCCTTAGACCTCTACTGTTCAACATCTACTTCTCAGATCTCCAAACTACAAGTTGGGTTGTGTCTAATCAAGTCTGCGGATGACTGTAAACTTGGTGTCCACCTGAAGTCATGGTCTGATACACAGAAGTGTCAGACCGGGAAGCAGAAGCAGTGACTCAGTAGCTCAGTTTAAGTGCTCTGTATATAGTACATTTCATAGGTTCATAGGTAGGTACAAGGCTATCGGCCCCAGGGCCTATACAAGCCAGCCAAAAAGGTACCCTGGCTTTCGCCACCCAAGAAAATTATTTTCCTGTGCCCCTGTCGAGCAGAGCCACAGAGGTGGTCCCTGGGGTGAATTTCCTATTTCCCATCCAATCATCAAGATTTTTCTTGAAGAGTGCTAATGAGGAGCTTTGTTTGATATAGATAGGTAGTTTGTTCCAGAGTATGGGAATTCTCTGGGACAGGAATCTATCCCTCCTGCATCTTCTGTTTATTGTAATGACGAGGTTTAGGTCCTTATAGCATGTAGCTCAGAGGGATTGGGATTTCTTTAAGTGGAGCATGTCCAACAGCTCTGGGTTTGAAATAGATTTGTATGTTAAGCAGAGATTGCCTCTGAGTAGGCGATATGCGATGGAGTAAAGCTGGAGTTTTTTGAGACCGTTTGCGTAGGACATCTGTTTGAGGCTGGTAATCCTCTTTGTGAGGTATTTCTGCAGCCTTTCCAGTTGTTGTAAATGTCTTGTAAGATACCTACCAAAAGGGGTGTTGTACTCTATAATGGGTCTAATGAGTGATGAGTAGAGGGGAACGATAAACTCTTTTTTCCTGGATGAGAAACCTTTTGTGATGAGCTGTGCTACATAGAAGGATTTCCTGACTACTGTGGCAATGTTTATCAAAGGAGAGACTACTGTCCACCTGTGTCTCTTATCACACTTTTGGTGTTAAGCAGACTACCATCTATGAGGTAGCTCGTGGGTACAGAGTTTTTACCAAAAGGGTTGACAATGCATTTTTTGGCATTTAGCCTGAGGCCATGGCTTTGACATCAGGCATCTGTTTCAGTGAGGCCCTTTTGTAGGATGTCCACATCGTTAGGAGTTTCAATTATGGCTCCTAGTTTGCAGTCATCTGCAAACTTCGTTAGCCAAAGACCTTCTATGTTAGCATGTATTTCAGAAAAGTAGATACCAAACAGGAGAGGGCCCATGACTGAACCTTGTGGTACTCCACTTGTCATTGGTCTGAAGTCGGATTTGGAGTTTGCTACTTTTACAGTGTGGATTCTGTCAGTGAACCAGTTGGCAACCCATCTTGTGACATACGGATTTATACCTAGTTTAGTGAGTTTATCTATAATTACAGAGTGGGGGATGGTGTCAAAAGCCTTGGCGAGATCTGGATGGGCTGTGTGAACCACTTTACCCTCATCTATGGCTTTGGTGACTTCTTCAAAAAAGTCAATCAGGTTTAGGAGACATGATATGCCTTTTTCAAACCCGAACTGGGTGGGGTCTAGAGTTTTGAGATTACCAATGTCTTTGTTTATAAGTTCCATGATGATACGTTCCATGGCCTTGCAGACCAGACTCGTTAGGCTAATGGGGCGGTAGTTCCCGGGGTCCGTGGTGGCTCCCCTTTGAGAAGTGGGATAACTGTCACTGTGTGCCATTCAGTGGGCACAAAGCCTGAGGTGAGGCTATTATTGAACATGGTGCTTAGGTGGAGTGCCAGTACATTCTGTAGTTCATGTAAAACGCAGCCTGGGATGTTGTCAGGTCCCATGGATGCTGTGTTCTTGGCTTTGGAGAGCGTGGTTTTTACCTGTGCAGCTGTGATAACAGGAACTTTGCATTCTTCCGGTAAAGAGATGGGCCCTTTAGGGAGTGAGGGGGGTGTAAAGTTAGCACTGAACCTATCTGCCAGGATGTTGGCAATATCAGTTGGTTCTGTATATTTAGTGCCATTGTGCTGTAACTCAGAGCAGATCTGAGTGCTGCCATTGAGATTCTTGACATAGCTATAGAATGCTTTGTGTTTTTTCTTTAGAATCAGTGGCAGTTTTGTTTTCATAACTAGTTTTGGAGGACTTTATGAGGGATCTCAGCTTCTTACTGAGGCTGACCAGGGAGTTCTTCTAGTCATGGGATTTTACTCTTCTTTGCAACAGTTTTTTTTCTGTTGTAGAGTTTGTTTATGGCAGGGGACCACTAGATTGGCTTCCTTTTTTGCAGGATAGCATCTTGATTCTGTTAGGGGTAGCACCATCCATTTGTGTATGATTCAGCAGTCGTACCTCTATTATCCGTCTGCATGAGTGTCGTGAAGTTTTCCACTTCTGTCTTAAGAGCATGAAGTTGGCTTTGGAGAAATTTTTTACGGTGGTTTCCTTAATGGGGGCGGGATGTGGATGTCTAGGCTGATTAGCTTGTGGTCTGATCTGACCAATGAGAAATTGACCTCTGGTGTGGAACACCGGTCGCCCATGTTGGTAATGACCAGGTCTAGGATATTACTGCCCCTGGTGGGGGTGTGAATAAGTTGATCCAAGTTGTTGGAATTTATGAATTCCAGAAAACGTTGATGAAAAGAGTTGGCACATGAGTAGTTTTTCCATTTAATGGTGGGGTAGTTGAATCGCCCATTATTAGGGTGTTGGGTTGTACCCTAATATTTTTCAGTGTATCAAGAAATGAGGAGTGGGAATCCTGGGGAATGGTGGAGGATCTGTAGCAAGTTACAATTTGGATTGCAGTTTTGCCAACAGTTAGATGCACTTGGATAATCCCAGATGCATTACGCTGAGCAACTACCCTGTAGGTGTGGATATCCTTAATGAATATGGACATGCCTCCGCCTTTAGTGTTTCGGTCCAGGTTAGGTGGCCGAAAGGTGTGGTATGAATTATAGCCTGGTAATGCAGGGGTGCTCTCTGGTGCCTTGAACCAGGTTTCTGTCACTGCACAGATGTCGATGTTCTCCATTTTAAGGAGTGCCTCAAGTGCATGCATTTTGAGGTTTAGACTTCTAGCATTGAGCAGCATTACCCTCAGATTTTGCTTGCTTGTACCTGTTACGGTGGGGTGGCAAGAGCCTTAGCAAGTATCCGGAATCCCAAGGGTGACAGGTGCATGCCATCTCTGGCAAAGCATTGTGGTCTGTCGATCATGACATCCCAGGCAGACAGATACTGGATATCCTTAGAATGACACCAGAAGCTTAGCCAATTGTTGAAGTCAGTCATTTTGTCCTTGTACTGTGGTATCATTCTGGGTGATGGCAGGATGCTACTCAGGCTAGGGTCATACCTGCCTGGGCTACAAGATCGGAGATCTCCTCCATGTCTCTTTTCATGTAGTCCAGGGAGGTACATCTCAGGTCATTCACACCAACATGGACAATGATAGAGTCATATTTGTACTTGTTGTGGAGTGACCTGAGTATGTGCGTTATGTGGCAGATCCTGGCACCCGACAAGCAGCTGACAGTAACTTTCTCCTTGTTTAGCCTGGTGAGTGGAACATCAGTGTGCCTAATTATAGAGTCACCTATGACTGGAGTGTTGGGTACGTTGTTATGCCTTATGGGCTGTGGTTGAGTGGCACACTGAGTTTGTGGGCTATGTGTCATTTGGTTTGTGTTGGGGGGGTGGAGGTTGCATGTGTTTCTGCTTTGGAAGTCTCTGTTGCTTGAGCAGATTTTTATTGAGAGCCTCCGCGAATGTAGGTCTGTTTTTGTGTTGCTATGTGTGTGTTTTGGTGGTGTAGGTGTTGAGGGACTATGGTTTGTGTGGTGTGGTGCAAGTGTTTACCTTCTCTTCTTGACTGTCTAGTCCAGTCTTGGGTGAAGAGAGCTTTGTTTTCAGTTTGGCTATGTAAGTGCATCTCTCACCAGTTGTAGTGTTGGGTGGTAGGAGAGGGTTGTCTGTGTACACGAGGCAAATGCTGCATTGCCCCAAGATGCCCAGATTCAGCAGGTAGACAGGAGAAAACACCGGGAGCTGACCCTTAGACATGCCTGGATAGGTGCTTATTTATTAAGTACTAAAAACTGTTTTCCTCTAGACAAGTGAGGAAAGTTGAGTGGTGTAGTAATTTGAGCTTATTTAGTGCTTACAACGATTTCTGAACAAGTGCTAAACTCAAAGAAACAGATTTTAGTGCTAAAACTAAAAAACTGGCTATAGCTAAGCGGCGATGCATGGTGTAATTTTTTTTTATATATGTTAGTAGCAAATGAGCAAACTGATTTAAACAAATTAACCAATAAACCATTTTGCCACACACAGACCAGGGTTCGAATCCAGTGCTGTGTAGCATTAATATTACAGTAGCAAGTTTCAACTTAAACTCGCATGTTAACAACCAGTGCCAAAAAAACAAAAAAACAATTGGGTTAAAACTAAATGTAAAGTACGGTTTTGTCACAGTTGGCAAAAATCCCTCCATCCTTCATGTAGTAGACAATTCCACTGCTTACCCTTCTATATTGATGAGACTCCTAGAACAGTATGCCCCCTTTGGAGGGTATATTACTAGGCATTATCAAGCAATTTGAAAAAATCCAGAGATTCTTGCCAAAAAGACAAAGAGCTACCATTAGAGGTTGGTAGCCCTTTTCCTGTGTTCAGTGTCTTGTAAACTGCTTCAGGACAGTGTGTGCCTTGCCTCTTGGGCCATTAGGGATATAACAGTAACCAAAGCAAAAAAAAAAAAAAACACACACAAAACTCAGTAAACCAAAAACACATATGTTATGGTAACTGGGCTTCTGTAATAAAACTTTAATAAATACAACACTAAGTGTTTTCGTCTTCGAGATTTCATCAGTGTGTAAAAATAATGAACTCATTGTAGTCATTAAATAAAGTTCAGTTACCAATTAGATCCCACAAACAATTAAATAGTCTTCTAAAGGCTTAAAAAAAAAAGAGCATGAAAAACATTGATAATTCAATACAGCAGTACTGGTGAGAACCTGGAATTTGACTTTTTCGCAGGAATTAAAGAAAAAATTAGGTTCATTATTTTTACGCTCTGATGAAGGCTTGCTGTTGAAGACTAAGGAACTTAGTATTGTATTTATTAAATGGATACAATAGTCCAAGACCTCTTACATCTCCACAAATGGAACAGTCCCACTAACATTAGAATCAGGGATGTAAATCTGCTTCAGCAAATAAAGAAAATGCTGTGGAGAGCCAGATTAGCCACGTAATACTACCTCTTTCCTAGAACACTTTTCTACTCCAAATTAAGGAATGTGACACATTTTCTTCCTTCAAAAAAACTGAGTGGGGCATTCACAAACTCAGTCTTGGCATGACCAGTCTGTTGCTCCTTGATAAAGGAGGTAGGATCTAAGGTGGGTACTGGCAAGGTGTAAATGGCCACTGGGCCCAGTTGCCTTGTATTTTCCATTCTGTGATAACCTCCAGGGTGTTCAAGTGTATGTCAGTTGTTGAGGCACATATAGGTGTGCAGGGAATGAAAGTGTTCATGTGGCTGGACATCTGAATCCTAGTTACTTAATCATGAGTCACTTGGTGTCAGGGAGTGTCTGGTGTATGCAGGTTCCTGGGAATAGTTCTGTATGTATCAAAATCTCTGCTGCAGCATGCTTGGCCTGTAATGTTCATAGGACACAGCATAGTAGTCTAGTTTTGCACAGCGAATCTCCCCAGGGGTAGAGCTTAGGCCCTACAAGTAAAGGTTTATGTCCTTCTTCAGTATTGCACATTAGCAGCTTACTGTTTTTGCAAGGTACATACTCTGAGAGCTGTGTCCATGATTATACAATCTCAGATTCTACATGAGAATCCCCCAATGGACCATTTTGGTACAGTGGGCTCATACTATGGATAGATTCAGTCAGTAGAACTGCTCTTATTTCCAGTAGACTGGTGCAAACATCTCTCCGGTCTAAAAGGTATTCATCATGGTGGATATTAATAATGTAAATGGCATTTGTCATGTCAGTTGGATGCTGACAATCTGTCCTGTGGCAGTTTCTTGCACCCTCCCCATCATGGCAATAGTTTACCATGGATGCAGTAGAATTGGGATGGGGAAATATTACAATAGGCAGACAGGTTGATACTGGTTTGAGCCCTCTGTGATAAAACAACAAACTCTGTGTTATCAAATCTTTCTTCACGCTGTAAAATCCCACTCTGGCACCACTTCTCATTCTTGCCTTATGTTCCTAAATAATCGGCTTCTGTTCTGTGTTGACTATTTAGTTCCGTGGACATCTTTTGCACATCCACTCTTTGTTGGAAATTTGTCATGACATCCTATTGCTCTTTCAGTAACTCTATGGAATCATTCCCTGACAATTACAGTATGTTTAATGCAATGTTTCAGTAGTCCAGATGCCACTTCGATCTGCTGCCCAACCTAGGTATCTTTCCTATTTACAGTTTATAGATTCATTGCTATTCACCAGTTGTTCTCTCCACTAGGTTGTAATTCAACACTGACAAAGTGCCCCTCATATTCAGGCTGTTTTTCATAAAACATCTCCTCTTCACTTTTTCCCAAATCAGAAGTTATTTTAAAAATGGTAAACTGGTACAGTTCTAGTGCAAAAATAGCGTCAGAAAACATGCTTAAAAGCTGAAGATGAGCTTTTTCATTACATATATCAGGGCAACAAAGGAACAACCAGATTTATAAAGCATCACAAGATCTTTCATATAAAATCTATATTCACTCTCTTTCATGAAACGCAGACTTATTTTGCAGTATTTTCTCAGAACCACCCAGTTCAGATCGACGTGGTATCTTCCTTGGTTTTGTAGCAGAGAAGAAGGCACTCCCCCATTCATTAGACTACTTGATGCTACTGCAGTAATACATTCTATAATACCTTACATAAAGGTGGCCACTCAACTGATGTATCCAACTATAGACCAATAGCCATTCTGTCCACACCTGTATACACAAACAGATATTAGACAATTTCCTGACCAATAATCTACTATCCAAAACACAATATGGCTTCCGGCCCAAGCATAGTACCAGTAGAGCACTCATCAGCTTTACTGACACTGTATACCTTTCTAGACATGCCAGAAGCATTTTGACATTGTGTCACGTCAAATACTTCTAAACAAACTAGCCATCTACCACTGCAGCTCTGAAACCCTAAATGGTTTCATAGCTACCTCACTGACGGAAAACAACCCACTCTATGGGAAAATAAGCTCTCCACTCAACAACCTGTGAGAGTTGGGGGGGGGGGTCCCACAAGGCTCAATCCTCGGTCCAGTCCTGTTCACTATTTTTACTAATGACCTTCATACTGCATCTAACCCGTCCTCAATTGTACAATATGTCGATGATGCTACCCTAATCTGCTCTGCTACCACTATCAAAGAGCTCCAAGATAAAACTCAAGCAACCCTCCACAGTATAGAAATGTATCTAACTCTCCATCAACTTATACTTAACCCCAAAAATCCAAGCTTATGGTCTTCCACCAAAACCCAACATCTAAGAAATCTACCTCCTATCTATATTTCCTCCTCCAGTGGCACTAAAATAGAGCCAGTAGAACATACAAAACTTCTTGGTGTTACAATTGATAGCAGACTTAGGTTTGATAAACACCTAGCTCTAACCATAAAAAAGGTGCATGCCAAACTGGGTTCACTCTACAGAGCAAAACCATTTCTCACTGACCAAGCCAGACTCTCTACTGCTCAGACCCATCTATTATCTTCCCTTCTATATTGCAGTCAAATATTTACCAACCTTCGCAAATCTGACCTAAATAGCTTCGAATCCTGCTGTAACAAAATCACCAAATTCGCTACAAATCAATCTCATAGAGCTCACCACTATACTGCATTAATTCTGCTAAAATGGCTAGAACTCCCTCATCTCCTCTCCGTCTCAGCTACTTACTGCCCACACAGTCATATACAAACCTAACAATTGCCTAGCAATATCAAGTCTAGTACAACTTTATAGTAACCTAACATCCCTTAGATCTGCTGACAAAATATTGTTAAAAGTTAATAAGGCCCAAAACATTTATGGCATCTCCCTATTCTCCCATTCCATAGCTAAGCAATGGAGCTCTCTTCCACAGGATATTCTCACCATCAATAACATACTAACATTTAAAAAGACCCTAAAAGAACATTTCTGTAAACTTAGGGTCCGGTCATGTACTAACCCAGGCTAAACATCTGTATCCTCCTGTTACCTTCCTTTCTCAATATCTCTTGGCTTTATTGAATCGTTCTCCCAAAAGAATTAAAATGAAGAATGAAGTATGGTGAACTGATATTGCTTGATATGTTTGACAATTGCCTACAATTGCTTAATAGTTTGCTGATATTGCTTGATATGTTTGACAATTACCTATAATTCCTTAATGTTTTTCTCAAGATGTCTACCTTTTTTTCACACTACTGTAAAACTTTGTAATTTGCATTCCTGTGTATGTTTTATAATAATTATTGTAACATGCATATGTAATTTCTATTGTAATCTGCTTTGGAGCTTTTCTCCCCGGGTCTCCGCTGAAAACGGGCTTCTGACCCAGCTGGACACTATGCGGTTAACAAATGAATGAAATAAATAAATAAGTCATGTTTACATTATGGTTGAAAAATGCAGGTTTGTTCTATACCATCAACTGAAACTGACTGTTTCAAAACAGTTGTCCATTAATATTCAGTGTCAAGTATCATCTGCCCTACTTTGCTGCAGTGTACAATACCTTTTGTTACCTGAATCATATTGGTCCTAAAGCTAGGCATCTCTTCTTGTCTTGGAGATCTGCTTTCAGTTTACTCATGGCATATCTTTCCAGTGTTTCTCTGTTACCTACTGCATCACCACTTGTATCAGCTATTTTTACCACTATTTAATTTCTCAATGTTCCTTGCTTGTCCACTACATCAGTGTCGGTATCTGCCATTTCCACCACTGTAAGATTGCCTTTCTGTTATGTTGGTTCATATTCTTAAATCACATTGCTTCCTGTAAGTCTACAGAAATAGTCTGCATAAAGTATACCAGGAAAAGCACTGGTTAAAACATACAAAGATTAAAATTTCTCAATCTGCACTTGTGCTTAGCACCCAAAACTGTGCCCTCAGATACAGAGTTTAAACATTGTAATTGTTATCAAAGAGAACCTATTTCTCACTGACCTTCTACATCTCACAGATTCACCAAAGTATGATTATCAACCTTGGTTGTTTTAAACTGAACAGTAAGTGTCTTTGTCTTGCAGTTGCTGCTGAAGTATGAATGGCACGTCTGAGTACTGCCTTTTTCTTTCTTTTTTTCCAATGTACTTTTTTTAATTTGGTTAGCATGCAAACCATTCCAGTCAGCCAGCGTGTCTTGTACTTATTCAGCCCTGCCATTCTTAATCTGGTGCACTAGTGATGCAGATGTTCTGTCATTCATACTATACGTGTTTTTTCTAGGTCACTTGTAATTTACACAGCAAACATACATACTTTTCTCTTAATTCCTTAGTCTCCTTCTTGGCACCTGCATGCAACTTCATGGCTTTCACACTTTCTGCCCTCCCTCTCTCTCCTTGTTAAACTTGCAGCTTTTCTAATCTTCACTTTCACTGTCTTCCTAATATTGGCCATCAGCAGTGTTTGCCAGTCACCAAATAACCACATTTAACTATACTTAATTTTCAAATTGAACTTTTTTACAAAGAAAAAAAAACTGTAAATGGGAATGCCTAGGAAATATGTCTTCTCTCCATAGCACCGTCGCTAGAAGTCAGCATAGTACTGTTTTGCTATAGAACGCAGACTCTAGGACATCGGTGTTTGCATGAGTAGAGTTGCTGTCTTCACAGCTCTTTGCTTCTCTCATTCCCAGCTGGATAGTCTTTTTTCTAAAGTCCTACATGTCCTCCCTAGGTCCATATGGGTTTTATCAAGTACACCCCCCATTCAACAGATGTACTGTTGTCTGAAATGTCATTCCTGTCACTTGCTTGTAGTTGTACACATTTTGTTTTGAGTCTACATCAAGGATAGGTTGTGTGCTTTGCACCCATTGAGTTATAGGATAAGCATTGGATTCCCCTTGACCCTTAACTGGATAAAGCAGTTATTGGAGAATAAATGAATGTGCCACCTGGTGCTGGAGAATTTGGATAGTGGGAGACTAGTGTTAACACCTACACATGGGAACTTGTAATAACTTGGAAAAAGTCATCTGTCAGCTGATGTTTTTCAGTATAAATCCAAAACTAAAAAATACTTGTTACAAGTCTCTCCCTGTAAGAATCACCTTTAGAGTACATAGGTCACACAGTTGTAAATTTCTTTTGGCTGAATTTCAGGTTAAGACTGCCTAAGACATGGGAAATATTTGGTGAAGATATGGGAAAGGTTTTTCTAGTCTGAGGTGTAGGTGGCACGTATGATTACATATGGCTAGAGGTAAATGCTAAGCAATGTTAAGATAACGCAGTCCGTAATTGTGGCAGTTGTGATTATATATGGCTAGAACTTAAAATGCTAAACATTGCTCTGGTTGTAAAGTTTATAACTGTACCCCTGCTTATGTTCATCTGCTAAGGGAACCAAAATGCATATGTCACTAAGGCGGAAATCTTTTGCTAGGTGGGATTTCACATGTTGCTTTTTTACAGGTTTCTAAAAGACTGATTTGAGTAAAGCTTTGTACTCAGTTCATTAAGGACATTGTGTTCTTGAAGTAGTTGTTTACTTATAGTCTTCCTCAAGCTGTTTGATTTCTACAGCGTTTTCACTGAAAAGTCTTTGCTTCCCTTATTCACCTTGCTTTTCTTGTTTTTGAGCATCATTTAAATAAATAGCTAGCTGTGTTTATTTTTGTGCTTCCAAAATTATAAAGGGCATCTTAAGTAGTGCCTTTAGAAACACGCCCGCTTCAAGTTTGTTTCAGGAATATCGTGTCTGTGACATTTTTTTGACATTTAGAGTAGGATGTCCCCCATTTATCTCATTGTAAAATCTGGAAGGTAATGTAATGGACCATGGAAAGAGCCTTCTGTGCTTTTTCCTTGTAGTCCGTCTTTAGTGGCAGCAAACGAGAGAGCACTGTGTTAAAGTAAATGGCGTTGTTTGCTGTTGCTGCCCTTTCCTTCCATTTTTCTTTCAGTTGACTGTGTCATTAGTTGACCCGCTGGCTTACTCCATTCCAATTGAGCAACTTCTCAGGGTGCACACTTTATGCTATCTACGTCATTCATTGTGCATAGCACAGTAGTTAAAACTATTGCCATTTATCTCCAGAAACATTCACCTTGGATCTAAATGTTGTCTGGGTGGTTTTCATAGTCTCACTTTGTCTTTTTCCATTTTCTTTAGCTAATTCGGTAACCCGTCAGGAAATATTTGATGAAGATATAGGAAAGGTTTTAGATTAATATTCCTGTCGTTTGTGTAATGGAAAATGTTCCTGCATTTTTCCTTTGGATAGACTTTGGCTTAATCAGAATAACCTGGTTAACAGATTAAATTAAAATGAGGTCCTGGCTAATTTTACTACATTTTGACGTTACCCTGCAAGAATTGAAGGTGTCTTTGGTAAACAGCTTTGTGTTGGTTTAAGTCATCCAGTGATGGGAGGGAATTTTCTAACCTTTTGTTTTCATATGTGAAAATGTCTTGACATCTGCATGAAGCTGCTGTGCATGACTGTCCCTTCTTGTAACCCCCCCCCCCCAAACACAAGCTAGGTAAGCCTACTAAAATGTATTTTTCATGGGTGATCTTTTTAAAGAACTTGGTCAGAGTTTCACATCTTTTAAGTAAAGGTTGGGGGGCATAGACGTAGGAGTAACAGATGAAGTCGTACAGTCTTTGTGACACTACTACCCTTCTTTGTTTCACTCTGAATCCCAGATACTTTCAGGAAACTGAATACAGTTTGCAGTCTTCTATCCTAGCAGAATGGTCTTTTGGATGCTTCCTTGTCTTCTTGGCCAGTCTTCAGACTCGGGGTGACAGTCATTGAACCTAGAGTGCTGGTATCATAGTTAAGAGCTATTCTACTGCACAAGATTGAAAACAAATGGAACCAATTTTTAAAGCCATATTACAAATCATTAATGACACTTCAGAGCATAAAAGAGGCAAGTTAGGTCAGCACTGAATTGGATGCAATCCCTTTTGTACATCCCTGATATTTTTAAGACACTGACCCCATCTCCAGATCCTCTAAAATAGTTCATCGCCTGGATCTCCAAGTAATGGCTGTTTATGAATTTGTAATTAAATGAAAACTTCCCACTATGTATTTCTTTTAAGTCTGTTGTGTGGAATGCTGTGCTCCCATGTATCATGTTCTTTTCACATGCTGTGCTTAAATCACTAGATAATGCACATTGTGATACAGACTGTTTATGGTTTAAGTCTGACTAGATTATTATTATTATTTTCAGTCCTGATTATGCGTTTCTGTTGTGGTCTCCTTGAAACTTTTCCTTTGTGTGTTTAGTGATATTTATTTTCTAAGCTCTGATCTCATTCACTGCTCTGGCGTCTTACTCTTGTAACCGGCTATATTCAAAACCTCAAATTAAAGTCTGTTTCATGTTGTAGAGTTTGCTGTGTAGAGATTCCTTCAGTTGCTGTTATGGAAGCTCGTAAAGAAAGAGTAAGACCCAACTCTTACTACCTTGATCAGGTATAGTGATGAATTTTTTAGTTAGGAATTGTGTTCAAAGGTAATCCTCTCTTATAAAAGAGAAATGCTTCCTGTCAGTTTTGTTTGGCACATTTGCAGTGTAAAGAATTCAAGATAGATAGTTGTCATTGAGACAAGTAAATCCTAGGATGTGTTTGATGTGCTCCATTTAACATTAGTATATTTGATCTTGGAAACATATTTATAGAGTGGTTTATTTTACATTTCGGAAGAGTAATCGTGACTCATTCCGTTTTTATTAGTGAGATGAGGTACTAGAGGCAGCATTTCTAAACTGCACTAGCGTCTTACTCTTTAGAAGTATCAGTCCTATGTGAGAAAGGTATTTTCAGATTTACAGCTTAATGTTCCTTTTCACCATAGTATATTTTGATCTTCTTGGTACATATTTGTTATACAAAGAGGCAGTATCATGGGAGCATGCAACTGGCGTGTTGAACAGATTGTAAAAAGTGTAAAATTGGTTCTTATTATTAAATGTAAATAAGTTAGCATTATCTGTTTTTATTCATATGATAAAGCTGTACCTTTTTCATTTGTGACCTTAGAAATCTTTTCTAATAGTACATAGTGTATACATTTCTTAGTCTTAAATAGGTTTAGTTGGCAGCAGTTGTACATTTGGAGATATGGCAGCCTGAAATATATTCTTTTATACACATCAAGGGTTTGTGTGTTTACAGAGTTTGCAGAAAAGTGTGTGGCTATGCCTTGTTTGTGCAGTTTAGACATTGTGCAAGAAAGTGCTGTAATATATTGTGCATTGGGATATATAGAACTTTGAGGTCAGTATGTTTGGGTTCATTGGTATAGTTATTTTCTGCTGCACTTAAAATTTATTTGCTTGACTGAGACAGTTGTTTAGCTGAGCATTAACTGTTATAAATTGAGTGTTTCTACATACATTTTGTTTTATAGGAGTAGCTGTGGAGAAGCAGCTGATTATGTTAATGTTGCTGCATTTATACTGAAACAAGATCTTCTACCACACATGTATAGCAAGTTTGTGTTTAATGTCCTGTTTTGCTCCAGAAGTGACACGGAGTGATAGATGATTGAAGTAAGCTGTTGTAAGATTTTCTGTTTTTCAGTTGAAGTTAGGGTTACCACCTCTCCCACTTTGCAAGAGACAGTCCCTCTTTGGGCAGTTGTGTCCTGACAAAAAAATATTAAAAATGGCAAATGTCCTGAGATTGTAGGACATAATTATGTCCTATATTGTATGTAATTGTTGCATAAAACAGTTATTCTGTATCTAAAATACCTAAATGTTATACGAAACAGAATAAGCAACTAAAATGCTACAAGAATAAGCTATTATTTAGACAAAAAGGTTAAGTTCTATCCTTTGTAATGACCGTGGGTATGTGTCTGCCTGTAAAATCTGATGTTTGTCCCAAAAATGGCCCACTTTGGCCATTTGAAAAGGTGGCAACCCTAGCTGAAGTGCCCTGTGTCTAAAACATGTATTTACTACTTTTTGTTTAGTTTTAGCATGTGTTAACTAAGGCAGTGGGGTTTTGCTTAACAGTTCAGTAACTGCATTATAATATTGTGTGTATTTCTTGCATTCACTGCGGTGGTGGTGCTGCGGTAGTGTTGTCGCCTCACAGTAAGACGTTGTCCTGTTCGATTCTCAGCTAGAGCGTCTTCTGTGTGGAGACATGCGTGAATGGGCGTACCTTCGTTGAAGGTTGTGCATTAGGGCCAGCAACTCGGCACGTAAAAATCTACTGCCAATCATTAGCGGACCGGGGTTCCACTGTGGCGACCCCCAACCGGGAAAAGCCGAAAGACACAACAACAACAACAACTTTTATGCTGAGACTGTTTCATATTTTTTTTGTTTCACTGCCTTATATAATGTTTATTTTGTATGTGTTTGTGCTGTTAATTGTTATTGAGGTGCTATATATGTAGTCATGTTTTGTTCATTGAGCTTGGGTTTTGGCTGAAAGGGGTCATCTTGCCAGCCCACTTGTCCAATTATCGAGCAGTAATTACAATAAATAGTAGATTGATCCAGAAGACCCACTTCAACCACTGCCTGCGTTGCGAACAAAAATACAAGTAGGAAACCATAGCATATATGATAGAACTGGGTTGTAAACAGCAGTGTAATTTTTTTTAAAGAAAAGTGAAGTAACATTGTGAAGTGCTTAAGTAATAAAAAGACACTCCTTTGCACATAAGACCGATAGATGTTTTCAGATACACAGGTGCGAGCATGTAGTTTCTTCTGTAGATATAACAATTCCATATGTAACTTGCACAGCATGTGTTGTAGCCTTTTATTCCTAACTGACATTGTCATTGAGCAGATGATACTGTTTTATGATTCTGAAACGGTGGTTGAGTGATTAGCTGTTTTTACAACAGCATTTTGTAGTAGTGTTGCCTTTATAACTGAAGGAAATTTCTTACAGAAGATTAATTGAAATTATAAGATGGTAGCATCCATCATCAGTGTTGTAATAGACTTACTATAAGCACAAAGGGCTTGTGCTACAATTTTACCAGCTGCTGGGTTTAGTCTTATGTGCTGAGTGATTGACAAAAGAAATTTAAACCATTTTGTCTTTTATATGAAAGTGTAATCATTTTTAGGTTTGTTTGTTTCAACAGTTACGCTTGTTGACAAGGAATGTCTATCTTGGAATCTCACCATTTTCAGTAACAAAATGTACAAAAATATATAAAATACATATGTAGACGTGGCTGGAATATATTAATTGTATCTGCAGATTAATTGAGAAGTACAGGTCTAGCTAAACTAATACAGTTCATACCTTCTTCTTTCGGCGTTTCCTGGTTAGGGGTCGCCACAGCGGATCATCATCTGTCCGATCATTATTGGCAGTGGAGTTTTACGGTGTTGAGTTGCCAGCCTGGCGCCCAACCTTCCACAAAAGGCACACACACGCACGCACTCACACCTAGGGCTAATTTAGAATGTCTAATCCACCTACAGCATGTCTTCGGAATGTGGGAGGAAACCAGAGCTCCTGGAGGAAACCCACATGACCACAGGGAGGACATGCAGACTCCGCACAGAAAGCACCCCAGCCGAGGATCAAACCAGAGAACCTCTTGCTGTGAGGCGGCAACGCTAACTGCTGCACCACTGCTGCCGTACTGTAAAACTGAGTTAATGTAGTTTATCTGTACTTTGCCGTCATTAGACATTTGGATTATGCGGCAAAACAATTATGCACACATGCACGCTCACATGTGTGTGTATGTATGTGTGTGTGTGTGTATGTATGTGTGTGTATGTGTGTGTGTGTATGCGTGTGTATGCGTGTGTGTGCGTGTGTATGCGTGTGTGTGCGTGTGTGTGTGTATGCGTGTGTGTGTGTGTGTGTGTGTGTGCGTGTGTGTGCGTGTGTGTGCGTGTGTGTGTGTGTGTGTGTGTATGCGTGTGTGTGTGCGTGTGTGTGTGTATGCGTGTGTGTGTGTGTATGAGTGTGTGTGTGTATGCGTGTGTGTTTGTGTGTGTATGTATGCGTGTGTGTATGTATGCGTGTGTGTGTGTATGTATGCGTGTGTGTGTGTGTGTATACGCATGCGTGTGTGTGTGTATACGCATGCGTGTGTGTGTATGTGTATGTGTGTGTGTGTATGTGTATGTGTGTGTGTGTGTATGCGTGTGTGTGTGTATGCGTGGGTCTACGTGTGTGTATGCGCCTGTGTGTGTGTGTGTGTGTGTGTGTGTGTGTGTGTGTGTGTGTGTAATATAGGTAGATGTAGATATACTCCGGTATGAGCTTACCACAATTACTTCCACTGTGTGATGAAATACTTATTTAGCAGATTAACTTTCCTAATACATACTTTTTCATTTTTTAGGTTGGTACTAGGCTATTGACCTTAGGGCCTATACAAGCCTAGCTAAACAATTCCCTGGCTATTTCTTCCCACAATATTTACTTCCCTGGACCCCTGTCTAGCAGGGCGACTGACGTGATCCCCGGGGTGAATTTCCGATCTCCCATCCAATCGTCAAGGTTCCTTTTGAAGAGGGCCAAGGAGGCGTTGTGCTTGACATGTATGGGCAGTCTTTTCCAGAGTATGGGGAGTCTCTGGGTCAGGAACCTATCCCTCCAGCATGTTTTGTTCATTGTGATGACATTTAGATCCCTGGAATGTGTGGCTTTGAGGGATTGGGATTTCTTTAAGTGGAGCATGTCCAACAGCTCAGGGTTTGACATGGCCTTGTATGTTAAGCAGAGATCACCTCTGAATAGACGATATGCCACAGAGTATATCTGGAGTTTTTTTAGACGGTCCGCGTAGGCATCTGCTTTAGGCCTGTGATTCTTTTAGTGAGATATTTCTGCGGCCTTTCCAGCTGTTGCAGATGCCTTGTGAGGTACATACCAAATGGGGCGTTGTACTCTATAATGGGTCTAATGAGGGATGAATACAGTGGGACAATGACCTCCTTTTTTTTCTGGATGAAAAGCCCTTAGTGATGAGGTGTGCCACATAGAAGGATTTCCTGACTGTTGTGGCGATGTGGTTATTGAAAGTGAGACCACTGTCCACCTGTATCCCCAAGTCTCTTATCACACTTTCGGTGTTTAGTGTACTGCCACCTATGTGGTAATTCATGGGTACATGTTTTTTCCCAAAGGGGATAACTATACATTTAACAGTTTATTATCTGATAACTGTAAGTAATTGGCAATATATACACAAATGTATTGTATATCTGTGTGAGCTAATGTACTTCATGTTTGTTTACTGTACCAGATATGTGGGTTGTACAGTTCAAGTAAAATAAGAATTACGTGTACTTGGGTAAAGCATGTGAAGAAATATTGTATGAGTTTACGACATTTGCACTTCCATTCTCCAGTGAAATCCTTCAGTGCATGATAAAATGCCTGACTATTTGACATTGACCTGAAGATTTGCTAGTATAGATCAGGTAGCATGCACATTCATACCTGTTGGAGGATGTATGTGGGGCAATGACTGAAATATCAGAACCCCCGATGAACTTTCCACCAGGCAGTGTGTTTGCAATGTACTACACATTTGAGTGTGTTAATTAGTCTTGTAGGCAAACTGTAGCTGTATAGAAAATAGTCAATGCCCAGATTAGAGCCAGTTATGTTATGAAAGGCAGTGGTCTATTTTTCTGTGATAACATGCAGCAGCTCTGGGAATTCTGTTCAATCCTAACGAAAGCTCATGCAATATTGTTAGTGAGAAGGGGTGCTGTGTAATAGACTAAAGAAATGTAAGTAAGTTGATGTAACTGTTCCCTGTACAGTGGGGAGAAGGAATGATTTCTTCCTTTGAAAACATCTTAGTTTTGGTCAAGACAATTCACAAAAAGGTCAGCCTTGATGTAGTTATCAAAAAAATGATTTCTAGTAATTTAGTGAAGTCTGTTACCTGAATTCTTTAACCATTAGCCATTGTAAGATGAGATAATAAGGGTGTCAGTTGAAGCAGACTTGAGGAATGAATCAGGTTTAGAGCGACACTAAGGTGCAGTCATACAGCTGAAAGCCATGATTGCAGAGCTGAGGCTATGTTGCTACTTAGCACTAACTAGTATCAGCAGAGAGGATACATCTGCATATTTCAGGAGTTTGTCAGTTCCACATGACTCCCTGTGTTGATAAAGAGAGGTCCTCTTAACACTGAGCCATGAGGGGACCCTTGTTTTACTGCAGATAGGTGTGAGATTGCATTGTTTCACCTTACTGAGCCATGAGGGGACCCTTGTTTTACTGCAGATAGGTGTGAGATTGCATTGTTTCACCTTACTGAGCCATGAGGGGACCCTTGTTTTACTGCAGATAGGTGTGAGATTGCATTGTTTCACCTTACTGAGCCATGAGGGGACCCTTGTTTTACTGCAGATAGGTGTGAGATTGCATTGTTTCACCTTACTGAGCCATGAGGGGACCCTTGTTTTACTGCAGATATGTGTGAGATTGCATTGTTTCACCTTACTGAGCCATGAGGTGACCCTTGTTTTACTGCAGATAGGTGTGAGATTGCATTGTTTCAACTTACTGCAGATAGGTGTGAGATTGCATTGTTTCAACTTACTGCAGATAGGTGTGAGATTGCATTGTTTCACCTTACTGAGCCATGAGGGGACCCTTGTTTTACTGCAGATAGGTGTGAGATTGCATTGTTTCACCTTACTGAGCCATGAGGGGACCCTTGTTTTACTGCAGATAGGTGTGAGATTGCATTGTTTCACCTTACTGAGCCATGAGGGGACCCTTGTTTTACTGCAGATAGGTGTGAGATTGCATTGTTTCA